>NC_080642.1:1986250-2646666 GCF_027579445.1 Ammospiza nelsoni
TTCCACAATTGTGTCTAATATTTGAACTCCAAAATTCAGACATATAAACTTTTCTTTTCTACTAGCCAACATTCCTGCTGCAGCTTTTCTCCACGGCAGGTGAAAGCAAGGACCATCTCTTGCAGAGCATCTATTTCTCTGTACAGAACCCCTGCCTTGGGAGAAATATCTGTTTAATTTCATGCATATTTAAGAATACCAAGTGGGTTTTATGCAGCGTAAGAATATTTTCTCCCTGGCAAGGCAGCCCAAGGGAAGGGTTATTTGTGACCATCACTGGATGTGCTGTCACACTCAGGACACTGGAGGGGCTCCCAGAAATGGGAATTTTCTCCCTTTTCCATCACAGGATGAGGCTGCACACAACCATGCAGGTTTTTATGTAGGAGAAAGGAAAAAAAAAAAAAGATGGGGAATAAAATCCCATTAATTCTGCCAGAAAAACAAGGAGCAAAATCTCATCCCAAAGAGCTCCTGCTGCAGACACCTCCTGGAACAGCAATTCTGGCGTTTTATTTATACTGGACTGCTGAGGGCTGAAGGAAACTGCTCACCCAGTCAAAATATTATCAAATTACACAGGGGGTTTGTTTCAATTTGTTTCATTTCTATATATATTTAAAAAAAAGATTAATTTGCAGGCGCTCTTGCTCTGATAGGAAATTGCTCCAGTTTGCATCACAGCTGTGACGGTCATTCCCAAAAAGTGTATTTCCATGGTCTTGGAATGAGATGTTTGCTTGCAACACAGCTGCTCAGAAAAATTAAATTAAAATTAAAATTAAAGAAACAGTTAATCTGCATGTTTTCTACAGAGGTTCAGAAACTTAAATAATAATAATAATAATAATAATAATAATAATAATAATAATAATAATAATAATAATAATAATAATAATAATTTTAAGTTCAGAAACTTAAAACAGTAATAACAACACGGTTTTGGTACAGTAAGTAAGAATCAAATGGAGACTTAACCTGCAGTTCTTAGAGATTAACATCCTTTAAACTTCAGCAGAATTTTCTCTTCTTTTCTACTTTCTTTCAGTGTGAAAATAACTGCAAGTTTTTCGAACACTAATTTTTCAAGAAAGAAATGTGCAATCAAGATTTGCCACAGGATGGTCATTACCTCAAAACAACCCTAAAGAATTACAAGAAATGTTATTTATTTCCTGTTATTTATTGGGATTGAGGAAGATCAAATAATCAGAGTATGACAGTAAAATGAGTATGAAATGAGTATAAAATGAGTATGAAATAAGTATTAAATGAATATAATGTCAGTATAAAGTGAATATGAAATAAGTATAAAAGAATATGATCACATCCACATTTTAAAAATTAAACTGCATTATTTCTCTGAAGAGAATTAATTCTTAAGACAGGATTAATTCCAGATGGGGGCTAATAAATCCAACAATAATAAATAATTCTAAATGGAATTTGACAATCTGGATTTAGATGGTTTTGAAGCACGAACAGAGAAGTTTGCAAAGCGCTATCCAATAAATAAATAATTAATAAACCCAAAAATGGATTTAAGGCTCATGTTTACAGCAGCTACTCAAAATATTTGGAGAGCAAGCTGTGCTTTGCACCCGGGAAGAATCAGCGAGGGGAGGTTTGGGATCAGCACCCCATTCTGGAGGCAGGAACATCACAGAGCTCAGCCTCTCACGCCCCAATCCCATTCTGCACTTGGAACACTTTAAAACAACAAATCTTCCAGGTCCTCTTGACTAATAGACCTAAACACCAACAGTGCCCACAGATTTTTCATTTCCCACATGGTTTTGACTTCAACTCCTGACATTTGGCTCTGATAAATCAAAATGCAACTTTTCAGAGGGACCTCCTGTAGCTGGGGAAGCATCACGAGGTTTCCTTGGGGTATTTTTAATTTTTGCCACAGAAATCTCCACTTTTTCTTCCATAAGGCCCCAAGCTTTGTTCAGCTGGGTTTTCCCTGTATTTTGCCCGTGTTTTGTTTTGCTGCAGTGACACCCACGAGTTCAGCAGGCTCTGGACAGGTCCCAGGGCGTTCCCTGCATCAGGAATTGTTGTCATTCCACTCCAGTTCTGTCAGCTCCAGCAAACACAGCTGGGAGAACCAGGAGAGGACAGGCAGCAGTGCTGGACACCCCAAAAAACCACAGGGATGAGCTGGATCCAGCTGCAGCCTCAGCCTCTCTGTGTTCTCCTCACATCCTGATGAAATTTTGGGATTTTATTGGTCTCCAGGTTCTGTTTCCATCTCCTCCAGACCAATGCCCTGCCAGGAAAGCAGCAGCAGGATCACACGCAGGGAGCCATGCATTATCCAGCCAACATAAAGCTACACTTTTGCCCCGGGTGGGAAAATTTGAAAATTGATGAATTTCAATTTCAGGGCAAAGTTTCGAGCAACCTTTACAAAATGGGAGCAAAAAGTTACTCCAAGGAGCTCTCCCACCTGCAGCTGCCGTGGCACAGCAAGGATGGGAGGATGAGCATCCCTTACAGTCAGTTTGGATTCCTATGACAATAAATAAATTAAATATCACTGATCCTACAACAGCTTGGGTTAGGAAGGATCCTAAAGATCACCTCATTCCACTGGCCCAGACTGCCCAGGTTATCTCTGAAACAATCCAGAGGTAAGAACTGGTTTTACTTTATAGATGATCCCTCTCAGCTGTTCATAAACCTCTGTTTAAATGTATTTTCAGGGTAGAAATCCAAGAAAAGGAGCATTTTGGAGCTGCTGCTGTTCACATCCCCACAGTGACCCACAAATGCTTCTCCCCACGCTTGATTCATGACATGAATTTCTATGCAAATTACTCGTCCAGAAAAATGCATTGCTAACTCTGATGAAATCCAGAGATTGTGCTTTGCAAACCTCCACGCCTGTGCTTCAAAACATCTAAATCCAGATTGTTTAATTCCTTTTAGAATTCAGGTTTTTGAGACATAAGGATTTAAAAAGCTGCATGTAAAATAAGAAAATGTAATACCCACAGAATGAGTAATTAGTACTGAAATCGCTCACACAGAGCAGAATTTAACCCAGATATTCTTATCTTTACCAGAATTCTATTAACAAATGAATTGATTGTGGAAAGAAAAAGGGAAAAGAAGGAAGGAAGAGAAGGGAAGAGAAGGGAAGAGAAGGGAAGGGAAGGGAAGGGAAGGAAGGGAAGGGAAGGGAAGGGAAGGGAAGGGAAAGGAAAGGAAAGGAAAGGAAAGGGAAAGGAAAGGAAAGGAAAGGAAAGGAAAGGAAAGGAAAGGAAAGGAAAGGAAAGGAAAGGAAAGGAAAGGAAGGAAAGGAAAAGGAAAGGGAAAGGAAAGGGAAGGAAGGAAAGGAGAAAGGAAAGGAAAGGAAGGAAAGGAAAGGAAAGGAAAGGAAAGGAAAGGAAGGAAAGGAAAGGAAAGGAAAGGAAAGGAAAGAAAGGAAAGAAAGGAAAGGAAAGGAAAGGAAAGGAAAGGAAAGGAAAGAAAGGAAGGAAAGGAAAGGAAAGAAAGAAAGAAAGGAAAGGAAAAAGGAAAAGGAAAGGAAAGGAAAGGAAAGGAAAGGAAAGGGAAAGGAAAAAGGAAAGGAAAGGAAAGGAAAGGAAAGGAAAGGAAAGGAAAGGAAAGGAAAGGAAAGGAAAGGAAAGGAAAGGAAAGGAAAGGAAAGGAAAGGAAAGGAAAGGAAAGGAAAGGGGATTTTACTTGTTTCACTGTTGTTTTTAATCTTTCCCTCAAACCTCCTTTGGCCTGCTCAGACCTTCAGTTTATTTTCTGATAAATGAAGAAGTCAAGCTCTTTTTGTGCTGTCCCTTACTGCCATAAATTCTGCACATAAAAGAGGAATGCAGGGATAAAAAAGCCCCATTTTCAGTGCCAGGTATCCAAGGAATGCACCTGGCACTTCAACCCAGCCTGGCTTTGGCCCCTCTGGAATCCAGCTGCAATTTACAGCAGCTCCACTCTTATCCAATTGATGCAGATAAGATCTAATTAAAATATTTAATAACTCCAGGAAGTTCAAATGGCCACAGACATTGAAAATAATCACACCCAAAAGAGTGAATGCTTACATGGGCACTTCTGAAAACTCAAACTCCAAGCCAGGCAGCTGAAAAGTCTGGAGTGTTCCAATATATCCTAAATTATTCCCTAAATTTATTTGGAGTATTTTTCTACTCATCACATGCAGTGCTGCAGCCTGACCCTTGTGACACAACACAGAAAGGCAAATAAGTTGCTTAAAAAAAAACAACAAAAAAGTTGTTTAAAAGTAAAACTATAAACAAAACTTATTTCTCAAAGTCTGAGAATATACTCTATCATTCCAAATACAATGCTTACTAACTCCAAGAGGTTCCCATGGCTTGGGATATTGATAATTATATTGATAACTGTCACCCCTGAGTGATGCAGTGATCACTGCCCTGTGCCTGGTGCACAGGACAGGGCACAGTGACAATTCCAGCTAATTCCACATTTCCAGCTGCACCTTGCTGCTCCCACAGTGACAATTCCACATTTCCAGCTGCACCTTATTGATTCACAGTGACAATTCCACATTTCCAGCTGCACCTCGCTGCTCCCACAGTGACAATTCCACATTTCCAGCTGCACCTTGCTGCTCCCACAGTGACAATTCCACATTTCCAGCTGCTCCCACAGTGACAATTCCCATTTCCAGCTGCTCCCACAGTGACAATTCCACATTTCCACCTTGCAGCTCCCACTGTGACAATTCCACATTTCCAGCTGCTCCCACAGTGACAATTCCACATTTCCAGCTGCACCTTGCTGCTCCCAAGTGACAATTCCACATTTCCACCTTGCTACTCCCACAGTGACAATTCCACATTTCCAGCTGCACCTTATTGATTCACAGTGACAATTCCCATTTCCAGATGCACCTTGCTGCTCCCACAGTGACAATTCCACATTTCCACCTCGCTGCTCCCACAGTGACAATTCCACATTTCCACCTTGCAGCTCCCACAGTGACAATTCCACATTTCCACCTCGCTGCTCCCACAGTGACAATTCCCATTTCCAGCTGCTCCCACAGTGACAATTCCACATTTCCACCTTGCAGCTCCCACAGTGACAATTCCACATTTCCAGCTTGCTGTTCCAGATGCCCAGGGATGGGATGGGAGCTGTGCTGCCTGGAGGTGCCCCTGCAGACACAGGAGAGCACCAAGAGCTGTGCTGGAGTGTCTGGACGCATTTCCCTGCTCTGAGCCCTTTCCTGGCAGCCTCTTGAACCCTGACATTTTGATAATGCCATCCCTGGCTGCAGGAGCTTAATGAGAGCAGGAAAAAAGGCACCTCTGATGTGTTTTCAAACTGGTTGTTGGGGAGCTGAGATCCCCTGGCAGCCCAGGGCTGAGCGGGAGCTCATTGCTACCTCTAATTACTTCTCCCTACAAAATATACATATTTGCTGCTTTTGACCATTCATTATCTCTCTCTTTGTTTCCTTTTTTCCCCCTAACATGTCACCAGTTCCTGCTGCACAAAAATAATGCCTGGAGGTTCTTTCCTGTGGTGTGGAGTTGTCTAAGCTTTAGGCAATAACAAAATCCTGCTCAGCTTTCTTCATTGGATTTCCTGTCCTCATGTGGCTGTGCAGAGGGAGGATAAAACACAGGCAGCCTCACCCACAATGTAATTAATTTAATTTTTTTTATTGTTCCCAACTCGTCCCTGGTCACCTTGAAACGCCCCTCACTGCTAAGAGCAGTTTTCCTGCAATACACAACTTTCATTCAAGACAGATCTGGAGGCTTTAAATGTTTTATTAAGGGAACTTTGAAAGTGAAAACCAAAAAACCACTTAACTCGATCTTCTGGGGCGTTTTCATCAGAATCATAAACCCTGTTATGTTCCCTAATTTAACTTTTTTAATTCTTTATTTAAATCAGAGCTCAGTGCCCATGCCCACATCCCCATTCTCTGAGGAGTTGGATCAAAAGCTTCCAGGAGGTTTTGAGTTTTTCCAGGGCATGTTTTAAACAAGAGCAGAAAATGAGAGAGAAGAAAGAGTTCAACCCCAGGAACCCACCCTGCAGCACCTGCAGCCCTTCAGCCACAGGCAACACTTTCATTTCTTGCAGATTCTCCTTTGTGCTGCTCCAGAGAGGGAAAATTATTCCAAATTTTCCAAATCCTGCCTGCATGGAAAGGCTCCTGCTGCAAGGAGAGGGAACAGCAAGTTCTTTTCCCAGGGCCAGGTGAGCACAGGGGTTGATGATCTCAGAAAAAAGGGCTGAAATTCTGGGGTAAATTCACTTTTGGGATTAATTCACTTCTGGGGTAAATTCACTTTTGGGATTAATTCACTTCTGGCGTTAATTCACTTGTGGGCGTCCTGAAACCACCACACTTCTAGAAAGGAAAAGACTTTTCTTGCTTCACTGTTGTTGTTTAAACTTTCCCTCAAACCTCTTTGGGCTGCTGAGAGCTTCAGTTCATTTTGTGATAAATGAAGAAGTCAAGCTCTTTTTGTGGTGTCCATAATGCCACAAATTCTGCACATAAGAGAAAGGCAAGGATCAGAAATCCCCACTTCCCCACTCCTGCCTGGCTATTTAGATCATTTTTTTAACTGTTTCAAACCAAAATGCATCTAAAAGACGCCCAACAGCTCAAGGTTTGGCCCAGGTTCAAACCAGGGTTTCTCATTTTGGTGTGAAAAAACCACCCAGGTCCACGATCTGGAATGAGAATTGGAACTGCCCTGTCTTAGGTGCCATTAATTTCTTAATAATCCCATTAAACAAAGCACCTGGGGCCTGCAGAGCCCAGCAGGAAGGTGCTGGTGTCACATTAAATAACAGAAGGCACACAGGGGGAGTCTCACAAAAAACAAATAAATAAAGGAGCAGTTGCCTGTGGGAGAAAACAAGAGAGGGGCTACAAATTTCTATTTTCAGTTGTGATCCTGACTCGTGTGAGAGCAGCCAAGAGACATAAGCAGAAATTTGAGCCTGTAAAATGAGCTGGAAACACCTGTTCACAGAGGTAGAACATGTTTTTGTGACCCACTTTTGAGAGGCTTTCAATCAGAGGCCCAGGGAGGTCAATTAAAGCCACTGAGACAGAAAAAAAACCCACAAAGTTTTCAATTTTTGTATTAAAAAAAAAAAGTCTCAGTTGAATGGTGTTTGCCACTGGAATTGTGTTTAGCTCTCCTGCCAATTGCAGGTGCTGGGAAACTCAGCAACAAAACATTCCAGTAAAAATATCTCTTTTCTATAATAGGTTTGAGGTTACAGCCTCTCCTGTTACTCACCCACACCATCCTCCCTCCCAGGCAGGTCTCTCCGTAATAAGATGGACACCACTGTGCCAAAAAAGCTTTTAAAAGCTGCACTTGAGACAACTCCTCCCAATCTGCAGCTGCAAACTCCTTCCTTGGCTCTTCTGCCTGCAGCTCAGCTCTCAGGGCAATGCCTACAGGGACACTCCAGAACACACAAACTCAGGCAGCTCAAAAGCCTGGAGTGCTCCAACATATCCTGAATTATTCCCTAAATTTATTTGGAATATTTTTCTACTCATCACATGCAATGCTGCAGCCTGACCCTTGTGATGCAACATGAAAAGGCAAATAAGTTGCCTTTAAAAAACAAAAGTTGTTTAAAAGCAAAACTATTAATAAAAAATTATTTCTCAAAGCCTGAGAGTATATTCTTAAAAATCTAAGAATATATTCTTAAAAAATCTAATTAAAATGTTTACTACCTGCAAGAGGTTCAGACAGCCTCGGATAATGAAAATCATCACACCTGGAATAATGAATGTTTACAGGGACACTTCAAAATACACACACTCCAACTGAGGCAGCTCAAAAGCCTGGAGTAATCCAGTACATCCCAAGAGATTTCTTAAATTTATTTGGAGTATTTTTCTACTCATCACATGCAGTGCTGTAGCCTGACCCTGTGTGCAGCTACTGCCCAGAGCTGTGATACAACACAAAAAGGCAAATAAGTTGCCTTTTTTTTTTTTCTAAGTTGCTTAAAAGTAAAAGTATTAACAAAAATTTATTTCTCAAAGCCTGAGAATATACTCTATCACCTTAAAAAAATCTAAATAAAAAGTTTAGTAACTGCAAGAGGTTCAAATGGCCTTGGATAATGAAAATAATCACACCTGGAAGAGTGAATGTTTACATGGACACTTTAAAATACACAAACTCCAACTGAGGCAGCTCAAAAGCCTGGAGTGCTCCAAAGCATCCCAAGTTATTCCCTAAATTTATTTGGAATATTTTTCTACTCATCACATGCAGTGCTGCAGCCTGAACCCGTGTGCAGTTACTGCCCCGAGCTGTGATACAACACAAAAAAGGCAAATAAATTGCTTCTTTTAAAAAAAAAAAGGTGTTTAAAAGTAGAACTATTAACAAAAATTTATTTCTCAATGCCCGAGAATATACTCTATCACCTTAAAAAATCTAATTAAAATGTTTACTGACTGCAAGCAGTTCACATGGCCTGGGATATTGAAAATAATCACACCTGAAAGAATGAATGTTAAGTTACCTTTTTTTTTTTTTTAAATTGTTCAAAAATAAAACTATTAATGAAATTTATTTCTCAAATCTCGAGAATATACCCTAATCTATCCCCCTAATATGACAATTAATTGGAATTACAGATGTAAACAGCACATGTTTGCCTCTGAAGGTTAAAGAAAAAAGAGTGGTAACCAGCCCCTAGGAGTTTCTCCTAAAAGCAGGAAAAAATTGTGGTTTTTAAAAATAAATTATTATTTTGCCATCATTCTCTTTGAAGATGTGGTTACTTTGAGCAGAATTATCTCCAATTCTTGTCTGTCTACAATTCCAGTTATAAATGGAGCCTGAGGAGAAGGTTCCTGATCTCATCACAGTATTTGGCTTCTCATTTAGCTTTTCATTCTGCTTTTATTTACAGTAATGATATCCACAAAAAAGAAAAAAACAGGGAAAAACGGCCAACCTGACACAACTAAACACTGGTAGTAAATACCATTCTGCCTCGATGCAAAATAAAAATAATGTGAATATATCAGGGTACATAACAGCTAAAAAAGAATTCAGGTTGATGATTTGAATGTTTGTCAATTTAAACCATCCCAGAAAGTGCTTATTTAAAGCACTGATTGAAACGATTCTATCCCAGAGGCAGGAGATTACTCCTGCCCTCAAAGTTAAAAATAATATCCCCATTAACCTCAGCAACAATTTCCTAATTGCCAAGGATTACAAACCCTTCATGCAACGCTCATCCCTCTGAGAGTTCCCTCACTGCTTCACGCCCAAGCCACTCCTGAGACTGCAGTCCTCAGGCTTTTCAAAAGTCAAATTCGGGGATGGTTTTTATATGACAGCACCAAACACTGAGGAGAACGAGGGTGTGTCACCCCGAATTCTCTGTGGATGGAGCAGTTTTATGTTAATATTGATATTGATGGGGGCTGCCTGGGGCTCTCTCTGCTGGCTGATGCCAACTGGCACTGGCACCATGGCAGCTGCTCCCACTCTTTGTTCCTCTGTCCTGAGCAACAGCTCAGGCTGGAATTTGTGCCAGCACGGCAGAGATGTGGCAGAAACAAAGAGGGCAAAGTTTAGTGCCCAAAACACCCGGGGTTACAGCACTGCAAGGGCTGCTTGGAGAGCCACAAAGGAGAGATGCCAAAACATGGGGCTGGCTGCTTCCCCAGCCTCTGAGGGAAAACCAGGATCAGCCTGACCAGGAATCGCCCTAAAACAAATCCAGCACCAAATAAAACCAGGATCAGCCTGACCAGGAATCGCCTAAAACAAATCCAGCACCAAACAAAACCAGGATTATCCTGACCCAGGAATCAAAATCCAGCACCAAACAAAACCAGGATCAGCCTGACCAGGAATCGCCTGAAACAAATCCAGCACCAAATAAAACCAGGATCAGCCTGACCAGGAATCGCCTAAAACAAATCCAGCACCAAACAAAACCAGGATTATCCTGACCCAGGAATCAAAATCCAGCACCAAACAAAACCAGGATAATCCTGAGCAGGAACCACCTAAAACAAATCCAGCACCAAACAAAACCAGGATCAGCCTGACCAGGAATCAAAATCCAGCACCAAACAAAACCAGAATCAGTCTGACCATGGGAATCACCTCTCACACAAATCCAGCACCAAATAAAATCAGGATCATCCTGACTCAGGAATCACCTCACACACAAATCCAGCATCAAATAAAACCAGGATCATCCTGGCACAGGAATCACCTAAAACAACCTAAATCCAGCAACAAGAGTGAACCAGTATCATCCTGATCTAGGAATCACCTAAAACAAATCCAGCTCTGAGAGGAAACCAGGATCATCGTGACCCAGGAATCTCCACACACAAAAATCCAGCACCAAACAAAACCAGGATTATCCTGACTCAGGAATCGCCTAAAACAAATCCAGCCCCTCAGGTGTTGGATGGATTCCCCCAGTTTGGCATCTCCCACCAAAGTGCACATCCCTGAGTTAACTCCACTTTGGGGAACTGGGATTGTCTCCTTCCCAGGGCTGCTGCTTCTCTCCTCCTTGGGAGCTGGAGACTGGTTTTTGCTGCTTCTCCTGCTCTAATTCCCCTTTTCTTCCACACCAACAAAGAGCCAAACTTCAGATGTGGTTTCCCTTTTTTCACCAACCTTCAGCCAGGATTTCCCTTTCCTTCCACACCAATAAAGGGCCAAACTTCAGCTGTGGTTCCCCTTTTCTCCCACAGTAATAAACAGCCAAACTTCAGATAATTAGGAATAAATATCACATGAAAAATTAGTTTTGTTTGGTGGGATTATCCAGACTGCTGCCCAACTTCCCTGCTTGCCAGCAGAAATAAAACCACAGGAACCACATCACATATATCCCACGTTAAAAAAAAAACCCAGCACGAAAAGCACCTTCTACATCCTACATAATGTCTTAGACATCTCCAAAAACACTTGAGCAATAAAACAAAAGCTATAAAAATCAGAAAAACACCATTCACTCTGCAAAGCACGAAAGCAGATGAAAGCTCAGGGGTATAAACATCAAGAACACTAAAGAGACAAGCGTGTTCTTTCTCCCCTTCCTCCTACTCCCACACTTCATTCCTGAAGCACACAGCTTTGGACAGAGATTTTATTTCATGCCAACCACAATCAGATATTTCAATAGCTCAGTGTTTGTCTGGAGGGAGCACACATTCCAGGGAAAATGCAGTGCATGCACAGATTACCTGGAAATAAATCACATTCCCATTTAAAATGAAGTTTAAAGTAGTGGCACAGCACAGAGCTGTATTATGGACCACGCACTTTTCCCCCAGAAGAAATGTTTCACACCCTCCAGCAGTTTTCTTTCGGGAAGAGAATGAAAAGTAAAGAGATTTATTACATAAAAAAGCATATTGATTGAAAGCAGCACTGTATGACAGCTTCAGCTATTATAACAGAACTTAATAAAATCAGATGTTTACCCCTGAAGGGGATTCAGAGGCAAAAAAATAAAAAAGGCTTTATCAACACTTACGACAATGAGCAAATCTGCAAGGGATAACATTTTGGTGCTGAAAGTAAATGCAAATAAGTGCTCATTTCTCCAGGGGAGCTTTGAGGTTTGCCCACATGAGGAGCCGTGGCTGACTGTGATGTGGCTCAGCAGTGAGAACACCCCGTGATCGCGTGGCTGGAGATGTCACTGCTCCCACAGCTGGGAGGGTCACACATGATGAGAGCAGGAGATGTTCCAGCATCACAGCCAGGAGCAGCAGGACGGTCCTTTGTGCTACCTCACTGCTCTCGGGGCGTGGGGATGGGCTTAACCCAAACAATGACGCTCCTTCTTCTCTGCCCTTGTCCCCTTTGCTCATTCCACCTTCCTTCTGTCCACTCTGCTCATCCTTCCTTCCACTCTGCCCTTGTCTACTCTGCTCACCCCTCTTTTCCCTTGTCCACTCTGCTCATCCCTTTCTCTTTTTCTACTCTGCTCACCCCTCCTTCTCCCCATCCCCTTTTCTCACCCCTCCTTCCCCTTCTCCCCTTTTCTCACCCCTCTTTCCCTTCTCCCCTTTTCTCACCCCTCTTTCCCTTCTCCCCTTTTCTCACCCCTCTTTCCCTTCTCCCCTTTTCTCACCCTTCTTCCCTTTTCTCACCCCTCTCGCCCTGTCCCCTTTTCTCACCCCTCCTTCCCCTTCTCCCCATTTCTCACCCCTCTTTCCCCTTCTCCCCTTTTCTCACCCCTCCTTCCCCTGTCCCCTTTTCTCACCCTTCTTTCCCTTCTCCCCTTTTCTCACCCTTCTTTCCCTTCTCCCCTTTTCTCACCCTTCTTTCCCTTCTCCCCTTTTCTCACCCCTCTTTCCCCTGTCCCCATTTCTCACCCTTCTTTCCCTTCTCCCCTTTCTCACCCCTCTTTCCCCTGTCCCCTGTTGTCACCCTTCCTTCCCCCATCCCCTTTTCTCACCCCTCTTTCCCCCGTCCCCTTTGCTCCTCACCCAACACCCCAATCCCAAGATCCCAGCTCAGTGTTTCCACCACCAGCTGCTTTTCTGGGATGGCTTTTCCACATGAGCAGAAAGAAAAGTGGATTTCTCCTCCATCCACATTATTTGATGGCAAACCACTCCAGAGCTGAGAGTCTGCTCTTAACAACAGCTTTCTGTTATTTCTGGTTTTTAGCAGGACCAAAATATTCCCCTTGATCCTTCCTGGATCAGGCCTGATCTGGTCCAGGCTGTATTTGCCATATAGACATCAATTTCACGGCATGAATGAGCAATTATTTCAACTAAAATTTACCATTCTCACCAGTCTCACTTACCCTGAGTATTTGTCAGTATTCTGGCACCTGCAAACCTTTCTTCTCTCATAAACTGTAATGAAATTTGCATTTTTTCAAAGCCATGCTGCTTTCAAATTAAACCTACTTTTGGCACAAGCTTTAAACTGCTTTAATAAAACCGCCAGTGTTTAACATTGAAGTGTTAAACACCAGCTAAAAAACAGGAGTAAAAGCAGATAAAACAGCCCAAAAGAGAGAAAAAAAATCTGCAGCTTGTTACAACTCCTGATTTTACACACATATTACAACAGCCTGGAGATCCAGCATTGGATATTTTTGCCAGGATGAAAACTCCCTTTTGGGATTGCTTTTGCTGTTTCCTGACCTTCTGGGTGAAGTGAAACTCTACAGGCTCATAAAGAAATAGTCATTAAGTGCTGATGACCATCTCCTACATGGGAGAGCTCCTGGGCTGGGGTTGGGCCAGAGGAACTGGTCTGGCCAGCTGGGCTGGGATCTGGAGAACCTGAGCTCCAGGAGGGGCAGCCAGGGGGAACTGGAGTTCCAAAATCTGTTTTAAAGAACAAAATCTATCCCAGGGGACCTGGAATGGGCACAGCTCCTTGGGACACAGCATTCCCTGAGGGTTTGAGGGATGAGGGACAGCAGTGGCCACAGGACCAGCAGGGATGAGGGGTGAGGAGTCTGTGTGGGGCACAGAGCAGGGGGTGCAGTAGGGCCCAAAGGGCTGAATTTACTTAAACTTGGAGAATTTACCAAAAATTATTGAGTGAAAAACTGGAGCGAGAGGCGTGTGACTTTCTGTTCACAATTAGAGCAGCTGCTGCCCTTAAATTAGGTTTGGAAGTCTCCCTGCAAGGGCAGAGATTCAAAGCAGGAGGAGCACACGAGCATTTTGTTCCTTTTCCCAGATCTGTCAGGGTTTCTGTGCTGTGCTCTGAGGGAAGAGCAAGAACTAAACCTTGAGACCTGAGAAAAATGAGTGCCAGGTTCCTCTGCACTGCCTTTCCTACACTGCTTTGGGGTGGAAGGGGCCCTAAAACCCATCCCATACCAGGGGCAGGGACATCTCCCACTAGACCAAGATGCTCCAAAGCCTTTGGACACTTCCAGAGCTGGATCCCCAAACCCGGCTGATCTCACAGCACAGTCCCACTCATTTCTGAGCAGATCAACGTGTCCAAAGGCTGCTGAGGCTGAGGAAAGCTGGAATTTCACTTCGGAGCAGGCAACACCTGCGTGCTGAGGAAGACACAAAACCCCAGCTGAAGAGGGGCAGGGCTGAAAAGTGCTGAAAAAATGAATAAAAAACTGAGAAGTGGCAAAAGCAGCGCATGGGAATCCTGCCACGAGCATGGGACATGGCCACAGTGCCAAAACTGCTGCAGGAAACTGCAGCCACCAGCAGCAACCAGCCAGCAGCACAACACAGCAACCACGTGCCAGGAGATTGTTTCAGAAGTGAAACTGCCAGAAGCCAAATCACAGCTTTAAGGCACAATTTACACCGTAAATATTTGGGTTTCTAGCAAAAAGGGAGGGAGGAGAAATCCTACTGTGCTCCAAAAGAGCTGCTGGAAACGCCACACTGGAGGCAGAGCAATCTGCTGGTTTAATTAACCCACATGACAGAGGACCTGAATTTTTTTTTTTTTTTTTTTTCTCTCACACAAAAATACCCAAACTCCTGAGCTAGGGACAGAAATGAATAAAATCCCACTGCTCCAAGATTGTTTCCTCCCCATTGACAGCAATTCCCAACAGGGACACGTCCCGTGGAGGAGTCCTGAGTTCCTCAAGTTCATGGGGAAAACTTCAATGACTTTCATAATCTGAAAGCCTCTCATAATCAAAATTGATTTCATTAAACCAGTGGCAATCTGTTGGCAACCTGAGAGCCCAGACAGGGAAACACACCGATTAAAACAAAGCTGGCAAAACACATTAAAAATTAATTGGCTTCTTGATTGTTATCAGAATTGAAAAAAGGCTCAATCCTACACCCAATGATAGAGCCCTGAATGGCAGCAATTAAAGTCCCTCCTTCCAATTACAGCTTTTTACAGCATTTTAATCAATTTTTGTACAGCAAATGAGCGTAGAGTTTAACCCTGAATCGAATCAGTATGGTGTTGTAGGCTGAAAATCATAATCCTGGAGCATGATATGCAAGAATAAAACTTGGATAAACTGAACAAAATGACAGGAATGTTCCTGTAGATCATTTCTGACTTGTGTTTTAGGCCACTGGAGGGGAATTCATAAGCAGATTTGGGACTTGCCTACCACCATGACCTCACCTATGTAAATATTTATTCAAACATTTGGGCACTTTGCAATAGATTCTAGATTAGAAACCAAAGGAAGTTACTATAAAAGGAAAACCATGCTGGCAGTTTCTGTTTAAAAACTGCAAACCCTCAAAGACTTCTTCTTACAACTGGGCTGTAACATCCAGAGAAACTCCAAAGCCTGTGTTTGATTTATTCCCACCTTTTATAAAATCCCAAGCCATCAGTCCTGAATGGCCTTGACTCAAAAGCCTGATAGATAAATTTTCATTGCTGACATTGCTTAAGTAGTTCAGCATCACAGGGATGGAGCTGGAATGAGAATTAGCAGATTAAAAAAACCCCAAAAAATGAACTAAATTGTGAAAATGGCAGCTTTCTCTTGTTTCAGCACAGCACAAACACCTTCTGCTGTCAGGATCAGAGAGCTGGGCTGGAATGCACAGCAGCTTTACTCAAACACAGCTGGCACAGTGCCCTCTCCTCCAGGCCTCACCTCAGCATTCCCATTCCACAGCCTCACACCAGCTCCTCAGGACTCTCCACTGTTATCTTCTGACCTTTCCCTTTCTTTTTTTCCCTTTTTTTTTTGGTGTCTTTCTCAGTTAATCAGTAACCAGAGACTTCAGCCAGCACTTGGTGCTGCTGATATCAGGGTCCTGAGCCCCGCACCGTTCTCTCCTTCCCCATCCCAGCTCCCCAGCCTTTCCCTGCGCTGGGAATAAAAAATAAAAATAAAAATGTGTATTTTCCATCCTAAACCACTGGCTCAGCAGCTCCAGAGCCCAATTATTCCAGGCAGAAAAAGGTCTTCCCCACAGCTACACATCATGAGGGACAAGTCTCGCCACGTCCCCATTCAGGAGGTGGAGGGAAATAAAAAAGAGACATTTTTTTATGAGACAGTTACCGAGCTGTAATTTCCCACATCCATTTACAACTGCAAACAAGCCCAGGCAGAGGAAGGTACTATCTATTACCATAATTATTTTTAAAACCTTCACCCCACAGGGTTAGGAAAAAACCAATGATTTACAGCAGAGCCATAACTATAAAACTGCAGATGGGAGCTGAGCTATCTTGCCCTTGTCTAATGCTGAGATCTCATTAAACTGCGTGCTTAAACCTTAAATATTTGAGAGTAAATGGTAGTTAAAATAGGGAAATCACTCTCATTAAGCAGCCAGCCTTTCCTCTGCTCAGTTTCCCAGCTCATCATTTGTTATTTGGTCATTTGTAGAGTTTGATAGTGCTCCATCTTCCAGCCTGGACAGCCCCAAAATTCCTAAATAAAGGGAAAAGGGCAAGAAAAAGAAAAGCACTCAAGCCATTTTTAAACCTTAAAAAGAAACTGATGAGAGAACAGAATTTTTTTTCTAAGTTAAGTCACCTTGAAGGATGATCCTTTGGCCAAAGTCAATCAGTGAGACAACAGGCAGCAACTTTTCTTTATTCCTTCTAAATCCAGAAAGACGAAAGGAAGATCTAGAAAGGTCTCTTCTTTCACCTCTACCTGCTCTGCATCATCATCATTATTATTATCATCATCATCATCACCGTTATATCTCCAAGAAATTAACCTTTAATAAAAGAAGTTTCTCCAAGAAACTAACCTTCAATAAAAGACTGCACTACACACCCCACATCCAATTTTCTCTCTGAAATCTTCTTGCCTTTCAGAAGTTACTGCACCAAACTAGAGCATTAATAATTTTTGCTTGCTCCCTTCTCAAGCCACCCACAAAATCCAAAGCAATGTCTGCCAACCTATCCTGGCTAAAACTGGAAGCTGGAAGAGGAAATGACATAAGAGAAAAGTAGAATTTATGCAAAATGTTGGTGATATGAAAGCTCAGAAATCTTCATAAATTAGCAGTGCACAGTAATTGAAGCTGCTTGAATCACGCTCCTCCATCCTTCCACTTCAATGGGATGTGGCAGGAAGTAATTAATGGAGACAGGCTCCCTTGCATATAGCTGCAAATAATTAATCTGGCATCTCATTTCTGGTATTGGCTGTTTGAAAAAACAAATTTCTCCCCATACAGAACAGTTTGTTTCACACGTAACCCCAGGGATCAGCTGTTCTTTATTCTTTAAATACACATAAAGAAATTTAATGGGAGCCCATATGGAAAATTTAACCTTCACAAAGGCTTCGCTAAGTGCGTAGATGAAGTGTTTCACAGAGTATTTGATGTTCATAAAAAATGAAAATAAATTAAGACATACAAAACCCCCATTCAAATAGAGACACAAAATGTAGTGTTATGTACGAGGGATTAAATAAGAGCATCAATTTTTATTTCTTCTCTCGCTTTCTACTCAAAACCTGCTAGGAATAAAAACTGTTCCTCATTAGTTCTTCTTTTTTTTTGCTGTATGCTCAGCACACACTTCATGTTCTTCTGAACAGTTTTACCTAAAATGTAAAACTCAAAACTAATTAGGTCCTCAACTTATTTTTGTAGGAGTAAAGGCCATGAAGAACACTTAGGATTCCATTATGAATAACAGATGCGAGACGGGTACATTTATAAACCACTAAATTTAGAAAAGATCTGTGGAGAGTTCTGCTGAACCTTTCAAAATTAAAAACCTGCCTGTACTTTGCCACTGAATCCATCAGAGCAAGTTCTGAGGAAGCAGAATACAAAAGGCCAATGAGTTTTCCACGGGTCCAGCATTAATGCGTGCCATGGATGGAATTTCAAGATGCCCAACAAAGCAGGCAATATCCACGGGGCACATTAGCGAGATGCCAACATTCCCTGCGTTGGTTGGGGGTTATTCAATACCCTCAGCTCGCCATCTCGTGCAGGGCAAGCTACAAAATTAATGAAAGAAATCAGATCCCCCTTTCAGCCGGGATCCCACAGCCTCGGAGCGCTCTGTTTGAAAACACCACTCGGATATTTCCCCAATTGTCTGGGCTGCTCGGTTCCCACAAGGAAACTCAGCTCACACAAAGGCACAGCCCGGCACCTTCCTCCGGGCACAAAGGAGCCAGATGGCCCCAAGGAACTGCTCAGGGCTCCTGGAAAAAAGCTGGGAATGCTTTGGGACACACGGACATTGCCACCCGTGTTCCACAGACATCGCCAGCCGTGCTCCTCCATGCCCAGGGAACTGGCCTGGGAATGCCAGGAGGAGCTGGCACTGCTGTGCTCACCTGAAATCAGACAGAATACCCCCAAAACAGAGCTCAGCGTTTTTTATGAAGCCGACAATCCTCAATACCCAAAGAGTTTGCGTTAATTTAAAGGGGGCCAAAGAGCTGACGCTGCGAGGAGAGCCCAGGTCCCTTCCCAAGCCTGGCAGCCGAGCCCAGGGCCTGGATTTTCCAGGAGCCCTTCCAGGTTTAGCAGGGCAGCAGCTGCCACCCCTGTGCCCCGTGAGTGCCTGGGCACTGCCAGAGCTTTTCCAGGAAGGATCTGGACTCTCGGATCTGGAGGAACACCCTCCCTCACGGAAAATTCCCAGCGTTTCTCCCATCACCCCAGCGGGTTCCCTCACACCCAGCCGGAGCTGCTTTGCCACACAAGGACGAACTCCTCGTCCTTGCCCACAGTTACGAAACGCGTGCCTTGTGCCACACCAAGAGCTGCGTGGCAGCACCACATCCTCAAGGCAGAGGAAGCTGCAGTTCCAACATTTGTCATCCACAAAGCCCCGGAATACCCCGATACCAGCGTGCCCGGCAGAGCGCCGAGGTCGCCCAGCCCCGAGCGCCACGATGCCGGCTCTGCTGCCTTCCCTCCAGCGCGCTTTAATGACATAAACTCCCAAACACAATTCCCAAACACCGCGCTGTGCTCGGCTCCCCGGACAGGGAATTACCCAGAGCACATTTTGCACACTTTAGCATCCTCCAGCAGCGGTCCTGTTCCACCTCAGCCGATGAGCCCGGCTGTGTCCGGGGGAGCAGCCAGCCCGCTGCCAAAATCACATCACAGCACACTTGGCTGTAACAAAAGATGACTCCGGGGAGTTTGTGCTCATCATCGTTATTCCACGCACGTCAGAGCCACCTCCAGCAGCCTTGCCTTCAATTAAACCTCTACTACTGCAAAGGGCAAAGGGGGTACGGGCACATTTGTGCCGTGCTGAGAGTGGAAGGGGTAAGGAGGGATAAAGGGAAGGGAGGATTACACAGCCCTTCCTCAGAGACAAAAAGCAAGGAAATCCCCTCCCCACAATGTACAAGACAACCACACAAACCTGGTGGGTGAGAACACATCCACGCCTTGCCTTGGACCATCCTCCCTCCCGCACCCCCCCCCCCCTTTTTTTTTGGTGTTGTTGAATTATTGGTTATTTCCAGCTGAGCACTTGCCTCTCCTCCGTGCCCATCAAATATCCCGAAGATGGAGGGGTGAGTCTTGTTCACCAGGTCGGTGATTACTTCGAACCTGTCCTCCATGTGATCCCTGCGGCCTTGGATGGAGTAGACAGCCACGTTGTGGCTCTTGAACTCCCAGGTCTTGGAGAACTCAGCGTCCAGCACGTCTAAACCCCCGAGCCTGTCATTCTGCATGATCTCGGCCACCTTGCCCTTCACCATCTTCACCGCATCCCTGCTGGACTTAACAATGGTTTTCACCTCATCCGTGTGGAAGAAATAACTCCACAGGGCCAGGCTGATGCACAGCAAGAACAGGGTCTCCGGTCTGAGCAAGAAGTAACGCATGATCCGACCCAGCAGAGACAGCAAAGTCATTGTATCCTCTATCATTTATTATCGCGACCGTGTCTCCCCACAGCATGCAGCGGGGCGGCTCCGAGCCCGGGGCCGCTCGCTCAGTGCATGCTCGGCCGGCCGGGCAGCGCCGAGCCCCGCGCTCCGTTCTGCTCCGCTCCGCTCGCTGCGGCTCCGCTCCCGCTGCTCCCGGCGGCCGCGCCCCGGCCCCGCGGCGCCCCGTCCGTGCCGCGGGGTCGCGGGCCCGCCGATGGATGCGCCGAGCGCTGCGCCGCCGGATGGCTCCCGAACGCCGCTGCCCGCCGCGGCTCGGCTCCGCTCCGCTCGGTCCGGAGGTGGCTGCCAGGGCCGCCCGCGGTACCTGCGTCCCGTGTCCCCCGCGCCCGGCGCCGGCCCGCCCTCCTTCCACCCGGGCGGAGCGTCCCGGCCGCCGCCCCCGCCGCGCCGCTGAACTACAAATCCCGGCAGCCCCCGCGGGAGCGCGCCGGTGCGGGCGGGGTGCGGGGCATGCTGGGAGTTGTAGGCTGGGAAGGGCCGGGGAAGGAGCCAGCAGAAGGAAAAAATTTAATCAAAATTATTTTAATAAAAATCAATCTTTGTAAAATAAAAACATCAAAATTATTTAATCAAAATGTAATTAAAAATTATTTCATCAATATGATGTAAATAAAACAATTTAAAATTAAAAAAAATCAAAATTATTTAATCAAAATGTAATTGAAATTATTTAATCAAAGTGATTTAAATTAAAAAATTAAACCAAAAAAAAATCAAAATTATTCAATCAAAATGTAATTAAAATTATAGAATAAAAGGGATTTTAATAAAAATAATTTAAAAATTTAATCAAAATTATTCAATCAGAGTTATTTGGTTGTTGGAGCAACCTGGGGTAGCGAGAAGTGTCCCTGCACATAGGATGAGATGCCCATTAAAGTCCCTTCCAGCACAAACCATCCCGGGATTCTTCTTTAGGATGAAATTGACCCTTGTGTGTTTCCCAATTCCATTCACAAGCTCACTGTCAAAACGGAAACAAAGCAGGATGTTGTCAATTATTAAATCAAGAGTTGAGTTTGCCAAGGTAGCATTTTGTTGGAAAAACCCCCAAAGCATCTCTCTTCTTTCTCTGCCCTGTTTCTGTAGATTGCCATTTTGCTGCACTGACAGCACTGAAAGCCACGAGCCGTGTGTGTGAGCAGAATAATATATAATATAAATATTTAGATTTAAATATAAACAATTAAATGCCGTGCCTGGGCTGTTTGCTGCCAGCTGAGGGGCACAAAACACAAAATCCATCAACGAACCAAACCAAAACATCAACCAACCTCAGAGAGTGTCAGAGGCAGCGCGAGAATCAAACACCTCAAACACAAAGGGAATTAACAAACCACAAAACCCCAAAACTGAAATTCTGACAGAGAAATTTCACCTAGGAGCATTCCAAGTTTTTCAGCAGCTCCTCTGGACTTTTGTTGCTCTGCTCTAAATTCTTTTTTTGCCATTTCTTCCGAAGATCAGCTGGAATAAATGACAGAACCTGAAGCCTGCTTAACGCAAAGTTAGCAATTTCAGGCTTTTTGTGTTCCATTCTTACATCCAGCTCCGGGGAACACCAAAATTAATGACAAATATTAATTATAACCATGGCACTGCTTTAAATTTAAGAAGTGCAAACCACTCTGTTAGCATTTTATCCCAAATTTTCCATTTTGGGCCTAGAAAAACCTCTCCCCTTTATCTTCCCCTCTGTCAGGATGTGCTTGAGTTGTGCCACAGATTTTTTACCCAAAATGTCAAAATCTGCACCGGTGAGCTGGGGAGTGAGGTACCAGCACAGGTGCTGCAGCACCTGTAGCTAATGAAGCTGATTAATTAACTTAAAGTACTTAATGAATACTCAGGAAAACTGAGGCTGGGTGTCCTGAACAGAGGTAAACAAGAAGGAAATAATATTTTTGATTTTACAGAAATGTGCAGCTGATAAAAAGCTGTGTAGCAAATAATTCTAATGATATTATTGATACTAATGATATCTATTGTGGCTTTTAAATTTCTCTTAATTTTATATTAGGGAAAGAGAAAACAAATGTAAAATAAGGATGATGCTGCTCACTGCCATTAACCAACTAATAATTTATTTGTCATTTTACTGCAATATAAATGTGTCATTTTCTATTAGCTACAAATTGTGTAGCTAATAAGTCTAATAATATTATTATATTACTATATCTATTACAGCTGTTTAAATTATATTAATTTTATACTTGAGAGATAAAATAAATGTAAAATAAGATGGATGTTGCTCTTTCCCAACCAATTTGTTTTTTATTTGTCATTTTACTGTAAGATAAATGTGTCACTTTCTATTAGCTACAAACTAATAATTAGCTGCAAGATAGTAATTCTACGAATAATATTAATATAGATGTTCTATAATATTATTATATCACTATCCAATTATGGCTTTCAAAATCTATTAATCTTATACTTAAGGAGAGATACAATAAATGTAAAATAAGAAGGATGATGTTCTCTCCCACCAATTAATTTGTTATTTATTTGTCATTTCACTGCAATATAAATGTGCCACTGTCTAATAGCTACAAACTGTGTAGCTAATATTCTAATATTATTATTATCACTATCTCTATTATGGCTTTAAAAATCTATTAATTTTATACTTTAGGAAAGGTAAAATAAATGTCAAACAAGAAGAATGTTGCTCTCTTCCACCTACAAGTTTGTTATTTATTTGTCACTTTACTGCAATATAAATGTGTCACTATTAGCTACAAACTAATAATTAGCTGCAAGCTAGTAATTCTAATAATATTAGTCATATATGTTAATATATATATTCCGTAACATTATTATATCACTATCCCTATTATGGATTTTAAATTCTATTAATTTTATACTTAATGGAAGATAAAATAAATGTAAAATAAGGAGGATGCTGCTCTCTCCCACCAAATAATTCATTATTTATTTATCATTTTACTGCAATATCAATGTGGAACTGTGACTCCTGTGAGGTTGTGTTTCCCTGATGACAATTTGGGTCCAGACCTTGGAATTGTGGAGGAAATGAGGAGGTTCCAGAGCCCACAAATTTTTAAAATATATATATATATAAAGCAAAATAGAAGTTTTAAAGCAGTAGCTAGCTCATCTTAACTTTCTTTTTCATAAGTTTAAATAGTATTTTGTAATTAGTTAGAAAAGTCTGCATTGTAGACTTCAAATAATTAATAATTAAGTTAAAAGTAAAAATATTTTGTGTCATTTCTTAATTAGACAGTTTAACCTTAGAAGACCTAACTTATTGCTAAAACACTACAGAACTCACAGCCTATAAAACTGCAATATAGGTAAGAAATAATGAACACCCAAGTCCAAACACAAAATACATCTCAAACTTTAATCCCAACCCTAACACAAACAAAACAAGAAGACAAAAATGCAATAATTATTGAGCCATCCCAGTGGCTCGAGCCAAAAAATCCCAATTTCAGGGCTCATTCTGCACTTCCCGGAAGAGAAGCAGAACTTCTGCGCTCACAGATTATTCTAAAAATCAGCAATAAAACCATCACCAATGTTCGGGGTAACAGCTGCTGTTTAATTTTAGTTTTTTGTCACTTGTAAGAGGAATTGCAAGCGATTTCTGAGCCAGGTTTGTGAATAAAGTGGAGAATTATCGACTTGGAACAGTGGGAAAAGCATTCCTTGCTCAACAGCTCCTCCTCCTGCTCGCCCAAAGCGTGAAAGCATCAGGACATCAATTGTTGTTATATTTTGGCTACAGGACCAAATAATCTGATACTGCAAACGGAATTCATTGTCTGTTCTGTGCTCCAGTATGCAGGAGTTGTGGGTTATAAACAGAATAAACCTGAAATAATAAATAATAAATCTTCCCACTTTCCCCAAAACAGTATTTATTCAGCTTTTCTAGGCAATTTTTGTGGTACCCAGAATGAAAATAGAGAGTGAGATAATGGAGGAGCTCTCACTACTTGCTAGCCTGAATAATACCAGCATTTTTATCATTGTCATTTCTTGCTTGTATTAAATAAAATTCAATATTTCTAATTGGAAGAATCTTCATTTTGTGAATGTGTTTACAAGAATAACTTAAATAAAAATAATAGCAGTGAAAAACTTTAATTTCCTGCAGCTGCAAGCTGAATTTACCATTATTTCACCCTAGGGATGAGCAGTGAGGACACAACACTGATGGGTCACCAAAAATCATTACAAGAAATGTTTAATTTGATGGAGATTTCCTTGTAAAAATACTCCCAAAATCTACAGGGTGTCTGTTCTATAATATTCTCTGGGATGCTAAAATTTGGGGGTGTTGCTGTTGCTGTTTGCTGAATTCTGCTGCCCAGTTAAAAGATTTTCTCAGGTTTAAATACTTCTATTGGCATAAATCAGATGTGCACAATAATGTGATTCATTGAAGATTAGAAAATATTAAAGCAAAATATCCCCCAAAACCTGTGGATTCACCTCCCTTTTCCTCTGCTGAGCTACAAAATCAGAATAGAAAAATCAGCACCGATAATAAATAACAACGGTAAAAGTGGGGTTTTTCACATCAGGACTGCAGTGCAGTAAAAGAAACGTTGTGTTTCTCTTTGCAGGCAGGTGTAAAAATTTGATTTTGGGCCATTTGGGTGCCACAGGCCCAGCTGTGCAGGGGAATCACGGGTGCAGCCCCAGAACCTGCTCTGTCCGTCGGGTTGGATAACAGAAACCAGGCCGGGCTCTCTGGCAGCGCTTTCATCCCTGCTGATATAAATCACCATTGCCATTTTTAAATCACAAATGCCATTTCCCGATGCCACTGCCAGGATTTCACCTCACACACCAGGAATTGCAGGGAAATTCTGCCTCCCCCGGAGAAATCCCGTCCCACAGCTCTGCTCTGCGTCTCCCCTGAGCAGGAACATCCGCAGATGGGAAATGCAAACAGCAATTTTCCACACAAGTGGCTCCTTTCTCTTTTCCAGCATTCTCAATTCCGGGACATCTTCATGTGTAAAATCTGATTTTTATTTATTTCCCAGTGCCATCAAGTGACTTCGGTGTCAGTGGAAGGAGAGGCATAGGGAGATTTCTGATTGATGTTTTAATATCTTTTATAAATATATATAAAAATTATATTTAAAGATATTTAATTTAAATATATAAAAATTAAAATATATTTCAAAAATATCTTTTAATAAACACATTCTGCTGTGGAATGGTGTGCACCAACATTAGATATAATATATATCTAATATCAGCATATTATTATATTATATTATATTATATTATATTATATCATATCATATCATATTATATTATATTATATTATATTATATTATATTATATTATATTATATTATATTATATTATATTATATTATATTATATTATATTATATTATATTATATTATATTATATTATATTATATTATATTATATTATATTACATTACATTATATTATATTATATTATATTATATTATATTATATTATTACATTACATTACATTACATTACATTACATTATTAATACTATTAAATGTACATAATATATACAATGAAATATATATATATTTCACTATTGTGAAATTATTAAATATAATAGTGAAATTTTTACATATAAATTAGCAGTGAAATTTTTATATATATATTATAAATAGGAAGACATCCTGGTTTAATACCTGCAGGTGCCTGGGGTGGAAATCACACACCTACCTCACTCAGGGAATATAATTCTTGGTTTCTCAAGAATAACATATTCACTCTAAATATATTCATTCTATGTTCATATTCATTCTATATTCATTCTAAATATAGAATTTTAGTTTTAAATACAAAATTTTCATTTTATAGGATGTAAATTATACCTGAAAGGAACATTATTTTAAGAAAACAATCATTTATCTTGTTTCCCAAATAAGCTATGGGATGTTGTTTATTAACCTTTACATCTTACTGACTTTGAATATCAGAGCCAAACTACCTGGTGGTACGTCAAGGAAAGATGTCAATGTTAATTTAATGGAAAAGTTTAACCTGGGACGTATTTCAGAAGAAAATTCGGGGGTTGGCCAACTTACAGAGCCTCGAATTGCCCCAGTTCCAGAATTGCCACAAAAGTTTGGCCACTGAAGTCACTGGCAACACAATCCCTAAAATATTGACTTGGGGTCCACATCTCCAGAGCATGACAAATTTTGGGGGACAGAGATTATTCCAAACAGATTTTCCCTGTCATTTTCCAGGTGTGAGCTCCCTGAAAATTGGGAAATGACCGAGGAACCCCCAGAACACCCAGCAGGTAAAACTGAAAATGCTCCTGAGCCCCAGAGCTGCTCCCTGGAGGGATCTTTGGTGCAAGCAGCAGCAGCACTGCAGAGTGCAGACAGCAGGGAGAGTTTGTGCAGCATTTCTGGGAATTAATGCCTCACAAACTCCCCCCTTGCCCACAGAACTCCACAAAAATGGAAATAGGAGCTCAGCAACATGGAATGGCTCTGCAAACTGGCAGCGCTCTCACAAACCTTCCTCAGATCTGGGCACAAATTGATAAAAAGCAGCAGCAAAGCAATCTTCATTTTCTTCTTCATTAATTTTTACTCTGTTTAGCAGCTGTTTCGTGTCTGTAGTGGAGACTGTTTAATTTGCATTAAGCAAAGGGCTGCAAAATTGATTTATACATTTGAATGCCTCACATTTTCACTCTGAGGCACTTCTGGCCGCAGAACATGACAGGCTTAACTTCAGGATTAAATCCTTAGGCCAGGCTTGTCCCAAAGAGCTGAGGTGAGAGGGGAGCTGAGGTTACAGGTGCCTTTTTTGGTGACTTCTCTGAGACTAAAATTAGCTGTGCCCTCAGCTGACTGCAGAGTGTAAATCCACATTTCACTCGGTGCCTTGGCTATTCCAGAGGTTCATTCCAGCCCCGACGCCTTCCCTTGACCAAATTCTTGATAAAACCCAAAAAGTGGAGCCTTCTGAGGCAGGATTGAGATAAATCAGCTCTGGGTTAATTCAGATTTCCTTGGGCAAGGCAGATGAGTGGGCAGCACCAGAGCCCAGCCAGGGATGCACCCAAGATGAACCAAAATGGCCCCAAAATGCACGAGCGCTGCCGGGGTCTGTCCCTGGGATCAGCTCTGCTCCATTTGCACCTTGCAGTTCATTGTCCCATTGCAGCTTTAGCCCAGGCAGTCCCACCCTGCTTGTTTTTCTCTCTCCAGCCCACGGGGTTTGTGCTCCTGGGCTGAGATTTGGGTCATTTGTCCTTGGTGCCCAGCTGGAGCAGGAACTGTTGTCTCCCTGCTCTGTGCACACAGCTCACCATACCCTGAAAAGGAGCTCAGAACACACTAAAGCAGCACAGAACGTGAAAAATATAAAAACTAAAACCTGAAGCATCGGTGGAACAGCTTCTCCTGGGCAATGTGCTGGGTGTGATGGGAATGGAGTGCTTTGGCCCAAAATAGCTGCCTGGGCTGGAGCCTTCAGCTGTCAGCAGTGCCTCTCCTCCTCCCCACGTGGTGAGCTCTCCATGCACAGCACCATCTGCTTCCTCAGGATGCAGATCTGCTGCACTGGAGCTGGGATTGAACGGGGGGAATCGTCTGGCTGCCGTTTAATTTCATGACTTTGCTTGAATTTCCAATTCCCACATCACTCCCCGGTCTCCTGAAGCACCAGAAGCTGCCACCAGATGTGGGGATGAGCTTCCAACATCTGTGGGCTTTCCCTGGTGCTGCTTCCCAGCTCCTTTCTGCACGTGGAAAAAGCTGGTGGGAGCAAGATGATCCTAAATCCACCTTTCCTCCCTGCCTGCCTCAGTGCTCTCAGCATTCCCAGCTCCCAGAACGTGCCACATGCCCAGTTTCTCTTTGGGAAGGGGATGAGTGACTGGCAGCTCCTTCAGCTGCTGGAAAAGGAGCAGGAAAAGGAGGAGCAGGGGAAGGGCTGGGATTCCATCCCCAGACATGTAATTCCACAGATCCCTCTGCTGTTTATCTGCTGGGTGAAGGGATTTATTTATAGCTCGTGACTTCTCCAAAAACATTGTTCTGTGCTGACCTTCCTGCTCAAATTGGAAGTCAGGAGAGCAGCTCTGCCAAGTAAATGGAACTTTAAAATACAGGGGGAAATCTTGTTGTGTTGTGAGCCCACTGTTAATGCTGTGCCTCATGATTTTTTTGCTTTACTATAAATTCTGGGATTCTCCAGAACAACCAGGAAACCTGGGATCTGGAGAGAAAATCACCTCAAGTGCACTTAATAAGGGAGGTGAGGACACACAAGCAGCAACCTGATCATCTGCTGACACCAGCAGCTCCTGGTCCCGGGGCTCTGGCTCCCTGCAGCCCATTCCCAATCCGTGAGCAATGCCCCACAAATAAGGAGCAGGGATTTGCACTTTTCCTGCCTGCCACAATCAGTCATTGCTTCCTAAAAAGTGTTTAAATAAAGCCTGGATGTGGCACTCGATACCAGGGTTTAGGTGAGGTGTTAGGGCATGGGCTGGACTCGATGATCTTGAAGGTCTCTTCCAACCCAGTGATTCTGGGAATTCTGTGAATTCTGTGAAAAAACCCCACAGAAAGTCACGTCCCACTGCTCCAAGTCCCATCCAGCCTGGCCTTGGGCACTGCCAGGGATCCAGGGGCAGCCACAGCTGCTCTGGGAATCCCATCCCATTCCCTCCCCACCTTTCAGGGAAGGATTTTTTTCCTACTTCAGCTTCTGAGCATAAGAAATGTGCTTGAGGACAGGCAGCCCAACTGAGCAGAAGCACCTTAATGAGAGAATTAATGCTGCCTTTGGAAGCCAAAAATCCAAACCTGGGAGCTGCCTGCACATGGAGCAGCTCCTCCTTTCTGCTCCTGGCTGCGATGGGGAAAGCAAAGGAGGCCAGGAACGATTTCCCAGCCTGGCTGAGCATTGAGGAGCAGCGCTCTGTGTGTAACAAACACGTGCTGCTGTGGATTTGTGGCGGAGCAGGAGGCGGCTGAGGCGCTTCTGTCAGAGGAGCTGGGCCAGCAGCCAAAGCCTGGGCCCTGCTGAGGCTGTTCCCAAGCAGAAGCAACAGGAATTAATTCTGTGAGGACAGAAAAGCAAAACACAGCGCAGTGTGCGGGATCTGCGGGCTGCCTGCAGATTCACCCATCTCTCTTCCCATTGTTTTTCTTTGTCTGCTCTGTCTAGAGCTGAAAATTCGTGGAAATCTTGACTCACAGAAGCCTTTGGAAGTGGAGGGAGATGGATTTGCAGCCTGAGAAGGAAGACCCCATTCCTTCAGTGCCTTTTCAAGTGTTCCCTTCAGCAAGAGTTGCTTCAGTCATATATGGAACAGCAGAACCATGGGGAAAAAACCTGAGTGTTGGAAATCAAAGAGAAATGGATACAAGAGAAGAGAAATGAAGACATAAGAGAAATAAGAGAAATGAGTACAACTGAATACAACAAATGAATACTATAAGAAAAATTAATACAACTGACACCTAAATGCACAAATATTCTGTTCCTCTAGTAGTTATTACATATCATTTGGGAAAATTTAGGGTATTTTTCTTTATCTTCCCCAGTTTGTCACTCTCAGGAGGATTTGCAGTGCTGGTGGAGGGAGAAGATGAAATGCAGGAGCTGGAGCAGCAAATGTTGCCTGGTGTGACCTTCAGCTCTGAGTCACCACAAAGAGATCCCTCCCAATAGTCTGGAGCAAGGAGTTGGGGAGATATGAGGAAATTCAAGAGTCCTTGTCCAGGGAATTTGATGGCAGCTCAGAAAGGCCTCTGACCCCAGTAAAATGGGCCCTTAAATGTCTGAGGAGTCTCACAGGGACAAATAGCGAGGCAGAAGGGACAAAAAAAAAAAAAAAAAAAAGTCAGTCAGAACCTCTGTGAAGGAGCAAGAAACCCTCATTCTAAATGAAAATAGATTTTAAATGTTGGCTAAGTTATATTGGGGTGGAATAAGGCAGATTTTAGAAAGCTGCCATTTCTCAAGCTGCTCCATTACTTCCTTCAGGTTCACTTGTTCCTCTCTGGTACCAAGAGACATTTAATGAAGTGCTGGGACTTGAAATGGCTTTTTCCAAACAGCCAGGTTGTGCTGAGCAATCTGAAATGGAAAGATTTTTAACTGGGACCCTGCTCTGGAAGCATTTCAGCACAGAAATAGTCCCAGTGACCTTCAGCCTGTGCCCTCCTCCACACAATTCTGCATTCTTGGGAATGTGGGGAGTCACTGGGGCTGCTTGGGAGGGATGTGGAATTTGTAGCCCAGTGCATGAATAAGAAAATGGGAAAATCCAATTTAATAATTCTTTCCACACTCCTGCATCACTGCTCAATACTCACTCTTCTCACAGAATATATTTTGACAGAACTTGCTCCATTATTTAATCACATCCATAGCTGTGTGTTTAAAGGATAAATAGTGTAGTTTCCCCCTTGAGCTGCATTTTGGTGTGTTTAACTCCATCAAAGTTGTAAAAGAACATGGTGTAAAGGTGTGTAAATATCTTGGATTTTTCCTCAGTGCCAGAATTCCAGAGGCTGCAATCCTCTGCTTCCTCACTGTTCCCACATAACTCCTTAACCCCACTCTGCCTCCTGACAGCCTCAGGATTGCAGTTTAAAGTAGGCCTGGGATTGGTCTTTAATTTAGATCTTTACCATCCCACACATTTAATCCCCACTCTGGCAAAAAAGAATTTAAGATTTGACACCTGGAGAGGCTGGCATTAAATAAAAGAATGAAATAAAAATCTGGCACCTGCAGATTCCTGTCCTGAGCTGAAGTTATCAATCACTCCATCACTCCATCACTAGGGCTGCACTTTCCAGGAAATCTCCACCCCTCTCTGGTGATTTAATGAGCCTGGGAGATCAGATTTAGATTTAGATTTAGATTTAGATTCAGAGGAGCGGCAACACCTCAGGTTTTTTTTCCAGGAGTGAAAATGTCCCCGTTTCAGATCGGATGAGGAGATGGGATGAAAACCTTTCATAATTCTGAAAGGAATTGCTCTTTTCAGGCCAGTCTGTTATTAATCATAAAGATGGGTATGTACAAAAGAAGATATTTTTACATCTACACTAAAATTCTGAAAATTCCACAGTGACAAATGGCTCTTAATAAGAGGAGGATATAAAGGGGGGGAAAGAAAAGAGAAATGTTAAAAATGATCCCTGTGGCAGCTCTGAGGGGGCCGAGGCAGAACAAAGATTAAAACTGCAAAATTCCAGTTCTTATCAATTAATTTACCAAATAACTGCAGTATATTTAACAAAGAATCCACTTTTTAGATGTGTGGAGAGAAATAACTCCCCTGTGGGAGTGCTTGATTCCATTGCAAATAAATGTGCACAACAGAAACCTCTGTTTTGCAAAGTGGGAAAGAGTTTCCAAAAGACAGCACTAAAACCCGGGAAACTTCACACAAAGCAGGATTTTATGGGAATAAATAACTAATGAGGAAGATTTCCCCACAGAAGAAATACCCACTATTACACTGAAAAGAAATTCCTGTTTCTTACAGGAAAGAAAAATAAATTCCTGTTCGTTTCTTTCTCTGGACTACAGTCTCAGAAAAACTAGGACATGTGTAAAAGAAATATCTAAATAAAGAGGATTCATATCCAGGGAAAGGTCTGAACCTCTGTCAAAATAATATGAATAAAGCAGCAGCAGCGCTGATTATGTTGGCAGGGCAGAAATGCAGAAGATTTGCTTTCTACAAGAAAATACATCAAGATTAAGAAAATTCTACAAGAAAAGTCAAGAATTTCTTAATAAAGATTAAGAAAAATGTGCCTCAAAATCTCACTCTCAATTAATCAATTTTGTCAGACAGAAATAAAATAAAATGTGGATCGACTTTTCTGAGAGGTGTTGTCACCAAGTAAGGCCAGAGCTGACTGAAAAAAGCTGAAGGTTCCAAATCTCTGGGGCCTGGAGAGCAAGAAATATAAAATATTTAGCAAAAGATGCATTTCTGTGTATTTTAGCCTCCCCATGGGCTGATTCCTCAGTGGAAGAGAAATTCTGGCAACCTCCCCATTATTATCCACCACCCACACCCCATTTTCCTTCTACAGCTCCATGGAATTTTCTCCTTCATCAGAGTTATAAAGCACCAGGGATCCAAACAGAATTTTTAAAATGTGGAGATACAAGAAAATTTAGTTTATATAAGCTTAAGAATAGTTTCACTCTGATGACATTGATAAATACTCTTTTGAGGCAGGTTTGAGATAAATGCAGGCAGGCTGATGTGGCTGCTCTGGACCCTAAAAAAAATCACTGAGCTGATTCAAAAAAATCACTGAATATTTTCCTAAAAAGCCCAAATTTTAATTCCCTGCCTTTCCTCCTAAAACCAGCTCCCTGGACCTCACCCTAGGCTGATTTAACTCCCAGAGGCATCTCCTGCACAGCCCAGGTGCATCCTCAGCTCTTGCCCGTGGTTGCTGGCACAGCTGGGACAGGGAAGCGAGCACACCCCGTCATTATTTTGTGTTTATATGATTATTAATTACCAACTCCCAAATGTCCTTTCGATGATTCCCTGCTGGAATGTTCCTTTGCACATTCCAGGCCCTGTGCAGCATTCCCTGTGGTCCCAGCATCAGCTGGAGGAAGGTTTCGTGCTGCAGGGGTTTAAAATTCCTTGCTGCTCTCTCAGGAGCCTTTCCCATCTCTGCTGCAGCTGGGCTGGGTTTCCTGGCAGCTTTTGGGGTTCCCTCAGTGCTGGGGATGGAATCAGAGAGCTGAATCCTGCTGGAGGAGGGATGGAGAATTCTGGGGATGGAATCAGGCAGTTGAGTTTCTGGAAAAAGGATGGAGAATTTCTGGGGATGGAATCAGGCAGCTGAATTCCTGGAGAAGGGATGGAGAATTCTGGGGATGGAATCAGAGAGCTGAATCCTCCTGGAGAAGGGATGGAACATTTCTGGAGCGTGTTTATTCCCACTGCTCACAACTTCCAAGTTGAATGAGGAGAGAAGAGGAGAGGAGAGGGAACAAGAGGCAGTGGCAGGGAGAGGGAATGTGAGATCCCTGAGCACTGGAAAATTCCTGATTCCCATCCTGGGCCACTTTGCTGGGCTGTCACTTTTAGCAGGGTGTTCTGAAGGAATTTTCTGTGGATTAATGGCAGGAAGAAGAATCATTGAGCATTCCAGTGGGTTTGGGTTGAAGGGACCTTAAAACTCATCCAGTTTCATCCCCTTCCAGGGGCAGGGACACCTTCCATTATCCCAGGCTGTTCCAACCTGGCCTTGAACACTTCCAAGTGTACTTTATTTTCTTTAAAATCTCCCATAGTGTTTGACAGGCCTGTGCTTGTTAAGACTACGAAAAATTTCCTCTACAGATGTAAAACGGTTATAAAAATGCTGCCATTTCTTTACTAGAAGCAGATAAATTTTATTTCTTACTGCTTCAGTCAGTTGTACAATGTGTGCTGAAAATCTGCAAGATAGCAAGGGTGGTATCACCCCTGATTCAAAGAAAAAATACAGAATGATCCTGGAAATTGGAGAACAGCATGGTCAGAACTTGGTCTCAAGAATTCCCAGTTTAATCAGCTCTTAGTCCCAGCTCATGGCATTGTATCTGTGCCATTCTGGATTTGAACCTGGTTCAGGCAGCTTTTCCTTCCCAGTTCATTTGTTTTGCCCCTGAAAGCAGAGCAGGTGTCATGTGAGGGATGCCCCAGCCTGGGCAGCACAGGGGAAGAACTGAGGGGGATAAATATTGGTGCCAGCTCAGAGAAAGCAGAGCCCCGCTGAGCAGGTGTTGCCTTTTCTCCAGCTTGGAAATGAAACTTGAGATGGTTTTATTAAGGAGGTAATAGAAAAGGAGATCTTTATTTAAAGGCCTTCAGGGCAGTTCTGGGTTTCACAGCCGCCCTAATTCCCTGGCCAGCTTTTATGGGACACTCATTTGTGACACTGTCAGTGTCACCCTGGAGCTGACAGAGGCTGTGCCCCATCCTCTGGGCCAATTCCTTGCATATTCCATGCACATTCCTGTGCTTTAGCAGATCCCTGCTCTCACTTGGTTAACGACCTCTCTTGATGCAGAGCTGAGGAAGCTCCTGGACTGGTCTGGCAGGTGTGGGGAGCTGTGGGAGATGGGATGACTCTGGCAGGCAGCAATGTCCTAATTAACTCTGGATTTGCATCCCAAACAGCAGCAGGTCAGCCCCAGCAGTGCAGCCCAGATAAACTCCTGATTGAGGCCCAGAAATTCCTTATCCAGTTTCTGTGGGGTGTCCTTGTCTTAGGCTGCAGTGCAGGATGGAACCAGGGGTGTGTATTCTACAGCAGCTGTTTAATCCAGGTGGGGCAGTGTTATTTGTCCCTTCCATGGCCCATCCCTCATAACTCTGGAGGAACATCCTCTGTTAATGGGGTTAACAGGAACATCCTCTGATAAGGGGGTTAACAGGGACATCCTCTGATAATGGGGTTAACAGGGGCATCCTCTGATAATGGGCCAGCTGGGGCAGTTCTCTGCTGTTCTTTGGGCAGTTTTCTTTATCTCTCCCACAGCCAATCCTCCCTCCAGGAGATCTCTGCTGTTCATGGGCCATTAATTATTAATTATCTTCTGTCCATGGCCAGTGAGTGTCCCGGCATGGCTGACCCAATCCCACCATCCCATGGGGAGATGCTCCGCCCAGGGGAGGAGCCAAGCATTCCTACCTGGGTACAATCTGAGCTTTGGGAACAGCACAGCAGCCATTGGCCGCTGCATTGCCAGAGGAGCAGCTTTGTGCTGCCCTGCACTGCCAGAGGAGCAGCTTTGTGCTGCCCTACACTGCCAGAGGAGCAGCTTTGTGCTGCCCTGCACTCCCAGAGGAGCAGCTTTGTGCTGCCCTGCACTCCCAGAGGAGCAGCTTTGTGCTGCCCTGCATTCCCAGAGGAGCCCAGGCCCATCTGCAGCAGCCCTGGAGCTGCAGAGGAAAACTCCCCCCTTGTGCAGAATCCCTGTTTCTGATGCCTTGTGCAGGCTAGGCCCTCGAACAGAGTCCCAGAATAAAGCAGGGATTTATCCAAAGGATCTCCTCCATGGATCCACCTTGGGCAGCACCAGAGCCCAGCCAGGGCTGCACCCAAGATGAACCAAAACGGCCCCAAAATGCACGAGCGCTGCCGGGGTCTCTCCCTGGGATCAGCTCTGCTCCATTTGCACCTTGCAGTTCATTGTCCCATTGCAGCTTTAGCCCAGGCAGTCCCACCCTGCTTGTTTTTCTCTCTCCAGCCCACGGGGTTTGTGCTCCTGGGCTGAGATTTGGGTCATTTGTCCTTGGTGCCCAGCTGGAGCAGGAATTGTTTTGTCTCCTGCTCTGTGCACACAGCTCACCATCCCATAATGTGAAGCTCAGAACTCCACACTAAAGCAGCACAGAATGTGAAAAATAGAAAAGCTCAAACCTGAGGCATCACTTCCACCCAACCATCCCAGGATTCTGTGAGAAGCACACTCAGATGCTGCTAGCTTAGCTAGAGTAGCAGGGCCTAAACCATATTTTATTTTTCCTTTTCTAATATCTCTACCTGTCTGCAGCATCCCACCCCAGCCCTCCAGACACCACAGAAAACCATGGCTGAGAAGGTCTGGTTGGAAGCAGGCATTCCTGAGGGACAAGGGTTGGACATGGAGAATTTGCTTGGAAGATTGAAAATGGAGCATTTTGACTGCTGCTGCCTGGGGTAGTCCTTCCCCATTGCTGCATTTTCTAGGGGAAAGGGCCAGTTCTTAAACAGAAAATTTTATTTTGTTGGAAAACATGAGGAGGAAAAGCAGAAGGCTGAGGGAGCAGGGCAGGGTTTGCTCCAGCTGAGCTCAGGCTGTGTTTGGGACAGGAGGGAGGGAAGGCGAGGCCCAGACATGGCTTGTGGCACATCATCCCCATGATTCATATTTGGAAATGATCTGGCTGCAGGCAGATAGTTTGGAACACCATCCATTATGCAGATTCTTACCTCGTTTACTTGCCCAATTAGATCATTAAAGAGCCTCCAGCATTTGTGGCCTGCTCTTATTTTGCAGCTTTTCTGAGGAAAACTCACCCTCCTTTCCTTAGACCAACCTGGTCCCCAAATCCCCTCCACCCTGGGGTTTCTGGATGAGATTTGGGAGATGCTGAGATTGGAAGCTGTTTGAAAATAATCCTAATCAGATGTTGCAAAAGAAGGTGGTGGCTTCACTGCAGGCCTTCCTGTGCCACATTTTTGTGGCTGCTTAACCCCGTAATTCTGTGGAGACACGAAATTGCCCCTTGTAGGAGCTCAGAGCCCCACGGGGGCAGAGGTGTTTTGGGAGGTTTGCAATCAGCCAAGGCATGAACTGTAAATATTTGTTTGCCTGCTGTGCTCCTCCCTGCAGAGTCCCTGAGCTTGGGCCCGGCCCCAGGATCCCGGTGCCGTGTCCTGAGCGTGGTGCAGGCAGAGCATAAATTATTGCACAAAGCAGAGTCCTGTGGCCAGAGGAGATTTCAGCAGGCAGGAGGAGGGCGGGGAGTGGAGCACACGCTCTGTAATTGAGGATCAGACTCCTGGGCTCTGCCTCTCCATCCACACGGGAGCTGCTCCCTGCCAGGCTCCAGAGCATCCCCTGCCCCGCACAGGTGAGTGCTGCTTTTCACATCCCAAATTTTACCTCACAGTGATGCATTTGGTGGGAAGAGGCTCAGGTGTCACCCAATTTAGTAAAAACTGTGTGTAAGGGCAGAAATGGGCTGGTTAATGAGGATATTTCCACAAGCAATTGTTAATATTTCAAACTACAGAGGCATTTGTTTCACTCACCTGGCAGGAAGAAAAGAGGTGGAGGAGATATGGAAGCTAAATGTCACTAAAATCTCTGGGAAGTGGCTTTTTTAGGGTAAAATCCCACTCTGTTTGGGGCTGTGGAGTTAATGGCATGTCATTTCTGAGGGATAAATTTCTTTCCACAGATTTTGACACCAACAGGGGTTCTTTACTTCCTAATTAAAAAGTGGGAAATCAGAGGTTTTGATTTGTTGCCTCTTATTTATCAAAGGACAGAAAGTGTCAATAACTGAACTAGTCCTGTTTTCCCTTTTGCCCTCCAGTTCTGTGTCCTGCTGGTGCCATAATGCAACACTCAGTAACTACTAGTATTGATTTATTTCTTCTTTAAAAGAAATTTATCTTTATTATTATTTTACATTATTATATATTACATACAACATAATATTTTATATTATACACTAAATATTATTATAATTAGTAGTAGTAGTTATAGTATTATGAGTATTATTAGTATTATTAGTATTATTATTTAATTCTGGCAACAGATCAATTCACTCCCTGCTGCAGAAAAAGCTGGATAACCTGGATGTAGTTTCCTTTTATTGGAATTCTGTTTGTGTGGAGGTCTCCATGCTCTCAGTTTGCACCTGGAACTTCCAGCAGCGACTGGAGCATGAGACAAAATCCAGCCCGCAATGGTAGGAATTGGCCTTGTAGCAAATTCTGTGTAGAAATCCACAGGTGGGGAGGAGGAGGAGGAAGGAGAGAGGGTTTAATGGGAGTTTTAATTAAGCTGCTCCAACAGAGCCTTGAGTAACCCAGTGCAAGGTGAAATTCTGGCAGAGCTTGGCCTGGGGAATGGAATTGCCACAGCTCTTGGGTGAAATGAGCTCTCAGGGAGCCTCCTTGGTGAGGCTGGTGCAGTGTGAGGTTCCCATTTCCATGATCCCATTTCCATGATCCCCCACCCTTCATTTCCAGGTTCCCGTTTCCATGATCCCCCACTCTTCAGGAGCAATGTCAGGTTCCCATTTCCAGGTTCCCATTTCCATGATCCCCAACCCTTCAGGTGCAATGTGAGGTTCCCATTTCCATGATCTCCCACTCTTCAGGTACAACATGAGGTTCCCATTTCCAGGTTCCCATTTCCGTGATCCTCCATCCTCAGGTGCAATGTGAGGTTCCCATTTCCAGGTTCCCATTTCCATCATCCCCCACCCTTCATTTCCAGGTTCCCGTTTTCATGATCCCCCATCCTTCAGGAGCAATGTGAGGTTCCCATTTCCATGATCCTCCACCTTTCAGGTGCAATGTGAGGTTCCCATTTCCAGGTTCCCATTTCCATGATCCTCCACCCTTCAGGTGCAATGTGAGGTTCCCATTTCCAGGTTCCCCTTTCCGTGATCCCTCACCCTTCAGGTACAACATGAGGTTCCCATTTCCAGGTTCCCGTTTCCATGATCCCCCCCCTTTCATCCCACAGGGAGCTCTGGGACTGGGGATGGATGTGAAGAGCACCCCAAGGTACCTGTACTGGCTCTTCTGCCAGTTTGAGCTGATCACCTGCAGTTACCTGATGGAGCCCTGGGAGAAGGTGCTCTTCTACTCCTTCAACCTGGCCATGCTGGGGCTGCTGCTCTACACCACCTATGTGTGCCTGGCTTTCCACGCCAGCTCGGCCTTCCAGCTCCTCTGCAGCTTCCTGGGAAACCCACGGGAAAATTCTCTTTCTGTGGTGAAGTAAAACCTCAGCCTGCCTTGGGCATCAAAGAGTTTCCTTATCCCATTTTTGTCCAGGAGCAGCAAACTCTGCTTTATCCTCTCTTCGTGTTTTGCTCTGACAGGAAATTATTTTTGCTCCAATCAATCCCTGTTTTTACTCTTTGATTCTTCAAGAGCTTTCAATTTTAGTGACCCACTGGAATTACAGAGCTGGGATTGGGACAGGAACAACCCCCCTGAAGATTTTGTTATTTTGGGGAAAGGAGCAACCTCCCTGAAGATTTTTTCCCAGGGAAAGCTGTTTGGATATGGGAAGTTTCCATCTGGAGAAACGAGACAGCATGGATTTGTTCTTGTCTGCCAGAAGAGATGTGCACACAAAAATCCTGGACGAGTGGGAGCTGCTTCCCTGAGCTTGCTGTGTTCTTATGGAATGATTTCAGGATTTATTCAGTCTCCTTGATTGTTTTATACAATGAATTACTTGGCTGGCTCGTTATCATGGTGCAAACAATGCCACTGATTCATTAAAAATGTGAGGATGTGCTGCTGTGAAAATTTCTGATTAAATTCTCAGATTCTTGGGCTTTATAAAACCAGATAGTCTTTAGAAGATGAGTAAATCACATGCATCATAAAGATAATATAACACTACAGATTCACTTGTGGTTGGGTTTCAGTTGAAAATAAACCCCTAAACATATAAAAATATAAAAATACAATGTCTCCTTTTTTCCTAACCCTTTACTCCCTCGTTTTCACCTTCTAAATTTTTGTTTTGGGATTTTTCCCAAGCCCCTGCGATGTCCTCTCCTTCCAGAGGATGGGTTGTTGCTGTAGGTGGCAATGCAGGGAATTAGGGAATGAGGCTTGATCACAGGAGGCGACAAAACAAAGTGAAGACATCAATTATGTCATTTGTCACCTCAGCTGCTTTCCCAGTTTATAATTATGGGGAAATAAGGCAGGAGATGAAAATAATTTCTCTGGGAAAATGAGGACAGCTGTGCTCAAACTCCCAAGTCTTTTAACAATTATCTCTAAGTTTGTAAAAAAAAATCTATTCAATACTTCCAAACTTGGATCCAATGGGATGTTTTATTCAAATAATATAATGGTTGAAGTAGTAATTAGCGTAGATTTGCTTTCATGCTTAGTCCGCATATTATGTTTACTGATATTTATCAATATAATTTGTATTTACTGATGTTCAGGAAGAAGAGGGAGCACACAATATTTTAATTATATCGATCATTAGCCTATTTATGGAGACACTGAATTTTCCCCAGCCTGTCAGTCCCTAATACAGAGAAATACAGGCAGGACTTTGCATTAAAGGTGCAAAATCTGTATATTTCTCAAGATTGTGAAAATAACTATTGCTCAAACTGTGCCTGGGAGTGAGCCCAGGGCAGGAGCAGGTCACCCTCAGTCCCTGCAGGACTCCACAGGGACATCCTGAGCATTTCTGGGCACTCAGGAATGCCAGAGCAGGCTGGAGGAGCAGGCTGTGTTATTGTATTATTCACCCTGCTTGTGTTGCTGCTGCCCTTTCCCATGGGGGTTTTGGGGTGCCTCTTTCACAACACCTGGGGTAGGATTGGGGTGGGATTGGGTGCAGGACTGGGGTGGGGCTCTGCTCCCATCCCCAGATCCCAGCTGGGCTGGGGGAACAGGACAGAGCCAGGAAAGCACCAAAATCCAGCAGAGGAAACAAAGGGGCCAAGGGGCAGCCGGAGCTCCCCAGAGTTCCTCATTCATTTTCCTCATCCCCCCCTTTCCCCTGCCTGTCCCAAGCCTCCAGGATTTACAATATCTCATCCCAGTTCAGTTCCCAGCCCTGCCTGGGCAGGCTCCTGCCTGGGGGTTCTGGATTTGTCAGGTCAGGCTCAGCTGGGATCAGGATCAGGATCGGGATCAGGATCAGGATCAGGATCGGGATCGGGATCACGCACAGCTGGGGCTGGGCCAGGGTGGTGCAGGGAGGAGAGCGGGGAAAGCTCCTTCCCCAGAGGCTGCTGGGCACTGCCCCGGCCCCCAGGGAAAGCCCCAAGGCTGCTGGAGCTCCAGGAGGGTTTGGGCACCACTCCAGGGATGCCCAGGCTGGGATTATTGGGGTCAAACAGGCTCTTTCCACATTTCTCCAGATTTTTCCAACCAGCTGCTCTGAGTGGCCACAGCACTGAGTTTTTCCCACCTGATGCTCAATGTTCCAAACCTCAGTGGATGAATAGATGCATGGCTGGAGCAGGAAGTGTTTCAGGAGAAATGGGAAATGGAATATTCCCTGCACACCCTTCCCTGAGCACGCCGAGGGCAGCTGTGTCTGTCTGGGGGAAGTTTCTGTCCTGGCAGAAAGGAATGCAAGGTAACATTCAGCACCTTTCAGATTCCTGCCATGTGAAAAGGAAATATTCAAATTGCACAACTTAACCCACGCTGCTTCAGCAAGAGTGGAAACTAAAGAACAAATAAGAAGCAGCTGCTAAAATCCACCTGCTCGTGCTGCTCACAGGAAACCTTTGATGTTTCCAGCCAGAACACCCTGCTGGATTCCCAGCATCCTCCTTAGGAGTGATTTTATTGTAGGACTTTCACACCTTATCTCCCATGAAACTTTAATTTTATTGATCCAAAGAGTTTGCACTTCCTAAAGGCGCTAAAGATGGTTCTGCCCATGTGGAATTTCAGCCCCTCTGCTGCTGATCACCTCAGGAGTTTTTAGAAGCTTTCTAAGATAATTCCTTGCTCCTTGTTCCTGTCATTGTTTTGCACTCCAACAGCAGCACTGCTTCATTTCCAGCCACGTGTAATTGCAGTTCTTATCTCTGCTCTCCATCACCTGACCTGAAAATCCTGCTTGGAGAATGAACCTGTCAGCACTTCCTGGCTGTGCATCCCACAGGACATTTCCATGTGCAGGGTTGCTCAGAGCAGGGGGAGTTTCCAGCAGCTCTGTTTGATTTTCCAGAGCTGACCTGAAATCCCTCTGTCCTGCCTGGCTGGAAGTTTCTGCTTCGGTTCCCTGCCCAGCTGAAACTGCTTCATGCAACAGTTGAGTTCCAGTTTCTCTGAGACAGGAAACTCCTCCTTCCTCTGCTGCTGGCATTCCCAGTACACAGCAGAGATATTACATTAAATAGATTTTTCTTAGATATTTTTCCAGGTGTTTTTTCCAGGGATCGAGGTGTGAAGCGCCATCCTCAGAGCACACACTCTCAGCAGGGTGTGCAAACAGCACCAAATATTTCACAGCTTCAGGAGTTCCCTTCCATCTCACAGACCTCACTGATAGAGGTGAGTTTAAAATTGGCTTTCAAGGCTTTTCAGTCCTTGTTGGGGATTGTGCAATTTGAGTATTCAACTTCCTAAAATGAAAGCATCATCCAAAATGCTTTCATTTTAGGAAGATGAGTATTTCAATTGCACAAAATCCCTTCAGTTTCTTGCTTTACCATCAGGCTTTGGTTTTGTTTGGAACTGAAACCCTGACAAGTTTTAAACTTCATTTTCTGATTTGGCTTAACCAGGTTCCCATCTTGTATTGAGGAGGAAATAGAGATTCTGACAGCAACGAGATTCTTTGTTCCATGATTGTGTCCTGGAATGAGCTCCAGGAAACATTCCCAAATCCCTCTGGATTTCCAATTCCCCCACTCCTTTCACCTGCTCTGGGTGCAGGAACAGTGACACCAGGTGGACTCTCACGTTCAGCACATCCCGATTTTTCCATGGATTCTCCTGCAGGAGAACGGGGAAGAAATGGGATTGGATCCATCTCTGTCAGTCCCAGGGTGGAAATGGAGCCAGACTCTTCCCACTGGCATTTCAGAGAAATGATTCCAAATCCCAACAATCCAACAGAATTTGGATTGTACCCTTGTCCAACTTCTTGTGGAAAACTCCCTGACACAACATTCCTCTGGAATTCCCTATTTTAAGCTGCTTCCAGTGAAATAACACTGATTTTGTTAAGTGCCCACCAGATCAGTGTCTCAATTCCTCAGCTTGCAAGCTCCCAAAATTGGCCCAGGAGCTGTCCCTGGAGGGCAGCCACGCTTAGGCACGTGGCCTGAGGTTAGAAGTGTTTCCCATCAATATTTCACCTCAGCAATTTCCATCTGGGAAAATCTGGGAGCCCTGGAGTTACATCAGGCCATCCACTAACAGATTTTTAAAGCAGTTAAAAGTGAAATCAGCACCTTAAGCTTTTCATCATCAACATACAAGACTTTTATCTAGGGAAAAATAAATAAAAAATGAGTGCACATTCCAATCTCCCTTTTCTGTTCATTTTTCCCCTCAGTTATCCAGCTTTAGTGCTGTAAGCTCTGACTTATAAAACACATTTTTTCACCATTTTTTTCTCTGAGCAAAACATAATTCCAACATTCTGCACAGCCTCTCCCATGACTTCCAACTCAAAATCCATCAACATCTGGGTGGAAATGCATCATTGAGCAGGTCTGGTTAAAACCCTGAAGGATTTCTGTTGTATAAAAGGAGCTTTTTGTGGCTTAAGTCAGAGATTTTCAGTAAGAGCTGCAGGGACAGTGGCAGCTTTTATCCAAAACAATGAATACTTTGTTAACTGAAATACTGGTGAATATTGAATTTTTCGGACACTCCCTAAACCCCTCTGAGCTCCCAAAGGGGCACTGGAAACTTGGGAACCTACAGAGACCCAGCTTTGGTTGTGGGGAGCTGCTCCAGCCAAAGAAATCCCACAAATCCAGGCAATGCTTGCATCCAAGGCCTCAGCAGCACAAAATCTTCTGATAAAAGATCCATGGAAGCTTTTCCAGGAAGGGGGAAATCTCCAGGGATAACCAGCACAGCAAATATCCAACATTCCTGGGAGAGTCCAGCAAGGAAAACAGGGAGGAGGAAAAGGATTGATGGAAACAGCACAGTTTAAACCCAGATTTTATTACCCCCCCAACACCTGCCACCAACAGGGAGTTCATTATTCTGTCTTCTTTGGACTTGCAGAGGATAACTGGATTTGAAAATGAACTAAAAAATGATGAATCAAAACATCTCAAGAGGTTTTTAATCCTTTATAGCTGGTTTATTAATTAATTGCTGTGCATGTTGCTTTAATCCACTGATCCAGACATGGGATACAGTTCAATACTCATCACACTCCACAGGATTTTCCAATCTTCCTGATCAAGGGCTTTGCAGGGAAGTTTTCTTTGTGTAAGGGAACAGAAATTAGTCTTGAGCTTCCCTAAATATGGATATATGGAATAATCTACAGGTATCATAAAAGGCTTCAAACCATTGTGCCAAAAATGGGGAAAACCTTCCCCATGTGAGAAATTAAAGCTGTAACAGTAGGAAGGGACTCTACCTAAAATCCAGGGAACTGCAATAAAATCTCTCCCTCTGGACATCTTTCCTTATTTTCTCCACTGCAGAAATTGCATGGAAAGATCCCTCAGGGATGGGAGGAACTTGTGGAATTTATATTGCAACGCTTCCACCAGAAATTGAGCTTTAATTGCTGATTCTCTGGAGTATCAACCATAAAATATGAATTCCAGGCCATTATTTTGGGGTGCATGGGAGTTTTGTCACTTTTCCTGGCCCTGTGATGGTTAATGATGGTCTGGGGAGATTTTGCTCCCCAGGGAATATTTATTGGCTGTAAGGCACTGTCCTCACTCTGTCAGCATTTCTGCTCCCTCCCCTCCTGTGGCGTCCTGGGAAATGTGGAGATCTTCCAGCATCTCAGCCAGGCTGATGCGTGGAGCTCCATCATCATCTGTGTCACTCTCCACTGGAATATCTGCATCTAACAACACACAGAAACCCCCCAAAAATCAGTTAAGCAAAGAAAACAAACATCAAACCACCAGAGCAACCCCAAGGGAAAATGGGGGTAAAAATCAAACCAACAACACCAAAACAACCAACAAACCACAAAACAAAAAACTCCTCAGTCCCCTCATGGAAAAAAATTGAATTCTGTATCAAATCCTTCCCCCAGCAGAGATTTTGGGTGCAGGAGAAAAGTTCTCTTTCACTTAAAGGCAAGGAAACAAAACCCATCAGGTGAAACACACCTGTGAAATACTTTGCAGCATTTCTCCAGGCACGAAGAGTTTGGAGAATGTAAATAGAGAATTCCAGTAAAGTGTCTTGCCTCAAACACGATTTAAACATGATTTAATTACACCCAGTGAGGGAGTTAGAAAGGCCTTACTTCTGTAAATGTTGACATTTTTCCTGATGGTCTCATCCTCTTCCAGATCTTCAAGGAAGTCCTGGTATTGTCTGTAAAAGATGTGGGATGTATTTACTCCCTGTTCCTTTGGATTTATGGAAATTCATTCAAAGTGAAATCACAGAAACAAAACCCCAGAGCATCCCCACATTTCCAACTCACCGCTGATTTACCCTCACCTATTAATTCCCAAATCAATTATCTCTCATTTTCCCTTTTTCCCTCTCAGCTGCAGGTTATTCAGAGGCTGCTTTGTCACTGAACAAGGAGAGCAGATACTGAACCTTTCATCATCTGTGTCTGAGGCCTCCCTGTCCCTCTCCAGCTCCTTCAGTTTCCAGTTCCTGCGGCGCTGCCGCTTGCAGCGGTCGAAGCTCTTCTTGATCAGCACCTGCAGGGAAAAGCAGCTCCTTTTTCCACCTCCCAAAACCCCAAATCAGCTCCCAAATCCCCATCTGGGCATCCAGAACCAGCTGGGCTGCCACTCAGCAGTATTATATTGAATTTACAGGGAGTTTGTTGGTTCAAGTATGTCCAAACACTTGGGGAATGGTCCTGAAGGGACAGGCACACACTGGAGTTATTATTCAGCGCCCAGGGATTGGTAATTGGAATAAAACCAACAATTAATGTATTAGCTAGCCATGGTAATTGGAAAAAGACCCAAACAATAAATGTGTTATTTAACCATCACTCAAATATTTAAGGAAATAATCCTTCAAAATCAGATGCTGCTCAAATGTCACTGTTAATATCCTCTCTTCCTTCAGGCACTGCTCACTATAAAATCACACTCCCTCCTAGCCTGGGTAATGGAGGAACTTTGGACAGAGAAAGGGATTTTCTTACCACGTCAGGGATGTGCTGGGGGTTCATCTTGTTGGCAAATTCATCATTTAGGTTGCAGTTGGCCAAGTCAAAGCTAAAACAGAAACAGGGGTTTTATTCTGCTTTATAAAAACCCTGACCTCAGTCTATCGTGTTTGTGCTAAAGGGCAGCACAGGGCAAGGTGCAGCTCCTAAGGAACAGAAATATTTCCAGAGGAAGGGAAACAAATAAAAATCCACATTAATGTGCAGCTCTCCTAAGTCTGAGCAGCTGCAGTTCCCAAATCCTGCTCTGTTGGCACTTTCCAATCTCTGGAATCCAAACTGCAACATCCACTGAGGTGCTGCTGGGCTCACAACATTCATGTTTAAACCGTTCTAAGCATCACCTAATTTGCCTAATCTTACAAATAATTCACATTTGTTATCACTGTATATGATATTCATTAGCAAACAAATAATTAATTGGTGTTTTAAAAATCCTTGCCATTTATTTGTGGCTAAGTTGTGACTCCAAGCTGCACTCTGAAGGCAATCAGCTCTCTTATTTCTTACAATTCTTACATGGAAACTCCTTCTAGAAAAGAGATTTCCTGGATTAGGACCAGGAAATTCCCCACCTTTTGCTGCTTTCATTTTGAAATCAGAGCACTTCAACACTTCCTGATAGCACATGAATTCAGTCATTAAATAATCATTTAATAAAAGTTCAGAAAAGAAGAACAGACCCCAAGACCAGGTCGCCTGGGTTCAGGATGTGCCCCAGGTGAGTGCAGCAGAAATATTGGTGATCTGTGTCCAGCTCTGAGGTTTTCCTGACCCAGGCTTCAGCCAGAGTGTGCTGTGGGAATGGAAAATAAAACATTCCTTAACCAAACCCAGTTTAACCCCAACATCTGCACTGATTTAAACTCCACTTGTCATTAAATTTGTGTTTCTGCATCACATCCAATGTATCCCTTGCTACTCCTCATTTCTCATTCCATAAAAGTAACGAAATGGACATGGCGACTCCCAGGAATTCCCAAAGGCTGTTTCTATAAAGAAAAACCTATTTTAGCTTTTAACTGAAAAGATCCATTAATTCTAATTAGAAAGAAATGCTTTAACAAGACCAATTCAGTCATTAAAGCTGCAAAGTTAATATTTCAACACCCGGTAACAAGCAGAGTTTAAACTCTGCAAGCAGAATTCCTGGAAGTGGAATTCACCTCCTGCCTGTGCCATTTCCAAACCAAATGGTCCCAAGGAAAGCTTCTGCCAGTGGTGACACCCAGAACAGCCCAGACTGTGCCAGGCACACCCAGCCCATGAGTTCAGCTGAGCAGGAGGCCCAAAACACGAATTAAACAGAGAAACTCACCTTGTTTGAGCGAGCCCCTGCCCCAGCACCTTTTTTCTTCTCATGGACCCTGTTGATGTCCATGATGATGAACTCCTCCAGCTGCTTGGGGTGGAACAGGCTGTTGAAGGGGTGGCGCCAGTAGGTGTTGCCATCGATTTCAGCAACTGCAAAATGATCAGGGAGAGAATTTCTTGTGAAAAAACAACCATTAACTAAAATGCAGGCAACTGCCAGACATAATCTGTTCATCTCTGTAAGTTATTTAGGACATGACCCACATTGCTGCAGGAGCAGCTGATCTGTGGCAGACTTTGCTCAAAGGAATTATTCCTGGATCCATCCTTTCAGAGGGATTCTGCTGCCCAAGCTCCCCAGCACACAGCAAGCAAAGCACAGAATTTCTGGTACTGAAGTGCCTGAAAATTTAATCCAGATGCCGTGTAATTGTAGGGGAATAAAGGTGACACAGGTGAATGTTGAGAACATCCAGGAGCTCAAACTGAGCCTGCACATTCTGCCCAGGGGATCAAGCTTGGGGAACTCTCAGCTCACTATGAAATTTCTACTGCACATTCTGCCCAGGATCCCAAGGGAATCAAGCCATGTAACTGTAGAGGAATAAAGGTGACAGAGGTAAATATTTAGAACATCCAGGAGCTCAAACTGAGCCTGCACATTCTGCCCAGGATCCCATGGGAATCAAGCCATGTAACTGTAGAGGAATAAAGGTGACAGAGGTAAATATTTAGAACACCCAGGAGCTCAAACTGAGCCTGCACATTCTGCCCAGGGGATCAAGCTTGGAGAACTCTCAGCTCACTATGAAATTTCTACTGTACAGATCAATTTAACAATATTAAGGTCCAAAGATCCAGGATTTTATGGAAACAAAGCCACAGTAATTGTGCCAGCAGAACCTTCAGGGCTGGGGAAAAGCCCAAACTCACTCTGCAGAGTCCTGGGGTCGATGAGGTGGATGGTGCTGGTCACCCTGATGCACACACAGATCTGGCTCATGTTCCCCAGGCTCTGGGCCAGCTTGGGTGACAGACACACAACATTGTCCTGCAAACCAACACAACCAATTGACATTCCCATTTCCTCCATTTTTTACCAAATCTTCTGAAACAAAATTTTAAACTTTTGTGGTTTTATTTTTCTAGCCCAGTAACTTCAGCATTTCCTGTGTGGATCCCTCCATAACCCCCCAAACCCTACAACCTCCAAACCCCAACTCTGCCCACAACACCCCAAAGGTGAAGCAGAGGAAGCTCACCTTGCATATGGGAACAATTTCCACAGAGAAAGTGCTTTTGTAGTTGTAGACATTACTGTGAATGTCGTGGGAGATCAAACGTTGGGATGATTTGGATCTGTAAAACACAAAAATAAATTTTCAGGAAACAAGAGACATCACCTGGAACAGGAGATCCTTGGAACAAAGTGTCTGCATCAAAAATACAAATACTGAGGAAATAGAGGTTAATTTTACCATGGTTAAGTGGAAAATATGGGACTTTGGTAGAAGGGATTTTGTCTGTTTTGATTAAAATACAGATTTTGTACACTTGCACTTAAAAATTCTTTTAAAAGGAAGGATTTAAGACAGTTCCCCACAGTTCTGAGTGCTCAAGGCAATGGACAGAGGAGCTGTACCTGGATGGAACTGTGCACTGAAGGAAGTCCACCATCTTCTGGGCATGTTGCTTGGAAGAGTAATAGAAATCCAGGCCATCTGAAAAGCAAGGAAACCAATCTATTTCTATTCTATTTCATCAAATATAATTCATAAGCTTTTCTCTGCACAGCTCCCAGCACACAAACATGAAAACATCCATCATAAATCCAGGTTATTCTGCCTCCAGAGCCACTCACCATGGATTTCTTTGATCCTTAGTGTGTTTTGATGGAGCCTGTGCTTCAAAATCAGCTGCTCTAAATAGTAAAAAGTCTTCTTGTGCACAGTCTAAAGCCAAACAAACACAAAAGCACCAAGGTTGTTTAAGAAGCATCAAGTACAAAGCAGGATCCCTGAAGAATAAACATTTATATGAAGAGATCACCTAGAGAAAGAACATCCAACTAAACAAAAATATTTCAGATCGCTCTACTTATACCACATTATTTAAAGCTTCCATTTCTCATTTTTGTGTAACTGGTTGCTACAGAGATCTATTTCCTTTAAAGAAGAATTAAATATTTGCCCCACTGTTCCCAAACTGCCTTAAAATAGAGGAGAGCATCAGTTATCCACACAAGATCCTCCTGCCAGCATCATTTTAAAGAATATTAATACTGGACAGCAGAAAGTTTTTCTAAACTGAGTTAGAAAAAATTCAACAACCTTGAACACAAACCATATCCCTGTGGCTAAATGTGAGTACCTTTTTGTCTGAGAAACCCAGAAAATCACCCAATTCTTTGCCTGATTGTTCTGCCACGATCAAATAAAAATTCAGTTTGCCTCTACCTTCTGCCTGACTTGCACCACAGCTTTCCAGAAATCCTTGGCTTCAATCCTGTGACAGTCTTCACACATCTGAGACTGAACAACGTACTCCACCACAAACACCTGCTGCAGAACCGCCCCATTTATCACCTGCAAAACAAAATGTTCAAGGTTTAGGCTCTGGTTGGGTCACAAATAACTGCAAGATTTTCCCATCTTTACTGGAACAGACAAAAACTTTCTTCATTCTGATGAATGGCACTTTAGTGACAAAATATAGGCAGGATGAAATCTAACAACAGGAAAAATAATAATTAAAAAATCCTGCTGTTTGCCATAAAAGCTTTTTAAAAGCCACATGGAGAAGGTTGTGCTCCAGTTACCTCTTTCTGAACAGTCAATTTGAGCTTGATCCTCTTGGAATGTGGTTCTGTCCAAATGAATCCTGCATCAATCAGCCGCACCTGCCCGTGGGGAAGGACAAGAGCTCAGTAAAACCAAGCCTAACTCCACAAACACAAACAGTCTGTAGCGAAAAAGTGAATAATCTTAATTAAAAATATATATATTAACATCCCAAATCCAATTAATAGTGCTTAGCTAGAACATGGAGGTTGATTGACATAAAATCAAGATGCTCAGTCTCAGGTCCTTCCCTCTAATAATATTCTGAACCTAAGGGATGCTTCATTCAACTGAAACATGTGAATTTGAGTTAATCTATACACAGACCTCTGCAACCCTTTTTTGTATCATCATAAACCAGTGAGAACAAATATTGCATAAATAATTTCTGAAACGTACGAAAACCTCTGAAATTGAGGTACATTAAAACCACACCAGCTTCCCTCAATTCACTCTGCTCAGCTCCTATCTCTGCAGTAACAATTTTGCAGACCAGACTGTGAAATCCCAGCAGGATCAGTTCTCACCTTACTCAGGGAAGCTTTGATTTTCTTCAGACACAAAGCCAGCAGCTCTCTCGATTCCAGGGCACACTGGATCCAGGTTCCTGGGGGCTGGAGGTACCTGGGATGCAGGGAGCATTTTACCTTACATCACTCCAAGGACGAGCAGCTATTTCCAAAGCTTTCAGTTCAGTAACACCAATGCAACTACAACTTTTAGAATCACAGAAAATCATGGCAAAGTGGCTAAGGTGATTGAGTTCATACCCCCAGCACTGCTAAAGCCATCAATAAACCACATCCCCAAATGTCACATCCACAGGGCTTTTAAATGCCTCCAGGGATGGGGATTTCACCGGGGCCCTGGGCAGCTGTGCCAGGCTGGACATCCCTTTCCATGAAGGATTTTTCCCAATATCCAAACTAACTCTTCCCTGGCTGTCCCCTGCTGTCAGGATGTTCTGCCAGGCTGGACATCCCTTTCCATGAAGGATTTTTCCCAATATCCAAACTAACCCTTCCCTGGCTGTCCCCTGCTGTCAGGATGTTCTGCCAGGCTGGACATCCCTTTCCATGAAGGATTTTTCCCAATATCCAAACTAACTCTTCCCTGGCTGTCCCCTCCTGTCAGGGAGTTGTGCAGAGCCAGGTTCCCCCTGAGCCGCTTTTTCTCCAGGCTGAGCCCCGCCAGCTTCCCCATACCAAACCTGTGCGCTTTTACCTCCTTAAACCACGAAAATGATACATTCTAAGTGCATTCTAAGTATATTTTGCTGCCCTCCCCAGCGATCTCGCGGCTGCTCACCTCTCGCATTGCTTGCAGAAGTGCACCGTGCCCTGCTTGGGGATGCCCTCGGTGATGTCCACCTGGGCCCGCAGGCAGCCCACGCACATGTTGGCCGGGTTGGGCGGGATGGGGACACCGCACTGGCAGCACAGGCTGGGACACGGGGACAGAGAGAAGCACAGTTAGTCATGGCCACGGTCATGGCCACCGGGCACCCCGTTCCCCCGCCACCGCTCACATGTGTCCCTGCGCCGGGGCCGCGGGCGCCGGCAGGTACTCCATGGCTGCGGAACACGCGGCGCTTTCCGGGCGGCAGAGGAAGGGGAGGAGACGGCGGGGCTGAGCACAGCCCAGCCCCGGGGAGGGTGGAGCGAGGGGGACGCGGAGAGGCAGGCGGGAACTGTGAGGGAACGCGGAAAGGACCGTGAGGGAGCCATGGAGGGGCAGGCGGGAACCGTGAGGGAACGCGGAAAGGACCGTGAGGGAGCCATGGAGAGGCAGGCGGGAACCGTGAGGGGGCTGTGGAGGAGCCCTGATGGAGCCCGGAAAGGACCGTGAGGGGCCATGGAGAGGTGGGGGAAGCGGTGAGGGAGCCGTGAGGAGATAATGACGGAACTGTGAGGGAACGTGGAAAGGACTTTTACGGGGCCATGCAGAGGCGGGCGGGAGCTCTGAGAGAACCGTGAGGGGGCCGTGATGGAGCCGACATGGAGAAGCGGGAGGGAACCGTGAGGGAGCCATGGAGCAGCCCTGAGTGAGCCCCGAAAGGGCGTGAGGGAGCCATGGAGCGGGCGGGAACCGTGGGAGACGTACGTTGTTAAAATTCATTAATTAAGAATAAAATGATATTTTTATTTACAAGGACCACCCACACAGTCCGTTCGCTTTGTATTCCATTTGTAATGTACCATAAGCACCCTATGGAAAGGAGGAACCGCCGTGGCAGGGGGTTAGAATTAAATGACCTTTAGGGTCGTTTCCAACCCAAAGCATTCTGTCATTTGATGATTCTGTGACACCGAGATTTGTTTGTAGATCAGCATTTGTTTCCTGCAGGTTACGCTGGGGAAAAATAAAGCTGAATTGCATCAACACGTTGTGTGGGATTTATTTAATGTGGTAACATCCTGATGGAAATGAAGAGTTCTTTCACTCGAGGACTGAAAATCGCAGCCTGTCAAGCTGTCTGCCGTGTTTTTAATTCTTTGGCACATTTTTCTTTGGTGCGATGCTTTTGTTCACACACTTACTCACTTCTGCTCCTTTGAAATTAAGTTTCTTTGCAGACCTCTCTGGAGACTCTCTATGGACCATATTATTAAAACAATGAAAGGAAAAAGCACAATAAAAAATAAATGTTTCCCTGCTCTGAAGTTTTGTTTCAGAACCTCTGCTGCACAAGTGGGTGTTAAATAGTTTTCACTTTGAAGCCCTGATGAATCACTCAATCTTTGATTTGGGAAATAAAACATTTCCAGGCTGGCATTTGGAGAGTGGCGTTGGGAGAGGGGTGGGACAAAGTGTGTCCTTTATGGAAGCCACATCTTTGAAGCCTATGGGAGGAGAAGTGGATCCTGATAATGCTGGAAAAGTTTCCGTTGCAGATTTATTTTCAACTGCAGATTTATTTTCTCCACCTAATTTTGGTGCTAATACACCAAATCCCACCTCAGCTCAAGGTACAGCCTCAGTGAATATCAAAACTGGGTTCTTTGTAGTCATTGAGGTACTTTGTGCTGCCTGTGAGCTCTGGTTGTCCTCTGGCTTCTGTGGAAAATTTGTGTTTTAAACTGTGTTACAGTCACTTCTGAAGGATTTTATATTTTTTAATATTTTTTATTGCACAAAATGAGGTGAAGAGCACAGCAGCCTGAATCTCACCCCTAATGAAAGCCATATCAGTTTGTTCTGATTTCTTACGTGCTTTTCAGTGAGTATTAAATGTTATATTCATTTTAAATGAGTGTTTTCTGCCTCTACTGCCATATTCTTTCACAGCATTTAAAGGGTCTGTGCAATAGGCAAGGACAGTGAACAGACCATTTAAATACCTGTCAAATTTTAAAATTTCACACTATTTAAAAACAGATTTCAATATAGATTTTTTTCTCAGGCTTTTTTGCAGGTGGCTGGGCCCTGAAGAAGTCCTTGTAGGTGTTTTTGGGAAAGCTCAAGTGCCAAGGCCAGAAAACCCAAGAGACTTTGTGCCAGCGACAGCAGCTCCCAGCAGCTTCATTTTCTCATTTTCAGCAGGAATGTCCAATGGAATGGTAAATTCATGGGAATATCCCTGTGATTAATGGAACAGACACCTGAGGTCACTATTCCCTCACATTCACTGGATCCAGGAAAGGAGGTGCCCCAGGAGCTCCTGGAGCTCTCCTGCTCTCAGCTTCCCAAGGAGGGATTGTTCTGGGCTGCTGTTTGCATTACCTGTGCTCATTTCAGTATAAAACTCCAGGAATTTAAGAACAGAACCAAACAGTGTTTTACATTTATTTTTTCCTATTCACTCCCTTATAAACTGGGGATTCAGAGCAGGGTGCACAGCACCTCTACGTCACAAACAATAAAAACATCCTCATTCAACTGCAGGATTTCAGTAACAGCATCCAGACGGAAGCATGGGAAGGCTGTGCAATAACAATAAAACCCCTTCCTGATCTTTACTGGTGACCAGTTTAGTTTTGAGGAGGATCCTGGAGACACCCAGTCTGTATTTCTTTACCAATCTATTCTAGAATTCTTTACAAATCTGTTTTCTCACAAGCACTCACACATTCCCAACAATTTTGCTCCTCTTCCTATTGCAGGAAGCCACGATTTAGAGAAGTGGAGCAGTTTCTATTCTGACAACAGAGGAATTGTCAGGATTCAGAGAGGGGAATTAGCAATAGAAGAATCACCAGAATTCAGAGAGGGGAATTAACAAGAAGAGTCACCAGGATTCGGAGAGGGGAATTAACAAGAAAAGTCACCAGGGTTCGGAGAGGGGAATTAACAAGAAGAGTCACCAGGATTTGGAGAGGGGAATTAACAAGAAGAGTCACCAGGATTCGGAGAGGGGAATTAAAGGCAGGGCTTTTTACAGGAGCTGTTTCAGCTCCCAGTGCCACTGGAGACATCCTTGGGCAGGAGCAGATTGTGCCTGGCCTGTGTGTGGGGTGGCAAGTCCCGGGTTTGTTCCAAGCCAGGATCCAGCTCCCAGTTTGTAATCAGACATCTCCAGGCTGTCTATTCCTTTGGAAAGCAGGGCTCTCCTTGCTTTTCATCATGGATTGCAGCTGGGAAGTTGCAAAGTGGTAATTTCAGCAAGGGCCGCTGCTTTAGCGTGCCCTCTGTGGTCTGAACAGGAGGAATAACATTCCCTGATTCCCCTGGGACACGGCACTTCCAGGGCTGCTCTCTGTGCATTCACCTGCACTACATTTACTGGGATAATGCTCCAGTTATTTTCCAGTTCTTGCCTATTTCTTCAGTTCTTGTGAGGAACCCAATTAGCAATCCAATTTACAGTATGAGCCACCAGCATTATCACTGCTGAACTTCAAGGCAGGAACAAAAGGAGCCAGAAGAGCTCCTATAAAATAGCTTTGTGACAGGGCTGGGGATATTGTGACATTCCACTCCCAGCTGATGGAGGTGAAACTGTGTTGCATCACCAGCTTTAATGAGCTTTGTCACAGCACAAATACCCGTGGGTTGGCTTTCTTTTCATGTTGTGTGAAACCTGCACGTCAAACACGCTGGGTGCAGTTCAGGGATACCTCTGGAAGTGCTGCCCTGTGTCAGAGAGGGGGATAACTCCCAGCCCTGCTGAGGCAGCTGGCAAGGCTGGATGCTCACAGGCAGAGCTGCTGGGTGTGTGCAGTCAGGGCAGCCAACAGCACCCTCTGCTTCCTAAATCCCTGGAACCTTTGAAAAACTCCTGCTGTGCCTGTCACGGGCTTACAAGCAGCGGGATTTTGCTTTGTAGCCTTTTTAAACCAAAATAACCCAAACTGTATTGAGCTGCTCAAACAAGGAGACATCCCAGCTTAATGAAATAGATTTAGATTAAATATGAGAGAGAAATTGTTCCCTGTGAGGCCCTGGCCCTGCCCAGAGCAGCCGTGGCTGCCTCTGGATCCCTGGCAGTGCCCAAGGCCAGGCTGGGCATTGGGAGCAGCCTGGGACAGTGGGAGGTGTCCCTGCCATGGCTGGGGGCAGGATGGGATGGGATTTAATTCCCTTCCAACCCAAACCATTCTGGGATTCTGGGATTCTGTGAAATTGTGGTAACTCAAACATCATGGCTTATCCTTCCTTGATAACCACAGACAGCCACGGCCAAGGTTTCACTTTAAGGCAAAGCACGGACAGGAGCCAGGGGGAGTTGCTTTAGTTGTGTTTGTTACCAGGCTGCACTAGGCATGAACCTCAGACTGAGAAATAATTGTTTTAAAAGGTAAATATTTGCTCATCAGAACACAAGAGGGACCTGAGGATGATTGTACAGGAGCTGTTTGCTTTCCACTTGCCTTTGGTGATCTTCTGTGTGCCAGCTAAAACATCTCATCCCGTTAAAGGAATCCTGGTGAGAGGTGGGGAGAGCTGAGAGCTGCTGGGAGAGGACAAGTGTGGACATCAGGAGAGGTTCAAGTTGGATATCAGGAAGAATTTCTTCATTGAAGGAGTGGTTAAGCATTGGAATGGACTGCTCAGGGTCGTGGTGGAGTCACATCCTGGAAGTGTTAAACCAGCACATGGTTTAGTGGGTTAAAGGTTGGACTTGATGATCTTGGAGATCTTTTCCAACCTCAATCATTCTGTAATTCTATGATAGGAAAATGAGTGTATTTTTCACTGAGTTCTCTGATGAGAGAGCGTGAGAAGAGCAATATGCAGGTGAAAATATTTTGCACATTATTCCTGCTCAAAGGCTGCACATAAAAATTATGGAGAGAGCTGACATTTCCAGATTCACTTTCCTGACTTTCCTTGCCTCACTCTGTCTGGCTGGAGACAAAACCAGGGAAAATGCCAAAAATACACTTCAGTGAATGAAGATTGCTTAAACAACCAGGGAAGGAAAACATGGAAAAAGGAGGAGGAGTAGGAGGAGGAGGAGGACGGGGACACTCTGTCCTTGCAGGGCTTCACCAGAACACTGGGACATTTTAGCATTAAGCATCTTCCCACATCAACCTGAGATGTGCTGAAATAAATGAAATTTGCCAAATGAAATGACAATTAACTCCTTCTTGTTAACTATTCATTATTTCTTTCTGCTCGCTCCAGTCCTCTCTGAGGGCATTTACATGTTACAACTATCCAGCGAGATAAACTCCCGGGGGGAGATGTCGCAAGTGCGGTGGGACGGATCCTTTCCCAGCGCTCCCACCTGCTGGCACAGGCACGACACGGAGTGCTGACACATCCCTGGGAAAAGGTGTTGGTGCAGGTGCTGCTCAGCCTGAGCATTGCAAAACCAGGGCTGGCTGCTCGGCCGAGGGAGTGGAAACTTCCCCAGCTGATCCCGGGGCTGCAGCTCATCATTTATTTAGGAGTATCTGCATTTATATGAAAGATGATACCAGTGATGCTCGTTTGGCAGCTGAGGATTTCTTGGGGAAAAGAGGCCATGGAGCCAGGGATGCTGGAGGGGCTGTTTCACTGCCAAGTCCTGGCATGGGTGGAGGGGATTGGAGAGGAATGGTTTGGGTTAGAAGGGACCATGCAGTGCCACCCCTGCCATGGGGACACCTTCCACTGTCCCAGGTTGCTCCAAGCCCTATTCAGCCTGGCCCTGGACATTTCAAGGGGGGGGATCAGCCATCCTTTCTCTGGGCACCCTGTGCCAGGGCCTCCCCACCCTCCCAGGGAAGGATTTCTCCCCAAAATCCAATTTTATGCTGAACTGGGTGTGGGGCTCTGAGGTATTTTATATTGCTAAAATACATCTGTGATAAGGAAGAGCTTTTAGATACCAAAACTAGCCAAACTTTGGATACCAATTACCTCAGATTATTCCATAGCATGTGAGGCACCTGTAGCCAGCTGTGGAAGGTTTGGGCACTGGAAGCACTTGGAATTTTTGGATGTGTCTCCACACCAGGCCTGAGGCAGCACGGACTGCTGGGTGTAGGTACCCACACCTCAGCACCAGCCTGATCCCACTTGATTTCACCTTCAATTCTCATGTGGGGAGAAATATTGGAATGGGAAATCAAAAATGTGTGGAGAAAATGTCTTGAGATGTATTATTTACCTGGAGTGAAATTCCAGATATGTCCTCTGAGCAAGGCAGCGTCATGTCCAAAGCTGGATGTGCTGAATTAGTTTGCAGCATCTTTTTTGAGCCGTTCCTTCATAAATCACTCAATCTCTGTGCATTTGGCAGATAATTACTGCCTCAGCGAGGCTTCTCTCTTGTGCAATTTGTGGCTGTGGGAAATGCAAGGAGCTGCTGGAAGCCCTTTCCTCTGCCAGCCCCATGGGTGAGGCTGTTGCTCCCCATCTTTAATTAGGGTGCTGCAATCCCATCCCAGCCCTTTCCATGCCAGGTGCTTCATCCTGAGCCTGGCTTCTCTTGTTTTGTGTCAAATTCCCCATGATGAACATTTTACCTGCATTTTTCCCCTGTTCTTTTTTTAAAAGCACCTAAAGCTGCTTCCTTGAGTACGACCTTGAAATAAAGAGATATTTCTGATTTACTCCATGATTACAAAGCAGAGATAGGAGCTGCCAGAGAAAATAACGGGAACAGCACCCGGGCTGCCAATGGATCTATTTCTGACCCTGCCACAATTTACCTTCATTTCCTCCCTCTTTGCTCAGTCATTGTAAGAAAAGCAGAATCTGTTTTTTTGTTTTTTTAATATGGATTTTCCAGATTTACCCTATTTTCTGACATGTGGATATTTCTCCTCTCCTCTTTGTCTTGTTACCTGATTTTTTCCTCTTGCCTGATTATATTCCAGCACTGAGATTCTTATTTTGATGCAGAGGGTGCATGGTTTTAATTTCTCTTTTAAACCCAGACTAATGTCTGTTGGTAATTGAGGAGGGCTCTAACTTACATAAAACAATTTCCATAGCCTATTTTGAGCTTGGACCTCCTTATTCCAACAAAAAGGAGGCCTTGGCTGTCCTGGCTGTCCTGAAACCCCAGGATCAGCAGAGTTTATCAGCTCTTACCTGTTCCGATGGAGCAACTGCTGAAATAAGGGTGGAGCAGGCAGGGATGATGACAAGTGGGAATTTCTGGAGTTAATTCTGACCTCCACCTGTGAATCAGAGCCTTCCAGCCAGGGAGTTCCCATGGAAGTTGCCTGGAGATATTCTCAGGATTTGGGCTCTCAAATTCAGATTTATTGGATTGCTTATTGGAAGGAATATGAAGGACAAAGCTGCTGAAGCAAGGGGCTTTGTTTGGTGCAGGCTGGGTTTTCCCTGCTGGGTGTGAGGACAGAGTCAAGGGGAGCCCATTTCCTTCATCTGTTCTGGTGGAGTCGTGGGACAAGCTCAGATCCAGCCTTTGGAGCAGCTCAGGAGGCATCAGCCCTCCTCTGTCAGCTCACAAACCCTGAATTCTCCATTTCCTGGGATTATTTTCCCTCAGCATTTCATTGGTTTCAGCTCCCTGATTCCCTTGACTACGACAAGTTTGCAGCAGTGCTGCTTTGGGTGGTTTGATGTTGGATCTGAGAATTTGCACTTTGAGTCCAGCTTTGCTCCTCACCTCCCAGTTTTTCAGTTTGTGGGAGGATTTCAGGATATTCAGCTGTTGTTTGGTGTTTGAGGGAAAAATAACTGAAATTATTTGGGTAGGGGCTAGAGGAGAGAGCTGCTTTTGCTGCATGAATATTGATCATTGTGTGTGATTAAGAGAAAGTTAATTATTCCACATTTTGTAATATTTCATTTGTAAATCTGCCTGTTCTGCTTTAATTTCAGTGCTCAGCCTGGCACGTGGCCACTTGTCCATGTCTGTGCCCTGGGGTGCAGCAATTCATCTGGGAGAATTGTCCCAATTCTGGCTCTCACTGGTGCTGCACGACTGTAATTTGCTGTTTGTGTGGTTCTGCTGACTCTCCCACACCTGCTGGGCTTCTTTTACCATGGCTTAAGTAGTTGTGTGAATTTTTTCCCTAACTTCCAAATAATCAGGGAATTAAATTTATGACTGGAGCATCTGAAGTAAGAATTTTAGATTATGGCTGAATTACAATGATGAGAAAACTTAAAAAAAAAAAAGACCAAAAACCAAAAAACAGCAACAAAAAACCAACCAAAAAACAAAAACAAAAAAACAAAAAACAAAACCAAAAACAAACAAAAAAACCCCAGCTTGTTTAAGATTTCAAAATTCCATAAACACAGGAATTTTCCCTGGAATTCTGAGTAAATTGGACACTCAGACGTGCAGTGGCACTGGTGGTGATCCTGATCCCTGTGTTCCCTGGGGAGCAGCACTAAGGGGAGGGTCCTTGAGAAGCTGTATTTGATAGTTTGGGGTAAAAGCTGCCCTCAGGGATTTGGGAAGCTGTTTTTGATAGTTTTGGGTAAAAGCTGCCCTCAGGGTCCTTGGGAAGCTGTTTTTGATAGTTTTGGGTAAAAGCTGCCCTCAGGGCTTTGGGAAGCTGTTTTTGATAGTTTTGGGTAAAAGCTGCCCTCAGGGGCTTTGGGAAGCTGTTTATGATGGTTTGGGGTAAAAGCTGCCCTCAGGGGCCTTGGGAAGCTGTTTATGATGGTTTGGGGTAAAAGCTGCCCTCGGGGTCCTTGGGAAGCTGTTTTTGATGGTTTGGGGTAAAAGCTGCCCTCAGGGCTTTGGGAGGAAGGTTCTGGAGGTTCATGGTCTGGTGTGTTGTGGCCCTCAGTAATGGATGTGGGAGGTGATCCATGAAATTGGCCAGGAAACTTTTATGGCAGGATAATTGAGAATTCTGATGAGATGAAATGAAGAAAATGAGTTTTAAACAAGAGGTGTATGGTGCTGGCCAGCTGAGCCCCACCATTTCTCATTCCTTAAATTAATGGGGCATTTGTACTTTCAGGGTCAATGCAGCTGGAATTGGATCATCTCCTGTTCTGCCTTTGTTCCTTTTTTCACTGCTGGATTATTGGTTCTCTTTCCTCTTTTTATTTGGATTATTTTTGGTGTGAACACTTCCAGCTGCTGTGCTACAATTAGCCCAGTGAAGCAATTAACTACAATTAACATGGAACTGTAATGAAGCAGGAGAAAAGAGACTTTTATAAAGAGCCTGACATCATATCCCTCACAAGAGAGATGTCACCCTGTACTGGGCATACTGGTGTTACTGGGAGCTCCAAATTTCCACCCTCCCACCTTCATGTGCAGCTGGGATCCCATGGAAACCTCTTCCCATTGTCCAGGAATGATTTTTTTTCCCCAGGGAAAAGGATTTTAGAGCTGGAAGAGTTTCCTAAGCTGTGGTGTGGTCTCAAGCTGTCAGAAGTGTTATCTCACCTCCTCTCTCTTTCAGCTGGGGGAAAAAAAAGCTTCTGTTCCCTGCTGAGTGCCAAAATCCTTTGAAGTCTCCTGCTGGAACCCAGTGATTTGGAATATTACGTAGGGAGGGTTATTCCAGCTTTTTGGATGGGAGGAGAAGTGCAAAGGACTGGGGAAATCTCCAAAGGTTTTTAGCAGAGATTGTTTTCAGCTGCTTCTTTCCTTCCTAGGAAATACCTCTTGCCTAAACCCTTTAAAATTTAGTGAAGAAGGTGAAGAATTCACACAAAAAAACGAGTTTTTACTTGGTTCAAGCTGCAGGGACCCTCCCCGAAAGCACCTGCTGCTGTTTCCCTGCCACTCCCTGCACCTCCCAAAGCCAAACACAGGGAACAGGCACAATAAGGAAGGAAAATGCTTTGCATGGATCCCACCACAGCAGGGCAATGGAAATCCTGAACAAAGTCCTCCCCATGTTCTGTTTGCCAAATGAGATGTTTAAAGAGCAATGTTCCACCGGGTGTGGGCTCCTGCAGATAGCAGCTCCAACCTTTGCATTCCTGGACAAATAAACTTTTCCTTGTGCTCTGAAAGTTGAGTTTGGTGGCATGGGGAAGAAAGCCACTTTTGAAGGAATTAAAAATTAATGGGAACAGGATTGATGAGGAGATGCCCTGGCACTCACACCATCGTATTTTCTACATGAGCAGAATCTTTGGAGATAGAATTTAAACCCACTTGGAGACAGAATTTATACCAACCTGCTGAGTAAATATTCTCACTTTTCACCTCCAGCATTGGGATTATGACTTTTAGTCTATTTTACAGACACTTTCAAGAGGAATGGCCCCAGGTTTTGCCATTTTTCATCTCCTCCAGTGCTGTGCTCATTACTCGAGGTGTGATTACAGCTTGGCACCTCGTGTTTGCAGTTCCCAACTGTGATAAACTGTCAGGACAGCTCCTGTTGGAGCCCAAAGCTCTCAGCACACTCAGCTACTTGATAATGCCTTAATTTGAAGCAGATCAGAGGGTTTTTTCCCCTCCAGAAACAGGAGAGCTCTTGCACTGAAGTTCACTCACCCCAGATCCATTTAAAGGATTCTCCAACCTCTCCCCAAAACATTCACCACAAAATAATCCTTCTTACACAGTGCCAGCCTGGCCCACACACATGCAGAATATTTATGAATGAGTGGAAAACACAGAAGAGCTGAGTCATGCAGCCAGAGATCGTTTGTGAAGAATAAAATTTTATTTTTTTTGGCTGAAAAAACTGCATACACATGTTCAGATCTGGGCAACCTTCACCACATGTCTTCGTTTCCAAACAAATTTGTGCTCTGAAGCATGCAGGAGCCCACTGCAGCTTGAGAAAGGAGTTAAGAGGGTTTTCCCTTTAATCTAGAACTGTGCAAACATAATTTGAAAGCTATTTACATTTTGCACATCTCACTTCTACTAACAGGAGCATCAGCTGGTAGAGATGTGCAGAGTGCAGCTGTAATTTATGATTTGGCACCCACATTTGATTTGTGTACAGTGAAAAGCAAACAAGCCTCCCATTGTTTCAAAACCTCCCCACAGGCAATGGTAATAAATCTAATTTCTTCTTTGTAAAGGAGATCTCTCTAAGCCTTCCCTGCAGGCATTAAAATATTATTTCCACTCTGGATCCTCTTCCCCTGGTGCTGATTTGCACTTTGCTACCTTGGAGAGTGGGAGCAGCAAGAAAAGATTTTGATTTTCATCAGAGAAGGCGGGAGGGCACTGAGACAGAGCAGGGCTGCTTCTTCCTGTCATCCTCACTGAGCTGCATGATGAGGTGGAGAACTTTTTTCCAAAAAGAAAATATTTTAGACCATCTGAACTCAGACACAGGAATTAGACATGAAAAAAGCTGGATTTGAGTTCATCCTCCTGTTCCTTTCTCTTCCAAACTCCTCTCCCATCCATTGAAGCCTGGAAGTCACCAACCAGCCAGACATGAGCTCTCCAATCCTGCTGGATATCCTCATTTTTTATCTCCTCTAACCTGGCCCTTGCACTGTGTTGGTAGAACTTTGGGTGTGAGGAGCCACCAAAACAACCTCTGCCAGAGTGATTGGATGCAGCTCATTTCCAAAGGAATGAAAAATGCTACAGATTAAAAGAATATTTAATGGAAATTACAAATCTAGGAATGATTTTCCTCTTGGGTAATGCCTTTATGCATTCATTGTTCCCAGCTCCACTTGGGAAAGAGAATGGTTGAGCAAGAATTAAACAGGAAATAGGGTTTGCCTTCACTGTTCATTGTTAAATGTGCTTTTTGGCATCTGAAACAATCTTTAAATGCAGGCTAAAAGCATCTATTTAGAGAAAACAGAATGACAAGAAAGTGTTCAAGGCTTTACAGTGGGATTCTGTTATTTTGGGGTTTGAGGACATTCCAAGCAGATCAGTCCACAGGGAATTCACAGATTCCCTGCTGGAAAACCTCCCAATGCCCCATTTTCTTCTACACTTGTGCTGCCTGAAATGCCAGAGCAAAGAGGCTCGGGCACATCACAGCCCTGCAGTGTGGTGTTCACAGTGAGTTTGGGGCAGCAGAGCTTTGCTGTCCCTCCAAGCAGCAGATCCTGAAGCAGCGCTGGGACAGAGAATGGCTGAGAAGGATGGATCAGGAGATGGGGTTTGCTGCTGGAGGTGGGAGCTGTGTGGGTCCCGTGCCATTCCCAGAGTTGTGTGCCATTCCCAGAGTGTCCATGGAAGAGGGGCCGTGCTCAGTGCCTCACTCTGCTCTCCATCCCCGGAGGTGAATCAAGCAGGGTTTTCCTCAGCAGGAACCATTTGTGAGCCATTCCACAGAGCTGCTGGGCCCTGCTGGGCCCGGCTCAGTTCAGCACTGCCCCCTCAGGCTGGGAGCCGAAGATCTGTGAGAAGAACTGCAGGGCCAGGCGGACGTGGATGGGCACGAAGACGTAGGCGGTGTAGACCACCATGGCCAGCACGGTGACCGTGATGGTGTGGAACATGGACTGCTCCCAGGGCTCCAGCACGTAGCTGCACGTCACCAGCTGGTACTGGTAGTACAGCCAGTACAGGTAGTCCTTCACCCTCTTCACGTCCATCTTCAGCTCCGGGGGGCTTGGAGGGCGCCTGGAATGACAGGGAAATTGGGATTACAGCGGGGGTATCCCGTGGAAACACTACACAGACTCATTCTCTGAGGTGTCAGTGCCACCAGCTCCCCTGGACCAAAGGGCATGGATGGGTTCTGCAGCTGCTGCTCAGTTATTGCAGCTGCAGCAGTTGGGCATTCCCAGAAAAGCTGATCCATCCCTGGAAGTGTCCAAGGCCAGGTTGGAGTGAGCTGGGATAGTGGAAGGTGTCCCTGACCATGGCAGGCCTGGGACTGGTGATTAAACTCCCTTCCAACCCAAACCTTCCTGTGATTCTATCAAGTCCCACATTCCAAGTGTGTTTTCCTATCCTGTTTCTTGTGGAAATCAGGAAAATAAACATTTAAAAATAAAGGCTTTGTGATTCTATCAATTCCCACATTCCAAGTGTGGTTTCCTGTGGAAATCAGGGAAATAGGCATTTTAAAAGAAAGGCTTTGGGTCAGCTTCCAGGAATGTTCCAAAAATTCCATAAATGTTCTATAAATTCCATAAATGTTCCATAAGTTCCATAAATGTTCCATAAGTTCCAGGCATGCCCCAGAATAAAGATAAGACTAAAACAACTGCCCTGTAAAAACTGCTCTGCTTACTTTTGATAATGGTTTTTATTGGTCTGCAATTGTTGGGAGGAAAAACCAAGTTATGAAAGAGAGAGGGAGAAAAAAGTAATCTCTGATTGCAGAAGGATTTTTTTTGCAGTTCATTCCAAAGAAGTGAGAAACTTTACAGATTAAAAGAATATTTAATGGAAATTACAAATCTAGGAATGATTTTCCTCTTGGGTAATGCCTTTATGCATTCATTGGTCCTGGCTCCACTTGGGAAAGAGAATGACTGAGCTAGAATTAAACAGGAAATAGGGTTTGCCTCCACTGTTCATTGTTAAATGTGCTTTTTGGCATCTGAAACAATCTTTAAATGCAGGCTAAAAACATCTATTTAGAGAAAACAGAATGACAAGAAAGTGTTCAAGGCTTTACAGAGGGATTCTGTTATTTTGGGGTTTAAGGACATTCCAAGCAGATCAGTCCACAGGGAATTCACAGATTCCCTGCTGGAAAACCTCCCAATGCCCCATTTTCTTCTACACTTGTGCTGCCTGAAATGCCAGAGCAAAGAGGCTCGGGCACATCACAGCCCTGCAGTGTGGTGTTCACAGTGAGTTTGGGGCAGCAGAGCTTTGCTGTCCCTCCAAGCAGCAGATCCTGAAGCAGCGCTGGGAAATTTGTACCTGGAATTAAAATAAGAATGGGCCACTGATAGAGGTTAAAAATATTCCAATATTCAGTGGTTTCCTGCTCTGTTCTGGGTGGATATAGGATTTACGAAAATGAAATTTTCCCTACTAATGCTCCCAAAGCATTTCCTTCACTTCCATCTTCCCATATTTCCTAGAGCAAGAAAGTTCCTAAACACTTTTGGGGACAGATCAACATTTAAACGTAGCGGTGGCTGTCTCTGTGACCAGCTTTCCTTGCAGGGGTTCAGCCTTGGGAGAAAGGCACCACTGCTCTTGGCCAGCCATGAATGGAAGCTGATTCCTTTCACATCATTTACTGGAAGGCACAACTCCAGAGAGAGAGGCCTTAAAGCCTTGGAAATATTGCAGAGCCTTCAGAGAAAGTGGCACAGCTGGCAAAGTGGGGCTCCCTGGGAGCCAAAAGTGCCTCTGGTCAGACTTTCTGCAAAAAGAGCAGCAGGAGAAGGAGGAGGAGGAGGAGGAGAAGGAGAAGGAGAGGGAGAGGGAGAGGGAGAAGGAGAAGGAGAAGGAGAAGGAGAAGGAGAAGGAGAAGGAGAAGGAGAAGGAGAAGGAGAAGGAGAAGGAGAAGGAGAAGGAGAAGGAGAAGGAGAAGGAGAAGGAGAAGGAGAAGGAGAAGGAGAAGGAGAAGGAGAAGGAGAAGGAGAAGGAGAAGGAGAAGGAGAAGGAGAAGGAGAAGGAGAAGGAGAAGGAGAAGGAGAAGGAGAAGGAGAAGGAGAAGGAGAAGGAGAAGGAGAAGGAGAAGAGCCCCCTCCCAGGATTATGGGGTTACACTGGGGTTAGGGCTGTGCTGGTTAAACTCATCCCTTCCGTGGGTAATCCCTGCTGATCCCCACCCCTGCCCAGAGCAGCTGCAAGGCTGGAGCAGTGCTGGGGGTGTCTGAGTGCCCAGAGCTGCTCACACCCTGTGCATCTCCATCCAGAGCTGCTCACACCCTGTGCATCTCCATCTCCGTCCAGAGCTGCTCACACCCTGTGCATCTCCATCCAGAGCTGCTGAAGGACAGCCACAGGCAGGAAAAACATCCCCCAGGCTGTTTTTGCTGGTATTCCAGGCTGCAGCCTCACCATCACCCCTTGGAGGGCCACATGAATAAAGGATGAGGCAGTTAAAATGATGAACAGCCCTTTGGGTTTAACCAAAGCCCTCGGCACCTTTTTTCCAGCCTGGGGATTGCATTTCCCTGCAGCCCCAGCACAGTAATTCCATCCTGGCAGTAATTCCATCCCCAGGCATTCTGGAATTCCAGGAGGAACACGAGCTGCCTTCGTGTTCTGTGGTCTCCTAATGAATGCTGCAGGTTGGGATAAGTAAAAGGCAGAAGCAAATTACAGCCTGTGCCCTCACCACTGACACACTTCTGCACTTCATGCAGCCTGAGAGCAGGGAGCTGTGCAGGGATAACACAACTCCAGCTGCATAATTTATAAAGGAAAACACAGGAGGGGAAGGGGAAAAAACCATTTGCAAGCAGCTGAGGCAATGAGAGATGAGGCTCCTCTGTGGCACTGTCACACAGATCCCCTGGGGAAGGCACAATTTGCATCCCTTCCTAATCTTTAACCCCACACCTGCAGAGGTCTGTGGCAGCTCTACCACCCAAATTAACTGTAGCAGCAGTCAAAAGGAATAGCAGATTACTAGGCAAACTTTAGAGGCTAAAAATCTGTATTTTAAACAGGATTCCTCCTAGAGAGGCTTCACGGCCATGCCTGTGCTTTGTTCTATTCCAGCTGGCACTCCCACTTGAAAGGGCCCTGAGTTATTCACTCATCAGTTCCCACTATTCCAGAGCAGGAGATAATTTGTTCTTATGCAATTTTAACTCAGCATTCATTCGTCTACAAATTTGGATTGAAACATTCTGAGGTGCTGGGGAAATGCCTTCCTGTTCAGAGGCCACGGGGCTGTTACAGCCAGCTATGAGTGAAATGAGGAGAATTCAGCTCCTGTTAAGCAATATTCAGGTTATTTTCAGCACTTGCACCTCCAAGAGAAAAAAAAAATGCAAGAAGAGAAACCTGTAAAGCAGCTTTTAGTGATTTAAGTGGCTGCCTGACTTTCTTGCTTGTTGACACATGTCTGTGATTAGGGCAGCTGAAAAGATAAATCATCATCCAGATATCAAGGTTCCATTTCAGAGCATGCTAGTTTCCCAAATTTCCTTACTAATGACCTTATTTTGTGGAGTCAGAGCTAGTTGGGAGTTAGAAGATGCCAATGTTAGGTCCTTTAATATATAATTTCTGCATTGAGCAGCTGGGATTTGGGGAATTTTGGTCACATTTTCAATCTGCAGCTCTGACCCGTGGCTGGACAGCTCTTGCTGGGAAATTCCTGTGGAAAGAAACATTCTTGGAGGGGAACTGGGAGAGACTGGTTTCCAGAGAGTGCTTAAAAAACACCTGATGCCCTCAGCAGGAGGGGTTGGCTGAGTTACACATCCAGGGAAAAAGGGTTCCAACAGATATTCAGGAAAAGTTCATCTGGAGTGGGCAAAAACAAAGCCTGGAGCTGGAAATGGCCTCATGACCATTCAACAGGTGACCTCTGCTGCTTTAAATGGAAAGTAGGGATGAGATGAGAAATAAAAGCAGCAAACAATCAATCCATCCCCAAAATACAAATATTTAATTGGCTAAGAGTGACCATTTGCTGGATAATTGCTGGGGTAGCCCAGCAGCAAGAGTGGATGGGGTTTGGAGCATCCTGAGGGAATCCTCTGGTGCTGGAGCTTAAATAAAATCCTTGCACGAGTCCCTGAGGGGGTTCCAGTCCCACCAGCCCCCACGTGAAGGCAGGTGCAGCCAGGCATAGTGCCAGACTGAATTTAAACTTGTCTGATCTGTAAATAATCTTGGATATTAGAAGCTAAATGGGCAATCACCTCCTTGGGATTGGAATGGAAATCCTGTCTGCAAGTTATTGATGTGGAGCTGTTCTTATCTGTAACTTCATGGGTTTGTCCTGCTGAATATCCTCATTTGTCCAAGGCACCACCTTGTCCCTCTTAATGCTGACAGAATTCTGGGATGTGCCCAGGGATTTTATTCAGGCTGACAACTCCAAGTGCAAGCACAATCAGGAAGGGATTCCCATCCCCATCCCCATTCCCATTCCCATTCCCATCCCCAGGCATTTCCATTCATGTTTTATTCAGTGAGCACCAAGCATGGTGCACAAGGGATCAAGGGATGAAATGATCAGTGCTTGGGCAGAAATTGAAATGAGGCAGCAGATTCCAGGGAATTCCACATCCCAGAATTTCCTGGGAACAGCACCTCAGCCTGTTCCAGGAGATCCAAATCCCAGATTTGATGGGAACACCACTTCAGCCCATTCCAGGGCATCCAAATCCCAGAATTTCCTGGGAATGCCACCTTTACCTTATTCCAAAACATCCAAATCCCAGAATTTCCTGGGAGCAGCACCCCAGCCCATTCCTCTGTTTCATCCCTGCAGCTCTGATCCCGCATGGAGCGTGTCCATGGAGCAGCAGCCCAGCCCTGAGATCTGCCTTCCCCTCCTGGCAAGCAGAGCCCTCACGTTCCTGCAGCTCTCCCACATGGATCTGTAAATTTAACCTCCAGCTTGTTCTCCCAGGGAGGAAATCCCAGGAATGAGAAGAGCAGCATCAATCCCAGCACAGCTCCCACTGCGGACAAGAACGCACCTCAAAAACCACCTTGAATAAATAACCACCCCTGGGATTCTGGAGTGCACTGAAAGCAATGAAAGAAATATGTATTTCTTCCAGGAGTGGAAGGGGCAAGGCTGAAAGGCAAGGCTACACCTCAAAAAACCACCTTGCCTTGCAGATTTTAATAAATAACCCTTCCTGGAATTCTGGAGTGCACTGCAGAACCTGTGGGGATTGTTGGAAGAAATATATATTTCTTCTAGCAATGAAAGAAATATATATTTCTTCCAGGAGTGGAAGGGGCAAGGCTGAAAGACAAGGCTACAGCTCAAAAATCACCTTGCCTTGCAGATTTGGATAAATAACCACCCCTGCAATTGTGGAGCGCACAGCAGAGTGAAGCAATCCTGGTTCCTCTCCCTCAGCACCCTTGGCCATCCCTTGCAGAGCCCCAGGAGATGTGGATCCCTTCCACATGTCCTGTGCAGCACAGGATGAGGGTCTGAGCTGGGAAATGCTGGTGCTGCTCATGACTCAGCCATTCTGCACGTGGGTGAGCGTGGCTGGGCTGAGCCCGTGGGCTTTGCTGGAAATCAAATCTCCCAGGAGCGGAAGGGGTGGGGCAGGAAGAGCAGTGGTGTTTGCAGCCCTGTTTCTGCCTTACCTGGCTCAGGAGAGTGAATTCCAGCATCTTCCTGATCTTTAACCCCAACTTCCTTCCTGCTGGCCTCAGTGGCAGCACGCAGGTGCTATTTTGGTTCTTTGAAATGCTGCTCAGTGCACACCGAGCCCAGGAGGTTTCCCTGTCCAGGAAGAGTTCCTGTTACCCCTGGGAAGCTCAAACCCCTCCTCGAGTGGCTGTGCCACACCTGCACAAAGTCTGAGAGCCGACTTCCTCGTCTCCACCTGGACCCTGATCTGTGTGTGTGCTCCTCCTGCTGCAGTTCTGGGCTTTGGGGCTGGAATTCAGCTGCATCTCTGCCTGGAGCAGAGGATTCTGCAGCAGGGGATTCCTGTCAGCCTGCCTGGCCTGCTGCATGGGACAGCAGCCAGAGCATGGCTGAATTTTCTCCTTCAGTTGAGTAGAGTACACAGATGGAGTTTATGGTGTCCTACAACCATGTGGAAAAGTCCTTTCGAATGAGATCCATGAATTTTTCACCCTCAGGAAAGGAGAGGCTGCTCTGCAGCACCCACAGGGATCTCCTTTGGAGAGAGGCCTCTGACCATGCAGTACCAGCCCAGCAGCTGAATTTGGGGCTGATTTCCTGCCTTACCTGCCCCTGACAGCTGGAGGCTGCTCCCAGCAAAGGCACAGCTCTGAATAACTCAGCAGCCCCTGCCTTTGCAGCCTGGCTGATTTATCAGTGCCCAATCCCCTCCTTACTCAGGCACAGGGAAAAGAGAAGATGCAGCTTCTCTGTACCAACAACATTCCTGGAGCAGCTCTGTCCCATTTTCTTCCAAGGCTAAATTAATTTTTCAACAATTTTCCTGTTCTTCCCTCCCCTGAAGTTTCCTCAGTTGTTTCCTTACATAACCAGCTGCAGTTTTGGTACAGATCCCTTCCTTTCCAGCTTTCCTGGGCTAGGCATGGTTTGGGCTCTGGGTCCTCCCCCTGTGCCAGGATTTGTACCTTGGGGCAGAACAGGTGAGCAGCTCTGCCAGAGGAGATGGGAAAATGGCAAATTGAATCCCAGGGAAAGGGAAAAAGGGAAACCTTTCCCTCTATTTTGAGTGTAAGTATAGTTTAGGAACATGGTATTGAACAGAACTATTCCCAACCAAAACCTCAAATTTGGGACTAGAGAGCAGCAGCAGGTTTAAGCTGGAAACACTTAAAAATTGAGAGTTCTTAAAGAACTGTTCCAGAATATCTCAGAGAGGTTTTGCATTTGCTCCTGGTGACAAACCCCAGTTCCTTGTGAGGTTTGGGACATCGTCTACATCCTTTGAAGGCTTCCAAGTTCAGGAGGTTGTGTAAACACATCAATCTACCAACAAAATAACCGAGATGTCTGGGCTCTAAGATAAGATTTACTTGCAGTTGTAGCCCTTGTTTTATTCAGACTTTTTGCTTTGCTCTGAGTCATTTCTGAGGCAGCTGAAAGTAGCAGCTTGGGTTGTGTGCAACGTGAGGAGGTGAATATTGTCACAGCTATGACAGGTATTGCTGGAAAATGGGACCAAACTCTTGTGCAAGGGCATCTCCCTGAGATCTCATCAAAGGAAGCAGAGTTGCACCACTCCAGTCACTGCTCCAGAGGGGAAAAGCAAAATTGGAGCGAGATGCTTGCAACAGATAAGAAACAAAAAAGGAGATGCACTTTTTTCACAGATTTAACCCCATCTATGCAGTGAGGAACAGCTTCCTTTGCAGGCTGTGAGCAAACAGATTTGGACGCACAAAGCTGTTGATATCCTCCATAAAACAAATGCAAAGCTCCATAAAATGTGGCTTGGCAGGAGCCAGAGCAGAGCCCTGGCTGCCTCCCAGCCAGCTGGAGCTCTGTGTCCTGGTGCTGTGGGTGCTTTCTGGGCACAGAGGGGTGGCACAAGCATTGCCACGGGCCCAGGCTGCTCCCCGGGCAGTGTTTCAGCATCTCCCATTCCAGCTGCAATCTTGGAATAACATCCATGCTCCATGCACAGCTTCCCTGCTTCTCCCCACCAGAAATCAATCCAAGCACTCCTGGAATTGCAGTTATTTGTACCATACTTGTGATATTCATCAGAGAAAGAAAACCCAGCATCCCAATTCCTAAAGCATTAAAATCCACATTAAAATCCCTCAAAGTGCTTTGTGCTGACTAAGCAGAGCCACAGCGTTTATTGCAGGGATTCTCCTCCATATTATCCAGCGTTTATCCAGCAGGGAAGGCAGGACTTGCACCTGCTTCCCTCTGAAGGCAACTAAGGGAAGCAGAGAAGAAAAATCTGCCGGCGATGAGCATTCCCAGCTCAGCGGTGTGAGCAGCACAGCCTCCTCCATCCCCCTTCCCTCTCCTGGCTGTTTTACTGTTTTTAGGGAATCCCTAAGGCAAACCATCCTCCTGCCCCCTGGAAACGAACCCCCGGCTGCAGGGCTGCAGCAACAAGTCCCGGAATCACGGCACGGTCTGGCTTGGAAGGGACCTCGAAGGCCATCTCAGGACGCCCCGAGCCCTCTCTGGAGCTGCAGGTGCGGCAGGAGAGCCGGCATCTCCCTGCGGGGAGGCACAGCGCAGCAACCCCGGCTCCTGCGGCTGCCAGCCCCGCTCCTTACCGAGCCTGCCCCGCTCCTTACCGAGCCTGCCCCGCTCCTCACCGAGCCTGCCCCGCTCCTCACCGAGCCTGCCCCGCTCCTCACCGAGCCTGCCCCGCTCCTCACCGAGCCTGCCCCGCTCCTCACCGAGCCTGCCCCGCTCCTCACCGAGCCTGCCCCGCTCCTCACCGAGCCTGCCCCGCTCCTCACCGAGCCTGCCCCGCTCCTCACCGAGCCTGCCCCGCTCCTCACCGAGCCTGCCCCGCTCCTCACCGAGCCGCCGGGGACTCGCCGTGGCCGCGGCCGCGCTCGCCAAGGTCACCGGCCCTGCTGGGGATGCTCCGGGACGCGCCTCCGCCGCGGTGCCCTTGGGCGAGCCGAGCTGAGCCGAGCGGGGAATGAGGGCCGGCACCGGGAGCTCTGGGATGCGGGAACGCCGGGATGCAGAACACCGGGATGCGGGAACACCGAGATGTAAAACACCGGGATGCGGGAGCTCCGGGATGCTGGAATGCCGCGATATAGAACACCGGGCTGCAGAACACCGGGCTGCAGAACACCGGGCTGCAGAACACCGGGCTGCAGAACACCGAGATGCAGCGCACCGAGATGCAGCGCACCGAGATGCAGCGCACCGAGATGCAAAACCCCGGGCTACGAGAACACCGGGCTGCAGCGCACCGGGCTGCAGCGCACCGGGCTGCAGAACACCGGGATGTAAAACACCGGGATGCAGCACAGCGCGGCCCCGCACCTCCCTCACCTCCGCTCCGCTCACCGCAGCTCCCCAGCCCGGCGCTGCCCGCGCTTAAATCCCCACCTTTGCCCCCTCCCTTCCTCCCTCCTCCTCCTCCTCCTCCTCCTCCCGGCGCTCACCTCCCGCCCGCTCTGTCCGTGGGCCCGGGCCGGTCCCCGCGCCCCGCCCGCTGCCGCAGCCGCTGCGCCCGGAGCGGGGGAGGCGGAGCGGCGAGCCGGGCTCGGGGAAACCCGTGGGACGGAGCCGGCTGGCACCTCGGGCACGCCGGCTGTTCCTGCAGCGCCGTGCTTCCCTGGCTTTTCCCGGGAAAAAGCTGGCGTCGTGAGCTCGGCGGGATGCGCCGAGGCTTCTTATGGCAGCCCTCTGTCGCGATAGACAGCCTTCATATGGCAGCCCTCCATCGCGACAGACGCCCCTGCAGCGCGGTTATCCTGCCGAGGGTGCCGGCAGGTGCTGCGAGCATCCCGACTCCAGGGGGATGGGTGGAAAGAGCCGGAGCTGCAGCGCGGTGTTCCAGGGGGAGGAATGGGGGTTCGGGGTGGTTTCACACTGATCAGGTACCCCCAGGTGTCAGGTGAGGGGTCTGCAGCTCCCCAGCCCGGGGATGGACAGGAATTCACAAAACTTAACCTGAAATGCCATGGAATGCAGCACGACCCTGCCAAACATGAGGCTCAGCTTTGTGTAGCTTGTTCTGTCCCAGAGATAAAAAAAGCTCAATGTAGTGTCCTGCTCGATCCCAAACATCTACTTCAGGACATAACTTTGCAGTTGAAGTGAGGAATAAAAGTGTCAGAAATGCTTTTTCCCGGATTTTCCCCTGGAGCAGCCGGATTCCAGCCACGATCCCCTCACTGAACAAAGTGTCGCTGCTCTGGCACCCACCGGTGCCTTCCGACCTCAGAGGAATGCAAACCTTTGCAGGGCCAGAGGTAACAGCTGGGGTTAACGCTGTTCTTTTCCTGTTTGAACACATTTTAACGATGCTTTAAATCTGCTCTTTCCACAGCGAACGCTTTAAGAGGAGCTTGCTCAAACAGAGCAGCGCAGGTGACAAAGGGGCCATGAGGATGTGAGGCTTTCATTCCCAACCCAGCAGTGCCCCTTTCTGCCACTGCTATTTTTATGGATGTTGACTGTGGAACTGATGCTTGCTTAGCCTTTGATAGTAAAATATTCACATGCAAAGGCTTTGTTCAAAATTTACAGATGGTTGTGTCCCTTCCTAGCCCAGGGCAGAGCTCTGCCTGTCCTGGAGCTCGGTGTTGTGTCTGGGGTGGTGAAATCCCTGAGAGGGCAGAGCTTGAAAAGGCCAGAGTGGTTCTGTCAGTGATGGGTGGGTGGGTGTCACCCAATCCCCTAAAAATCCTGGCAAAAGCTCTTTGGGTTATCAGGGCACCTGCTCTGATGCCTTGTGCAGGCTGCCCTGGGGCAGAGGCTGGGCAGAGTCCCAGAATAAAGCAGGGATTTACCCAAAGGATCTCTGGATCCACCTTGGGCAGCACCAGAGCCCAGCCAGGGCTGCACCCAAGATGAACCAAAATGGCCCCAAAATGCACGAGCGCTGCCGGGGTCTGTCCCTGGGATCAGCTCTGCTCCATTTGCACCTTGCAGTTCATTGTCCCATTGCAGCTTTAGCCCCTGCAGTCCCACCCTGCTTGTTTTTCTCTCTCCAGCCCACGGGGTTTGTGCTCTGGGCTGAGATTTGGGTCATTTGTCCTCGGTGCCCAGCTGGAGCAGGGATTGTTTTGTCTCCCTGCACTGTGCACACAGCTCACCATCCCAAAATGTGAAGCTCAGCCCCACACACTAAAGCAGCACAGAATCTGGAAAATATAAAAGCTAAACCTGAGGCATCACTCCACATAACAGTATAATTTAGGGTATTTATTCCAGGGCCTGAACTTTCCAGAGAGGAGTTTACAGAAAGCTGTCCCACAGTCTCATCAGCACCCCTATGAGCTGCTGTTGCCTTGCTTCTGATGGGCACAGAATCCCTGAAGCTTGGAATCATTTTGGTTGGAAAAGATCTCCAAGATGATTGAGTCCAAGTGTTCCCAAAGCCACCACTAAACCCTGTCCCCAAATGTCACACCCCACAGCTTTTAAATCCCTTCAGGGATGGGGACTCCAACAGTCCTTGGAGGTCCCCAACACCTCAAGACCAGGAGACTTGGGTGGCTGTGCCAGGGCTGGACAGCCCTTTCCAGGAAGGGATTGTTCTCAAAATCCAAACTGAGCCTCCCCTGGCCCAGCCTGAGGCTGTTCCCTCATCCCTGGGCTAAGATCCCAAATCCCCCCGGCTGTCCCCTCCTGTCAGGAGCTGTGCAGAGCCACAAGGTCCCCCCTGATCCCCCTTTGCTCCAGGCGGGGCCCCTTCCCAGCTCCCTCAGCCTCTCCTGGTGCTCCAAACCCTTCCCAGCTCCCTCAGCCTCTCCTGGTGCCCCAAACCCTTCCCAGCTCCCTCAGCCCCTCCTGGTGCCCCAAACCCTTCCCAGCTCCCTCAGCCTCTCCTGGTGCTCCAAACCCTTCCCAGCTCCCTCAGCCTCTCCTGGTGCCCCAAACCCTTCCCAGCTCCCTCAGCCCCTCCTGGTGCCCCAAACCCTTCCCAGCTCCCTCAGCCTCTCCTGGTGCCCCAAACCCTTCCCAGCTCCCTCAGCCTCTCCTGGTGCTCCATTCCCTTCACCCCCATGCGCACTCAGCAGTGGCTGCAGAGGAAGGTTCAGTGCTGTGTAAATGCCTCAGTTTGCCTTTGGCCCACTCTGGCTTATGAAACGGAGAAGGATTTGCCTCACAATAAATTTCAGATTGGCTGATAATCGAGTTTTGTTTGCCTTGAGACAAGACAGGGCTGAGGGGCCCTGCCAGGCCCTGCTGGTGTTTCCAGAGGGAAGAACCTCCCAAGCCAGAACTGAGTGAACTCGGGATTCTGAATTCTGAGAAGTAGGACAGGGTTTAACTGAAAGGAGGCTGTGGTTTGATTTATCAGGCCCTGCTGCTGATAGGCTCTGCTTCCTCCTGAGCTTCGTGCTCCTGCTGCTTCCTCCCCTGACTCAGGAGAAGCCTCTGGATTGTCCTTGCAAGGAATGAAAAGCAAATAAACAAAACAGAAAAAGAAAAAAAAAAAGGGAAATTAAGAATTAACTTTTGAATTAATTTTCTATTACAGCAGGGTTTGAAAAGGAGAGACTTCATGTGGTTAAATAAATTTATTTATAAACCTAACCCATGCATTTATCAGCTGCAGGCTGACCCTTTTGCACTGAGCAAAGGAGCCCCAGAATCTCCCACTGCTTTACAATCAAAGATAAAATAAATAAAATAAAAGATAAGGAACACAAGCACATTTAATTGCCAACTTCCTCAGGGTTACCATCCTCCTGCTCCAGACCTGCTTGAACTTCAGCCTTCCCTAAGAGCCCTTTGCTTGTCATGGTAAAATCAGACCAAATTACTGCATAAAGCAGATAAAAGTACAGGAGTTTGTTTCCTTGTCTGCCCAGGGGCTGCTGCTCTGGGAGATCTGATCCCTTTCTGCTCTGGCCCCTGGGGATTTGTGTTAATTATTGCTGGGGACTCCAGCGTGGCTTTGGCTCCTGCAGGAAACGTCCAGCTCAGCCCCTGGGGACAGGAATAAAATCCCTGCTCTGCCAGAGAGGCCAGCATGGCTTTTGCAGAGTCTGGGAGTATTTCCTGAGCCTTTGGGCTGCCCCAGCCCTGCAGGAACACAACAGGTCAGGCTCTTCCCAGCCTGGATCACCAGAGGATTTCCCAGAAAATCCAATTTCACAGAATCCCAGAATTCCAGAATGGTTTGGCTTGGAAGGGACCTTAAAATCATCTCATTGCACCCTGCCATGGCAGGGACACCTCCCACTGTCCCAGGTCACTACAAACCCTGTCCCAGGTCACTCCAAGCCCTGTCCAAGCTGGCCTTGGGCACTGCCAGGGATGGAGCAGCCCTGGGTGCTCTCCCCACCTTCACAGGGAGGAATTTCTCCCTAAAATCTCATCTAAGCCTCCACCTCAGCAGACTTGAGGATGTTCCTGCAAACCCAACAAAGCCACAGCCTGAACTCTTCATTTTCCGTCACTGGGAGATCTGGATGTGTCTGTTCAGGTTTTGTCTGGCTGGTGAGGCTGTCCTGATTAAAGGAAAGGAAATTTCCAGGGTCAGCAAGGAAATCTGGCAGAGTCTGCAGAATATTGTGGGCTGAGGTGATGCTCTGGCTGAACCTGAGATTATCGTGTTGCTAATTGTGCTCCCAACTAATTTGGTGTGCGGTGATCCTGCCCACAGCCACCCTCTGCTGACAAATTAGAGAACAACCCTTTTATCAAATTAGAGAACAACCCTTTTATCTAATGACAGGGCAGGCTGCATAAAGCCCTGTGGGGTGTGGTGACAGCCCTTTGTGGGTGAGCATCTCTCCAGGTGCCACCACAGCTCCTGTTCTGGGGGTTGGTGGCAGCAGTGACCGGGTCTGACCCTCCCTTGTGCTGTGATTTCCTTGGGAGTTTTGTGCCAAATGAGTTCCGTGGTTCCTTCTGAGAAATTCTGTTTTATCTGTTTTATGTGGAATTGGGATTATTTATCAGCAGCCTTGTTCTCTTCAATATCAAAAAATCAATAGCAATATCAATTAATGTTCTGGGTTAATTGGCCTGCACCCAGCTAGAGGAGGTGCTGGGTGGAATTCTGGGATCAGGAACAAGTTATTAATTAGAAGGTAAAGGAATAATGAGAACGAGGGCTGGGCAGGATCTCCAGTGCTGGGTGAGTCACATTTCCACATCTCTGCTTCCTGCTGTGTCCCTTGGCCAATGCTGAATTGCTCCAGCCAGGCTGGAAGAGCAGAGTGTGTGATCTGCTGGGATAACTGGGATAACTGGGATAACTGGGATTTGTTCTTGACCTGCAGATCCCAGCGTGCCCATCCTGCCACCCTCACTGGGACACTGTGCTGGTGTTCACAGGACGAGGGAAGAGATGAGACTCTGACTCCATGTTTCACAAGGCTGATTTATTATTTTATGATATATATTATATTAAAACTATACTACAAGAATAGAAGAAAGGATTTCATCAGAAGGCTAGCAAGGAATAGAAAGGAATGGAATGATAATAAAATCTTGTGATTGACCAGAGTCCAAGACACCTGGGCTGTGATTGGCCATTAATTAGAAACAACCACATGAGCCCAATCCCAGATGCACCTGTTGCATCCCACAGCAGCAGATAACCATTGTTTGCATTTTGTTCCTGAGGCCTCTCAGCTTCTCAGGAGGAAAATCCTGATAAGGGATTTTTCAGAAAATATCATGGCTGCAGGATAGCAGGTGGGGATCCCCACCCAGGGAATGCCTGGGTTGCTCCCATCACTGCTTCCCAAGGGTTCCAGAGGAAAATCCAGTTGCTTTGGGAGGTTCAGGTTTCCCTCTGGAGGAGGCAGCTGAGTTTGGGGTGCTCTGGGAGGAATCACCCATTGAACACATCCCACCCTGGGGCTGGAGAAGATTTTCACCTGGTAGAAGGCCCAGCTTTGAGAGCAATCCTACTCATTCTAAAATCAGTTCTCCACAGGAAATTTCCATAAAATGAGGAATTCTTCCCACATCCAGGTTTTATTTTTTTTTGTTTTGTTTCCCCCTATATAGGTTACTGCTCCCAATGCAAACAGGTTTGAACAGTGCAGGTCTCTCAGAAAATTAATTTTGTGTTCAAAAATTTCCATTTTGGGAAGTTATCCCAGGAAAATGTTCTGTTTGGAGCTTTGTGCTTGTCCTGGATGGATCAGGATGGCTCAGGGTTTGTGGGTCATTAATTCTTAGGGCTGGGATGTTGGACAGGGTGGGATTGTCGGGGTGTCCTGCCCAGGAATTGGGCTGTGGGGCCGTTCCAACCGGGATATTCCCTGATTTTGGTGCTTCAGCTGCAAACCCGTCCCTGGCCGGGCTGTTGGGAGCCCCTGGAGCTCCCTCTTGTGCCGAGCCTCACCTGGAGCAGCAATTCCCGTGTTTCCCAAAAAACCTCCTGGGTTTTCCTTCTCCATCCCACTCCTGCCCTCCATCCTGCTCCTCCCCAGCTCCACCTGCCAGCCTGGAACCCCTTTTTAAAAGCTCTTGTCCCCAGTTCCAGCACCGGGTGACATCTGGCACAGCTGCCACCTCCATGGAGCCAAAGGAATCCTTCCCACCTCAGCACTTTCTGCTCCTTCTCCCTTTCCAAGGGAAAAATGAGAGCTGGAAATGAAAAATGAGAGCTGGAAATGAAAAATAAGAATAGGAAATGAAAAATGAAAACAGGAAATTAGGTCACTCTTCTCCTGCCCTAATCCTGGTGTGATTCCTGGTGGGTGGGATGTCCTGTGCAGAGCCAGCAGTTTGACTTTAATGATCTGCTCCAACTCAGGATATGATTTGAGTCAGGAGATCTAATTTGACAATTATTTATAATTTATTGCTGTTATATATCCCCCGTTTATATTTTTGGAGAGATTTTGCTGCCTCTGCTGTTTCTGGGTGAGTTGCAGAGGAGGTGGAGAGTTTTAGGCATCTCTTCCAAAGAAATCAGTGGGAATCTTCCCTCTGATTTTAGTGCCCTTGCAGCAAGTTTGCAGATCAGAAAACATAAAATTCTCACTCTCCTTTGCTTTTTAATTCCCAAAATACCATAACCTCCCTGAATTCTTTGAGTCTAGCACACAGAGACAGTTTTATTCCCAGATTTTTGCTTCCTGCTGTGATTTGAAGGTGCTGCAGCACTGCCCTGTGCTGGAGCCCTGGATTTTATTGCACGGCCCGGATTTGCCAGAGCCAAGAAGAATTTGGGTGAAAAGAAACCAGAACTTTCCATTTCCTTCTTTCCAAGGAGTGTTGCAACACCTGCTGGGCTGAAATCACCTGCAAAGGGACCCTGTGCCACAGGATCCTCTCCTGAATTAAACCTCCAAGCCCTTTATTTCATAAAATGTTCATTACTGTGGGGAGCTGGGTGCTGGATGGATTTGCCAGGATTAAATGATGATTCCAGAGGCTTTGCTGCGGTGAGGGAATGGCAGCCCTGCCCCAAAGGAACTCCTGCCCCCCTCATTTCCAGCCTCTCATTTTCCCTGAAATCTGGCACTGGCCACAAGGAGGGCAACAATGCCAAAAAGGGCTCTTGAGGATGGTTTTGTTTCCCAAACACACAAGGAAAACAAGATTTCCTGGGAAAAAAGGGTGTCCATGACATCCCGGGGCTGCCTCACAAAGGGACCCCCGGGTGAAAAGGGGAGCCAGGGAATTTTATCCCTTTTCCCTTTGGTGTCTCCAGTTTCCAGAGCAGACAATGGATGCTTTTCTCAGCTCAGAGCTCCCCACAAAGGAAATCCCGGGGCAGGGTTTGGGATAACACCTGAGGGAATATGTGGAATATGTTTTACATCCCAAAAGGCTCTAAAACCCAGCCCAGAATAATTCCTGAGCTGTAATTCTGGTGTCTCCCATAAATAACTGCGTGTTTCTGCTGCTCTAAATCTGCATTTCGGGGCTCTCAGAGGGATTGACTCCAGGAGGTTCTCAAATAACTCCCCAAATGGTAATTTTTGGGAAATAGAAGCTTTTGGAGCTCCTAGCCAGTAAATTTAAAGGGCAATAAATCCTTATTTAGGTGCAACTGCAGATTTAGGGGATTTGGACCAACATTTGGTGCAGGGGCTGTGGGATGCTCTAACTGATGCAGGTTTTCCCCATCCCATCTTCCCCCTGATATCTGAATTTTAGTAACACCAAATTTAATGAGACTGAATTTACAGGGAGATCATTTTATTCCTCTGAATCCAAAGGAAATCCCTGTGGAGGGGGATATTTTCTCTAGTATGTATTTTCTATATATTTTCTAATTTTCTATGTATTGTCTTTAGTCAAGCATTTAAATTCCTACACAAACCATTGCTTTTTTTCTATGTAAATGAAATAATTTTTACCCCATGCAGCATTTAAAGTTCTCATCACAAATGAATCCCCTCTACACCCAAATTTAAGCTGAGAACAGAACAACTATAAAGGCAAAACCCAAAGATTATTTTCTCCTTCATTTTCAGGTTTTATTTCTCTCAAGAATTTAATTCACAATTTGATCAAATGGGGGGAAAAAAAAACAAATTACCATCCAAAAGGAATTTAACATGTGTTGCTTTCATGATCCCATAGAGCTTTTTTATTTTTCCTTTACCCCTTTCCACACTCCCAGCTCAGGAAGGGGATTGTGATGCCAAAAATCTGCATTTTAAATACAGAGTGAAGTCTGGACCTTGCAGGAAGAAATGGAGAAATCCCACTGCAGAAATAAATGGACCTTGCAGAAATAAATGCACAAATTCCTTCTCCTTTGGGTCCTCAAATGTCAAAACTCTCCTCAAAACTGTCCAGGCAAATTCCTGCTGAGTCTGGTGGTACCCAATGAGATGAAGGAGGAGCATCCCTAAAATCCCCTAAAAATCTTTGGGGTAGAGCCAAAACATCCCAGGAGCATCCCAGGGTTTGAGGGAAGGGTTGGATTTCTGGGATTTTCCTGGGATTTCAGTGTCCCCTCATTCCTTGCAGGGGACTTTGCCAATCCAAGGATGAGGGAAGGGCTGGATTTCTGGGATTTCAGTGTCCTCTCACTCCTTGCAGGGGACTTTGCCAATGCCAGGGTTTGAGGGAAGGGTTGGATTTCTGGGATTTTCCTGGGATTTCAGTGTCCCCTCACTCCTTGCATGAACTTTGCCAATCCCAAAGTTTGAAGGAAGGGTTGGATTTCTAGGATTTCAGTGTCCTCTCACTCCTTGCAAGGGACTTTGCCAATCCCAGGATGAGGGAAGGGTTGGATTTCTGGGATTTCGGTGTCCCTGTGCTCCTTGGTGCCAATGCCAGGGTTGGGTTTCTGGGATTTCGGTGTCCCCAGCTCCTTGATGCCAATGCCAGGGTTGGGTTTCTGGGATTTCAGGTCCCCTCACTCCTTGCAGGGACTTTGCCAATGCCAGGGTTGGATTTCTGGAATTTCAGTGTCCCCTCACGCCTTGCAGGGACTTTGCCAATGCCAGGGTTGGGTTTCTGGGATTTCGGTGTCCCCAGCTCCTTGCGGGGACTTTGCCAATCCCCCCTGTCCCCCCTGCAGGCTCTCATTGGCCACAGCAGCAGCTGGGACCAAATAAATCTGATTCTCTCCCAGAATAAATTCCCTTTTTGCAGGTGCCATGGAGGGGGGGTTCTCCTGGGAGCAGGGGTGTTTATAAGGTAGGAGAGAGTCATACAATTTAAAATAATAGAATTTATCTGCAGAAAATTTCCTGTCTATAATCAGTGTGTAACTGCATAGGGATTAGAGTTTTTCTTTCCTCACACATCTAAGAACTAGGAATAATTAAATAAGATAAAGTGCAATCATCTCCCTGATATTTAAAACTGATGGATTTGGGTTAAATTCCTCTTGTGAACTGGAATATCTGGAATTTTAGGAAGCATACACACAAAAAAGTGTATTATTACCATCTTATTATGGGAAATATGTTAATAATTAGTAGATATTTAGATCAAATTAAATGTAGATTAATTTATGAATTATATGGCACTGCAGCAAAGTTTAATTCTTCCTATTTTGTGTTCACTGTGAATTATAATTTTAGTGGGGGGATTCCAATGAATGATTTTATATTCAGTGGTGGTGAATTAATGTAATGAAGAAGCTCAAAATTTCAGTTTTATTTAAGTGCATTTATTTAGAATCACAGACTGGTTTGGGTCGGAAGAGACCTTAAAGATCAACTTGTTCCAATGCCCTGGCATGTAAAAAAAATCCTAAAATAATTATTTAAGGATAATTAATCTAGAAACAGTCTTGCCCATTGAAATGAAAATCTGTTTAGTGATTCCTTGCTCTGAGGATTTAATTTTTTCAGGGTGGTGAGGTAAAATTTGGTTGTTAATTATGTTTATCCAGTGTTTGACAGCAATCAATCAATCTGGCTGGGTTTGGGGCTTGTGATGTGTGACAGGAAAACTCAGGAATGGTTTGGATTTGAGAACTGATTTAAGATTTCTCCATAAAGCTATTAAATCCCTAAAATCTCTGAGGGGTTTTTGGTGTAAATAGTGGATTTATTTACTTATCTCCAGCTGCTACAGGGCGCTCCTGTCTGAGGATATTGCTCAAAAGGAGAAATTGGGGTTTTTTTTCCAGGTAGCAGATTATCCTTTTTCTCCATTTTTTCTCCTTTTTTCTCATTTTTCTCCTTTTTCTCTTTTTTCCCCCTTTTTCTCTGTGGCTGCAGCTGCAGGCTCTGGCTGCTCCCTGCCTGCCCGTGCTGAGCATCTCCCTCCACACCAACTTCCCAGGAAAACTCTTCATGGTAAGGGAAAAAAATCCCAGTTTTGGACAAAAATCTAGCCCTGGAATCCCATTCTAAATAAACTCACCCACAGGGAAGGGATAATTTATCCTTATGGATTGAAGGGTCCCAGTGGGCAGCTGCTGAGTTTTATTTTCTTTTTTGTTAGGGTTGGGGTTAAATGTGTGAGATAGTGGGTTTTGTTTGGATTTAGGTGTTTATTAGTTTTTATTTATATTATAGCTTCACAAATTGTGAGTTTTATAGTGTTTTACTCTAACAAATTTAAAAATGGAGTTGTATCTTTGTTTTTATAAGTTTTTATAAGGATAAACTGTTTTATTAACAAATGACACAAATTAGTTTTATTTTTAATTTAATTACTAGCTACTTGTGGCTTGTAATGTGGATTTTAAAATTATACATATAAAATTTCATTATACAATACTACTTTAATGAAGAAGAAGGTGAAGAAGAAGGATTCGCTTCTGCCTTAAATTTTTTATCTTGCTTTATATATATTATTATATTCTAAAACTGTAAGTTTTTACTACGTGATATTACACACTTTTATTTCAAACACACATTTATAATCTTAGTTTTATCATTTAATTGTGGAAGTTTTTTTCCTACAGCCTCAGGTTAAAAGCAGTGTTCTCTTGGAGGTCAGTGCTAAATTCTAAAATTCTCAGCAGATTCCAACATCCAGGAGTGACCACTGGGGGTTTTATGTGGGGAATCAATTTTCCATTCAACGATTTCATTTTGTTTGAAAATGGTGAGGGAAAAAAAAAATTTAAAAATCACTTTTTTTCTCTGAAATGGATTTTTTAAAGATGGAAAAACGCCTGGTGTGGGGCTGGGTCTCCTTTTGCCCTCTGGCTGGCAGGGCTGGGGGGTCTCTCCTGGAGGTTTCCCATGCTCTGGGATGCTGGGGCTCCTCAGGAGGGTTGGGTTTCAGCCCCAGCAAGAAAGGGGCTCTGTTCCATCTGCATTTACAGGTGGGGACCCTGCTTTAACAAAGGAACAAAGGTGCTTTTTGTGACGGGTCACCTGAGAGGCAGCACCTGGCCTAGAGGAGAAATTGGGGCCTTCTGCCTTTGCCCTTTCTCCCTGGCTCAGCTGAATCAACACCTGAAAAATAGAAAGAGCAGATGTGAAAGGTTACACTAAAAAATCCAGAAAATCAGGCAGAAATGGAAAAATATCAAGATAAAAATTTTGGTACACTTGATACTTTTGATACCAAACTACCTGAGTTTGGAAAACTTGATGTTTCATTTTGCTTCCATTTATTCTTTTAGAGAAAGAGCTCTTTATTGTGTGTAGTTGTGTTGGGCTCTGAAATCATTATGGAATTCTCTCCACATCCTTCTAGGACCAAAGGGGGTTACAAGAGAGCTGGAGAGAAAATTTTCCCCAAAAGCATGGAGTGATGGGAATGGCCTGGAGCTGGAGAAGGCCAGGGTTGGGTGGGATTTTGGGAAGGAATTCCTCCCAGGAACTCCCTGGCTGCCCCTGGATCCCTGGCAGTGCCCAAGGCCAGGCTGGATGGGGTTGGAACAGTGGGAGGTGTCCCAGGGATGGAACAGGACGGGATTTAAGGTCCCTTCAACCCAACCTGGCCTTGAGCATCTCTTGGCATGGGGCAGTGACAACTCCTCAGGGGAAGCAGAGCCAGGGCCTCACCCCTGGCATTGTCTTGGCTTCAGGGAAGTAGAGGAGAAACAAGCAATGCCCCTGTTATTATTATTATTATTATTATTATTATTATTAATTGTATCGTTTTATATATAATCTAATGCTATATTATTATTTTTATTATTGTTATCATTGTTATTATCCAGGGAATAATGTGCCCTGACTCCATGATTCAGAATGCTGAAAATTGTTTTATTAAAAGTATACTGCATTACACTAATACTATATTATAACTGTACTATAGAGACACTATACTATAGAGATACTATACTATACCAAAGATACTAAAAAACCCATGAATGGCTGAGACATCCAGGACACAGCTTTGAGTGACTGGCCAGTCACTCAAAACAACTTTCATGATGTCCAATTAACCAATTCATTTTGGGCAAACAATCCCCACAACACATTCCACATGCGCAGAAACGGGAGCAGCCAGTAGAGATACGAATTGTTTTCTCTTCTCTGAGTTTCCCACTGCCTTCCCCAGGAGAAATCCTCGGGAAACTACTGCCTGCTGCTCTCTGTGAAGGGCAGAGGGGTGAGGCAGAGGATGCAGGAGGGTTTTGCTGTCTGTCTGTGTGTCTGTGTGTCTGTCTGTCTGTGTGTCTCCCACAGCCGCTGCCATGCCGAGCTGCCCGCGGCCCGTCCCGCTGCTGCTGGCGCTGGCTGTCCCCGCGCTGGCGGCGCTGAAGGTGACCCCGGCCGTGCTCTACACCAAGCCCAGACCTCCCCAGCCCCCGGCAGCCCCTCCATCTGTCCCGGGGAAAATCCCACTCCCAGCGGCGCCGGGCAGGGCTGAGCTCCCCACGCTTCTCCCCTTGGACAACTCCACGCTGGACTCGGCCGAGTTCTTCTTCAACTGCTGCGACTGCTGCCCGCCCATGGCGGGGCCTCGGGGCTGGCCGGGCCCCCCGGGACCCCCAGGTGTGCTGGGCCCTCCCTGCTGGGCTGGAAATGCCAAATCCAGCGGCTTTTCCCTCAAGAAATCATTGGGAGGGTTTGTGCAGCTGGTGGGGGAGATCTCAGCGATCTGCAGCTCTGATGCTGGGTGGTTTTGGCTGCTTTAGGGGCTCCTCACCACAACAGCCGTGCATTCTTCTCTTTCTTATCACAACAGCCTTGCATTCTCTCATCTGACTTCTGCAAGCACAGTAAATGTTAAGTGATACACAGTGTGTAGTCAGCTACCCCTAATCAATCTCTCTGTAACCCCTAAATCTCCTGCCTCAGCTCTTCCTGAGGGCAGCTCTGATCGCTGCTCCCTGGGACAGGGACAGGAGCCGGGGAATGGCTGGAGCTGTTCCAGGGAAGGTTTGGGGTGGATATTAGGATTTTAGGGAAAGGTTCTTCTCCTTTAATCCAATGCACTCCAGGGATTTTCACGTCCCATGGCTTGGGAACGGTTGGCTCATGGAAATTGTGGTAGGTGTAAAGCGAGTTTGATCTCTCATCTCTTGATGGAAGAGTCCTTGTGGTGATTGAAGGTACCATAATCTACTCCCAGACAGACACTGGAACCTCTGGATTCCCAAGGGGATGGAAAAGGGAAATGATTTCAATCCCTCCTTTCTGCAGTGTGGAGCTCTCGGCCAGGTTCCCCTTCTATATTGGCAGAATTAATTCTCCTTAAGGAAAAGGACAATTCCAAGCTCTGGCAGCTCCTCAGATATTGAAGGCAGATTAATTTCTGATGTTTTGTGAACCTCTGAGCTCCTGTGGCTCTGAGGCAGCTCAAAGTTGGTTTTAAAAAGTCTTTAACTAAGCCCCAGAGTGAAAGGCAGAGCTGTGAGATTTGATGATGTCAAATAAAACAAGCAGCTCTTCCCAAGGTGATGGAATCATCTCACATACACTCCTCAATGCCACACTGCTCAGGTATTGATGAAAATGTTATTTAGAAGTTAAACCTTGGAGTTACTGAGGTAATTTTGTTGATTTTACAGGTCCCAAGGGGGAGAAGGGAGATGCTGGGCTGCCAGGGCTGCCAGGATCCCCTGGCCCTCAAGGTCCAAAAGGCTCTAAAGGAGAAAGAGGTAAACCAGAGTAATGGAAAATGCTGCTGTCCTCATAAAACACCACAAAATTATTAAAAAACCCATATTTTTTAAAGCAAAAGAAAAATTCTGCCAGGGATTGAGCCCTGGAGGGGTTTAGCTGGCATCAGTGCAGGGACAGGAACTCAGGTGGTGGCAGTGTTTGTTCAGGTGGAATAGGAGCAGCTGCTCATAAAGATCTCACTCAAAAATTCTTGTTCTGAACAGGAGTTCAAAATCTGGGCTCAGTTTGCTTTGGATGAAGGACAGAAGTGAAAAAGCCGCCATGGAAATCGTGTGCAGGTGTAAAATCTGCATTTCGATTTCAATCTCTCAGGCAGAAGAGCTTCAGTTAAGACGCTGAGCCATCATTATCCATCAGTATTCCTGAAAGGAAGCCCTGCCCTTCACCTGGGGGTTTATCCTGGCAGGATCCTGCTGCTGCCTCTGGGAATCACGCAGGGTCCCAGCAGAGTCTGGTGCTGTTCAGTCCCTGCAGCCCCTTAGGCAGTGATCCACTCCTGGAAAAGCTTTTTGGCCATGCTGGAATGAGGAATGCAGGGCTGTCACCTTCTCCACCTTCCATGAAACAGCAGCAGCTGCCTGGCAGAGGGGCAGAAATCTCAGAGTGAGGTGGTGCTGGGGGCTGTGGGATCCAGCTGAGGCTCCTGGAGCTGTTTCCTCAAAACACACATTGCTCACCACGAAGTGAGGGACAGATAGTTCCAGCAGGGTGTGATGTTTGCTGTGCTGCACGCGCCAGCACCAATTAATTCATTAATTAATTAATCACTGCTGCAATGTCCTAGGAGGAAAAGGAGAGCAAGGAGAGAGAGGAGCAAGTGGAAGCCCCGGTTATCCAGGGAAACCTGGGCTGCAAGGTAGGTCTGGAAAATCCAGGATTGCTCTGGAAAACCCAGGGTTGCTCTGACCTTTCCCTCTGCTCTGGGTTTTACAAGAGCCTGGAAGGACCAACCCCTTTGGATGGTCCTTCCACCTCCAGAGCAATCCAATTTTATTGGTTTTAACTTTCTTTTTTATTGGTTTTAATCTTCATTTTTCCCCCAGGTGAAGCTGGAGCCAAAGGCAGCAAGGGCAGCTACGGCTTCCCTGGACTGAAGGGACAAAAGGGGGCTAAAGGGGACACCTGTGACAACGGCACCAAAGGAGACAAAGGGGACAGGGGGGATCCTGGGGAGCCAGGAGCTGGCGGAGAGCAGGGGGACAAGGGAGAGAAGGGGGACACGGGGGAGAAGGGTTACTGCGGGGAGCCGGGGGGCAGAGGGGCCAAGGGGGACAGAGGGGAAGGCGGCACCAAGGGCGAGAAGGGCAGCAAGGGGGACACGGGCACTGAGGGCATGCGGGGGGTGGCCGGCAAGCAGGGGGAGAAGGGCGAGCAGGGCCACAAGGGTGACAAAGGGGACGTGGGCCCTGTGGGCACGGCGGGCCCCGGCGGGCCCAAGGGCGAGCCCGGCGCCAAGGGCGGCCGCGGTGCCCCGGGCAGGAAAGGCTCCCGCGGGGCCAAGGGCGCCCGGGGCGACGTCCCCAGGGCCCCGCGCTCGGCCTTCAGCGCGGGGCTGTCGCGGCCCTTCCCTCCTCCCAACGTGCCCATCCGCTTTGACCGCGTGTGGTTCGACGAGCGCCACGACTACGACCCGGCCACGGGCAAGTTCAACTGCAGCGTGCCCGGGGCCTACGTGTTCTCCTACCACGTCACCGTGCGCGGCCGCCCCGCGCGCCTCAGCCTCGTGGCCAGCAGCAGGAGGGTGGCCAAGGCCAGGGACACGCTCTACGGCCAGGACATCGACCAGGCCTCCTTCCTGACCATCCTCAAGCTCAGGGTGGGCGACCAGGTGTGGCTGGAGGTTGGCAAGGACTGGAACGGGCTCTACGCCGGCGCGGAGGACGACAGCGTCTTCACGGGGTTCCTGCTGTACCCCGATGGTTTTGAGGTCCTTCTGTGAGTTTGTAACCCCGAGGAACAGCTTTTCCCTCTGGGTGTGAGAGGAGAAAAGGGCAGCACGTTGGTTTAGGTGTTATTTTTGTGAGGTTTTAACAAAAATGTTGATATTTCAAGACATGGATTAGTAGAAGTCACACATCCTTTGCCCATTGTCCAAGCACCAACAGGACCAATATGGGGAGGGCATTTCCCAGCACAGTTTGTAATTAGAACATTCAAATCATGGAATGAAACTCCTTCCCAGCTCCTGCAAGCCTTGCATGGCCCAGGCTCCCTCTAGGAATCAGTTCTGATCATCTCTGATTTTGATAAAAATGCCAGGGTTTGAATTATAGAGCTCAGCCAGATGGGAACATGAGCAGTAGGTTCCTTGAAATCACCTGAAAAGATTTAAAGCTCTTTTATCCTTGAATCAGTATTATTTAGTGCTTTAGTCTTGGTCTAAAAGAATATTAGATCAGTGTAAAAAACCCTCCTAAATCTTGTTCTTAAACAAAAATAAATCTGAGACTTTCAAAAGTAGCTGAGAGGTGAATATTTTATTTTATTGGCCTATTCAGACCACCAGGTTCTGAGACTGATGCTGTGGGATCATCCTTGGGATCATCCTCATCTGATGCTTGGGATCAACCAGATGGGAACATGAGCAGTAGGTTCCTTGAAATCACCTGAAAAGACTTAAAGCTCTTTTATCCTTGAATCAGTATTATTTAGTGCCTTAGTTTTGGTCATGAATTATGTGAAAAATTGTGTAAAAGAGAATTCAGTCAGCGTAATAAACCCTCCTACATCTTGTTCTTAAACAAAAATAAATCTGAAACTTTCAAAAGTAGTTGAGAGATGAATTTTTTACTTTAGTGGTCCACTCAGACCCCCAGGTTCTGAGCCTCTGATGCTGTGGGATCATCCTCAGGCTGCTGGGAGGAGGAGGAGACACCAAGAACAGACTTTGAAACTCCCTTGAGGTGTTGTGATGGCTCCAAGGACTTGTGGGAATGTTTAAAAAGCCTCACAGAGATCATTTGACCAGAAAACCTTAAATCCAAGCTGGTTTCCACCTTAAAAATATTGAAGAATAAAAAAAAAATTCCTCATTTTTGAGCTGTTTTTCCTCATTTTTCACACTGTGGCAGAATGACAATGGATTGATTGAGGATGTGCTTTGTCTCATGGTGGAGGCCTGCTAAAAAAAAAAAGCCAAAATATCTGTTCCCTTTCACTCCTGCTTTTATTTTCTTTGGTAAAATTGTCCCCTCTTCAGGCTGCAGTGAAGCATTTTGACACAGGTGGAAGAAAATAAATGCTCAGGGTTCCAAGCAGGCCAGCAGCTCCTGTCAGCAATTATGAAAAATTACTCCAAAGCCATAAAAACACCTATTTTGTGGTGTTTTCCATGTTTTTAATCAAATATTTCACACATTAGCACTTAATTCTGTGGTTTTAGGGGCAGGGCTGTGCTTCTGAGCCAGAGGAACATCAGCAGCAGAGTTTGGTGTCTGCCTGTGCTTCCTGCCCTGGGCTTTTCCAGATGTCCCCAAGCCACTGCTGCCATCAGGAGTGTCCCCAGCTGAGCTGTGTTTGCCCCAGAACAAATCCCACCTGTGCAGCCTCAGGGCTGGGAGTGGTTAATTACAGGGATAATTGGGGCCAGGTGGAAATTCTGTACTTAATTGGGATCAGGGAGCTGCTCTTGGCTGGATCCTCACTCAGCTCCTGCTCCTTCCAGTCTGGGCTTCCATTCCTTGTCCCAGGTAAGCCCCTGGTTCTGTTTTACTCTGATTTGGATGAAAATGGATGGATTTCATTGATTCTGACCAGGGTTGCAAATACAATATCCTGCTCCAAGTTCCCATATTTCAGCTAAAATGTACATTAATTTTGTTGGTTTTTTTTAATTCTGTGGCTTTGTTTGCAGCTGCTTGGCTGCTGAAAGGTTTTCCCTTTTGAAAGGAGGACAAACACCTTTTGATGGGAATTATTGGGGAAAACACAAATATATGGCCTTAGATGCTACAGACACAAATCCCCTCAAGTGCTTGTCAGAGCAATTTTTATTTCCTTGTGTTATAAATATGGCCCCACAAAAAAATAATAAAAAAGAGCATTTAGCAGAGTTGTCTGTGCTTTGTGTGGCTCTTTTCTCCTCACATTCACTTTATTTCTCCCCTCTGCAAACTCACAGCCTTTATTTTTCTTAACGTTTTATTTTAGCTCCATTGCTATCCAGATTTTTCATCTCCCCAGGGCATATCCATTTGTTTGGGTGACTAACTTGCTTTTCCTGTGGAAATCTGAATTTCTAACTTGCTGATCCAAGTCTCTCCCATGATAAGTCATTGTCCATCTGTTGGCTCCCTCCTGAGCTGCTGCAGGGAGGATTAATGTCTGTGGAGCAGGCTGCAACTTAGGCCTGGCTTAGCAAGGATAGCCTTGTTTTCCTCATGTTCTTATTGGTGCTCCCGAGGAAAGAAAAAAGGGTTTGATTGATTTTTAAATTTTGTTTTTCACTTTCTATGCCTAGAGAACTTGGTGGGATTTTACAAGAATTTTTTTTCCCCCACAATCATTAAGACCCAGACTCCAGCTGGCTTCATCCTGCCTTAAACCTGTGTTTGACGGACTTTCCTGCAGGATTTTGGGAAGAACTGTGGAGGGTCCTTGCAGGGTTTCAGCAGAAAGGTGAATCTGCTGCAGAGAACTCAGGGCAGCACCCCAGGAGCCACTCAAAAACTCATGCTGGGTGTGTGGCTGATAAAATATTACATGTTATGAGCTGCAGGGCTGGGATTTATGGTGCAGGACTGAGCTGCTGGAGTGGAAGGAGCTGTTTGAGCAGCGGTGCAGCCATGCACAGCTCACCTGATGGGCCAGGATTGATTCCTGGGCTGCTTTTTGGGACTCTGCATCCCACTGTGCCCTTGTGGGGCAAGGATTTGGGAGTGGGGGGGTTTCTCTGCCAGGATCTTCCCTCGTGTCCCGTGGAGCCAATGGTGCTGGACCTGTTGTTGGATTAGTCTGAATGTCTGGGATAAAGATTTTAGGAATTCTGAGGAGAAATACTAGAGCTGCAGAGAGCAGTGTGGATTTGTGGGAGCAGCAGCCCCAGAAGGAGAGAGTGGAGCTGAGATCCCTTTGGAATCCAGTCCATGGAGGAGCACAGATCCTTCTACTGACCCACAGTGCAGCAGGGCAGAGGCTGAGATCCCTTGGGAAGCTCAGCCTGGATCAGCTCTGGGTATTCCCGTGGAAATCCACTCAGGATCAGCCCTGTGTGATCCCATCGGAAGAAGCAGGAGGTGTGAGGAGCCCTTTCCCTGAGGGGCAAGGAGGGCAAACCTGGGATGAGCTGCCTGCAGCCCCCATTCCCTGATCCCTCTGCCCAGGAAGAAGGGAGGAATAGGTTTATTCCTATTATAATTAATTTTATTTCTCATCACCCAGTTCTGGTGATAAATTTACTTCCCCACGTGGACTCCACTCTGCCTGTGACCCTCCCTGTCCTTCTCTCACCCCAAACCATTCCTGGGTTTCCCTCTGAGCAGTGATGGAGCAGCTCTGGTGCCACATGGAGCTCATCCCTTGTAACTCAATTAATTAATTAATCAAACCCTTTGTGTGCAAAGCGCTGTCTCGGGCTCTGTTTGAGCTCGGGCTCCGCTCCCGGCGGGTTTGGGGACACGGCAGGGACAGCAGGTGGCAATGTGGTGCTGCGAACCGACCGAGCCGGGAATGCGCACGGAGATTCCCCGGGAAACGGGAGCAGCGCTGCGGAGAGGAGCCGGCCTTGGGACTGGGATGGGCTTTCCGTAGGGATGGATGGGTTGTTGTTTCCATGGGGTGGGACGGATGGATGGGCTGTTGTTTCCATGGGGTGGGACGGATGGATGGGCTGTTGTTTCCATGGGGTGGGACGGATGGATGGGCTGTTGTTTCCATGGGGTGGGACGGATGGATGGGTTGTTGTTTCCATGGGGTGGGACGGATGGATGGGTTGTTGTTTCCATGGGGTGGGACGGATGGATGGGTTGTTGTTTCCATGGGGTGGGATGGATGGATGGGCTGTTGTTTCCATGGGGTGGGATGGATGGATGGGCTGTTGTTTCCATGGGGTGGGATGGATGGATGGGTTGTTGTTTCCATGGGGTGGGATGGATGGATGGATGGGCTGTTGTTTCCATGGGGTGGGACGGATGGATGGATGGGCTGTTGTTTCCATGGGGTGGGACGGATGGATGGGCTGTTGTTTCCATGGGGTGGGACGGATGGATGGATGGGCTGTTGTTTCCATGGGGTGGGACGGATGGATGGATGGGCTGTTGTTTCCATGGGGTGGGACGGATGGATGGATGGGTTGTTGTTTTCATAGGCTGGGTATGATGGATGGGTTGTATCCATAGGAGGGATGGATTGCTTCCATAGGGTGGGAAGGAAGGATGGGTTGTTATTTCCATAGGGTGGGAAGGATGGATGGGTTGTTGTTTTCATAGGGTGGATGGGATGGATGGATTGTGTCCATAGGAGGGATGGGTGGATGGGTCGTTTCCTTGGGATGTGATGGATGGTGCATTTCCATAGGCTGGGATGGATGAATGGTTTATTTCCGTAGGATGGGATGGGTGGATGAGTTGTTTCCATAGGCTGGGAGGGATGGATGGGCTATTTCCATAGGACAGGGTGGATGGGTGGATTGTTGTTTCTGTAGGCTGGCATGGACAGATGGAATGTTTCCGTAGGGTGGGATGGGTGGGTGGGTTGTATCCATAGGCTGGGATGTGATGGATGGATTGTTTCTATGGGATGTGGCTTTTTCCATAGGGTGGGATGAATGGGTGGGGTTTTTTTCCATAGGATGGGATGGAGGGATGGATTTTGTCCATAGTCTGGGATGAGTTGCTTCCATAGCATGTGATGGATGGATAGGTTGTTGTTTCCAAAGGATGTGATGGATGGGTTGTGGAGCTGCTCAGGAGATGCTTTGTCCCCATCCTCAGGTTCTTTGTGTCCCCTTGCAGCTGGGCTTGTGGATTTTGGCATGAGGGGACGCTCCCAGCCTTTCCCTTCCACTTAGGGAAGGTCTGCTTAAGATTTGATGCCCTTAAAAGGCCAAGCTTGGGCCCACAATGGGGTGGCTTGTGTTTATTGGGGGTTCTCTGTGTTTATTTTTATTTAAATGTTATTTTATCACTGAGAATCTGTGTCCACACTGAGAGCTCTAGATGCAGAGAGCTGGAGCACAAACCTCAGCTTGGAATTTGTGATTATTCCCCAGCTTCAATAATCCCAGGAAGTCTGTGACCACATGGGGAACTCTCTTTGCTGGTTTTAACACAATGCTTGTGGTAAAACTGACCAAAAATCTGAAATTCGCACATTTTTGGTGCCTCCACACATGGAAAATGAGGAGGCAGGGAAGATGTAAATGCAAGAGAAGCTTGGCCATCTCCCTGATTTGTGGTTCTCATCATTTAATTAGGCAGGCAAATGCTGTTATCTCCACCTGCAATTGATTTTTGGCTGGCAAATTAGTGGTAGACAATTAGAGGTGTTCCTTAAAAACAAAAAAAAACTTTCATGAGGCTTCCTGGAATCCAAATCCTCAATAAATCCATTGGGTTTGCAGTGAGAGAGAGGCTCCTGCTTCCCTTTAATGCCTGCACAAGGAGGAAAAAATGGTTTGTGCTGGTGCTTCCCAGGTGCCTCTTTTGCTCTGCAGCAACTTTTGGGAGGAAAAATGGGAGATTTGGGAGTCATTTGGAAGAGCAGGGTTGTTGTGGTTACCAGGTCAGGGCTCTCAAATCCATTCTACTGAGATCTCTACTCTGTATCCAGGTTATTTTATTTTTCAGATGTAAACTGGACTTTGGGAGCCTTTTTGGACAAATTAATATGCAAATAATGAATGTTAAAATTGTTATTAATATATTAATCTATCACATTTCTTACATATTTCTATATTTAAATTCCTTCTGTGTCTTGTGCAGTTTCCCAGCTGAGAAGCTGCAGGAATAAAAAATCTGTGTGAAATCTGGATTTTGGGCTGGACTTTGGCCCCCAAAAAAGCTGTAAATTGGAGGTTTAACTCCTAATACTTCACTCAAACATAACCCCAAGAATGTTTAATAAATAATAAATATTTGTTTAAAATAAAGAATAAAATGAAGATTTTTCTTCATCTCTCAGGTAGAATTTGATAGAATTTAATCCTTATCACAAAGGTGATTTTAGGGGGAGGGTATTGGTGTCACTTAAATGCTTAAAAACTGAATTTTTGTGATGAGCTCTGCTTTTTCTTTTTGTCAGAAAATTCAGTTTGTGCTTTTAAATGAGGTTTTCCTGTACAGGTGAGTTCCCCAAACCTCCATCCCTAATTTATTTGACAAGGAATTCCAGGAAATTCTGGAAAGCTGCAAGGCTTTGCTGGTAGATTGTGACTTGGGTTTATGAAGAATTTAATACATTTATTATTTATAAACAATAAATTTATTGTTTAAAATTACTTATAAACCCTCCTCCCATTACAAAATATGAAAATAATGTTGAGTTGTGTGAAGGGAATTGGAATAAAAATATTTGTGGGATCAGCCAGAGCAATGAACCTTTGGAACTGTGGTGCTGAGGGATGGGTTGGATATTCCAGATCCAGCTGTAGACACAAAAATGCCACCAAAACTGTGCAGAAAGTCACAATATTCAGGTGTTTTAAGCTCCAGGCTCTTGGAGCAGTAATCAGAGTTCCAAACAGCCACACCACAGCTTTTTCCAAATTTATCTTCCCATTCCTTCATCACTGTGGTTATCCCTGTTTACCTCCAGCTGAAATCTTTCCACTCTATTGGTTCTAATTGACTCAGTCACTTTAAGGAAAATAACTTGGAAAAAAAAGAGACTAAATATGTATTTTTTTTCCTCATAAAACCTTCCTAAAAGAAAAAGATAAATCCAAATTATGAGCTGCTGTTCCCAATGGAGCCCAAATTCATCTGCGGCATAATTGGAATTACAGCATCTCTTGGCAGCCCAACAGAGTAATCAAGGAGAAAAACTCAACCCAGGCCCTGAAAAGTTATTTTAAAACCAAAATGATGCACTTGAACAAAAAGTGAGTGGAAATAAAACCAGTTTTAGTGAGTTTGAGTGAACAAGATAGAATTGTAAATACAGGTATATCAACAACTCCAGGGTTGAAATGACCTCACAAGCAATATCTGGAGTTCTGTGAATTCACAGAAAATATTTGGATTTTAGCTCCATGTGCCCATATTACTCTGTAATAGACACAGCAATATTGGGTAAGGAAATGTCCTGCTCTGCTCTGTTTTCATGGGAAAATGGTGGAATTTTTTTCCTGTTTTCATGGGAAAACAGTGGAGTTTTTTTCCTGTTTTGTGTTTGAAATCCAGGGAATGGATTCCGTCCCCAGGCTGGATTTATCCCTGAGGGTTTACCCAGCAATCCAGGAATCACTGGAAAAACCCAGCAATGTTCAAGGTCTGACTTGGTTTTTGCTTTTCAATCCTGGTTTGAGCCAGGATTACAGAAAGAGAGGAGCTGAAAATGCTTCTCAGTTTGGACCCCCATTTGTAGCTTATCAATGCCCAGCTCTAGGTTTTTATTAGATAATCAATAAATCTAATCAAGTTTTATGGGAAGGGTGGTTTTATTTTATGCTGTCATAAATTCTCCTCATTTTGCCTATCAGCATTTACAAGGGATTTGGAAAGCACTTGGAGAAAGAAACCCACATCCAGTTTCTCAACAGGACTCTTGAATTTCTGTCTGTGCCACATTAAAAGCAGAATTGAAAAAATTTATTAAATCTGTGCCCCTAAATTGACCCATCCCAGATGGAAACTCATCCTCATAAACAGCTTTAGGGATGGATCACTGAAATAAATTCTGAGAAGTATTAAAAAAAACCCCAAATATTGATGTATGAACTCAGCTCTTCATACCCTTGTAGCTGCTCTGGCATTAAACAGCACTGGGATGGTGCCTTTGGAATTTTCAAGGGAAGTTGGAGTTGTTTCAGCCACGAAATGTGAAATCCCTCAGCTCTGGGGGCGTCTGAGTGGTTGAGGGTCTGGGATGGTTTGTGTGGAGCAAGGAAAGCCAAGGGATGCCCCTGCTTTCCGTGGTGCTGAAATTCCCAGGGAACTCAGGCTCATAAATATCAACTTCTTGAGCAAAGTGCTTTAGGGATAATGTTCTTTTACAGCGAGACTCAAGGCAGATCAATTATTCTGGGGGGGAAAAAATTAACAATTTTTAAGTAGTGGAACCTGTCAGTGTTTCCTGTGAGAGAAATATTTAATATAAAAATTATTTCAGTGTGTAATAGAATCTGTGGTGTCAGTGTGCTGTTTCAATGTGTTGTTTGTTTTTTTAACAAATACTGAGTTAGGTTGGGCTTGAAATTAGAATGGTTTCAAAGTAATGCTGGGGAGAGGAAGAGTGGGAGGACTCAGGAGCTCAGCTTGCACCTGCAGGAAATTTAACCCAGGGCTGAGGCTCATAAGACAGACTTACACCTGGTTTTTATTGACTTTTTCACTTTTCCACTGGACATCAACCCCCTGACCCTGCCCCGCTCCCTGGTGGGATCCCCCTGGCACTGCCAGAATCCTGCACTCACTCCTGCCCTGGCAGCTGGGCCTTTCCTGGTGAGATTTGCCCAATATCCACATTTTGAGCACTGATTCAGTTCAAGGACAGGCTCGGGGAGCATTGCCAGGGGATTTCAGGTGCCCTTATGCTGTGTCCCATTTTCCCAGCCCTCAGGGCTTGCAGACACCTCAGCTTCAACGGCCACTGCGCATTTTAATTTCTTGTTCTGCTGTAATTTATTTCTGGCCAAGAAGACATGGCTGGGTTATTTATCCTCTCTTAATTGCTGTTTTCTGGGAGCATTTTGCCTTTTGTGGCCGAGCAGGAGGTGGCAGTGACAGCCAGGCTGTGACCTGGGATGATGAGACTGCTCTGATCCCAACCTTAAAACCAGGGCAGGAGGCCTTTATTCATATTCATTCTTCTTCCTGCTCAGGCAGCTCTAATTTTAGAAGGAATTGTACTTATTCAGAGATTTTGATGATGCATTTTTATGGCACAGGGGTTTGGAAAGGTCCTGGCTCTGAGGAATGACAGGAGTGGGGCCTGGGGGTCACCCCGAGGCCAGGAGGGTTTTGAGCTTTGGAGTTTTGGCCTTTGGAGGCAAAACCCGTGGAAAAGCCTCATAAAATATCCATTATTTGCTGTCTAAATATGAAACAAGTCAGCATTTAATAGGGGGAGACAAAACAACAGGAATCTGGTAAACGGAGGCCTTCAGTTCTTGTGTCCCCTGTGTGCTTGATGCCCAGACTCAAACAGAAATCACTTAAAAATCCCTTAAAACTGAGGAGATTTTGCATTTTTTCTCCCCCTTTTCCTATTGTCTCCATCAGTTTTTGCCCTGCACACCTTGATTTCCACCCTATTTCTGGCCAGAAGGAGTTCCTGCTATTAATGATGGGGAGACTTCCAAAAGATCCTGGATTTAGATTTTTAAAGCAACTTTGAAGGCAATTTCCTTTAAACTCTCCTGAAAACTTGTCCCACTGTAATTGTCTCAACAGAAATCATTAAAACCATGAATCTGTATGATCTTGTGCTTACCACTCTCTGCTCTTGTGAGTTTTGGGATGTTGTAGCTCAGGTGTCTGTCCCTAAATAGATGCCATAACCTAATCCTGCTTTGCCTTGATGAGAAATAATTGATATTTCCTTGAGGTTGTCTCCCTTCTCTGCTTTATGTGGGCTCAAACAGAATAAATTTAGCTTGAAAAACTGATGCTCATGCCCTCACAAAGTCAACATTTCAGAGCAGCTGCAAGAGGGGGACATTTAGAGGGTGCCACCATCCAGAGTGATGTTTTTTAATCCTTTATCTCTAATTTGGGCCAACTAATGTGGAATAATCTTGTTATCCATGACAACCTGGCTGGGCAGGGTGACATTCCCTCACTTTGTGCCTCTAACTCATCTCCAGCCCCATCTGTGTCCCTGGGTGTGCAGGGATAACATGCAAAATGTGGAATATTTTTAGCAATCCTTCAGTAAAAGCCATGAATTCCCAGATAATGGAGCTCGGGCGTCAGGCAGAGTCATTCCAATTACACAAAATTACACAAAAATTGCACTTCAGGCACCCAGAGAGCTGGGAGGAATAATTGTTCTTTCCTTATTTATGGGGCAACTAATAATGAGAAGAGTTTTTTCTCTCATAACATGATTTAGTCTCATGAAACAGTGATTTGCTTCATTTTTACAGAGTGCGCGGTGCTTCTGCCTGCTGCTCTCTTGAGATGGCAACAAGGGAATTTTGGTTTTTTGAGTGTAATAAAGATATTAAACAGAATATAAAGAATCATATATCAAGGAAAAAAATCCTAAAATTAAGGCCACCAGGTGACACTTGAATGCCATTGTAGGAAGAGTTTTATTTTGGGGAAAAATGATTGAAAAGGGACAATTTTGACCACTCCTGATGCTTGGCATTAAGAGGCACTCAGACTTGAGGAAATAAATCAAAAATCCCATTTAAAGCATCATTATTATCTGAAAATTGTGTGCATTTGCATAGATCTGAATAAATAGCAAATACTGAATGATTATTTTCAGAATTCAGTCATAACTACTTGTTATTTTATAGTTAAAAGAACGAGTTATAAAAATTAAATTAGATGTTAAAGACCTTTTTTGTTGTTGTTTCCAGCTCATTCTCCTCAATAAGCCGAGGTGAATCAGCTTGTTTAGAATTGTTTATTGCCAAAAATAGGCTGCAGAAATGAGACAATACCTGAGCACACATTTAGGATATTTGCATTGGCCTTCAAAGGGAGCTGATGTTGCAAACGAACCCCACAGAAACAGCAAAACAACAAAAAGCCAGCTGGGGGGTTAGGGTTAGACAGCAGATTATTTATTTTAATTTTTTAAAAATGAAGTGCTGGCTTCTAAAAGATCTAAAATGTTTTAAAAAAATATTTCATGGCCCTTTTAGTATCTCCTGTAGGTCCTTTTCTTCTTTGACTTTGTCATTGGGGATGAATTCACTCAAATTTGAAATTTTTCTGGTTTTTAACTTTTATGGTTGGTTGATCTCTGCTTCATCTCCTTCCTATGGGTTAATTATGGAAATCTTCCCTTCCTACTTCCCTGGAACTGGTTAAACTGATTTTTCACAAAAATTTTATTTATTATTTTAGGATCCAACCTAATGCTCCATAAGACCAGGGGTTTAAATTATTTAAAGTACGTTGGAGCTTTCTACACTGTGTCAGTGTGAGTTGTAACCAAGATAGATTTTGAAATATATTTTTCATGAGACAATAAAATAACCTCATAATTCTGTTTGTCAGGCTTGAAGTGTGGGAATAAATATGGCAGGCAGTGGATATATGGCATTAATACTTTCAGCTTTTGGATATTGGTGAATATATATTTTATTTTTTTTTTTTCTGTGTGTCTTCAAGATGAAGAGGAGCAGGGATGAAATAAATTATTAATTATAGAGTAGTTTGGTTTGGAGAGGACCTTTAAAGATGCTCTTGTAGCCCCCCTACAATGAGAAGGGATTTTAAGAGAACCCAAACAACCTGACCTTGATTGTGCCCTTAATCAAGGCTGTAATAAATGAATTAATTAAACTTTTTAGTGCTGGGTTTGCAGGACTTGGCTGCAGTTGGGGTCAGAGCCCTGAGAGTTTGAAATTCCCCTGGGGCAGCACCAGGGCTGGGAGGGATTCCAGGATTCCAGGAGTTTGGGAGGCTGTGCTTGTGTGCTCAGTACCATTTAAAAAAAAAAAAAAGGTATTTAAATCTTCTTTTTCAACTTCTGTTTTCTTTTCTCACCCTGTTTGGTTTGGGTTCATGCCTGGAGCAGGAATTCTGGTTTCGGTCCATGTGCTCATCATTGTGGATGGGCACAGGAGAAGGCAGTGAGGGAAGGGATTTGCACTATGGTCAGGGAAATGAGGATAAATTAAAATATCTCAGGGTTCCTCAGCAGCTGAGTTCATGTGGTGAGTGAAATGCAGAATGGGATTTTTACCTGACTTTTGTGCTAGAACCGATATTTACGATAACCCATCTGACTTTCACCTTACACATGGCTATAGGCAGATGTAATTGTGCTCTTTTTGGCTTTATTCTAAAAACAAAGCATAAGAAATTAAGCCAATGAGATAAAGAAACTTGTAAAATGCTGATTAAATATCTGGCCCATGCATAACAAATCCTTTGCTGGGGGAGGTCTGTGCCGGAATCGGTCACTCAAAGCTGCTGTCCTGAACTGCGGGGTTAGGCTTTGCCACAATAATATAGATAATAATGTAGATTTCTCCTGTTTAATATTGAGGTGAGCCTTGCCTTCCATCCATTGGGATGCCATTACTCAACCCCCAGTGCAGAATTAAGCAAAGGAAATCTCCAGACTAGAATTTATCCTGCTTTTATAGTTCTACTTTCATTTAGACACAACAGAACCCCCTTAACCTTGCACATCCTCAGTCAAATTCCTGCCCAGAATATTTGAATTATTTTCCAAGCTATGCAGGAAGAGTTGGAACAAGACACTATTGTGGGATAGATTGGATATAGATTAAATTTTTTTTCAGTGAAAAATTGTAATATAATCACAAAATGCCTCAAAAATCTTTTGAGTTTTGCTTGTTTTACTTTGTTTTTAGTGGGGGTCTTAGTTTGGGAACCTGAGGTGGTTTTGAGGCTGCTGATGGCTTTTGTGCTGTAATTTCCTTGAGGACATTCCCAGTCCTGTCCTGTGGAGTCTTTGGTTTTTTTTTGCCAAGGTTGGGATTAAACATATATTTCTTGTTGGGACTCAGATGTTTATTAGTTCTTATCCATGCCACAGTCTCATAAATTGAGTTCTGCAGTATTTGACTTTAACAGGCTAAAATGGAGCCCCATCTCTCTCTCTGCAAGGCCTTTTAAGGGTAAACTGTCCAATTAAGAGATGACACCTCAATTATTTTTACTTTTAACCCAATAACCAACCCCCCATGGCTGCAATGTGGATTTTTAATCCAATGACACAAAGCCACCCAAACCCATGGAGGAGAAGGTGGAGGAGAAGGACAGGAAGGAAGGAGAACAAGGCCCAGCCTCCACCCTAAAACCTCCACCTTGCTTTATACATATTACTGCATTCTAAACCCTTAAACTCTGAGTTTCCCCCCCTGTGATATCACACACTTCTATCCAAACCCCACACCCACAATCCCAGTTCCATCATTCCATGTTGGGATCCTTCTCCACAGCCTCAGGTCAATGCAATGTTCTCCTGGGGGTCAGTGCCTGCCAGCACAGAAATCCAAAATCCTCAGCATCCAGGGAATATTTGAGTTTTACAAACACCTCAGCCCATGCTCTCCCTCTGCCCCTGCTCATCAGTCTCGACCCAGCAGCTTTTCCTCCATCATCTCTCTCTTCTCCTGTTTTAAAGTGATTTTTTGGTAATTACGAGGGACAAAGTTCATTGCAGGCTGAGCAAGGGAAGTGCTGTTCCAGGAATGTTCCCTCTCACAGCTCAATTTCCTCCAAAGAGAGGTGACAGCCATGACCTGGGAAGTGCACCTAAGAAAATGAGTAACTTTTACAATAAAAAAGTGCTCTGTTTTCCAGATACTTTAAAAAATTACAGAACATTAGAAATAATAATTGCTGGGAAAATGAGCTGTGTATGTTTATTTTACAGACAAGAAATAAGGTTTGTTGCTGGTTTATCGGCTGCCAGGACTCAATTATTTGTTGAAAAAATTGAGTTTCAATATTGAATTTTAGTGTTTACTCTTTGCAATGATCTCTTGAATTATTCTGATTAATCACCCTTTTAAGTTACCTTATGATTATTTAAAAAAAACCCAAAAAACCATTGGTGTTCTCAGCTCTTTCCTTCCATTAAAATCAATTTGTCACTTTGATGGATTCCACAGGAATTTCTCACCTTTTTAAGGCGGAGGTGCTGAATTTCTTTGGAGAACTTGGAGCATTTGGAGTTTTCCTTCAAGTGCTGCCTCAGTGCAAAGATCTTTTCCATTATTGCAGGGAAAAGCCAGAGACGGGAAAAGATTTGCTGAAATATTTTACTTGGTTTTACAGAATCAGTTGGAACAAAACCTGGATCTCCTGAAATTTTCTTGGTTAATGGTTGGACTTGAGGTATTTAGGGACTTTTTTCCAATCTTTATGGTTCTCTAATTCTTTGATTGTGGCTTAATTTTACGAGGGTCCTGTTGCATTTTGAATTTTACACTGTAATAGGTCATAAGTTGGGGTGTTTTGTAGGATTTTAAGTCAATATTCCACTGGAATATTTTAAGGAAATATTTGATAATTATTGAAATTCAGTATTAAAATCTCAACATTTTGTCTTTACCCAAACTCTTGTAAAAGTTTGCTTTTCCTCTTGGAGATGAACTTGTTAATGCCTATTTAGTTCTTTGATTTTCAGAGCATTTCCTTTTGTGCAGGAACTCTTTCTGTAGAGTTTAACTAAATTTAGATGCAGCAAGGTTTTCTTCTTCTTTTTGTCTTTTTGAGGGCCAGGTGGGAGAATAAAAATCTGATCTCCTGAGATCTTACTCCCAAAAATGCTCCAAAAGTGGGTAAAAATGGATTAATTTCTGTTTCACATCCTCATACCCTCTGAACTGAAATATTGGTGTCAGATCCCAATTGGAACCACTCAGGTTCTCCTTTCTGTGAGAAATTAAGCAAAATACAACTTAAAAGCATTTAGGAATTGGGATTTTGGTGCATTCAGAAAAAAATGGCGAATGTCACATTTGAGATGGGATTTTCACTCTTTTAAGGATTTTTTGGGTTTATAAAAAAATTTCTCAGGAATTAAATCTATTTGAATGAAAGTCCAAATATTGCTTAAGACTTTTGTGGTTTTTTAATGTTCCTAGGAATTAAATATATTGGAATGAAAGTCAAAATGTTGCCAACTTTTCCAAGCAGAAGCATGGCTTTGCCTCTGCAGAGAAATGAGAAATAAAACTCCTGGAAATTGAGGTCTTGAGGGGGGAAAAAAAGAGAAAATCTCCTTCCAGAATTCTGCATTTTTACCTTTCAGTGATTTTTTTCCCAGTCCTCAGTTCCTGCCTGCTCCGTGGTGAAATGAAGCCCACGATGACAAATGCCAAGGCTCAGCCCAAATAAATCAGTTTATCTGCACTGTATAATTGGGAGATGTCTCCCTGCTGAAGGGTGGCAGGCAGCGATTGAGGCGCTGCTCATAAATAAACCTGGCAAAAACTGAATTTTCTCCTGTTCCTGAGCGCCCCCGGAGCAGCATCCAGCCTTGGATTCCATTTGGGCTGAGGGCTGACTCTGATTCCAGCCGCATTCAGGGATGATTTTCCCTCTTCCTGAATTAATTTTTAGGTGTCATCCATGCCCTGCTTGGCCAGGAAATATTTAGGGAAGAGAAATAAAGGAAATTTTGCTGCTGCGCAGTGTGGAACTGTGGGAAAAGGGATTTCCCTTGCTTTAAAAGCTGGATTCCTCCAAAAACCTCAGGAAAAGCAAGGCCACGCAATCCTGCCTCTGCAGCGGGGGAAATGCAGAATTTAAATTTGCTGCAACACAAACCCACTTTCATTCCTATGGGTTTGGTTACAAATAAATAGGTAAAACTCTTATTTACAAATAAATAGGTGAAACTCTTATTTTCCCTTCACTGGGGGAGCAGCACTGTGATATCCTGCATTAATTTCCCATAAAATGTGAGTTGAAGGTGCTTGTGTAGTTTCCTTGGAAAAATAAATAACATTTTCTAGCGCTAACAGCAGAGAGGCACTGGTTAATCCATTGCTTTGTTATTTTGTCTCAGATTTTACGGGCAGGAGGTAAAAGTGAATTAATCTTTGTTAAAAGACGACCTTTGGAATGGGCTCCCTGCGGAGCGTTTTAATTATTGGAGCAGGTACTCACAGCTTGAGACCCAGGAAATATGGATTTGTGTGGAGTGCCTCGAAGGGAGGGGGGAAATGAACCCATGGTGTCGCCTCAGTGAAGTCAGAGCCACCTCTGGAAAAGGAAATCCTGGAAATATCCATTTGGGAATGCCTATTTTGCCATGGGGAGTCTGCTGGGAAATGTCTCATAATCATATTCTAGTAGTGGGGATTTTGCTATAGGAATGTTGTTGATTATTTGTTTGGGTTATTTTTGGGGATTTTTTTTTTTTTTGCTTGTTTGGCTTTGTTTTGTTTTTTGTTGGGTTTTTTTTGTTTGTTTGTTTTTTGTGGGATTTTTTGGGTATTTTTGGGGTGTTTTTTGGATTTTTGTGCTTTTTTTGTGGCTTGTTTCTTTGTTGTGTTTTGTCTTTTTCTTTTGTTTTTTTGGCTTTTTTTGTTGGTCTTTTTATTAAAAACGCTTTTAATTTCTTTAAATAATATGGGTTTAGTAGATTTAGACTGGGTATTGGGATGGAATTCCTGGCTGGGAGGGTGGGCAGGCCCTGGCACAGGTGCCCAGAGCAGCTGGGGCTGCTCCATCCCTGGAAATGTCCAAATCCAGGCTGGATTGGGATTGGGACAGTGGAAATGTCCCTGCCCATGGCAGGGGGTGGCACTGGATGGGTGATTAAGATCCCATTATTTGATTTAAAAACCCCAATAACTGAGAAATGTGTTCCTCCATCAAAGAATTGGAGATTTTAGACCACGCTTGGAGGTAAAACTCCCCAGAAATTTCAGTGTAAATGTGTCAGTGTTTTTCCCTCTGGATGGCATAAATCAGGAATTTTCACCTCAAACCGTCGCCCTACTCACCTAAAAGATGCTTTTCCATCCCTCCCCTGGATCTGGGCAGGAACAGCCAAGGCCAATTTCACCTCTCCACACTGAATCCTGGAACAGAGTTTCTGTGGAGCCAATTATTAGTTAAACAGGGGATAATTGGATTTATTAGGAAAGCTCTGCAGGGCCTCAGAAGCCTGAGAACAATGGGCTGTGAGGGAAGAGGGCAGCTGCCAGTGGAGCTCTCAGGGATTGGTGTTGGACCAACATTATTTCATATTTCCCTTAATGACTTTGGCACCACGAGTCAAAACGTGCAAATGAAATTTGCTGATGACACAAAACCGGGAGTCAGCCTGGCCACCGAGGAGGATTGGATTAATTAGGCAGGATTAGGTGACCTCCAAGCCTGCAACAACAGAATCAGGGGGAAGTTGAGTAGTGCGAGCTTTGGGTCACGTCCTGGAGAGCAATGAGCTGAATTCCAGCGGGATGAGCAGGACTTTGGGGCTTTTCCTGGATCACAGGAAGCTTTTGACCCCTTTAATGGTGCGAGGGGCTGGTGAGGCAGCCGAAATGTGGGATTGTGGCTCCCTGTGCTCAGCTGGGATGGAAGAGAGGGATGGAGAAGCTCTGAGCTGGAGCTGAGCAAAAGCAGGGTGCAGAAGGAACCCAGGACATCCCTCTGGCTGCCCTGGAGGGTTGGGAAGGATGAAAGTTTGATAAGAAAGTCTCACAGATGTGTGCTTGGCAGAAAGATTTTTAAATATAAAATCTGAAGAAGGAATAGAAATCAAATTGAGTTTTGATATAGAAGAAAATTGTTGAGCCAGTCCTTCTGGGAACCCTTTGCCTCCTTGGTTATGTTAGTTAGAAGGGGTTTTCATGGCTTACAGCAAAGGATAAACCCACCCCAAACAAGATGTTTTTACCAAGCAGAAAGACAGCACAGGCAAACAAGGCAGCAAATGTTGCAAGTAGAAAAAAGGTCTCAGAGTTTTCCACTGCAAGAAAACTGAAAAACAACTTCTAGCTTAAACTGTAATGTATTGACTTTAGTGATTGGAGAACAGTAACATGAATATGGTAATTCTAGCAGTTATGATAGGCTACAGGTAATAGTTAAGGTATGATTGGTTCTGCTGTATTAAGGTGCTCAGCAAAGTATATAATGCATTGTAACCAAAAGAAAAGTGAATAATGCATTTATAACCTAAACCAAAGGGTCTCCAGGCCTGCAGCTGGAGCTGACAGCTGTGGGCACAGCTCTGTCACCCACAACCCTGGGCTGCTGAAACCTCTTGGATGTAATAAACTGTATTTTGTACACGATAAACTGCATTTTGTATACCATAAACTGCATTTTGGAGAGCCCCTGGAGTCCCACATCCCTCATTTAGGCTCTTACAGTGAAGGACTTGAGACTGGCAGGGGCTCAGAGACCTTGGCACGGAGTCACAGACGCTTGTGCCTTGGATTTTAACCCATGGAAACAATCACCAGCTTTGTGTGAGGAGTTACAAGCCACAAGGGTTTGAATAGAATGATAGTTAATTTGTCACAGGGTGAAAAAGTAAAGTTTTGGGGTTTTAGAATGGGGTTCAGGAGGCAAGATGGAAAAATCTGGGTGTTCTGTCTTTCTCCTTCTTCTTGTCCTCCATCTTCTGCTGTGATGGTGGCACTTCTGGATTGGTTTAGAACAGAGACAGTGTCTAATGTAGGTGATAGGTGTTGGAAAATTATTGTAAACAAAGTACATGTAGTTTATAGTATAAAAAGTTAACACCACCCCAAGGCAGTCTGTGTGCCTCAAGCTGACCTGCTGAACACATCTCAGCAGGTCAGAGAAAGAATGGAATGGATAATGAAAAATAAACAGCCTTGAGAACCAGAGCCAAGAAACTCCATCTTCTTCAGTCTTGAGGCTGGGAAAAAGAAATTTTTCCAACACCTTGGGGTCATCTCCACACCAGAGACCTCACAGAAGGGAGGTGGCCGCTCCCCATCAGGACATTGGGGCATAAATAAGGAGGGGAAGCTGCTCAGAGGATGTTTTTGTGGGCTGGACAAGGGGGTGGGAGCCAGGTTTGACAAGACTGAAGCTGGAAATTAACGGGAGGTTTGGAGCTGCAGTGCACTGGGGATGCTGGGCAGGAAACTCCAAACTTTTCTGTTTGTTTACCTCAGGAAATGAAATTTTGGGCTGCTGAGGTGGTGTCAGGATAAAGGATTAAAGGATATTACTATGATTAAAGGATGACCCTTTAATAATGAGTGCAGTGCAGATTTCCCTGCTTGGGATCCACTTCCTGAGGAAAACCCATGAGTCTTGGCCTTTCCCAAATAAAGCCACTCCAAGCCTGTTTTTCTGGAGTGCTTTACAATGATTAGTTGATTATTTCGGTGTAATTACATTTCCAGAAGGAGTTTTGGCTCTGCTCTTCCGAGTAGGTATTATTTGCTTTATGTAATTGTGGAGCTCTGGTTGTCGTGGCAACGGGACAGTTTTTAAATTTAGAAACTAATTTGTTTTCTGTCACTTTGCTCTTTGCTGTTAAGGAGACAAGCTGTTTGCTATTAAATAAAACTTAAAAAGGAGGAGAGATTAAACGTGGATAAAAATATAATGCAGAAAATATGGTGTAGCGTTCGCTTGGAGATGAAGGAGAAAGCACTGGCAAGGCCAGGAGGGAAATTCCTGAATTTCTTGGGAATTAAGGGGAAGTTTTGTGTTGCTGAGGGGAATATTTTGTGTGTGAATGGGAATAAACCCAATGGGGCTGCTGAGAAGGATAGGAGGCCTGGAATCCCAAATCCCTGAGTTTATAATTCTATTTTTTTGTTCTCTACAGCAGTGGGGTCACTTGGCATCTTTAATTTTTGGCTAAAATAGCGATAATATGCAAATGATTTAAGCAAGTTGTGGAATTAAGCACCTGGAAAATCTCAAAGTGATTTTTTTTTACCCCTCTTCCCAACAACTGAGGGATTTCCTGGTGTTCGTCTAACCTGTTCTAAAACCTCTCCTGATGGAGATCCCTGAATAATCTGTTCCTCTGATCAGCTCTACTCAGGTATAGGATAAAAAATATCCCATTTCCTGTTTAAATCTCCTCTGCTTCTCTTCAGGCCCATTTTTCTTGCACCATTCCCAATGGATTTGTCCTTTCTCCTTTTTTGCTGGAATTTTATCTGTCTCGAGGCCTTTCTTGGCCCCTTGAGGGTGTGTGGAGTGCAGGAAACACCAAAATTTGTGGTTAAACGTAAATCAGAGGAACAGAATTTATTCTTATTTGAATGCTTTGTCCACAGTGGGTTTTGTTGGAGCTTTTTAATTCCCAGGCTCTTTCTGGAGCTCTGGATTAAGCTGGGATGTTCCCTTGGAGACAAAGGTGGTATTTTAGATTATATAATACAGGCTGGCTACTTTTCTCTAAACAACATCTAAATCAGCCTGGGATCTTTCCAGAAAAGGGAGAATATAAAATATTGATGTTCCTGCTGGAAAAGTAGGTCTTTGAGATTAATTTTTGTTCATGAAGTAGAAAGCCAAGGATTTTTAAACGACTTTGAAGAGCCAGGCTGGGGAATTTAGCCAAGGAGCTGCAGGTTTGTGTTGGAGATGATTTCTTTTTTTTAATTTTTACTCACATTGGTGGCCTCAGCTCGAGCTGGTGAAAACTGAAATTCAAAATTAAAACATTGGAATAATGGAATGGTTTGGGAGGAACCTTAAAGCTCATCCAGTTCCAGCCCTGCCATGGGTTGGGACATCTCCCACTGTCCCAGGCTGCTCCAGCCTGGCCTTGAAGAGTTTTAGAATTATCTTAAATTACTGCTGATACAATCAATAACCAGGAGTTGAGTTGCTGTTTCCTAGAGCTGGTTGAGGAGAGGTCTGGTAGTAGCGGAAATATTAAACCAAACACAAATATAATAATATAAATTCACAAAAAAATGTCTATTGTAAGGCAAAATATCTCCTGGAGATGGAATTATGCCTGTTTGGAGAAAAACAACTCTAAATTTAAAGATTTATTCATTCTTTTATTGCAGTCCAGCCCCAGGGATGCTCATCCCCATCCTTGTTCTTAACACCCCCAGAACTTCTCTCACCCTTTTCTCTGGTATTTCCAGTGCTGAAAGTTTGAACTGGGCCTTCAGCCAGAGCTCTTTTTTATATTATATTTATATCTAATTATAGGTTTATACTAATATTATAGTTTATACTAATATTATGGTTTGTACCAATAGTTACATATAGTTTATACGAATATATGTTATGTAATATATAAATATGCATATATAATTATATATGCATATTTATACATGACATAATTATATAGTTACAATTATATATATAGAATTATATATTTATAATTATAGATATATATAATTATATAATTATGTATTTATAATATATGTAAGAAAATATTTTATTTTTCCCTTTGGGTAATGAGAAGAGTGCTCAGACCCATGGAATTCCCTGGATTTTCCTGTTCCAGTTTGCTGGGACATGGATTTAGTAATCTGGATTATGCAAGAGTGAGAGAGGCCTGCTGGCAGCGTGGATCTATTTTATTGAATTGCCACTGGGATATATTTTTCTTGGAGTCACAGAGGGTTTGTCAGCACTTTGTTAGGAGAGCCCTGAGCAGCTCCAGATGCTTTTCTGGGAGGGAGGAATCAGCAAAAGGCACTGACAGCTTTATTGGCTGCTGACGTGAGCTTGGATCCATCCCTGGAGCGGGCTTGGAGGGATGATGGAATTGCAACACACACAGCCCTGAGGTTCAAATCAAATTCAGGGAGCCTTTGGTACATCTTGGACGCGCATTTTTGGCCAAATCTTCCCGATGTTTCTCCTCCTTTGCCCATTCCAGTGATCCATTTTGCTGCGAAAAACGCCGAGCCTGAATGGCAAACGTTGGCAGAGCAGTGGGAATCCCAATTTGCAGGGCTAATTGATGTCTGCAAGGCACAACCTGGCAGCATTTCTGCAGTGCTGGGCTTTAGCTTTTTTAGCTTTAGAATTTTTGTGTGCCCACTCTGTTTCCTTATCAGCTCCATGCCAGTGCTTATCACATCATTCTCTCTCTCACTGCTCAATTTACTGCAGCTGCCAATGGCACCTCTCCCTTTCTCAAAGCATGGGGCATTTCCAATTTCCAGGAATGTTTGCAGGCTCCTCCTAATTTGGAGCAGGTGTTGGAGCCTCTCTGCTCTGCTGTGCAGCAGAAGGTTCATATATTTTTTATTATGGGTGGAGATAAATCCTGGTGCTTGGGATGGCCATCTGTCAATGGCTTTGTTCTCCTGGGCTATAAATAAAATGGTTTGGGGTTTGTTTTGATTTATTTGATGGTGAGCCTGGTGTTGATGAGGCGTCCCGCTTCCCACATGGAGTTTTATGGTTGGTCATTACCAACCGTCCTCATTCTGTGATGGGACTTATTTGTATTGGGATCATTCTGGTAAAAATCAGGTTGTGGGAGTGTGAGCCAAAAATTCTTGGGGTTTCATGTCCCTGTTAAAATGGATGGAGCTCTCCTATGATTCAGAATCGCTCTTGAGTGATGTGACCCAGAATTTCTGAGGCAATAAATAATAATAAAACCTTGAAGGAGGCTGTCCAGGGAAGTGAATTAACAAAAATGTGCAGATGTGGCACTTGGGGACGTGGCCTTGGCAGTGCTGGGGAATGGTTGGACCTGGTGATCTTGGAGGACTTTTCCAACCTCAGTGACTCTGTGATAAGGGGAGATCTTGGGAAGGGCTTTTGGTCCTGCTGGAACTGTTGTGCTTTCCCAGAGATAATATAAAATATTCTGGATGTCCTTTAGTGCTGTCTGAGCTCATTATCCCCACTCTGCATCTCATCCCCTTCCTGGGAGAGAATAAAATTCCCAAACTCATCTGTCCAGCTCATGGCATCCCCTCTCTGCTGCTTTTTGGGTAATCCTTTGATTTTTTTCCCAGCATCTTCATCACCTTGCATGACTATTTTCAGGGCAGGGCATGGATTCTGCACTGAGCAGGATTGGAGATGTTGTGGGATTTGGTTGTGAAACCAAATCTTTGTGGGACCTTCATGATGAGAAAAAAGAGAGCTCCTGATGGAAATCAGGCTGTGGGAAAGGGCTTGGAGGTTCAGAGCTGGTGCCATCAGCCAGCAGAAAGCTGGGGTTCTGCAGGGAGTCTGAAATCCAAGGGATTTTGGCACAGTTTGCTCTTTTCTTGGACTTGTTTAATAATGGAGTGTCATTAATGTGCCTCTGAGCACGTTAACACAGCTGCAGCTATTGTGTTTTCGGGAGGGAACAGATATTCTATCCCTGCCCTAAGAAATCTTATGGGAAATTTTCCAAGAGCTCATTAATAGCAGAGCCTAAATATCCATTCCCCTCCAAGAATGAGCACTCTGGGCTCTGCTTAATTGTTCTGGCAATTAATTTGATACAAGAGCACTTCCAAACAAGAAGGTGGGTGAAGGCTGTGGGGAGCTGAGGTTGTATCAGCCTCCAGCCACTTTCTGCCCTCACCCCACCCAAAATAATCCATGCAAACCTGCTGGAGAAGGACATGGACCCTGCAGGACAGGTCCTGGTGGGTTGGAACAAAACCTTTCCCATGGCTGTGCATTTGAGGGCTGTCCTGGTTTGAAAAGCCAGGTGTCTGCTGAGGAACACAGGAGCTTCTGTTGAAATGGAAAATGTAAATCCCATCTCTCTGGATTATTAAAAAAACCCAAACCACTGCCAGAGTGAGAGCAGGAGCTGCCCCCTGTGTGTCAGGGCGGTGTCCCAGCCCCATCCCGTGGGGGCTCAGCCCTCCTGCAGTGCCAGCTGTGGCTCTGCTGCAGCAGGGATCCTGCACAAGGGGGGAGTTTTCCTCTGCAGCTCCAGGGCTGCTGCAGATGGGCCTGGGCTGCTCTGGGAGTGCAGGGCAGCACAAAGCTGCTCCTCTGGGAGTGCAGGGCAGCACAAAGCTGCTCCTCTGGGAGTGCAGGGCAGCACAAAGCTGCTCCTCTGGCAGTGCAGGGCAGCACAAAGCTGCTCCTCTGGGAGTGCAGGCAGCACAAAGCTGCTCCTCTGGGAGTGCAGGGCAGCACAAAGCTGCTCCTCTGGGAGTGCAGGCAGCACAAAGCTGCTCCTCTGGGAGTGCAGGCAGCACAAAGCTGCTCCTCTGGGAGTGCAGGCAGCACAAAGCTGCTCCTCTGGGAGTGCAGGCAGCACAAAGCTGCTCCTCTGGGAGTGCAGGCAGCACAAAGCTGCTCCTCTGGGAGTGCAGGGCAGCACAAAGCTGCTCCTCTGGGAGTGCAGGGCAGCACAAAGCTGCTCCTCTGGGAGTGCAGGGCAGCACAAAGCTGCTCCTCTGGCAGTGCAGGGCAGCACAAAGCTGCTCCTCTGGGAGTGCAGGGCAGCACAAAGCTGCTCCTCTGGGAGTGCAGGGCAGCACAAAGCTGCTCCTCTGGCAATGCAGTGGCCAATGGCTGCTGTGCTGTCCCAAAGCTCAGATTGTACCCAGGTAGGAATGCTTGGCTCCTCCCCTGGGCGGAGCATCTCCCCATGGGATGGTGGGATTGGGTCAGCCATGCAGGGACACTCGCTGGGCATGGACAGAAGATAATTAATAATTAATGGCCCATGAACAGAAGATAATTAATAATTAATGGCCCATGAACAGCAGAGATCTCCTGGAGGGAGGATTGGCTGTGGGAGAGATAAAGAAAACTGCCCAAAGAACAGCAGAGAACTGCCCCAGCTCTGACAGGTGGGAATTGAACACACACACACCCCCAGCCACAGCTTGCATTTCCAGCCCAAGACAAGGGGATATTTGGAATGGCTCTCTGGAGCTTGGAGGTAGAGAACTCGTTTCTAAATCCCAAGTCATCATGTTGCCTTTCCATAGTTTATATATGGACAATTACTTACCTTTGGAATTACAGCTGGTGCTGATGGCTCCTTTTACCCAGAAAAAAATAGCACAGAGAAAAGGTGGAGAAAGGTGTGGTCTGGTTTTCAGGGAAGATTCCCCTCCTTGTACCAGGAGCTGCCCAGGGAAGGGTCTGCCCAGGTGCAATTCTGTCCTTGCCATCCATGGGGGATTTTTTGTACAGGAACAGAATAAATGTGTTTTTTTAAAATGTAATTTAAGAAGTTTTTCAGAGCTTGTCTTAAAATTTCAGTCCAAAGTAGGATTTGGGAGTTGTGTGCTGAAATGAAGGGATCTGGGCACATGGAGCACTTGGGCAGATTTGAGGATCTCAGCTGCAGAAGGAAAGAAAATTTATCTCACCCAAGTCCTTGGTGTCATTATCTCAGGGACTCAGGAACTGGAGTTTGGCTCTTTATTCCTCAGCATGTCTGATTCTGATCCTGTGGAAATAAAATAATTATTATTAGTTCCCATAACTCCAATGTATTTCAGTCAGATGAAAAAGAACAAGTAACATTTTTGACTGCTTTGACTGATGGATGCTAGGAAAAAAAATATAACTTCTGCAAGGAAAGGATAAAAATAAATAATAGGGTTGTTCTTCCTCACAGATTTCTGGGGTAGTTCAGAATAAATAACTTGGAGAAGTTTGGCACAGAAAATCTCAGGAGCAGATCTCCTTTTTGTGTGGTTTTAATGCAGTTGAATTAAATAATTTGGTAATTAACTTTTTTTTTTTGCATTTTGTGGTGAGATGGACACTAGTGGTCTGAAAATTTAAATATAACGACTCCTACAAGAGATACTCTTGAGGCATTCAGAGAAAGTTGTCTGAAGGATTTTTTTTCTTTCTTGTGGCTTCTTACTCAATGAGGATTTAGTTCTATTTTCTTTACAAGTGCAAGATCTGCTTAGGGAACTAAAACTTGGATTTTTTGACATATTCAGCCCTTTCCTTCCCTTGACATGGTGCCACCATCACCACTGAAGTAGAAGGCCTTCAGATCCTTCAGTGTGAAATAAATCTCCAGGTTCTGCTGACTTCCTATCCAAGGGTGACAATACCCTGGCTGCTTTTGCTTCCTGGCGTGCTCAGAATTTTTGCATTTTGCAAGAAACGACAGAGTTATCTCAGCCTGCAGCTGAGAGCATCTCCCTAATATTAAGCTCTGATTTAGGAAAGTGTTCCAAAAAATAAGGCTTTACAAAAAAGAGGGATAATGGATGGAATTGAATTCTGCAAAGATTGACTCAATTCCTACCAAATTTTCTAACACCTCAGAGGAATGGAATATTTCTCCTTTTCTACTGTGATCTCTGTTTTGAAGTCTGATTGTTTGAGTGCATTTAAACTTTTTTCTTTAGGGTTTTATTCTCTATCTAGACACATCAGGAAATAAGAAATTTTCATCAGAAAATAAGAAATTAGCTAGCTGCCTGCTCTTCAAGTGACCAAAGGGGCAGCTGGAGATAAATTACGTGTACAGTTAAAAATTTAAACAAAATCTATGCCTGGCCTCTCCCAGGTAAATTCTTGTTTTTTCCAGCCCAGCTCTGTCATAAACAGAGCTCCAGTGATTTGGAACTTCCCACTTTACCTAAGCCCTCATATCTTGTTTTCCTTAGCATTTTCTTAACCTTCCGAGAGGAATGGATTAAGTTTTTAAGCAGGACTGTGCTGGCAGCTATCAGGACTTGTGTTTACACCCAGAAAAAAAAAAAAAACAACTTGTCAGGAGAATAACTTTAGGAGAGGAGGGAAATGAATCCTTGCTTAATTATACATGTAAAAATGGTAAATTTATTCCTGCAGATTATTTCAAACAAATTATTCAGTCACCCTTAGGGAGCAGCGTGAAACTGGGAATGCTTGGGCTCCTCTGCTGGAACAGAATCCTCCTCCCCTGGGTTGGGGTGAGGATTTGAGCTGGGAAAACTGGGAAAGGATGAAATCAGCTCCTCATTATCACAGTGCTGTTAAGAGAGGCCTCACCTGCAGTGAGTGTGCTGCTCCTGTGCTCATCCCACATCACTTAATGCAGGTTTCCCCCTAATTGAAGCTTTGTGTGACAGTAGAAGCCCCCAAAGTGCCACCATCTGTTGTGGGGGAGAGCAGAGTGGGAATAAAACACCCTCTGGGCAAAGTTTGGGAATGATCTCAATGTTATTTGTGACCTTACTGTAAATCCCATTTGTTTTGAGAGTCACTGACCTTGAAATTGGGAAAATTTGGGACGTGGTGCAAGCCTGGTAACCCTCATGGATGAGCATTTTGTGTAGGAAATGTTCTCATGCCACGTTTTCCAGAAAACATTGCATATATAAAAACGATAAAGTGATTTTTTTTTTCCTGTGTAATAAAATATTTCTGTCATTTTAAAGTTCCCAGGGGGAAAAGTATGGAAATTGTTCTCCAATAATAAGTTTGCCATTTTGCTTTATTTGGGGAATGACAACACTGAGTAATCACAGAACACTATTTACAAAATTAAACCAACACCAGTGCCTGCAATTCAAAGAATTAATAAATCCACACAGTAAAAAAAAAAAACCCAAACAAATTAGAGGGAATTAATTTGTTTGACAAGAATGTTATTTTTGTTTTGTAGTAAATATATTTATATATAAAATATAATGTATATATAATATATATAATATAATGCATATCTATAATATATAATATATATTATATACAATATTATATATAATATATTACATATAATTATATATAGCATATATAATTATATATAGTATAATGTTTCTATTATTCAGTACAAACTGAATAATAAAATGGAAAAAACATGAGTTTGGAGTTATTTGGCTGAGAATAATTTGAATAATTATAATTTCCAATAATTTGAGACTGGAAGAGAGAATGTAGGAGGAGGAAGAGGAAAGGAAAAAAACCAGTATTTGAAATTAAATCCCAGCTTAAATTGGTGGATTCTTGCAGGATGAGCTGCATGAGGTTACAGGTGTGTGATTTTTTTAATTCTTTGCTGTATTTCCCTCCTAATCCTTTCCATCATCTCCTAGTTTTAGGCAGGATGTGGTGATGGAGGGTTTTTCTTCAGTGTGAGATTAAAACTTTGTGTTTTGCATTTTTGGTGCTCCTTGGTAGAGGGAAAATGGGAGCAGTGAGGGATAAGCTGCACCCCTGGAACTCTGAGAAGGTTTTTGGTTCCTCCCCTTTTTGAGGAGAACAAGTAGAAATTGGGTGATTTGGTAAAATGGTAATTAAATTTTGGTAATTTGGTAATTTATACTATAAAATACATTTCTTTCTGTGTATTTTGGTGAGGACTGTGGATTATGACCATTGTGAAAGTCAGGACACTGCACATCCCGAGGTTTTAATGAAGTATTTTCTGTGTGCTGATTTTCATGTCCTCTTCCTAATAAATGCAAATATCTGGAATTTGTTTCTTATCCAGGCTTAGCAAGGGAGGCATTAACATTTCCCTGCATGGCTGGAGCCACACACATGCACCAATTCCCGCCTGGATTATTGCTCCCAGTTTTCCAGGGGTGTTTTTCTCTGCTTGCATTTCATGAAGCTCAAATCCCCTCCAGACTGAGGCACTTTGTGTGCCCACATCCAGAGGTCCTTGATGAGGAATTGCTTTAGAACTTTGCTTGAGAACTTGGGAATTTCTTACAATCGGAGTTTTTATTCCTCACTTCTTTTATTTTGTATTTTTTTCCCCATTTGCTCTACTTAAAATTGGCGCAACTCAGCACTTTCCTCAAGTTTTTTACCGACTGTGGACACCAAGATTTACAATATCACCGGACCAAAAGGCAGAATTATTTCTCTCCTGACTATTTGGATGTTGCCATCCAACAATTCAGTGAGTGGGGCTAAAACCCTGCCAGCTGCTCTTCAGGACAGCCTGGGAGTGCTGCAGGCTGAGGTTAACTGGAGTAGCTTTTCTCTCTTTCCTGATTTTAATCAATGCCTCGGGGCATTGCATTGGGTTCAGTCAAGCTGCAGACAAAATGCGATGCACCGCGAACCTCCCAAGTCTGTGCACAAAGTTTCCTCATAAAATATGCATGCAGAACACAGAGCTGTAATGATAATGATCCTCTCTAGGTTATTCCATAAAAAATTCAGCATTTTAGGGTCTGTAGGCTTTGATTTTGAGGTTTTTTTTCTTGTGAGGAGTTCCAAGGATTTTCCTTTTGTATTTGTTTATTTTTAATGAACTTCCCATTAGCATATGAAAGTCATATTAACATCCACTGTGCTGAGCACTCACTTTAGATTTCTTTCCACTGCTGGGACTTATTTAGCAGGGAAAAATGTGTAACAAAGGCCTGCAGATGGCATTCTTGGTCAGCTTTAAACCCAGTCCTTTGTGTGCTGATGTGGGAGATAAATTGGGATTTGGGATGCTGCCTTTCCCGTGCGCATTCTGCCTGGAATCCATCTGGGGCCCCGGCGCTCCCTGAGAGCCTGAGGCTGATAAGAGGAGCAGGGAGCTCTCCTGATAACTCCTGCAGTGATTTCTGTGATTTCTGCTGCTGCTGGGGCTGACACCGACATCATCTGGAGTAAAATGCGAGCTCCCTGCTCGAGCCTGGGGCACCCAGGCAGAGCTGCTGCTCCTCTGCTCCAGCTACTTTTATTTTATTTTTTTCCCCCCCCAAAGAATGCTTGGTGTTTTGGGTTTTTTTTGGGGGGGGGGGGGGGGGGTTTGGCGCTTTTTTTTTTTTTTTTTTTCTTTTTTTTTCTTTTCCAGGTAGCAGAAGCGTTATTTCTAGGAAATAGGAAATATGGCTGTTTTCTGTCTGCACTCCCAAATTTCCAGCACAGTCACTAAACAGACCGGAGGAGGAATCTGGAAGGAGGATTTCAAATCTGAGGGTTTGGAAAGGGAAAACCCTTCCCAAGTGAGGGGCAGGATTGTGCAGGGGAGTGGGGATGCAGCAGGTGTGGGATGATGAAGTCATTTTGGTTGGAAAAGTCCTCCAAGAGGAGTCCAGCCTTTGACCAAATACTACAATTCCCACCAAACCACATCACAAAGTGCCCCTGTGAGAGCCAATTCCACATTATTTTTCCCCAAAACGCTCCATCTACGGGCAGTGCTCTGTGGAACTGTTGCTTGTGGAGGATTTAACTGGGAAGTGAATGGTTTTCCCAAACATTTGGAACTTCTTTCTGGCAAAAAAAAAAGATATTTTAGCCTGACACTTGCCATAGTTCAACAGCTTCCAGGGAACATCCCTGTCATGTTTATTTTCCAGTGATGATAACACAGGCCCTGTTTCTCTTCCTAAACTCTCAGATTGGTGGATTCAGATTTATAACTAAAATCAAACTCCCAGTTGTCCATAAATTGATTTCTGTATGGTAGGAACTGTTTGTGTGTGCATTTTGGGAGCTGGCTCCTAATTCCCTTGGACATCCCATTTGTAGGGCTCAGCTGGTGCCAGGCCAACAGCAAACTCCATGTGTGGAAATAAAAATGCCTTAACATGACAACAGAGGTAACCCTGAGTAGGAGAGAAATGATAAGAAATATTCCTTTATTAGCTGAAGCCACAGGCAGAGTGAAATGTCCTTAATGGACAGACACAGCAGGATGAGATTGGGTTAGGATGAGCTACAGTTTGAGTAATTTTGTGGGATATGATTGACTTCCTTTGAGGGTTTCTTTCGTGGCTTCTCTTCAGGAGCACTCGTTTTCATTGTCAGCTGAGCTGAGCAGCAGTGCTGAGGGGACTGTGCAAGGTCACCGTGGGCTGTGCTGGGAGACAAAGGAGGAAAAGGCACAAACAGAGCCAGCTTTAGGCCTGGGATGTGCCTGGCACTGAGACCTGGGCAAAACCTCCAGGAGGAGAAGAGAGGGTGAGTCTGGAAGGACCCTAAATCCCATCTAATTCCAAAGGGAATTGGGGCACCTCCCACTGTCCCAGGGTGCTCCAAACCCCAATGTCCAACCTGGCCTTGGGCAGTTCCAGGGATCCAGGGGCAGCCACAGCTGCTCTGGGAATCTGTGCCAAGGCCTTCCCACCCTCACAGTAAATTAATATGAATATAAGGACATGAATTTTCTGCTTTTAGGTGATTCTGTGGATGTTTCATCAGATTTATAGAAGAACCTGCCCTCTCAGCTCTTAGGGATGAGTGTTCTGAGAAAATGATGCAGCTGGGATGGAGGTGGAGTTTTCTGTTCAAACGTGGTGATTTTGGGAGCCCAAGGGAAAGAGATTTCCACTGAAGGGCAGGCCAAGCCCTGGATGGCTGAGCAGCACTGCCTGGCACCTCTCCATCCTCAGGGATGAGCTGCTGCACTCACCTAACAGGTAAGGAGAGGATAAGAAAGAAGAAAAAAATATTTATTCCAATTTTTTTCTAAATTTTCCTAAAGGAGTGTATTTTTTAACCAGCCCTGCCAGATTAAGCTGAGACCATTTTTTCCATATTTCCTCAGTCTTTTCTGTCCTGTGATCTGTATTCTGGGAATATCAGAGGCACGCAGCCGAGATCACAAGATGGAATGTTTGGGATATCAGGGCAGGAATGATAATGCAGTGCCTTTTTACTTCTCATTTCCATCTCAGATCCAGCTCTGTGTCACATTAAAGAGGGGTTCTGAGAGCTGAACTGGGACGTTGCTGTCCTTCCCAAGGTTACAGACCAGTGCTGGAACACAAAGAAACACAAAATTGTTTAACTAGAGGAAAGAAGTTTCACTTTCCTTGGGCTTGTTTTCCACTCAGTCCTGTCACTGGTTTATCAGGAACAAAATCTATTCCAAACACATGCTGGAATAAACAGCACACACAGCTCAGCTCTGATGGGTGCTCCATACAGAGCTGTCGGAGCTGGATGAGTTCACACTTTCTTTATTTATTTTTTGGCAATTCAAATGCAAAGCCCAGGAGTCAGGGACATCATGGAGACTTGTGACATTCAGTGCCTGACACTGAATTTTTTAAAAAAAACCACCCAAAAATGTGTTGCTTTCATTCACACAGTGACTCCTGCAGTCATTCCTTGCCTCTGGCAGATTTAATATTTGGGCAGATAAACTGTAATAAATATTCTGATAGTTAATAATCATTTTGGGGCAAAAGCCACGTTCAGCTCATATTGAATCTTATCAAATGACTTTTGTTGACTCAGTGGCAGCACTGAGACCTCAGTAACTGCTCAGACTAATCCAATCAGATTATTAATTCTTTGGAGAACAACGATTTAATTTTTTATCTGCCCTGACTGAGTAAAAGCTCCTCGTGCAGCGAGGAGAAAGGAGCTGGGGGTCTCTGGAACAATTGTGTTCTGTGGCACAGGGCAGGGGGTGGAACTGGAGGGGTTTTGAGTCTCTTCCACCCCAAGCCAGTCTGGGATTCAGAGCTGCCTTTGCCCTGGAGCGTGTGAGTAAAGAGAATTACTGAGTGCAGAGAAATGCTGTCTGTGCTGATCTGGGCTTTGTGCAGATCCCCTGGAGCCGTTCCTGTGTCTCAGAAAGGACTGAAATCCACTTTTCCTGCTGTTAACATGGGTATAGTGATTCCTGCCAGCAGCTCCTATCTGTGCAAACAGCACAATCCACACAGGACAACATTCCTCCTTACACTGGAGACATTTTAAACTCTGAGCTCCACAGTATAAGAAATATAAAATAATTTACTAAACAAGCCTGGTATTCCATGTGTTAACAGAACATTTTCATGGAAACCCTTGGTAGGGAATGAGGGCCTGTATTAAATGAAGTTTAAATAAAACATGAGCTAGAAAGAGTGTGTGGAAATTCTGGAAAAAATACCTGTGGGATGCTGATCAGCCAACACATTTCAGAGTAGCTGTGCCAGGAGTTTTATGTCCCAGACAGTGTTGGAGATATAAAACCCCATCAAGGAAGAAAAAAGATGATGAATTTTTAAAAGTCTGGGTACTAAGTCTCATATTATTATCAACTTAATTGTGTACTAAAAGGAAGGAGCAAATTCGGGTCAGAACTTACAGCCATCATTTCAGCTGATAGGAACATAAAAACTTTAAAGAGCGGTGGCATCAGAAGAACAAAGCTGATAAAAGGAATTTCTGGGTAATTTCTCAGCTTTGAAACCTTCCTGAGGTCAGCAAGGGTTTTGTCAGTGCTTTCAGCGGCAAAGGAAGGGGCTCCAAACTGTGGGACAGAGCCACCAACAATGCCCAAATGCACCTGAAAAAGGAAAATGTTAGGTTTACTTTTTGTTCCCAGTCCTTTGGATGGTGTTGAGAACGGACAAGACCAAACTTCTCATGGACAGGGCTTCAATGAGATTAAGAGAATTTATTTTCTATTTCAGTTTTCTGGTGTTGTCACCCCCCTAGTTTTGTCACTGTGCAGCCCCAAACTTCTGTTAATGGTGATTAACAGAAGTTTGGGGCTGGAGATTAACTGGAGATTTTTGGCAACCTGAGGATACCTGAGGCCATGAGGGCAATTTAGAGCATTGCTACAAGCAGAGTGAAAATACAATTGTTTTTATATATATACCAGGAAAGGGTGGGTGAAATCTATTCCAATCTTTTCCATGATGGCAGCACGAAGACCAAAAGCAGAGCATCCAGGATTTCCTAACCCGGCCATAACACCAACTCCCCCTTTTTTTAGTGGGGTAAAAGCCGTTTTGTTGCTTTTACCCTCTGCTGAAAAAACTGCAGCAAACTCCAAATTCTGAAGTAAAGCCAGTGATGTGTAAAACAAGCGGTGGAGATTTATCATTCTGCTGCTACTTGTTGACCTCAGCTCCATTTCCCTTATCTTTAATAACAAAGTGATTTTGCATTCCCGAAGTTGTTTTCACCACTGCTGGGCCGCGAGGAGGCCGCAGCGAACAAAACAAGCTGTGCACAGGAGTAGTTCCAATATTTTCTTCTCTTTCAGGTGGCATTTGAATTGCCAGGGTGGATAATGGCATCCAGGATTTCCTAACCAGGCCGTAACACCAACTCCCCCTTTTTTAGGGGGTAAAAGCAGTTTTGCTGCTTTTTCTCCCCCCCCCCCCCCCCAAAAAAAAATTGCAGCAAACTTCAAATTCTGCAGTAAAGCCAGTGATATGTAAAACAAGCTGTGGAGATTCATCATGCTGCTGCTACTTGTTGACCTCAGCTCCATTTCCCTTATCTTTAATACAAGAGTGATTCTGAATTCCCGGAGTCGCTTTCGCCACTGCTGGGCCGCGAGGAGGCCGCGGCGAACAAAACAAGCTGTGCACAGGAGTAGTTCCAATATTTTCCTCTCTTTCAAGTGGAATTTGAGTTGCCAGGGTGGATAACGGCATCCAGGATTTCCTAACCAGGCCATAACAGCAACTCCCCTTTTTTTAGCGGGGTAAAAGCAGTTTTGCTGCTTTTTCCCTCGTAAAAAAATTGCAGCACACTCCAAATTCTGCAGTAAAGCCAGTGATATGTAAAACAAGCTGTGGAGATTCATCATGCTGCTACTACTTGTTGACCTCAGCTCCATTTCCCTTATCTTTGATAGAAGAGTGATTTTGTATTCCTGGAGTCGCTTTCGCGACTGCTGGCTCTGGGCCGCGAGGAGGCCGCGGTGAACAAAACAAGCTGTGCACAGGAGTATTTGCAATGTTTTCCTCTCTTTCAGGTGGCATTTGGGTTGCCAGGGTGGATAATGGCAGGCTGTGACACGTGTCAGCCCTGGGTGACAGCAGCGTGAGGAAGGGGTTTGGGGTGGGGAGGGAATAAATGCGGGAATCGACGGCTCCTGCCGGCCCCGCTGAACCGTGCAGGCCCCCGTGCCTGGCAATTCCATGTTTTATGCAAAAGTGCAAACTCTCCTGGAATGTGTTAAGGAGTCTGTGCTCAAAAGCATTTACAGAGAGAGGGGAAGGAAATGTGGAGAGAACAGAGCAGGGAGCAAAGTCTGAATGGCTGCTTTGAGTAGCTGCTCACAACTTCATGAGGTATTTGCTTCTTAAAGACTCCAGCTCCATATTTTGGTGCTAAAAGCATCATTTAATGCAGTTATGGACTGATGACATTATCCCTCTTTACAGGTTGGGATGTTGTTCCATTGGTGAGGAAAAAAGGGATTTTTTTCTTAATTTTTTTCTTAGTAACATGAAGAAAATGTGGTAAAAATGGCCTTTCTTAGTTGGCCTCATCCTGCAGTGTAATTTATGTGATTTCCTCTCTTGCAATTGCATAAACCTACTGAGAGCTCAGACCCTGCTTCTCTCCCTTGCTCTAAAAAGCCACTTTTGTCATCCTGCATTTCAGTTCTGAAATGTGATATTCTTTTCAAGGTCTCGAAGAATGAAATGAGAGCCCCAATTTTACAGTTGCAAGTAACTGAGTGCAAATTTGCTGACTTGTTTTATTACTTTGAAATGTTTGATATCTGAAAATCAGGGAGTTAAATGCCTGTAGTGTAGTTATGGGTTTATTTAACATTAGAGACTGAATCAAGTTGATTTTTTTTTTATTTTTTTAAATTAAGGCTGGGCCAGAGTTAGCTTGATTACCTGAATCATCTGTCTTTGTCCACAAACATAGAACTTTAAAAAATTATGAATAATCCCTAAAGTCATGAGCTAGAAGGGTGAGATGATTAAAATTCATGTGGAGTCCACCCTTCCTGCCCTTTTGTATTTTGGCCCTCTGAGTTCCTCTCTATTACTGTCAAAGATAAGAATAAAACTTTCTTAGGTCAAAGTGAAATTAATTTTGAAATTCCTTCAGCTGGATAAATTAAAACCCCATGAATCTGCAGGATTGCTGACACCATGTACAGAAAAATACCTGCATGATACAAAGGAGTTCTGAGAACTGGTACTGAATCTTGGATTAAAAAAGGCCTTTTATTGATTAAATGTGCAGTTTATAGAAAGAAAAATAATTGCCTCAGCTCTGACTTGGTACTCAATGTGAAGATGCCAAAATATCTGCCCACTAAAGTAAATTATTTTCTATATTTTTGCCAATGCATTTCAGGGTATGAAACTGCAAAGGAATTTTGTTTCTTTTTCCTGGAGATATTTGTATTCAGGTAACCATCCATTATCGTGGATTTAATTCTAACATATGCAAAACAGGAGTGCAAAGAATTTGGGTTTTATGCTTGAACATTTTTGTTCTGAAAGTTTTTAGGCGTTTGCTCAGGAATTAGCCCTGCCTGGCATGAAAATGAGTCTCATTCCTTTTAGAAAAGGAGAAAAATCTGTCTGTGCTTGAAGGATTTTGTAATGAAAACAGAAGGAGAAGGTCAGAACCTGATGTGGGAATGTTTTCCCCTTTTTTTGCTACTAATAGTTCCCAGATTTCTAAATAATCACCAGCATCAGTACCTGACCAATAATTAACTTCTCCAGGTGAAGGTGAATTAAGCAGGTGAAAGATTTGTTTCAAAGCCTGCCAGTGGCAGAAATAGCTTTTTATTTTTTCTTCTTCTTTTTTTTTTTTTTTTTTTTTTTTCCTGGTAGAATCATATTTTATTTAGATTTGGAATTTTTTACTTGTAAATGAAGCAATAAAACCTTTAAATGTGTTCTCCTGCATCCCTGTTTCTCCTGTGCTGCTGCTCTGAGTGATGGAGCCAAGCCTGAGCCTCACACTTTGAATAATGCATTAATTTCTCTGCAAGATGTGCAAGGCTGGAGACTCATTTTTGTCAGGATTCTGCTTCTGGTTACTTTGACTAGAAACTTTTTGTTCCGGCTGGATGTCAGGGGGGGAATTTTTGGATGTTCCTGTGCAATGCACAATTTATCCAGTGGAAAGGGTGCTCCACTGGAGTTCCCCACCTGGAATTTATGGCTTGGGCTTGTCATTGTTGGGATTTCTCACTTTTTTTGGAATTATTTTCCATCCTTCAGACTGGCAAAATGCTCTGTGAGTGGTGAAATTGAGGAAGGTGATACCAAAACCTCTCCTTTGCTGTTTGTTCCTTTTAAATTCAATGAAAATGTTCTTTAAACTGGGCTAAATGGCAAAAGCAAAGGGCCAGCAATAAAAATTGGATTTTGAGAGGATTCCTCCAGCTTGTATGTGAAATTTTTCTGTAGTTTGAAAGCTGGAGTGGCACCATCTCCCTGAAATGAGATATTGGCCTTGCTTCATGGAAAGGAAAATTGAAGTCCCCAAAGGTCTTGGGACACTCAGGTCCCCTGGAAAGGCTCCCACAGAACTGAGAATAAATCCCAGCTCAAACCCTTATTAGAAAATTGGGGTTTGGGCAAGGCTTAAGTATTTTGTCTCTTGGGTCAAATATGCATTTTGATAAATCCTCCAGCCCTGGGAGGGAGAGGTGCAGGGCAGAGGAACAAATGCCAGTTGTGGCTCTCATTTGAGCACTGTCACTGCTCTGACAGATTCATTTCCTTTCCCCCTGTGACTGAGGAGCGTCCCTGCCTGCAAGGGCAGGGCTGGAGGGCAGCTCCCTCTCAGCAGCAGCTTTATTTTCCTGCCACTTTCCCCTGCTGGGGTCAAGGCTCTTCTCCTTGCTCCTGGAAAACGTAGGAAGCAATTAAGATTGATTCGTGCCATGAGCTGTTTGACTTATTTTGGGTTTGGTTGTCTGGGCTCTTCCTAGCAGGAGGAAAAACCCCAAATATTCTCCTGCCCAACCTCATCACTTGGTCTGGAAAAAATTCCAGCATGGTGGATGAGTCTTTAGAAGAGCTGATGGTTTTTTGTCTCTCAATCTTTGACATTATATATTATATATTATATATTATATATTATATATTATATATTATATATTATATATTATATATTATATATTATATATTATATTATAATATTTAGTCTATATTATTTATGTTATATATTACATATGATATATTGTGTACATATTATGATATATTATGTATTATATGTATATTATATATTATAGATTAAATATTATAGATTATAATATTTATTCTATATTATTATATATTACATATTACATATTATGATATATGTTGTATGATATATTTTATATAGATTATAGATTATATTACATGATATAATACTATATATATTAGAGGTATGTAATGCAATTCAGGCAAATTATTGAATAAATAATTTGCCACTCGGCCAGTGGATATGTGAGAAAGCTCTTAAAATATTCTTGAAAGATGGCAATGTATTTATCCATCACCTGTATTTGGGGCTGTAGAAACCCATCCATTATTTCCTGACCCACCAAAATCCCAGGAAAACGCAGCCATTCCCTGGCTGGCACAACAGCCTCTTGTTTGCACGTATAAATATGTGAAAAATAAGTGATTAAAAGCAAAAACTTGGAGAAAATCAACTAACACAGTGTTCTTCCTCCTGTGTCCAGTTTGAGGTGACACCTTGATATTCCAGAGGGGTTTGTGGAGCCTGTGGCTCCTCCTGGAGCTGGCTGATGTGGAACGGTCTGTGGCCACTGCCGTGGAATTCCAAAGGGGACAGTGCTGGGAGGTGGCCAGGGATTTCCTCATGGGGGGGTCTCTGAGAAGATCCAGATCTTTTTTCCTTGTTTCAGAGAGAAATAATGGGGTTTTTGTTTTCAGGAATGTCTGACTTGGTGTGGGGGGGGAACTGGGCACATCTGTTTTATCTTCTTCTTTGGCCCTTTCTTGCCCTTTCCCCCCCTTCCTCTTTACCCCCTTCCTATTTATTATTGCTCTTTTTAAAACGTCACCCAATTCCTTCCATCCAATCCTTCATTTCCCTTTCCCCCATCCTTTATTTTCCCTTCCCCAGTTTTTCCTGCCTCACTTGGGTGTTTTAGGCAGGAGCCAAAGTGGCAGCAGATGCTTTTCCCCTCAGCCTGGTGGCATTTCCAGGGCTTTGACCAGGAGCTGTTTTCCCTGGGCTGAGCCCAGCTTTGGGAACAGGCAGGAGGAGCTCTGGAATTCTCGGTGAGCTGGTGTTGGTTTTCCTAGTTTTTAAAGGCTTTATTTAATTAATTATCAGTCTTGATGAAGAATAAGACAAAAGGGATGTAAAACTCAGCACCATTACGGATGTACGAAACCGTGTGAGCTTTCTATCAAGTTTGGAAAATTCTTTACAAATCCATTCCTCGCGAGCTGGGATCGCAAAGCTGCCTTCAGTGGGTGCAACCAGCTGCAAAATTCCCAATTATCTTGGCTGTGGTGAAAGCTTTGGAAATTGGTGTGAATCCAGCAGCGAGAGCACGGAGTCAGCTTGAAAAGTTTTCCGTATTTTTTTATCCTTCAAAACAACTCAGACGGGGAAGGTGCAGCCCTGGAGAAGGGGGAATGATGCTGGAGGCTGCGCGGGACGTTCCCTTGATGTTCCCTTGGAGCTACCCCGCTTTTCCAGCTCCTTTTAGGATCCCTGCTGGCCACGGGCTGGTGATTAAAGCCGCATGGTGGCATTTGGAGGGATGAGGAGCCGGGAGCACAATGGGATGGGAGAGCTGCGCCTTTGAAGTGCAAAGAGGGTGAAATCTCGCCTGTGTCAGGGCCGGGTGTAGCGTGGAAATCCCTGTTAAACCATCAAAGCCAGCCTGGAGTCGAGCTCAAGTGAAAGGAGCCTCCTGCCTGCGGGTGAACTTCGCCCTGGCTGCTTATTTTGGGGGAAAAAGCTGTTTAAGCTGGCAAACACAGTGTTTGGTCGGGATTTAACAGGGATCCACACTCAGGTGTGCAAATCGGGCTCAAATCCATCCTTTAGCACCTCAGCGGGGATTTTATTCACCTGGAGAGGGTGAGCAGTTTTCTCTAACGATTCATTGAAAATTTGATGATCAAACTTGGTTGTGCCTCACAGTGGGGAGGGCACGTCCAGCAGGGCTTTCCCCATCCCTGTTTTACTGAGATCTTGGCAAGTACAAAAATAATTAACAAACAGGAGAGGGGAGGAAAGGAGAAAGGCCAAAAGGTGAATTACCCGGGGTTGAGGCAGCCTCAGCCACTCTGGAAGCTCTCGAGGGCTTCAGCCCCTTTGGGGTCTGGGTTTGTCCCCCTTGGCCTCCTGTGACCTCCTGGGTAAAGTTTTCCAAAGCTTTTTCCCCAGCTGTTCTTCATTTATCCCATTCAATCTCTCCTAAGATTAATTTTCCAGCCTTTCTATTAAGAATTTGAGGGAATTATTAATCACAACACTCTTCACCAATTAATGGGTGCATTACCTGTTATTAATCAAGTGTTGTTTACTGCACTCTTTACAAATGCCATTTTATATTTTTACCACTTCTTCACACCCAGCTTGTTGTACCCCCAATTGCTTTTGTATTTCATGGAAAACCAAAAGAGATTCACAAGCAAAATAATCAGTGAATTTTTAAAATACAAGTGCTGTTTCTTTAAATGGAAGATGCTTAATGGGGATTTAATGAAAATGCAGAATTTTGAGACAGAGTGCGTTTTTTCCCCCTTTGCTCACAGTTTCCACGGAATTGCAGAGCAAACATGGCAAAATGAGGAGATTTTAAGGTGTTTTAGAGCCTCACCCTGTTTGAAGGCACAGCATTTTTCCCTGGCCCCTTGGGGCTCCCACATTCCCCACTCTGCATCCCACTGGGGCAAAGCAGCTCCCGGGAAAGGAGCAGGGAGCTGAGAAAGCAGCACCTGCTCTGGACTCACAGTCCTTGGCTCATTGCACTCCTAAGAATATTCTTAAAGCCCCTTCTGCTTTTCCTCACCCATGAAATTGCTTCTGCATAACCAGCTCTGGCTGGCCTGCCCAGTATCCATCTTGTCTCCAGCGGCTCCAGCGCATCCTTGGAATGCCAACAGCCTCTCATTGCTGCTGCGTCAGCCAGCAGCAAAAAAATGCATCCTTTTAGGTTCTGAAATGACATCAGAGAATCCACTGCTCTCTCAGCTGATGGATTTGGTGGGAATCTGCACCTCTGAATTGCACTGCATCTCCTGAATGTGACACAGAGCCCTGCAGTTGTGGCATCACTTTGAGCTGATTAACTCTTCCTCCACCAAAAATTTCTATTTCTGGTCATGGAAGATGCTGCTGGGTGAGTTCTAAATGTCTCAGCTTTCCAAATTCTGGTGTTTGGAATACAGATGAACAATGAGCACTTCTCTCTCCACATGCTCTTGGTTTTCAATCCTGATCTGGTTCCTCTTCTGTCCAGTGATGAACACAAAATGTTCTGGTGGAGTTTGACACCAAATAAAAAGCTTTTTAAAGTCTTCTAGAAAGGCTTGAACGATACAGAAAAGTGACTTAAAAATTCATTTGTAGCCTGGCAAAAAAGGGTTTTAGTACAGGGAGTAGAAAAATATGTACCTGCATCTTTCCTGGGGGCCTGGAGAGCCACCTGTGCATATTAAACAGCTTAATGGGGGTTATTAATTGCAGGGAACGAGGAGATTTGGTTCTCTGCCTTCCCCCATCCCTGTTTGGCAGGTGAGACGTGGCCCTGGACGCCTCAAGGAGACAGCGCTGAGTGTGTCTCGGGGTTCTGAGGCTGCATTTGCTGTGATCACTGATAAATTAATTAAGCTGCTTCTGAAAGCGATGGAAAGGGCCTATTTATAGCTGGGAGAGTATTTACCAGCCTCAGAGGGAAACTGCAATTACATTTTCAGTTTGGAGATGTCATTGTCTGCGCTGACCTTGCCTTGCTTTCTCCTGCCCTTCAGAGCAGAGCGAGCCCCTGGGCAGTGCCAGGCTGGGGCTCCAGAGTTTGTGGGCAGTGGGGAGGGCAGGGGCTGTGCCAGCACTGGGACAGTGTCACCCTGGTTTTTTTAAAGTTTTTCTAAGCCTTCTGATGTTTGCATTCTTGTAATGAACTTTCTCACACACTTTGTGTAAATAACCCATTGTTTTGCATTTTTTTATGGAGAAATTTGATGCAGTGTTGGTTTGTCCGGTGTCATTGGAGAGGTGGCACTGCCACCCTCCAATCCACTGCCACTTTTAGAAATGTATAAATGCTGGAGTCAGAAATGAAAAGTTCTCTTTTTACCATCAGAATGCTGCATATCCCTGTCATGTTATTTCATATATGTCCCTGTAGTGACAGGACACTCTCACACACAGCTCTGGGAATTCTGCTTTCCCTCCCAAACCCAGCCCTGCAGGACCTGGAGAAAGCACTGATCCATCCCATGGTTCAGGCTGTGGGAGCCCCCCGGAGCCAGCCAGGATGGGGAGAAGGTGCAGAGACCACCCAGCCCTGGCACTGTGCCCCAAAATCCCCTGGGCACCCTCTCCATGTGCCCTGGGGTGAGTTGGGAATTTTGGGGATTTCTGGCCATGAAAATCTCTCCTGCTGGTGTGGAAAGAGGAACAGATTCCAGAGGCAACCACAGGATCCTTGGGTTGGAGGAAACCTTGAAGATCTCATTGCAGGGACACCTCCCACTGTCCCAGGCTGCTCCAGCCTGGCCTGGGACATTTCCAGGGATCCAGGGGCAGCCTCAGCTGCTCTGGGACACCTGTGCCACCTGTGCCATCTTTAATTCCTTAATGAAAGGATATTTTTCTTACCCTATGTGCTCCAATTCCATTTGACTCCTCTCCCACTGCCCTGTGCACCTCCTGGGGCTGACATACATTTATTTTTAAAGCTGGATATTATTTGTTTTTTCTTACAGGGAGCAGGAATTCCAGGTGATGCCCTTTTTAATGAAGCATCCTTTCTATTTTCTTTTTAATTTTTTTACAAAAGTACCTTTGATTTAATTTTTTTTTAAGATCCCACCAACTTCCTGCTGCCTGCTCATATTTCAGAAGACGAGCAACGCGGTTTTTGGAGTCTGTAACAACAAACTCCCTTCCAAAGCAGTTTAAAAATCCTCTTGAGGAAAAGCATCTCCCAGTTCCAGATGGCTCCAGCATTTACTGTCACCACAGTGTCATTTGCTGCAGGAGAAGGAGTTTCCTCTGGGGGAATGGAGCCCCTGTGACACCAGGACAGATGCTGGAACTCTGCGTGCAGGACATTCAGCCACTGGCCAGCGGCTCCATGGGACCTGTGGGCAAGGAGGGATTGATGTGTGTGCCTGTAAATTTCCGGCGTTCTTCTTTGCTGCTGATTTATGTCCAGAGGATTTATGTCCGGAGAGAGATAGCTCAGGGAATGCCACTTGCTCGGTTTCTCGGCTGTTTAGGCTTGTAAGGTTTTCTGTTTCTGCTGTTTTAGGCTGCCTGGAATTCTCCAGGGATGGCCTTGAAGAGCCGACGCTTCAAAGGATGAGGAGAGACTTCTGATCTTGTCTCGGTCTCGGTGTTTATTAATTGTTTATCTAAAAGATTTTCTTTCAGCCCGACAGAGGTCTGCACAGCAAGTCATCCATGGGCACACTGCGAGCCCCCGGGGCGGTCACTTATCTTTATACCCGAAGTTACGTGTACAATATTTATCATTTCTCCCCAATACCTTCTACCCTTATTAACCGGTGCACTTTTAGTAATGACCAATCCCAAAGTGCCACCATCACCACAGAAGATGGAGGCCAAGAAGAAGAAGAAGAAGAACAGGACACGCCCCAATTCCTCCATCTTACTTCTTTAGACCCCCCTGTACCAAAATCCTAAACCCTGTGTTTTACACTTTAACTAACTTATCCCTTCACCATACACCCAGTGAATTCCTCCCAGTCCTCATACAGGTCTCATCTCCTGTGTAGGATCAAAGTGCAGCCACCAGACACTTCTGGCAGCATTCCAGGATTCCCGAGCCCCCCAAGGGTGGTCTTGGCCTCTCTGCACCTCCGTCCTGAGGTGCTGAGATCCCACATGTGCCCAGCATAACCCCTGGTGGCACCTGGGAAGGGATCAGTGGCGTTTTGTCAGCCCAAAATATCAGCAGGCAGGTGGTGTCTGCTCAGAACAAGGAGCCACAGCACGTCCAGCCTCTCCTTGCCTGGTGACCCACAAAGAGAAATCAGTAATATTTAAATAATAAGCAATAATAACATTATTATTGATAGAATATTACATTTAATAATATGAAATTTAAATAATAAGCAATAATATTTAGATTTTAAGCTGTGCCTTGATGAGGTTTCTGTGAAGACAAGTGATGTGTGGCCTGACAAGGCTCTGCCACCCTGAGCTGCTGCCACTGCAGATGTCAAATTTCAAAGCAGAGGGAGGAAAATTGGACATGGTGAAAGGTGAGAGACAGCGACTGGGGTGCAGTGCTCTGCTTTCTCTTTCCCTCCTGTGCCGAGCTCTGCTGCATCCCCACCGTTCCCTGGACACAAATGGGATTTGGTGGAGCTGTTACTCCAAATAAAGCTGCTCTTCCCCTTTCAGACTCTGAACCTCAAGGAGAACACACATGGCTTGGTGGATGTTTTGATAATGAATTTAGATTTTTTTTTTTATTTTTTCAGAATGAGATTTAATTTTTCCAATTCCCTTTATTTCAGAACTCTGTCACCTTTTGGGGGTTCCTGCTTCTCCAAGGTTATTAATCCACCTGATTTTTCTACATCTTTTATAGGCCTTAATTGAGTTTAGCACTTTAATGTCACCTGTGATAATCCATTTAATGACCCTGCAAGGACCAGCTCAAAGGGGGAAGGTTTTCTTCCAATGTTCAAATCTTAATTTTGAGATGTTTTAGGTTCTGAAATGACATCAGAGAATCCACTGCTCTCTCAGCTGATGGATTTGGTGGGAATCTGCACCTCTGAATTGCACTGCATCTCCTGAATGTGACACAGAGCCCTGCAGTTGTGGCATCACTTTGAGCTGATTAACTCTTCCTCCACCAAAACTTTCTATTTCTGGTCATGGAAGATGCTGCTGGGTGAGTTCTAAATGTCTCAGCTTTCCAAATTCTGGTGTTTGGAATGTAGATGAACAATGAGCACTTCTCTCTCCATGTGCTCTTGGTTTTCAATCCTGATCTGGTTCCTCTCCTGTCCAGTGATGAACACAAAATGTTCTGGTGGAGTTTGACACCAAATAAAAAGCTTTTTAAAGTCTTCTAGAAAGGCTTGAATGTTACAGAAAAGTGACTTAAAAATTCATTTGTAGCCTGGCAAAAAAGGGTTTTAGTACAGGGAGTAGAGAAAAAATAGCAAAGATAATTCCAGCAGAGTGGAGAAAGAGGAAATCTCTGCTTGATTATTTTAAATGTCGTGTCTTGTGTGCATCCATTATCCACCAAAACAACTTTCAGTCTGCCTCCACCCTTTTTTAAATACTCCCAGCATCCAGATACTTCTTTTTTTCTCATTAAAAGTGGCCAAATTTGGAAATTTTGATTTGGCCACTTTTAATGAGAAAAATATTAACTACTGAATTTATGTCAACAGAAATGTGCTCTGATAATATTTGAATTAACACTGAATTTAAAATCCCTGTGGGTCTTATTTTACTGAAGCCTTTTGGATTAGGGATTATTATTTATTTCTTCAAGTGTTTTTTATTTTTTTCCTTTAATTTTGTCCACTAGATAATTAATACCTGCTACAAGTTTGGTGGATTTATATATATTTCATAGCTGGATTTTATTAAGCAGAGGAATAAAAGGAGCTTTTCATTATGAAGGCATTGTGATGAACCTTGGGGCAAATTGGAGGTTTCATTTCTTCAAGAGCCTTTCCTGAGGGAAAAAATTCCCAAATTAATCCTGTAAAGTTGCAATAATATAAATACTGCCTAGGCAGCATCCAGTTTGCTCTACATTTCTCCCAGTGCTAATGAGAAAATCAGATTTTTTTTTTTTTGTCTAAATAAACACAAAATCAGAGCTGTATGTAAGCAGGTTCTGAGTGCTGAGACACATTTCCAGCTGAAACAGCTCTGAAATTCTGCAGCTTTTTTGTGCTGCTCAAGGAGATTTTGCAACCCCAAATTTATAAACATATGGCCAAGGTTTGAAGTGCTTTTGAAGCACAATTTTGTCTTTAATGTCACTTTCCAGTGACGATGGGGAGAGTTGTTCTGATGGTTGCATCTCTACCAAAAGTTGGAAATTTGGGAGAGAGGGTGCTGGCAATGAGCATCTCTGCCTGCTCCAAATGGGAATGTTGGAGCTGTTTCCAAGGGAAGCAAAACAGGGATTCAGGGAAAAAGAAATCCAGGGACAAAGGGAAAATTCAGCAATAAAATAAATTACTCTTCTCAGAGGCTCAGTTTGAGTTTCCCCTGCTCTTAATTTGTGGCTGAAGGTAGAATTTACTCTTCTGTCAATAAATGTTGAATTTCTGAACCCACATTCTGTGATCATGCACCAGAATGTAGAAAATAAAAACAAACAAACAAAAAAAAAGGCCTTTAATAAAACCTTTTTATTTAGGTTAGAATAAACCCAGATTTTGCAGACTTTGGAATTTTATGTTTCAGGAATGAGAGTTGATGGCCAGTCACATCTGGCAATATCCTTTGTGTTGCTTTCCAGGGATTCCCCAGAGGGACCAGAAAATGGGAATGTGCCGTCGGGATGGAAAGGAGGTGGGAAAACTCATCTTTATCCCATAAAGTGTGGTCAGTTCCCTTCCAGATGTAGCCTTAGAATCCAGGAGTTAGTCCTGGGATGCCTGATAGCCACACCTCCAGTCAGGAATAATCCAGTAAAATGTTTGAGGAACCATGGACTGGTTTGGGTTGGAAGGGACCTGAAAGCTCATCAAGTCCTGTCATAGCATTGCATTAATTTAAGTTAAAATATCCCCCAGCAAAATGTTTGGGGAAACATGGAATTATGGAACGGTTTTGGTTTGAAGGGAGTCTAAAGCTCATCCAGTTCCACCTCCACCATCCCAGGCTGCTCCAAGCCACAATGTCCAACCTGGCCCTGGACATTCCAGGGATCCAGGGGCAGCCACAGCTGCTCTGAGCAACGATGGTGAGAGTTTGATAAACAGAACTTTTTAAAGGGATTGGATAAAAGAAGAGTTGGTTTTATTTTGCTTGACTTAAAAATATTTTGGTGTGAGACCTAAACTCCTCCTTGAAGAAAGGAGCTGGTTGAATTCTCCTTTGTGGTGGTTGAATGTTAAATTCCACTTTTCTTTCACAGACGTTATGCTAAAACGATAAACAGAAAGGTTTTATTGAATCTACGTGAGCAAACAGAATTTTTCAAAACAATTTCTGAATGAGGCCTGACATCCAAAGCGACTCTGCTAAAATGTTTCATATTATTTTGGTGTTCTGTTTGAAATTCTTGCAAAGCAACGTTTTTATGGCTGCTCTTTCTGAACAGTAACTAATTACATTGAAAGGATTACTGCTGTCATTTTAAGAGCAGCAAAACGATGATAAAGTACAAAAATGGGGAGAGAGTTTGTGATTTGCAGTCTCGGAAGAGCAAATGGAATTAACCTGAAATAACTCTTTACATTGCTACAGTCAAAAATGGGCAGGATGGGCTATTTCCACAGAAGCTGCTGCAGCTTTATTTGGTTTGTTGCTTGATTTGCTCTCGCTCTGATTAAATTTGAATGTGGCTCTGCCTCTTACATAAGGAAATATGGCTCGGCAGAGGAGCCACAGATGGTGGTCCCTTGTTGAAGGCTGGAAGATGTCGCTGTGTGGGTCTCCAGAAGGTTTCTAAGGGAAATAAAAAGGGATTTTTAAGGGATTCAAGGTTGTTTTTCCTGCTCAGTTTGAGTTTCAGGGTCCTCTGTCAGCTCTTTGCACCGCTTGTGTGTGGTTTGGATGCTCTGTTCCCAATCCCAGTTTTGCTGTTGTATTCCTCACTCTTTCCTGAGGAAAACCAGGGTTTTCCTGGTTTTGGACTTGGAGGCTGCCCTGCTTTGGTTCTGGTGTATTTTGATGGGGCAGGAATTAGAGATTTTTTCCAGGGCAGGGACCAGATGGATTTAGGGTTGCTTGTGGCTGTTCTTCACTCAACACCCTTGGGTTGTGACTCTCAGCCTTCTCCATAGGGGAAATATAGCCATGATATTTTATGAAAAATCCTTTCCTTAGGATTTTTCCTCCTGAGAAGCTGAGAGACCTCAGGAACAAAATGCAAACAATGGTTATCTGCTGCTGTGGGATGCAACAGGTGCATCTGGGATTGGGCTCATGTGGTTGTTTCTGATTAATGGCCAATCACAGCCCAGCTGTCTGGACTGTCTCAGTCACAAGCCTTTGTTATCATTCCTTTTCTATTCTTAGCCAGCCTTCTGATGAAATCCTTTCTTCTATTCTTTTAGTACAGTTTTAATGTAATATATATCATAAAATAATAAATCAGCCTTCTGAAACACGGAGTCAGATCCTCGTCTCTTCCCTCACCCCCAGACCCCTGTGAACACCACCACAGGGGATGTTTGCTGTGACAGAAAAGAGGGATTTTTGTCTTCCAAAATCCACAATTAAAGTCAGAGGAACTCTCCAGCTTGTGTATCTGATGGATTTGATGGCTCCAGATGGATTTGGATGCAGACTCGGGAATGAATTTGAGGGTTATCCCGGCAGCTCCAGCAGGTGTGGCAATGTGCAACCTGCTTACCTGGAGGCTTTTGATTTTAATTCACACCTTCCTGAACAAAACTGAGCTCAAAGAATTGAACAGACCCCATCAGCTTTTGAAAAAAGACCTTGAGAGCTTGTGAGGAGAATTAGCAGAGGATGAAAGAGGCAGCGTGGAGGGTGTTGAGATGGAGATGAACTGCAGGGCACTTCTCTAATTAGTTTAAGGATTTAATATTTTTTCCTATTTATGAACTTTTTATATAATTCTGCGGCCACATCTGAGGGTTTAGAGGACTTTATGGAATTTTTAGCTTCCTCCCCACCTCCTTATATTTTTTTAGGTCAAAAGGGCACTTTTGTTCTATTTGGAACAATGGCTTGGTGTTAGAATATAAAGAATATAAAATATATATATAAAATATATATATTTATATATATAAATGGATTATATATATATATACATACATATATATACATATATATATATATATATATATAACGCCAATGGCTTGGTGTTAGAATAAAAAGGGACAATCATAATAATAAATACCTCGCTTAGAACTTGCTGAGAGAGATCCTTCAGATCCTTCCCAGGGTTTTCTCAGGACCTTAGAGCTTGAATTGCCAGCTCTCCTCTGGAAGATTGTTCCATGGTCAAACGTACCCTGAAGGACACTGAATTTTTCATTGGGTTTTAAATGTTGGTTTTTTTTTCCCTCCAGCTTAAAACCATGCCTGATCACCAAACCATGCATCCTGTTGGACTGATTCATGCATAAAATTGCATTTTTAGCTGCATTTGCTACACTAAATGCATTTCCTTCCTCTCTTGCCAAAAGCTGATGCAGACCTGTGCTAAATGTTTTCCCAGGCAATAAGAAACTCTGTGATTATGCATAATTGTGATTAAAAACTATTATGTTAATATAATTGGTGTAAAGCCACTGGTTTGATTTGAGGAACCTGAGGGGGAAAAATCCATTTCAAAGAATTGTGGCGGCGCTTGTTTGTGTGCGAGAACCTCATCAAAAATATTGCAGCTAATTACACCCTGTTTTGTGAGATTTGTACACTGGAATTGTTAAACTGCACCCTGGGCTGCTCTGGGGGTGGTGCTTTTGTCATGTATTTGTCACGTTCATGGGAAAATTGTGCATTTTGGTTTTTTCAGAAGGATCAGATTGTCCCTGCTAAGATAATGCCAATGGAATGGGACCCTGTCAGGGGATAATGGCCCTGCCCTGGATGCTGTGGGGGCAAAGCTGGGACATTTATCAGAAATAAGCATTGAGGTGAAGCACAGACATTTATTTCCAAAGCCAAGAGGCTTTTATCCTGTCCAAACTGTCTATAGGATTTTTTTCTCCATATTTTTCCCCCCTTTACCTGCATCTACACCAAGTGAGTGATGGGCAGGATTCTGACATTTTGCTTTAATGGTGCTGCAGGGTTTTGTCTGGCTGAAAAGCTGTGCCCTGGTTGGGTCAAAGAGCAGATTCACATTTTTAGGAATGGAAGATGCAACCACTTCTGGAGAAATCTGGGAATCACAGCAAGATTCCTGCTTGTGTGTAAGGGATATTCAGATTTCCATGCAGGGGGAATGGGTTTCCATGGAGAGAGGGCAGGGTTAGGTGGAATATTGGGAAGGAATACACAGAGAATTTTGTGTATTTCCAGGGTTTTAAGCAAAGTTTTTTGGGTTTCAGCCCAAAAATGGGGCTGCAGGTGATGAAGGCAATCCCTGCACCATTCCTGCCCTCCAGCACTGGGACATGGGCACACATCCCTGGGCAGCTCCGAGCTGAGCGTGGTGTGTGGGCAGGAGAAGCAGCAGGACGGGGAGCCTGTGTCCCCCTGTGCCCTCCTGCTCCTGTGGGACAGGGACCAGGGCTGGCCTTGGCTGGGACAAGGGTTGGGCTCAGTCCTGGAGGGCTTTTCTGACCCAAAGCACTCCATGGGTGCTGCTCCTCAGCCCCTCTGAGCTTCCTCAGCCCCTCTGAGCTTCCTCAGGTTCTGAGCTTGGCTCTGCAGTCAGGTCTGGAATTGTTTTCCAGGACATTCTGTGCTGACATTTCTGCTGTTGTTTCTCCCATGCTCCCCCATTATCCAGAAAAATGCTGGAGATTCCCAATGGGAACCTTCACCTGTGCCCCTGGAGCTGCTGGAGAGGAGATCCCACTGTGTCCAGACGCAGGGATTTAAACTCTGAGGGGATTTATGGTGGATGTCGGGGTGAAATTCCTCCCTGGGAGGGTGGGGAGGGCTGGGATGGGATTCCCAGAGCAGCTGTGGCTGCCCCTGGATCCCTGGCAGTGCCCAAGGCCAACTTGGATGGGGCTTGGAGCAGCCTGGGACAGTGGAAGTTGTCCCTGCCATGGCAAATCTTCCAAGATTTATTTATTCCACTTTTGATGGAAAAGGGCAGCCCTGAGATTGGACCCCAAAAAAACAGCAATGAGAGACACTTAAAATATTTAAAGATTAAGCCAAAACCATAAATATCCTTATTGACAGTACTTAATTAGTTAATAAATCCTTAAAAAAATGGTATAACTAAAAGTCTTAAGACCTTCTGAACCGTGCAGTGAAGATATGATTCCTACCTACATAAAAAATAAGAAAAACAAATCACATCATCTAAACCAACTCAGAAATCCTCCCTCTAACTCATTCAAAATTCCTTCACCAACCTTTCACGCTCAGAGTTTTTGCTGTTCCAGGGTTCCAGCAGCCTGGGATGGAGGGGGCACCTCAGGGCTTGGCACTGCTCCTCATTCAGTGGTTCTGAGGGCACTCGGGGTTTAATTGATGCTGGGATGCCCAGCAGGAGCTCATTGCAGTCAGCTCCAGGATCACAGCTTGTTCCTGAGGGGCTTGGATCACACCCCAGCAGCTGAGAGGATTTGATTCTCCCTGTTTGAGATGCACCTGCCAAGACTGGTGGAATAATGGGAAAAGGCTCCTTGACCCCAAACTCTGCTGCTGGCAACATCCTGGGGAGGAGAGGGGTGAAACATTTGCATTTGCATGAGGTTTCCTGCTCATGAATGCATTACCCAGCAATTCTGGGCAGATAAGTGGTGGTGAGTGTTTATCTGTACAGAGCGAGGAGTTACTGATATTGCTGCTGGAAGGAAAAATCAGTGTAGGAAAACTGCAGGAATTTGGGATGTGTGAACATCCCATGTGTGAATTTGGGATGATGTCTTTGGGAACAACTTTCAGCTCATCTGCTGCCCAGTTTGGGAAATATTGCCTGATGTGTGATGAACCCTGCAGCTCAGACCTCTGCCCCAAACCCACTCCCATCTCTCCATGTGGGAAAGAGCAAATCCAAGGTTTTGTCTGGGGGAGAGCCATGGATAGGGGAGCACTGGGGTGACCCCACCTGGAATCTTGTGAGCAGTTTTGGGGCATTTCAATGGAATAAAGAGAGATTCAGCTGTTAGAGAGTGTCCAGAGGAGGTCAGTGGACATGGCCAAGGGTCTTGAGGGGAAGCAGGATGAGGAGCAGCCGAGGGCACTTCAGTTCCAAGGGGGAAACTCGTTGGCATCTGCAGCTTCCCAACACTGAATTCTCCTCTGGAACAGCTGGAGCTGGGCCAGGGCAGCTTTAGGTTGGATATCAGGGAAAGATTCTTCCCCCAGAGGGTGTTCAGGCACTGGAACACCCATTGCTCCTTTCAGGGAAGGAAAAAGATAATTTTAATAACTGATTATCAGTTGTTCCCAGCTCAGAGCAACGTGGGTGCAGCATCACACACACAAAACCTGCTTTGTCCTCTTCTGAGCCTGCACAAGCTGGAGAAATAGATTTTGTTTTCTCGTTAATGAAATATTAATTACGTGTTTATATTTTGGTGTGGCCTAAAGTGAATATTAGAGTGCCCATAAATAAAACATTGCCAACTTTAATACAGGATGGGGTTTTCTCACATTTGTCTTAAATGAGCTCATTACAGTGGAGAAGGTAATAAATATTTGATTTCAGGGCATGTTAATGAGGCGCTTGCTCGTGAATTCAAAGTGTTTAGCAGAATTTTCTCTCCCCTTCAAACATGTTATATAGTGCAAACATTTTGAATTATTTAATCAGGAGGATCTTTAAGCACTCCGGTGCTGTGTTTAAAAACCCTAAACCCACAAAGCCACAGCAGCAATTAATGGCTGCAGCTTCCCAAACAGATGATAATTTGGTGAGTAATATTGTTTGTTTTCAATTGAGGGTTTCCACCAAGGGCTTCCCTGCCTTTGGAGCTCTCCCTGCACACGGTGATGGCACTCAGCCTGTGTGGGCACACTTCCAACAGGGTTTATTGGCATTTAACCCACTGGGCTGTGCCTTCGAGGCTGTTTTAACACAGGTGCAAACTGTGGGGTTTAAGTTTTGCAGTGAAATCCATATTTAACTCACCAGTCACCACCACATTCTCGTGGAATGGAGTTGGGAGGGTCCGGCCTGGTGGAATTTGGTTTCTCTTAAAGTTCTTCCTCTTCTCTCTGCCTGGCCTGGTGTGAAATTTACATATTGTTACACCCTGTGGTGTATAATTATGTAATTATGTAATAATTTTGATTATCAGTGTATTATGGAGGGAATTCCTGGCTGTGAGGGTGGGCAGGGTTGGGATGGGATTCCCAGAGCAGCTGTGGCTGCCCCTGGATCCCTGGCAGTGCCCAAGGCCAGGCTGGGCACTGGGGACAGTTGAAGATGTCCCTGCCATGGCAGGGATGAGATGGGATGGGATTTCAGGTCCCTTCCCACCCAAACCACTCCACAATCCTATAAATATTCAGGGTTCATCCCAGGAAAATAAGGCCCTGACTTGCTAAAAATTCCATAATTAGGCTTAGTCTGGAACGTTTATTAGAGTAATAACCAAAACAGCCCCCCCCCCAAACCCAAGAAAACCCAAAAGTTATTCCAATGATGAATGGTTTTAATTAGAAGTAGGTAAAGAGCACTTTAAAAAAGCTTTAATTTCAAGCACTTTCTGTATTTTAGTGCTCCTGGAAGGCAAAAAATATTAATTCCTGGAGCAAGGATTGGAGAAGTAATTTGGCTTGGCTTTAATTTAGTAATGATACAATCTAGCTATAATTAAATGGGAGCAAAAAAATCTGGGGAACAAAATTTAGTTAATTTAGGTGCAAACTTTGTTCCTCTGTAGTTAATTTGCTCTTTAAATTGGGAAGCATCACCATCCTCAGGTAAATAGAAGTGCAATCAACAACCCATAAATTCCCCAGTACTTTTAAAGTCGTTTGTGAGGGAAAAAGTGGTAGGAAAATCCTTAAATTAAGATTATCCTGGAACATAAACTTCTTTCTAGTTGAGAGGCCTGATTGTGACAAAAATAGAAATATTGTGATTTTTGTTTTTTGTCTTTAAGATTTGAATCTGTTGTTTTAAAATAAGTGTTTCTTGATTTTAATAAATTTGACTTTTTTGATTTTCCAGTCCATGAAGATTGTTGATACATTCAGAAACACAAATCAAATTTCAAAATAATTTGCTAAATCTTCCACAATATCCTTGAAAATAAAATTTTAAATCTTGGAGAAGCCACATTCAAATTCATTTCTTGATGGAGTTAGATGCCCATCCACAACAGACAGTTGGTAATGAGGAATTGTATTTATTAAGTTTTAAAATTTTTCTGCAGGAGCAGCAAATGCATGCATCTGGATAATTTGGCTCTGTCAATATTGATCCCTGCTTTTTTTTTGTTGTTAATCCCTCTGGAAATGGATTCTCTCTGTAATATTCCCTGAGCTGGTGTTGATTGTTGATCCTGCAGTTTTAATTCTGCTGCTTTCATTTTTCTAAGAAGAAGGAGAAATTTTCTTAATCCCAGGCAGAGATAGAAGGGACAGCTAAAAATAATAAAAAAGTAAAAAAAAAAAAAAAAAAAAAAAAAATTGGACTTTCCTGGCCTTCTCCAGCTCTTGGAACACTGCTGGTGTTGAGGAGGGAGGGTAAGCATGACAGCCTGTGGTCTTTGAAGTGTTTTATCAGTGCTCCTCAAAAATATCAAAGGAGAAACTTATTCCATGTAAAAATAATTCTGATTGCAGCCTCTTGGGCTGGATCTGATACAGCTCCCGTGCACCATGAGGCGACTTCCTGAATATTCAGTGGAAAATGGCATTTCCAGGGATGACATCTTTCTTCTGAGGTTGTTTTTAACTTTTGTGCCCATTTTTCAGTTTTGTTTTAATTTTGTTCTGGGGGCCATGGGTTCCCCCTTGGCTCCTAGGCTGCATCACAGTGTCAAACCCCAGTTTTAGTGGTTTAAATTCTACAAATTTCCATTGAACAAAGCTTCACTTTGCAGTGGTTGTGAGTGCCTGGAGTTCCAGAGTTTTGAGGCCATACCTCCCAAATTGGCAGCTTTTTGTTTGATGAAATGTCCAGCCCTGCTCATGCTCCTCTGACTTACTCACTGTTACCTCCTAGGGTGAATTTGTTCTTCTGGATGTCCTTTGGAATTATTTATTTTGTTCAAAATGAGAGAAGAACAGGATCCTATTTCACCTATTTGAACAGGTTTCTTAATTATTGAGAAAAAGAAATTTATGCAATTGTATTTTCAGATGCCTCCTCCTGGTCATTTTAAAACCACTTTATGGTTGGTGTAGAAATACATTTTCAACAACTTCTGTAAAGAAATCCTCTTTTGTATCTGTCTTAATTACTGACTTATCTCTTATTTTTATTTTACTGTTCTTTCTATTTCATCCCCAATCCTCCATCCATCAAAAATCTTTCTAAATAGCTGAATAAAAAGTGCAAATTTTTCCCCTGTTTAATGCAAGCCAGGCTGTGATGGCTGTGACACCTCTTACAAGGAGAGAACAAAGAAACCACTCAGCTCCAAATAATCCAAGTCTGCCTTGTCAGAGCTGGGGTATGGGGCCTATTAAAGCTTTATTGTAAAAGCAGTGGTGCTTAAACAAACTCACAGACCTCTGTGGGCCTCCTTCTGCATTGGCAGAAATAAAAAAATACTAAATAAAAATCTTTATACTTTGCAGAATGTCTCAGTGCAGCCTCTGAGCTGCCATGGGATAATTCTGCAGGTCCCAGCATTTTCTCATCCCAATTTTGATCCCAATTCTGAATCCAGCATTTTCTGATCCCAGTTCTGATCCCAGCATTTTCTGATCCCAATTCTGATCCCAGCATTTTCTGATCCCAATTCTGATCTCAGCATTTTCTGTCCCAGTTCTGATCCCAGCATTTTCTGATCCCAGTTCTGATCCCAGCATTTTCTGATCCCAGCATTTTCTGATCTCAGCATTTTCTGATCCCAATTCTGATCCCAGCATTTTCTGATCCCAGCATTTTCTGATCCCAATTCTGATCTCAGCATTTTCTGATCCCAATTCTGATCCCAGCATTTTCCTGGGATCATCTGCTGCTGGAGGGACCTGGGAGAGGCTGGGCAATTTTGACAGATCATGGCAAAAGCTTTTCCTTCCCGTTGACAGACGCTCAGGGAAGGGATTCCAAGAGCTCTTGGTGGTTTTTTGGGATCCTGAGCCAAGCCTGCACAACCCCAGCAAGGTCTGAGGCTGCACTCAAAGTGCCAGGGAAGGATCCAAGGGGATTTGCAAAACTATGGTTTATTCTGCATATCCAAATGGGAATTTGGGAATGGAGATGTTGGCTCCTCAGCCTGAAAGGACAAACCATTAATGATCAGGTTTGCACCAGGGTTTAATTCCTGACATTTTAGTGCAGATCTGATTTATGGGGTTTATTGTTCCTCTTTAAGGGATGATGTGTCTGCATCCAAACCCAGGAGGTGCTCTGGGAGCTTAAAGGGAGGAAAGGGAAAATGGTTCCTTTTGGGAAGCCCAATTAGGGGGATAAATGGCACAGATGACTTCACTAATTTATGTTCCCTGTGATTTCTGGGATGAAACACAGCCCACAGGCTGTTCCTCTGCTCCTCAGGGCTTTGGGCAGTTTACTGTTTGTGGCTGTAAAAACACAACAGGGAATACCTGAACATATGCTGGAGCTAAATGGGAGCTGGGAAACAGCAAATGCCTCTTCCTGCAGTGTTGGTGTGCAGGACAAGGAGCTCTGACTCTCTCATTTCCAAACCCTGTTGGAAAACACTTCAGCAAGAGGTTCTGCCTCTTAAATACCTGAATTATCCTAAAAATTATCCTGAAAATCTCTTCTTGTTCATTAAAGCAAACTTCCCCCTTGATGGGTTCATCTGTCAGGGCAGGGCTCCACTGCCCACAGGGTTCCTTGGTTATTTAACATTTCCTTCAATATTCAAGGAGGAAAATAAATAAAAAAAAAAAAGGGAAATGATTGCACAGCTCTTGCAGCTCTCATCTAATAAAACATTGTCCTGTAAACCATCGAAGTGGCAGCACTCAGGGAGCTCTGGGTAAGGATGGGCTGAGCACCTGAAGTGGTTCCTGCTGGGATGAGCTGATCCAGCATCCCTGGGGTCTGTGGATGAGCTCATCAGGAATTCTGTGTCTGAATCCCTCTGAACAAAATGTTATTTAAATATGTTCCAAATGTTATTTAAAATATGATCCAAACAGGGAATCCACATAGTGATGGCTCCTGTGCTGAGCTGTAGAAAAATCCTTAAATCTTATGCTTAAAAGGAGAAATTTATGGGAAATGTTGGGTTCCTTTGGGATTTCGGGACAGGGAAGCTTGCCTGAAATGACTGAAATTCTCTTTCCTTATCCTAAAAGGTAGAAATCTCAGAATTAATCTGATTCACAGGGATTTTCCAGAGTGAATTTTTGCTTTATTGTTCAGGACATTTGCGGTAAGTTTTAGACTAATTTTGGAACGATATCTGGATTAAATATTTTGAAGTTTATCCACTTTCATGGCCTTGCTGTTTCATTTCCATTTAAGTGGATTTAATGATAAGAAATCCTTTAAAATGATCTCAAGATGTCTTTTACGGACTCATTAATTAATTTCTTTGGCTTTTGAGATATGACAGCCTTATTTGTGTGTTTTCCTTGCTGCTGTGATGGCCTAGGAATGCTAAAATTGCTAAAACTAAATTACATCTCACTTTGCTCCGTTGACTTTGGCTCAATTGCTTTTATCAGCCAGCAGATGACACTTACAGGTCATTTGTCCTCATTGGGATTCTGAAGTCGCTGAGTCATTTTTTATTCATTCTGAAAGTATTTATTTTAATGATATTTTTGCCTGTTTTACTGTGGTTTTCAGTAAAGGGCCAGGTAGGCATTAAAGCTAACAGGCTGTTCCTAGCTGGTGACCAGGGTAATATTTATTTATGGAACCTCTGTGCCACTAAAGTTTCTCATTTGGTGGATGCAAAGTTTCTTCCACCAGTAAAATCCATCAAGATTCTGATGGGAAACATCAAGTTTCTAAATCCAGCTGCAACTTAAGGGATAAAATTAACATATTTTGGTTGTAGTTGTGCTCTGAATATTTCCTGTTTGTGTTATTAATGAGATAATGAATTTTTGTGGGATCCCAGGGAAAGGGACCTTAAAGGTTTCATTCCAGGCTGGCAGCTGATGGATCTGGGAGTGAGGAATGCTGGTTCAATCCAATTCCATGGAATCACAGAAGAGTTTGAGTTGGAATTGGCCTCTGGAGATCCTCTGCTCCAACCCCTCTGCATCCAGAGCATCTTACACAGGAGCGCATCCAGGTGGGGCTGGAATGACTCCAGAGAGGGAATTTCCAATACAAAAATGTGGAGAACTCGGGGCCAGCTTGGGGCCAGCAGGCGGAAATTGAATTTGTTTTAAAAAGTGGTGAAACCACATCAAGGTTCACCTCCTTTCCTAATAATAGGCATTTTTCTCAAATGCTGTTCCAAAATACCTGCTCTGAGTTCTGTGGTTTTCCCCTCGTGGTTTCCATTATGAAGGAAGATGACCCAAATTTTTAGAAGAATTATAAAAGTTCCTGCAATCCTTTTTCCCCTTTTAATACCCAACAAGAAGCCACAAACCACTCCCAAAGGAAGCAGAGCCCTGGATTTGCCCTCTGGGTGTGGAATCACCATCAGCCCCTCAGAGAGCTGCTCCCCTCCATGGAGAGCAAACAGCAAAACCTCATCAGCACCAAACTGCTCCTGTACGTGCTGGAATTGTTGCTATAACAAAGTTCTGTTGGAGAGGCTGGGTAAAAACTGATTTTTATTTATATTTTCCCAGATATTTGCTTTGGAAACCCTTCCCAGCCTGAAAATGGGAGCACTTCCCAAAGCTCCAGGACTGAGGCAGTCAGGCAAATTTTACTGGGGGAGGAAATGGATGAATTTTGACTTTGGAGCTGTGGGAGGAAAAGCAAAAGAGCTCTTGTCAGACACCTGTTGTTCAAAGGCACTTCACGTGGCCTGGCTGTGCCTAAATCATCCTCATTTGCAATTCAGCTCCCGGGGATGAGGAGTTTCCTTCCATTTGGGCTCCACAGGGGGCTCTCAGGAAAGGCCGGAGCCAGCTCAGAGAATCGCTGGAGTTAATGCAGAAATGAGCCCGGGGGTTAATGGAGCTACAGGAGCAGCTTTGGAGATGGAAGGGCAGGAGGCCAAAATCAGATTTAAAGGACATTTATTGGGAGGAATTAGGCCTTTATTAAAGACCTGCATTTCCAGATCACAGAGTGATCAGTGATTTTTAAAGAGGCATTGAGCAGTGGAGATTAGAGAGATTTGGGGATTTTTTTGGGGTGAGTTTTTTACATGTTGAAAGGTTCATGGAATCACAGAATGATTTTGGCCGGGAAGTGACCTTAAAGCTCATTCCTTTCCATCCCTGGATGGGCAGGGACAACTTCCCCAGCCCCAGGCTGCTCCAAGCCCTGTCCAACCTGGCCTTGGGCACCTCCAGGGATCCAGGGGCAGCCACAGCTGCTCTGGGAATCCCATCCCAGCCCTCCCCATCCTCTAGGGAGGAATTTCATCCCGACATCCACCATAAATCCCCTCAGAGTTTAAATCCCTGCGTCTGGACACAGTGGGATCTCCTCTCCAGCAGCTCCAGGGGCACAGGTGAAGGTTCCCATTGGGAATCTCCAGCATTTTTCTGGATAATGGGGGAGCATGGGAGAAACAACAGCAGAAATGTCAGCACAGAATGTCCTGGAAAACAATTCCAGACCTGACTGCAGAGCCAAGCTCAGAACCTGAGGAAGCTCAGAGGGGCTGAGGAAGCTCAGAGGGGCTGAGGAGCAGCACCCATGGAGTGCTTTGGGTCAGAAAAGCCCTCCAGGACTGAGCCCAACCCTTGTCCCAGCCAAGGCCAGCCCTGGTCCCTGTCCCACAGGAGCAGGAGGGCACAGGGGGACACAGGCTCCCCGTCCTGCTGCTTCTCCTGCCCACACACCACGCTCAGCTCGGAGCTGCCCAGGGATGTGTGCCCATGTCCCAGTGCTGGAGGGCAGGAATGGTGCAGGGATTGCCTTCATCACCTGCAGCCCCATTTTTGGGCTGAAACCCAAAAAACTTTGCTTAAAACCCTGCAAATGTGTTGTGTGATAGTTTGGAGCTGTGTCTTGGTGCTGGAGCTCGGCCTCCTGTGCTCCGGGGAGCCTTTAAGGTAGCAGGGCATTGAGAGAGGCTTGGGTTGAAACTTGTCAAGGGGAAATAACAACCTGCAATTGCTCAGCTTCCTGATTAAACAGCCCACAACAGCGCCTGGCTGAGAGCAATGTTTTCTCAAGCATTAGTGATACTTTAATTCAACACTGCAACAACAACAAAAAAATGGATTTTATTGCTCTCTATTTTATGGATCATGAATTTAACTGAGCTAAATAGCCAAAGTCCAGGTGAATAATGCTGCTTTAGTGATCTGCTGACCACATTTCCTCCTGCATTTCACTAACTATTTATTTTTTTTCTGCTTACTCATCTTCTCACATTTTGAACTCCAAAGAACAGCAAAGAAACTGAGGCACCTGCTCTGGTAGGTTTTCCCTCTTCTGAATGGATTTCAGTCAAACTTTGAAGAATATTTGTTTTTGGGCCCAGTTTGGTAGATATGTCAAATGAATTTGTTTATGATCCTTTTCCTTTTCCCTTCCCTTTTTCCCTTTTTCCCTTTTTCCCTTTTTCCCTTTTCCCCTTTTTCCCTCTTTCCCTCTTTCCCTCTTTCCCTTTCCCTTTCTCTTTTCTCTTTTCCCTTTTCCCTTTCCTTTCCCTTTCCCTCCTTCCAGGATTTTGCCTTTTGGGGGGCACAGTATAGACAGCAAAACATCCTAAAGTTGTTTCTTTGATGAAGTGCTACCTGTGTTTCCCACACCTAAATTTAATAAATAATAAACGATTAAAATTTAATGAATACAAAGCCAGTGCATGATTGAGTTTTTGGAATTTGGCTGCTTTTCCATCCCTGCTGTCCCTGCTCTGGAGCTGGGATATTTTAGTGGGTGATTCATGGCCCCATTACTGCCTTTTTTCCTTTAAGAGCACCTGGAGGGACAATGTTTCACCATTACCCTAAAGAGCTGAGCTGCTTTTTTGCATAGCTCCAAATCTCCCATTTAATTCTACTTTCATTTAAATGTTTCCCTGTTAACTTTATGCATTATTTTTTCTGCTTAAAAGAACTTTCTTTGTTTTGTACCCTCTAAACTTCACCGAGGGAACGTGAAATTGGGTCAAGCTCCAGTTTTATTTTGTTCTGCTGCAACGTTTTATTCCCCATATGAAATTATTTTGTTTATAGGAGTTGCCAGTGGTAAATTCAGCTTGATGTTTCAGCTGGGAAAGGTGGCACATTCCTGGTGTGCCAAATTCCTGCTCCCACTTCTCTGAGCAGTTGGAAGTGGCCTTTTTTGGGGGTGGTACAAATAATTAAGGCAACTTTTGCGTTGGACTAAAATATTTCAGTTTGGAAGGATCAGCTCCTTTAACAACATTTGGAGTAAATATCCCAAAAAGCATCAAATTCTGCTCTTTTGCTGAGTCCTACCAGGAGATGTTGTGGTTTTCTGGGAAGGGAATTGTGATGGGATGAAGTTGGTGGTTTTGTGTGCAGCTCACTGCTCGTTATTCCACATCTCCCAAAATATTTGGGGAATATCAAACCTTGGAGGGGAAGACAATTGGATTAACTGCTCCCAGATGTATTATGTACCTGGATCCACTAAAATAAAAGCCATTAACTTCCTCCAAACTTTGGGAAATGGATCTGTTATTGCTGAAATTTTAAATGAATTAATGTTCAGTGATTAAGAACTTTTAAAAAAGGGGGGGAAATCCATGAACAATCTTCATAATTTTCTAATTGACGCGCAGGATCTGAAACAAATTTAATCTTTTAAAGCTGAAATTTCATGAAGGAGCAAGAGAAAAGTGTGTCCCACAAAATAGTTAATTATTTCAATTTAAAATTTTTGATTTTGAGCGTTGGAAAACTTCCTGCACATTTATGTACTCAAACAATTTCTGTATTTTCACCTTAAATTTGGGCTGTTTTGGGAGGAAAGGGAAGGGGGAAGAGTGTGAGAACCCTGAAGGGAGTGGCTGTGGATGCTGCAGAACATCCTTTGAAGGCCTCAGGACATCTCCAGAGGGGTTTTGTAGAGCAAACAAACCTCATGAGATCCTTGTCTGCTGCAGTAAGGTAGAAAAATGATTAAAAAATGCTTAATAAAGTCAAGGAATCAGTGGCTGGCCTTGTCAAATCCAGCATTTTGCAAGTTCCATGTGGAAGCAATCCTGTGTGAGCAGTTCATTAACACAACAATCCATTCCTGGGAAAAACAACCAGCACCTGGATAAACTGTTTGTACACCCTGAGAAAAATGAAAACTCTCTCTCACAGACAACTTTTCAGCACCTACACACCAGGGTTGGAGTGACCAATAATACAGAATAACAACTTGTTACTGACCAATAAAGGGATTGGCAAGAGAACTCCTGACCCATGGGAGTCACACACAGGGCTGTAAAACTGGATAAAAATGTGAATTAAGAATGGGAATTTTCTCCTGTATGAAGAAAATGGGCTCCATGTGATTTATTCCCACACTCATCCATGGAATATTTGGAGTTTTCCAGGAGTTTGCCTCCCATTCTGGGTGTTCCTGTATCAGTCACAGCCAGGATTGCTCCGGGCCAGGGGATGAGGCTGGAGCTGCAGGGAACACACAGAAAATGTGTGGAAAATCACAGTGCCAGGGGTTTGTTCCTTGCTGGAGTGAGATAAAGAGGAGCAGCAGCACTGACCAGACAGCCCTCAGGACATATTTGGGTTTTTTCCTTGAAATCTCCTTGCTTTACCACCATTATTTTTTTTTCATGAGGGACTTAATGGCATTTAAAAATATTTTAAATGAGAGACTTGATGGCATTTAAAAATACTTTAAATTAAGAAATGCGAAAATCTGTGTAGGAGAGACAAGAAGTAAAATGAGTCGATAAAACTTTAAAATAAATTAATATTTATAATGATTTTGCTGATATTGTTGCATTACTGAATGCACTGGCTGGAGTAATTAGTACAAGCTGCAAGTAAAATAATGCTAAAAGATGGTTTTAATTTCTTTCATCTTCTATTAAAATGATTTTTCCAGGATATTCTCTGATTTCCCATTGAATCTTCCAGATTTATTTTACTTAAAATGAATGGTGTAATTGAAAAAAAATTAAATAATTGATTGCTATTTTGTGGGACACTCTTTCCTCTTGCTCCTTCATAGAATATTAGCTTCAAAAGCTTAAATTTGTTTAATATCCTGCATGTTAATTAGGAAATGATGAAGATTTTCCAGGCACAAGCATAAATTTTAAAAGTGATGCTGAAATCCTACCCACAGATAATAAACCCCAGTTATGCCACCAATAATTGTGTTGTTAAAATGGATACTTTCAATCACTTATAAAGCAAGAAATTTGGTTCTGGAGCTGAAATAGGAACAACACTTCCTTCTTCTGTTTCAGCTTCATAGGAGTTTAATGAAATATTTGCATGGTGAGATTTAGGAGCAACAATCCCATAAATCAGGTGGGGATTAGGAGAATAGAGGGCAGATTTTAAGGCTAAATAGGAATTTTTTTCTCTCCCTGGAAAATGGGATTTGGGGTGTCCAGAGGTGTTCAGGAGTGTCTGTGCCCGGCTGAGGGTAAGGACAGGCAGGTGTCAACTACAACATGGTTTCCATGAGAAAATTGGACTTTTTGGAGTTTTTCATGGAAATATTTGAAGAATGACTCCAGAGGAGGCACCAGGATGGTCAGAGGGATGGAGCAGCTCTGCTGGGAGGAAAGGCTGGAGAATTGGGATTGTTCACCTGGAGAGGAGAAGCTTTGGGTGAGCTCAGTGTGGCCTGGAGGAGCTGCAGGAAGGATGGAGAGAGACTTTGGAGAGGGGATGGAGGGACAGGACACAGGGAATGGCTGCAAATGGACAGAGAGCAGGGTTAGATGGGATTTGGGATGGAATTCTTGGGTGGGAGAGGCTGGGATGGGATTCCCAGAGCAGCTGTGGCTGTCCCTGGATCCCTGGCAGTGCCCAAGGCCAGGTTGGACCCTGGGGCTGGGAGCACCTGGCACAGTGGGAGGTGTCCCTGCCATGGCAGGGTGGCACTGGGTGGGATTTCAGGTCCCTTCCATCCCAAACCATTCCATGATTCTCTGATAAGGAGAATTCCCACTTGGCAGGCTCCAGTTTCACCAGTGCTTCACGATCTTCACTCCTATTTTGGTTAAACGGTTGTTTAAATTTATAAAACTTGAGAGCAACTGAACCAAAGCTCTGAGTTAAACGGGGAGGTTTCAATGCAGTAAACGTCCATGGAGCTCCAAAATTCCCCACTCCAATTCCCCACTTCAATGCAGTAAACATCCATGGAGCTCCAAAATTCCCCGTTCCTTTGTTTCCTGTTCCTTTCTTTCCAAGCTTTTACCAACAGCAATGGCCACGTTGGTGATTACAGCACTGCAGATTTTCCAAATGCCCTTTTTTCTGTCCTTTAGCACAGCCCTCATCCCTTCTCCTTCGGGATGTTATAACATGAGAAAATTGCCTCCAAGATTGCTGCGTTTTAAGGCACTTTCTGAAGCGCCTCTGGTTTAAAAAAACATCATTTTGTGGGAATGACAGCTTGATGCTCTATGAATATCCCTGCTCCCATCCCCACCGCCGTGGCAGCCTCGAGCAGTTTATTCACCACACACTCCCAAGGAATTTGGATTTTGTAGCCTGCAAGGTCAGGCACGCTGGTGGGAGCCAAGCTGGGATGCAGAGTCCTCCTTTTTCCTTGGAATTTGGGAGAGCAAAGTGGATTCTTTTTTCATGGAATCACAGAATTCATTAGGTTGGGAAGGACCTCTGGGATCCCTGAAGTGCCAAATCCAGAGGGCTTTTAAATCCCCCGGGAAGCTGTGCCAGCTTGGACAACCCTTTCTGTGGAGAAATTTTCTGTAATATCCAACCTAAACCTCCCCTGGCACAACTTGAGGTCATTTCCTCTTGTCCTGTCGCTGATTTCTGGGGAAAAACTGACCTAACTTCTCTTCAGGTGATTGTAGAGAGAAATAAATTCCCTTCTGGGCCTCCTTTTCTCTTGGGATGCAGAGTTTGTGCTTCCTTCAGGCTTTTCCATGTTCCTTCAGGTTTTTCCAGGTTCCTGCAGATTTTTCCGAGTTCTTCAGGCTTTTCCAGGTTCCTTTAGGGTTTTCCCAGTTCCCTTAGGCTTTTCTGGGTTCTTTCAGGTTTTTTCAGGTTCCTTCTGGCCTTTCAAGGTTTTTTCAGTTTTTTCAGGTTCCTTCAGGTTTTTCCAGGTTCCTTCAGGTTTTTCTGTGTTCCTTCAGGCTTTTCCAGGTTCCTCCAGGCTTTACCAGGTTCCTTCAGGTTTTTCCAGGTTCCTTCATGTTTTTCTGTGTTCCTTCAGGCTTTTCCAGGTTCCTTTAATTTTTTTCCAGGTTCCTCCAGGCTTTACCGGGTTCCTTCAGGTTTCTCCAGGTTCCTTCAGGCTTTTACAGGTTCCTTTATGCTTTTCCAGGCTGGGATGCAAAGGCAGGAATCTCTGAGAATGAATAATTCAGCACAAATCATGCTCAAGGTCCATGGCTGCAGAGCTGGCTTGACCCAACAATCCCAGCAGTTCTTACAAATGATGTGAAAAATCAAATAGAAAAGTGTGATAGCTCGGGTCAACCAAAAGGTTGAAATTTCCCTTAAAAAAATAAATAGGGAAACAGATTCAGAAAAATGGGTTTGGCTGTGCCCACCCCTCAGAGGGGTGATCCTGCCTGATGTGGAATCTGGGAAAATAAATGGATCTCATTTGCTGCTTCTGAACACAAAGCTGTGATTTATTCTAGTAAAATGACTTAGAAAATATTTGAAAAAAAAAGGAAAAAAACCCATCAAACGTCATTATTGTACAGGGAAAATGGCATTGAGAAAGAATTAATGGCTGAGAATTAAAGGTTTCATTGACTGATCAAACTCTCCTCCATGAGGGACATTCCCAGAGTGGTTGGCCCAGCCCTGAAGGTCTCAAATGGGGCTTGAAGGATTTAATATTCTGCAAGATTCATTATTTAATGCTTAATATGTCTTGAAATTGTCTTGTTTGTCATTTAAGAAGATGGCACATTGTTTTATTTCTCATTTTTTACTCTTTAGGTTGTGCATTGGGTATTGACTCTACTCAGATCTCAGCAGAACAGCTCAGAATGGCTGGGTTGCTGTAATTAGAATCTGTGCTAAATTAACCTCATTAGCAGCTCTCTTAGACTCTTCTCATATTTCTCCTTCCTATTAATAAGAGGTTAAATTTCCAGCAGATTACATTGGATTATCGTGGGTGGAATACTTAAAAAAACTGCTTTGTGCTCTGTAAGTTCTTTTTCCCCACTTTTTTCCGGTTATTTAACCACCAGTTCTTTTTCCCCACTTTTTCCCCCTGGTTATTTAACCACCAGTTCTTTTTCCCCACTTTTTTTCTGGTTATTTAACCACCAGTTCTTTTTCCCCACTTTTTTTTCTGGTTATTCAACAACCCTAAAAATGAGATTGAACCCCCAAAAAATAAAACTATGCATAAAGCAAGATTTTTGTTCATATAGGACTCAATTAATCCTGTTGGATTAATTCCTCTTTTGTTAGAACTTGTGTTTCTAAAACATTGCAGGCTCGCAGGTGACTTTTTAAATTTTCTTAGAAGGAGGATTTGATACATTTACATTTTTAAAACAAAATCAGTTCCTAGCACGAGTGAAAAGCCAATTTTGTCCAGCATTTCTTGCACATGCAGCGTCTAAAATAGCTGCATGAGGATGGAGCAAAGTTTAAATGTTTTTTTTTTCCCCTCTGCTTCTTCACAGTTATATTTTTGAGCTCTCTGCTCTCTCTCTCTATCCTGGAAAATTTTTGGGAAATGGAGGAGGGTAAAAAGTGATGAATTCCAGGTCGGGAGGGCACTGAGTTAAATGCAGGCAGTGAGTTCTTCCTGAAATATTCTCCTGTTTTCCAGATTGGTTATGGGTACTCAGGAGGATTTAGCAAGACATAGGGATGCTTGAGAATTCCCAGATCCTTCACTCAAGCAGGAATTCTCAGTTTTTATTGCATTTCCCTGGCAGGTGTGGAGCAAGGAGTGGAATGTGCACCCCACAGCCTGCAGGAATTATTCATCCTCTGGAATTTGGTGTGAATTCTGCAGCCATTCCCGTGGTTTTGCCTTGGAGATTCTGTAATTATCCTGAATTAATATCACCCCATTTAGGCACTAATGGTGTTAAGCAGCAGATGAAGTACAACCATTAATGGTAAACAAGCAAGAGGGGGAAAAAAGGGATTTATTCAATGCCCAGCATGCCAGTTTATCCATTCCTGGGTAACTTCCACAGCCAGCAGAAAGGAAGGAATAATTTGATTTATTAATATAATGGAGATCAATGCAATCTGTGAGTACAAGGTTGAGGGAACAACATAATTACCCTGCATTTGTTGATGCAAGGAGCAGAGCGGTTTTAATTAGTGCCTTAAATTGGGAAGGACCTGGAAAGAAATTGGGAGCTTTGCTTGGAGCTGGAATTTGTTCTGTGGGATCCTTTTGTGGGATTCTTTTCCTCCTTTAATGATTCTTCTGTGGGATTCTGTTCCTCCTTTAGTGAGTAATGATGATGTGTCAGTGGTTGTGTTGAGTTTAATCAGGAAAATAGAGGAAAAATATAGAATGGGAACATTTGGATCTCACAAAACATATAAACTTCCTATTTATTTTTTCCTGGATCCCTTCAGGAGAAGGTTCTGGGCTTTTTAAGGGGGAATAAAACCAGCAGTGGCCTGGTCTTGAGCTGAAGGTGCCAAAAAGCAACACTTTGCCAGCAGAAACCTCATTAATTTATTCTTTTTTCTGGCCAAGGTGTCCTGTCCTTGCTGATTATCCAGGGAATGGCTGAGCCAGGTGGGACCTGGACCTGCCACATTTCCAAATTCCCTCTTCTTCCACTGGGGAGGGCTCAGCTCCTGAAGGGGAGAACTTAGAGCAGAAAGCCAGGAATGAAATTTCCATTATTTCCTCTGGGTTTTTATTTGCCTTTCAATGATTCTGTTGATAGAAATGAGCTCCCAGCTCTGCTCCCCAGCAATAACTGGCATTTTTTGAATTTTCCATTAGGTTTGACATCCACACTTGCCCATTTTTGCCAGGATGTTTTTCCTAATTAAAAGCACTCTCCAGAGGCTGGCAGATTCCTACCTGAGCCCTTTAGTACATCTAAAAAGTTCTGAATTGTTGCAATTTGGGGAGGCTGCCTCAGCCTCTGTATTGTTTATCATGGAGTGGAGGTGCTTTTATTTCCTCTCCTGGTTTATTTCCTTTCCTGTTTTCCTTGCAGGAACCAGGGAATCCCAGGTGAAAGCAGCTGAAGTGAAGGAGCAGCTCTGACTGATTTGAATTGCTCAGGACAGGGCAGGAGGCAGCATCTTCCCAGTGGGGTTATTTACCAGCTCCACTCCAGGATTTCTTCAGAAATATGAACATTTAGCAAGGCCTTGGCAATGACAAACAGGACTGAAGCTCATCCAGGCTTTTGCATCCCAATATTCCCCAAACTGTGAGTATTGTTTATATTTCCACATGTTTCTGTCTCCCTGGTGTTCCTCCCCAGAAGAAGGGGCTGATCTGGGGTGTTTCAGAACAATTCTCTGATGTGTTTTCAGCTGTTCAAGTTTGGTTTTCCTCAGGGGTCTGGCAGGTGTGGGCATGAGCACTGAGCACTGACCTCACTGCAATCTCTGCCTTTACCAAGAGCCAAATTAATGCTGTTGGTTTTATAACCCTGCCTTTGTCTACATGTTGTTAATTACCCTGTTTATCTTGTCTTGTGCTGTTTAATTGTTGGTAGCTGAAAGGCCATTTTATCCTGTCTCAGGCTTTCCTAGCTCATCCTCGGTGTCTGCAAAGAAGTTTTGAATTATTTTGGGGCAATCTGGGCATTTTTTTAGTCTGAGTTTCACCTTGGAGTAGTTCAGAATTCCTCGGATCTGAAGGAAAGTCTGAGGAAGGTGGAGAAGAACTGGAGAGACAGGACAAGGGGGAAAGGCTTCAAACGGGCAGAAAGGAAATTTAGGTTAAATATGGAAGAAATTCTTCCTTGTGAGGGTGGGGAGGGGCTGGGATGGAATTCCAGAGCAGCTGTGGCTGCCCCTGGGTCCATGGAAGTGTCCAAGGCCGGGCTGGACAGGGATTGGAGCAGCCTGGGGCATTGGAAAGTGTCTCTGCCCATGGCAGGGGTGGAATAAAATAATTTTTAAGGTCCCTTCCAACCCAAATAATTCTGTGATTCCATCATCTTTTTAACATGCAAAAAACCCACCCAAAAAATCCCCAAATCCCTCTAGTCTTTATTGTTGAATGTCCATTTAGAAATCACTCTGTGACGTGGAAATGCAGGTCTTTAAAAAAGGCCCTAAATCCAAGAATAACTTACAATAAACTTTCTTCTGGCAGAACATTCCTACAATAATTTTCCTTAATCCCATATTGGAAGGGCTTCCTGCCTCTGGGATTTCTCCTGTGGGACAACACTCTTCCTCTTGAAAAAGCTGATTTTATTGAATTTATTTTTTTTTTTTTCGCGATCAAAACAACTTTTCGATGTTTTCTTGCTGCATTAACAGGCTGAAATTGCTACTAAAAGTATCAGCCAATTAGCAACTCTTTAATCTCCTGCATTGTTTGTCACCGCGGTGTGACAAAGTGACAGCCTGCCACGCTAATTAGCTGCCTTCTGCCAGGGGAAAATTGCTCCTGTTTGACAAATAATTCAAGTTAGAGAAGGACGAGGAAGTCTGAAAACAAAGTTATTCATGCAAAGACACATCAGAGAGCACCCAGGGCTCAGGTAATTGGTGAGGGCAGGGAGGACCTCTCACCTTTCTGTAATAAATCAGAAAATTATTGAGTGGAAGGGATGAGGTGATTTTTAACAGCCTGAAATGGGCGCAGGGTTCAGAGTGTTGTTTCAGGAGCTTCACTGGTGCTGGGGAAAGTTGGGTTTCTGGAGGTTGTTGGTGTTTATTCAGCTTGAAAAGCATCTAAGCTGCTCCTGACCTCCCTTGTGAGCCTTTTAAAGGTGACTTTTCACCTCAGAATTCAGTGTTCCCATGGAAAACCCCAGGCCTGGAAAGAAGAAAGATTCAGGAGAATCAGAAAGACAAAGGAGAGCTCCAGAGCTCCCCTCCAAAAATGCTTTTGAAAGCTTCAGATGAGCCTAAATCAGTTTGTGTCCATGAGAAAACTGCTTTGGATCCGGTCACAGCCTGGATGAGGAGTCCTTGGAGCATTTATTTTGGGGAAATGAGAAGTTCAAGGAGCTGAGCAAAAATATTCAACAGGAATCAGAAAGCAAATCATGATTTTTGTTGCTTGTATAGCAATCAAATTGCTTTTGTCATCTTTTTTTGATATAAAATACAGCCAATTTAATGAAGTTTGGTGTTTCCAGCTTTTTTCAAACCTGAACTCCTTGCAAAAAAAACAAAAAAAAAAAAAAATTAGAAATGAATTGAGAAGAAAATAATCCTTAAATATCTGCAAAGCTGACTCAGATTTCATTTCAGGTGCTGGAATTTGAACTAAAAAAGTGGCAAATAAAACAATTCTGCTTTTGGATACTTGGTAAAAGAGGAGGAGTTTATTTTTGTGGATTGAGCTCCTGTGGGAGGGCAGGTGAAAGCTGCATTCTCAGCTGAGCACTCCACGCTGGAAAATTTGGGAAAAGCAGGAATGCCTTCCCAGCAGAGCAACTCAAATGATGGAAGGGCCCAAGAGATTGATGGCTTGGTGGGTGAAGAATTATTAAGGGAGCTTAAATTTGAATTTCTTGCCCATGTAAATGATGGATCCCAGACATTCCAGGAGCTCTCCCGAGTCAGTGATGGATTGGGAGGAGTGAAGGAAGAGGATGAAAAGAGTGATGATGTGCTGGGGCAGCAGGAGCAGCGATTCTGGTGAGATCAGCAGGATGGGAGCTGCATCTCCTCTCTGGCAGCTGATGCTCACAAAAAAACCAAGGCAAAGAAATCTCTGTTGGATAATTATGGGGTTATCTGTCTGAGGAGAGGAGTTTACGGCTTTACATCTGTGGATGGGAAGGTGGAAAGTAATTAGGACAAAAGGAACTTTTAGAAAAGGTTTGCTAATTTGTATGGCTGCAGAATCCTTGGTTAATTCACCACATCTAACTGGGAATTTTTTGGCGTCCAACTCTGACAGATTTGGGATAGAGCTGCTGGAAATTTGCTGTAAAACATTCCAGTACACACAGTGAAACCACAGCCTGGTTGGGATTTGCACCAAAATGGATTCTGGGTGCCAAAATTTCAGTTTCTCTCTCTGAATTGTGACATTTGGATCCTTAGAAGTCAACATCAAAACTCCCAGGGATACCACTGAGGGCTGTATTCCCTGAAAAATAAAATGGGAATTTGCCCAAGTGGAAAGTGAGCAAAAGCCCAAGAAGGAATGTGGAAATTGATTTTTTCCAGCTAATAACCTGAGAAACATTTATAAAGTATTATAACCAAGAAATAAGTTAACTTCTGATGAAACAGCATTAAGTTTTACATCTTTTGTGTCTCACCATTCATCGAGACTGATAATAAAATAAAATCTTTTAAAACACCTCTCAGATACTCTGTCTCTATAAAAACTAAGAAAAGCATCAAAGGAGCTCCAGAATTTTTCCCTGCCAGCTGTGAGGATCTGACAGAAGGTGTTGGGCACAAGTGTCCTTGAGCTCAGAGACAAAAACCTCTGATGTATTTATGACTTTTTAATTATTTAATGAGTTCTGCTGCAGTCCTCGCCCTCTTTCCTGATGAGCCCTGTAGGGTCAAGGCCTCCTGGAGAAACACCTGGGGATGCTGGAATTTCATCCAGTGCCAATCCCAAACCCTGTAAATTGGATTAATTACTGGAAGAACCCACAACCATCTCCAGTTTTAGCTGGAGCCACGCTCAAACTAAATTGTTTTCTTTCCTATTTCCCTTTCCCTGCGGGCAATCTGCGAGTGCATAATGTGAAATATCAGCGGGAACCGCTCCTCAGAGTGATTCAGGATTCTTTTCCAGCTCCTGCTCCCAATTTTCAGTCAATCACAGACCATAATAGGCTATTTGTCACCACGGATATCTGTATACATAAAAGATAAGTAGGTGCTGAATATCTGCTTTTACCAATGTTCCGAGCACTGCCAGTGATATATTATTTTCTTTTATCTCCTCTGTGTATCTCTGTAGCAGGGGAGTGTCACTGGGTGTATCCCAGTGCAACGGGATGGATTTTAATCAACTGCTGGGAAAATGAGATATTACAGGAGGATGAGAATGGCTGCTTGATAAAAACACCTCTTTAAAAGTAAAATTCTGCAGCGTTCTGGGGTTTGGCACCGGTGTCAAGGGCTGAATAAAAATGACATTAAAAAAATAATCGAGCTTGAGGTATTTTTCTCAGGGTAGAAAAAGCAGGAGCTATTCCAGCCAAAAAGAGGCTTCTTGGGACATCCAAGGTGAAAATAGGAATGAATTCTCCAAAAGTGCTGTAAGTTAAAAAGGTGCAAAATGACTGCGAGAAAAACTTGTGTGCTGATGCTTAAGAAAATGATGTTTTACCAAGAAAAAAAGCTCTTTATATGAAAGCTCTGTTTGAGAGAAATGTCTTTGCTTCCATTCTCCTTAAGGAATCTGCTCTGGAGCTGGAAGGCTTCCAGTGATTTCTAGAGAAAACTGCCCACAAATCTAAATAATGATGATTTCTTATTAGCATTTGGGGTTCAAAAGAAATGAGTGAATTCAGGAATGGAACAGTTTCCAAGGTCTCTTTCCCGAATCCATGAAAATCTCTTTCCTTTAGGCTTTTGGAGAAATCCCTGGTGAAAGGAGGCTGTCGCTACCAAAGGTAAAAAGCAGATTTTCTTCTGTGCTTTTTGAGCATTCATGAAGAGTAATGAGTGTACTCCAAGCTTAATTGGTGTTCTGAATTCCCCCCAACACAAAGACAACTTCCCCAGCTCCAGAGAAAACAAGTGTTTATTCCTTCAGCTGGCTCCCAGCTGGAGCTGAGCTCTTTATTTCCCATTTGGGTGAGGAGAAGAGGTCCCTGTTTGACAAAGGAGCAGGGGAGAGGCTCAGGGAGGGCTCTCCCACTGGAATTTGGCTCGGGACATTTCTCTGGAATTCTCCAGCAGAGCTGTCAACTCCATTTTCCCCCTGGTGCAGTGAGAAGGACAAAAGCTCTGGGTTATAATGCTGGATTTTGTTTACCTTTGTGAGAGGCTCCAGGTGGTTCTGTTTGCTCCTGATAAGTCTGGGGAGTTTGAGCTGGGTGAGCCCAAAATCCTGGCTTTGGATCCACAAGGATGGGCTGTTTCTCCTAAGAACAATGCACATTTTGCACACAGGGATGCCCAAAATGCTGGTTTGGAGGTGGGGATTGCAGCCTCTGCAGCCCAGGTTACATTCAAGGAAATGAGTTTCTGGTTTGGGCCTAGTTTAAAATTCAGCATTTGGTCAACACAACTTGCTAAATCATGAAGATTTTTCCATACCCAGATGTTTTTAACAATATCCCTGAGCTGTTTTGCTCTTCTTTCCAACTGTCCAATACTTGCAGGTGCCTGCTGGCTGTAGGAGGGAACTTTTCCTTTTTAATTAAATCACTGAGATGGTAACTGAGGGCTACGAGCTCAGAAAGGATTTGTTTTCCTGGCAGTCGAGATCATGGCGAGCCTGACAAAAGCTTAAGCAGGGTTTTAGGGATGCCAACCTTATTTTTCTCATTCCCAGGAAGCTGAGCGAGTTATTTTTGGGAGGTGGATGCTTTCTGTGCTGTGGTTTTGGGGATTTTTTGTCCATGCCATGTGTGTTGAGGACTCAAGTTGTTACTGGAAAACTGATGGACAAATCCATGGGTGGGCTGGGCAGATGTGGTGCTGAACTCACTTAGTGGGGCCTGAGGGTTCATAACTTAGCTTCAGAAAAACCAGATAAAGGGTGGGGAATGAATTGTGAGGGAAGCTGATGCCTAAAGAGGCTGTCTGGAGCAGAGGCTGGGCAGTGGTAAAGGAATAAAGCAGGGATTTATTAAGAGGCCTTTGAAGGATCCATCTTGTGCAGCACACGGGCCTGACTGAGGCTCTACCCAAGATGGACCCCAAGTCACAAGTTCTCACCCTTTTATCAGTTTTGGTCCATTTCCACATTGGGTTCATTGTCCAATTCCAGCTCAGGCTGTGCAGTCCCACCCTCCCAGTTTCTCCCCTCCATTCCCTGCTGTTTGCACTGCTTGGGCTGAAGGTGCAGCCTTGGTGTCCTTGGTTCTGGGCTGGACAGGGATTGTTCTGTGTGCCTGAGCTGGGAGGGGAGCTGCTGGCACTGTGTGTGGGGTTCAGAGCTACACACTGTGAGAATGCAGTGCAGAAAATGGGAAATATAAAGCTAAAACTTAATGCATCAAGCAATGTGCTCAACACCCCACCTTGAAGGCCTCACCCCCCGCAGCAGCTCCTTGCCCTGGTCCCCCCAGCCAGGTTACACCAGAAAACACCAATTTGATCAAAACTCGAGTGATTGCAGCCAGCAAAGTCCTGCCAGGTCCGTGGGAGCCCAAACTCTCCAGCACTGAGGACAGGAAACAGCAGCAGCCCTCATTTCACCCTTGACAGAGTTCATCATTCCAGTGCAGCACTCCCTCAGCAGGACCCAGCAGCAGCCAAAAGGAAAATAATTGTTTCTCCTTGTACAGGAACGCTCTGAGAAAAGGCCCCTGGGACTGCTCCGAGCAAGTCCAATTTTCCCAACCCTATCTAGAAAGAGTTTTACCATCTGCTTTTAGCACATCATTTATCCGACGTTTAGGCAGACACAGGAATAAAAACCTGCTGCCCCCTCCTGGGGAAAGGCGCCTCTTAAAGAGGATTGGTGACCCCACTGCTCCCATTTGGTCTGGAATTATCGCCTGGATATTGGAAATTCTCCGTGCAGGAAGCAAAGTAGAGTGGCAACAAGAGATGAAGTTGTTTTTCCTTCAGTTCTTGTTTTATCCCTTTATTTAAAAGATTTTTTATTGAAAAAATTTGTTATTTAATGGAGAGTATAAATGACAAATGTAAGTAAATTAAATTGAAGCTGGGATTTGGAAAGAGAGGGATTTTTTTCAGTATAAAGATCACAAATCAAAATTGTATTTTAATGGCTTTGTTATTCCTTTGTTCAGCTTTTCCTTAGCAGAACTCCTTTTGGGTAGAGGAAGGAAAGAAGCAGGGCAGTGAAATTCCAGCACAGTTTGATCCTTGAGTTGGGAAGGGTTTGTCCCATTCCTGTCACCTCTGAAAGGGGATAGGGAGAAGAAGAACCATGGTGGTCATGAGAGGTAAGATGAAACACCCAGTCAAAATAATTCCAGATGATGAGGTTGCATTTCCAGAATCCCCTGGCCTCTTTCCTCCCCTTTCCAGAACCAACACGAGCCTGAGTTCAGCATATTAAAAAGTGTCCACTCAGATAATTACCCTTAATTATTAATTCTTTCCCATGATCAGCTCGGGTGGCAATGGTGCAGAAAAAGCCAAGCTTTGGGTATTTGCAATCTGCTGCAGTTTGGCACCTTCTGTGTTTACCCAAGACTAAAAAAAAATGACAAAACAGCTGTTTTTAAAAAATTGTTTATTTCCTTCCAACTTTTCCAGTCACTTCTTTTAATGCACGCTCAGGCTTGAGATGCCCTGGAGTTGCCAGGCTCTCAACAGCCCACATGGGCTGATGCAGCTGAATTTTACTGAATTTTTATTTTTATTTGAAGGTTTACCAGCCCAACAACTTAGGAACTTTCAGAAAGAAACTGCAGATTAGTTTTAAACTAATGCTGCCTGGTGTAGAACAGCTCAGCAGCAGTGAATTTGCATTGAGATTATCATTAAGGTAATTTAAATGTTTGGGAGCAGATCTTTCCCTCAGATACAGGTGGGACTTGGTGCCTTCTCTTTGCCGAAGATCTGATTTTTAATATTATTTATTTATATTTATAAATATATTTATAGATAATGATATATATATATAATATATTAGATATATAATGTAATATATATATTATACAGGATATAATATATATAATATATATGATATACAAGATATATATTATATACAATATATGTTATATATAAATATATAATATAGAAAATATTTTATATTTTATATATTTTATTTTATTTTATTTTATTTTATTTTATTTTATTTTATTTTATTTTATTTTATTTTATTTTATTTTATTTTATTATTTTATTTCTTTTGGGATTTTTATCTTTGGAGCTGCTCTTTGCTTGGCTTTGACACCAGAACCAGCTCAGGGTTGGCTGTTTGGGGCTTTCATTCCTTGCAAATCCCTGCAGGAACTGGAATGTGCTGTGGGAATTGTTGCTCTTAGATGGAGCAGGAATTTGAGGGAAGGTTTAGGAGGCTCCAGGCTCAGGGAAAAATAAAATATGAAATAGAAAGAGCTGAGATTTTTCTCTGCGTGGCTGCAAATTTGAGCCTGTCAGTGCTGAGCCGCCTGGTAATTTCTGTCTGTTATCAAAGATGCTCATACCAGCTTTTTGAAGTCACTTAAACTGATAAACTCTGCTTCTTACTCAGAGCACAAAACTGCCAACATCAATTTTGGACACCAGGGAAGGAGGCAGTCGGAGTTTTGCTGGGGAAAAAATCTTCTCAGCTGAAGATATCTCACATGCCAAGTTCTGGCTTGAAGCAAAGGCTCAGGCCGCTTGTGACCCTGTGGAAAATGTCCCTTAAAATGCTCCTTGAAGCACCAGTGTTTACAAAGTGACTTTGAGAAGGACTCAGAAGAAGCCCTGGGAGTTTGACCACTGAAGGATTTAGGTCAGAGCCCATCTGGAGCCCAGTGGTTCCTGCATGGGTGGAAAAAGTGGCTGCAGTGGGGCTGGTTCATAAGATCTTCAAAAATATTGCAAGTATTTCACATAAAACAAGCTCTAATTGAGAGGGCTTTAAAAAAAAGAGTGTTGTGGTTAATAAACTGTTACTTAAAAAATCAAGAGGTTTAAAATTATTCAAAGCAATTTTGCTTGAGAGAGATTTTCATGTGAATTGATGTTATAAGATAAATGATATGAAATCTGTGACAGATAAATTGTGCTAACTTAGGGCACAGCATTTTTTTTTATTATTTAAGTACCATAAAAGCATCAGAAGTCTAAATAAGATTATAATTTTCCTGGATCATTTTGATATTTGGATAATCTAACTGAGCCCTTCTCCTTCCAAAGGGATCAGCACACCCAGGGCACCAAGGAATTTCTGCTTTTCGTGGCTTTTCCAGGTTGTTTTTCTGTCTGAATGATTCAGTTTGGTGTTGTAAACACAGGTTATTCCTGTGTTCCCTGGCAGCTGGAATCTGCGCTGATCCCAGAGTGTCCCAGTGTGGAACAAGGACTGAAATATCCCTGATGGGAAGATGCTCAGCAGAGGAAAACTTCTGTTAACACAATTTTGCACTTCTCTCACGGAGGCAGCAAAATCCTCTGCTGAAGGGACCTCCAAATCCATGGCAAAAATAAGGAATTGAAGCTTAGTCTCCACATTTTGGAGGTGTTTATTTTCCCCCAAAGCCATGTTAAGAGCAGAAGAGTGATAACACAATGTTCCAGGCAGAATTGCCACAGAACATTTGGAATGCTAATTACTGCAAAACTTATTTATATCCAGGTTTAACTTCCAAGCTTGCTCCTTAACTCTGGAAAAGTAGCTGGGTTTGCTGCTCGGACACATCTGAGTTGCAGCAGTTGGAATTTCAGCAGGTTTTTCTGGATTTAATAAATCAGGATTTCCCCAGATGAAGGAATTTTGCCTGGGATCTTATGGAACTCAGGCACATGAAGCTGCTCCTTAATTCTCTGTATCCCACCAGCTGCAGGGATGGTCAGCTTAATGAAAGGAAAATAAGGAAAATCAATCCACATTATTTATTAATGAAATTTGTCAATATTAATACTTTCCCCAACAGTTCTAAAAGAGATTTGGCCCAAACAGAACTCCAGAATGTTGTTTCACATTTCTAAATGGCACCAGATGAGTTTGTCAGTGTCCCAAACCCCAGGAGAGGATATGTGGGATGTGTGGGAAAGCAGGAATCAGGAATATCATTGGGGCCAAACAAATAAATCAAACTAGAGCTGGAATGAGTCTCCACAGGAGCTGGGAGGGGAGGTGCAATGTCAGGGACAAGAAGGAAGCAAACGCCATTTTCCAGCTTCAAAGCCACTGGAACTAATGTTGCAGGGACATTAATTACATGGAAAAAAATTTAAAAGGCTCAAAATGCACTTGACAGAATCCCTTTAAACTAATATACAGTTAGAGCCTGCTAATGGCTTCTGGCTCCAAGAAGTTTCCTCAATTTTCCCTTTATTTAAGTCTTAAACTCCCCAAATTAAATGCAATTGGAAAATCAGTTATCGTGCTTTGCTTTATGCTCCTGCTAACTCAGCATCGTTCCATGATCTTGTTTTCCAGCCTCCAAGTTTCCCCTCTCTGTCACTGCTGCAAAGTTTTGTTAGGGCAGAGCTGGGAGAATGATCCCTGTATTAAAGTGGGGGTTTAATTTCAGAATAATCTCATTTTAAATGGCTGGGGCAGTTTTATCCTCAGCTCTCAATCCATATCAGGATATGAATCAAGAGAGATCCTGATAAACATTTATAGATAGGTGGATAGATTGGAAAAATCCGTTTATTCTGGATTTTTTATGGAACAAATTATTATGGAATAAATAAAATATTAATTATTCCATAATTACTATTATGGAATAAATAAAATAAACATTTGTTTTATTTTATTTATTCCAAGTGGAATTCCCAAGGATGGGAGACCCGCAGACCACATGGCTTCCAGAAGCAAAAAAAAACCAAACAGAAAACCAAGCTAAAGTGAAATTAAATTTTATATTTGTGGTAACAACATCCTGGAATGTGTAGGCCAGCTTCAGAAAACATCAGGGATACAGTCCAAAAAGAGGGCTTTGCACAGCAGCCTCTGGAAAACATGGATTAAAATAGGAGTATCACCATTCCCAAATGTTCTTTTTTACATCAGGCTCAAGAATATTTAAGGCTGTTTCTTGTGTACTCACTCTAATGGGGCTGCTAAGGAGGATGGAGCAGAATAATTAGAGATAAGGCACTTCTCAATTAGCTGCTACCTGCTGCTGCCCAACAGCGGACATCAATTCCTGGCAGATAATTTCATCCTCGTGTTCCTTGAGAACCTTTGGACATCGAGTGCTTGACCTAAATCTTTAATGACATTATGAAGCCCTAGTTAAATATAAAAATAATGGTTTTGGAGCACAGCTCTTTATTAAAGTTCCTTGGGCTGTGTTTTTCCTGCGTGCAGCTCAGCATGGGAATGGTTTTGTGTCCTGCTTTGGCTACAGAAATTCACTTTTAAACTCAGGCATGCACGTGCTGATGTAACCCATTGGAAGCTGCTTTGGAGGATGGGATGTAACCCAATTTTCTGTGCTTTGGACAAAAAACAATGAGGATAACACATCCAGAGGCATAAATTCTGCAGGGTGAGGGAGGACAGGGCTGGTTTGGAGCAGAATCCTTGGGAAACATCCACCACAGCCTCTCCAAACCCACATTCCCACCACTGCAAACTAAGGATTCCCAGCAGATGGATGGAAGAGCAGGGAAAAATGACAGTTCTGGAGAACAGGCCCAAACTTTTCAGTTTGCCCTCCTTTTCTTGAAGTTTTGAGACTCTTTATATGACATTTTTTTGCTGTGTGAGGTAAAGCAGGCCCCAGGCAAGTTTGAGCTGCAGGAGCAGCACTTGCTGACCTTGGCAGGAACACAAAGGTCAAGATTAACTTTTCATCCAGGAGAGACTGAACAAGGACTGCAATGTAGGAGGAATAACAAGGATTTTCTTTGCCATCTCTTGTGAGGATTTCTCCTTTTCATCCATTTCCCCCCTCAGAGAATATGCTGATTTCCCAGGGAACAGGTTCCCTTCACGAGGCTGCTGATTCCTGCTCACCCCTCAGGGAGAAGCAGATCGTGGCTGGAGTTGAAATGTGAATTTTTATGGAAAAATAGAAAAGACACAAAAAGCAACAGATAAGGGGAAAATGTGCTGTTAAATGCTTGTGCAAGGATGTCCTGAACCTCTGCCTGCATGGCTGAGCTCCAGGCATGGGAATCTCTGCAGGACATTGGCACTTTTGGGCTGTTCCTGCAGGGGTGTGGAATGCTTGGGCTTCATTAGTCCTGAGAGGATTAGGACTGTGCAGGAACAATTATAATTCAGTTTTCTCTTATTTTCAAGTAGGAGATTTTGTTATCTGCTGCTTTTCTATTTTATTTACACTGCAAACAGCATTGCTTATGGATTTTGATAATAACTGAGCTGATAAACTGATCTGCTTGGTTCAGCAGCCTGGGATTAAGGCCTGCAGGGAGGAAAGCTGGATAATATTCAAGGATTAGCTCCTCCAAGCTCAGGAGCAGTGAATCCCAGCAGGATTCAGCCAGGGAGGGTCCCAGCATTGGTGTTTCACAGCTTGGCTGACACAGAGGGACTCTGGACGAGGGATGGAGTGACAGGACAAGGGGAATGGCTTCGAACTGGCACAGGACAGGGCTGGAAGAGAAAAAGGGAGGAATTTTTCCCTGTGAGGGTGGGGAGGGACTGGATGGGATTCCCAGAGCAGCTGTGGCTACCCTGGATCCCTGGCAGTGCCCAAGGCCAGGCTGGACAGGGCTTGGAGCAGCTTGGGGCAGTGGGAGGTGTCCCTGCCATGGCTGGGTGGCACTGGATGGGCTGTGAGGTCCCTTCCAATCCAACCCCACAATGTTTCTCTGAGCTCTTGGAAGGAGTTATTACCTTTTAATCAGCATTTTCTGCATGCAAACAAACACTTAAATACAGTGGCAGTAGATGCTTAGGCACAGCTTTGTGCTAAAGTGGCAGAAATTTTTTACCACATTTCTTTTTTCCACATTCTAACCTGCAGGAGGTTGTAGGGTTCAGATTGCTGAGCACAATAAACCAAAAACTCACAATGAACTCCAAACCTCACAAAAAACCACAAACTCACAATAAACTCCAAACTCACAATAAACCATAAGCTCACAATAAACGCCAAACTCACAATAAACCACAAACGCACAATGAACTCCAAACCTCACAATAAACCACAAACTAACAATAAACCACAAACTCACAATAAACTCCAAACTTCACAAAAACCCACAAACTCACAATAAACTCCAAACTCACAATAAACCACAAGCTCACAATAAACGCCAAACTCACAATAAACCACAAACGCACAATGAACTCCAAACCTCATGATAAACCACAAACTCACAATAAACGCCAAACTCACAATAAACCGCAAACTCACAACAGACTCCAAACCTCACAACAAACCACAAACTCACGATAAACCACAAACTCACAATAAACTCCAAACCTCACAGTCAACAACAAACCTCACAATAAACCACAAACTCTGAATAAACCATAAACTCACAATAAACCACACTCACAATAATCTCCAAACCTCATAATAAGCCACAAACTCACAATAAACCACATCTCACAATAAACCACATCTCACAATAAACTCCAAACTCACAATAAACCGCAAACTCACAACAGACTCCAAACCTCACAATAAACCACAAACTCCCAATAAACCATAAACTCACAATAAACCACAAACTCACAATAATCTCCAAACCTCATAATAAACCACAAACTCACAATAAACCACATCTCACAATAAACCACAAACTCACAATAGACTTCAAACCTCACAATAAACCACAAACTCACAATAAACCACATCTCACAATAAACCACAAACTCACAATAGACTTCAAACCTCACGATAAACCACAAACTCAAACCACAACTCACAATAAACCACAACTCACAATAAACCCCAAACCTCACATGAAGCACAAGGTGAAGGTTTGGTAGCACCAATTTCCCAAGCAGTGAGAATATGTGTGACAGCAAATTACAACCAACTCTTTGGATAAATCCCTTTATTTCCCAGTCAAACATTCTGGAGTTGAGCATTTTCAAGGCTGCTTTGCCAAAGGCCTCCTGGAGCTGCACGTGCTGCTGCTTTGCCTTGCTTTTGTGCCTTCCTGACTTCCATGAAAAGCCAAACCTGTCCTGCTGTCTCTGGCCCCTCGCTGCCAGCACCTGTCAGTGCAGCTCAGGGCAGGGAATGTGGAGCTCCATTTTGGCAGGAAAAGGGGATGGAAAAAACCTGGGTGTTTGGGTTTGAAAACCAGGTGCCTGCTAAGGAAGGCAGGAGCCTCTCTTGAAATGCAAAATGTAAATCCCCTCCCTCTGAATTATAAATTTGAAATTAAGGGGCTCTCAGGTAAAGATACGGGAGTAGGAATAGCAGTTCTTTATTAGGGAAATTAAAGTTAAAATGCAGTAATACAACATAACACTGCCAGAGTAAGAACATGCTGTGACCCCCTGTGTGTCAGGGTGGTGGCACAGCCCCATCCCATGGGGGCTCAGCCCTCCTGCAGTGCCAGCTGTGCCCATGCTGGAGCATTTGCTCAATTTGAGCATCTCCAACTCCCCTGGGATTCATCCTGTTGGGAGAGGGATGATGGCACAGCCAGACCTGCACCCCACTGGAGGAATGGAAGTGATTTTACAGTAAACCTCAATGTCACTGTCACATTTTCTAGAAAAATCCCTTTGCCAGGATTTCCTCTCCTGGGAAGCTGAGAAGCCTCAGAGAAAAAGAAAAGAATATTATCTCATTGCTTCTCCTGTGTTTTGCTGCTTTGGAATGTGGTTGGAAATTATTTATCCAACATGTGAATTGTTTTAACTCCATGACCAATCGCAGCCAACTGTGTCAGGACTCTGCAGAGTCACGAGTTTTTAATTAGTATCTTGTTAAGCCTTATGTAAGTGTCCTTTCTCTATTCTGTAGTATAGTTTTAGTATAGCATAATAATATAATATAATATAATATAATATAATATAATATAATATAATATAATATAATATAATATAATATAATATAATATAATATAATATAATATAATATAATATATATAATAATAAATTAGCTTTCTAAGAACATGGAGTCAGATTCTCAATTCCTCCTTCATCCTGGGAACCCCAAAAATACACCCCAAGAATTCCTTGTGTGAGCAGCTCATATTTATAAATCTCCAGCTTTATCTATTATGAAATGGCTTTGCTGCTGTTTCAATTTGCCCATAATTCAGTGTTGAGCTGTACAAACACCTCTCCAAGCATTTCCTTGGCGAGCAGGAGCTGAGGTTTTGAGGAATTTGAGGGGAAGAATTCCTGAAATGCAGTGTGTGAACACAAGATGGCACTTGGACCCCAAGGACCGACAGCCCGCGACATTCCCGACCCTACGGCAGCATTTTATTTGCATTTATTTTTGAAAAAGCAGGAGAAACCATCCAGAAACAAGGACCCATCTTGTCTGAGTTGAAGGATTTGATATAAAACTACAGAACTTGTGTGAGCTGGGAGCTGAAACTGCTTGGAAGGGGAAATGCAGCTCCAGAATATTTTAAAAGGTAAATTTAGAGTCTCTCTACTTGAAAATAAACAAGGCAAGCCTGTGGGAAGTTAACATGGGAAAATCCTAAATTTCCTGCAAAATGTAGGCCAAAAAAGGCAAATATTCACCTCTTCCCATTTAAAGTGGCAGGATTTGAATAATAAAGTAATAATTTATCTCAAACAAAAATTTAACTCCCAATAAAAGAGGAAAGGTGAAAAAGTGAATAGTGGTGCTTTCACATCAGCATTGAGTCACGCCACGCTCACCCATTACAATAAAATGACAGGAAATGATAGGAAATGGGGAAAAAAAAGGAAATTCCAGTTCCAAAATTGCTGGGACTGTGCTGGAAATCTGATTGGGCTCTAACTTCTCAACAATTATGAAAAGAGTTCCCCATTTTAATTTTATTTATTTATTTATTTATTTATTTATTTATTTATTTATTTATTTATAATAAATAAATATTTATTTATTCCACATCATTGACAAATCCTTGTCAATGATGGAATGATTTACTGCTGAGTTATGAGGGAGAGGGAAACCTGATAATGATCCTTAAAGTTCTCATGATACGGGAAAATAGTGATTATCCTTATCCTAATTAATCTCCTGGACAAAAGGGGAAAAAAAGAGGAAAAACTGAGGAGAAAGGGGGAAAAAATGAAAAAAGAAATGCTCTGTACTACAAAAGCTCTTCTTGTCAGGGTGAAAATCCAATGTGAAATTATGATTATATATAATTATATTATGCAATATACTCTATATATGTATACTTATATATATATCTCATGTAATATATTATTATATTATGCAATGTATTCCAATGTATTCTATATATTTAAATCTATTTATATAATATTTTATATATAAATATATATTCAATCATCAGCACCCCCACAAAAATTCGAATCCCAAGTCTATTAATTCATTCCAAAAATTGTCACAAATCTCAGCACCCATTTTATAATTCCAGAATGGCAAAATTAAAATGAATGAAAAGTAAAAAATAGGCAAAAAATTGGGATTTTTTTTTCCTGCAGGCAGAAAGTTAACCATAAATCTCATTAATTCTGCATTTAATCCCACCTTAATATTCAGTGTAAGACCTAAACATACATTTACAATGATAAAAATTAGGGAATTGGGGAAAAGGGGAAGAAAACTCCTTTTCCTTTTCCTTTTCCTTTTCCTTTTCCTTTTCCTTTTCCTTTTCCTTTTCCTTTTCCTTTTCCTTTTCCTTTTCCTTTTCCTTTTCCTTTTCCTTTTCCTTTTCCTTTTCCTTTTCCTTTTCCTTTTCCTTCTTCTCCTTCTGTCCTTCTCTCTTTCCTATTTAAAAAGAATAAGAACTCCCATTTTTTAAATGGGCCCATGAATTGAAACCAGATCTTTTGGCTTTAATAAAAATGATATTTCAAAAGAGAATGACTCAAAACAATAAGATAAAGACTTCTGGACGGACTTTTTATAGAATATGGATTTTTTTTTAAAGTCTTAGAATGGCTTAAAGAAAAGAAAGACAAATCCTGGGGGAATCAGGGAGTTATTTTTTAATAGTTTTTCTTGTTTTTTGCATTCCCAGGGGATAGCTGAATCCTGTGCTCATCTGCACCTTCCAAGGAAATCCCACCCCAGTCACTAAAAGCCCCTCTGTTTGTGTGCTCGTGGGTAAGGATGATAAAATGATAAATCCCCACTGGGATTTTCCCTGGGAGAGCTGGAGCAGCAGGGATGACCCAGCCTCGTTTGGGGATGATTTCCATAAAGAGAGGGAGCTTTGGCTGCTTGATGAAACACAGCATTTGTATGGATTGTTCTCAGCTCTGAGATGTTTCCAGATTGTGATCTCATTGCTAGCAATTTTCCTTTTCATTTTTTAAAAAAATTCCCTTGGGATTTGCACACACTGCAGCTGCTGACACAGGGAAAGGCAAACCCTGCCATCAATTCCCTCTCCAGCTTTTCATCCTCTTCTCCTCACCAGCTTTATTCTCATTGGAATGTGTCATTGTTATATGGAACCATGGAATAGTTTGGGTTGGAAAATATGGGAATAAATCGCATAGATTCCATTTTCTTCAGGGTGGAAAATAAAGCCCATTCTTTATTCACATAACTCCTTTTATGCAGTTTTACAGCCCCGTGTGTGACTCCCATTGGTCAGGAGCTCTCTTGCCAGTCCCTTTATTGGTCAGTAACAAGTTGTTATTCTGTATTTATTGGTCACTCCAACCCTGGTGTGTAGGTGCTGAAAGTCGTCTGTGAAAGAGAGTTTTCATTTTTCTCAGGGTGTACAAACAGTTTATCCAGGTGCTGGTTGTTTTTCCCAGGAATGGATTGTTGTGTTAATGAACTGCTCACACAGGATTGCTTCCACATGGGAATTGCAGAGGGCTGCCTTGGCTTAGAAGAAATGACAGGCCAGCCAGAGCAGGCCTGATTTTATGAAGCCTTTTAAAATAATTTTTCTACCTTACTGCAACAGGAGAGGGCCTTAAAAAATTCCAGTTCCATGGGCAGGAGCTTTCCACTAGCCCAGGCTGCTCCAAGCCCTTCTAACCTGGCCTTGGATGCTTCAATAATAATATTATATTATTATATTACCCCTAATAACATCAATTCTGGCTCAAACTGAGGTCCCAGATCGTTTCCCCTAGTGTTCCCATGGAGCTGGAGTTGATGGTGGTTGGGAAACCCAGGATACAGGTGGAAAATCTGCAGGAATTCCCAGGAACAGGGCAGGTTGTGCCCCACGGACTGGGGGAGAGGGGAATGATGGAGAGCCCGGGATTGTGCTGGGTTATTTCTGTCCCTATTCAGAATTCCCTTTGTTTGAGGCAGGCAGAGCTCCTGCTGGACACAATGGGCATTTCTGGCAGCAGGGAATGCTGAGCAGGGCCCTCCCCGGGCACACTGCAGCTCTTTTATTCCAGCCCCGAGCTGGGTGCCACCGATATTATCAGGAATATAAAGAGCTGCTCTTTCAATTACAGCCTCCATTTAAAAAAAAAAACAATTTTAGCTGGAATATCAGCACTTTTCCCTCACTCTGGCCACAGGTATCCCTGGCAGATTGGGAGTGCCAGGGGTGCTGAGTCCCCATCCCTTCTCCCCAGGCCTGCTGAAGTCATTGCTGGGAGCAGCCTCGTGGAGATTTGCTGCCAAACCTTTCCAGTCTAATCCTCGATGATCCAAGCCTGGTCAAGAGCCCTCTTCACATGAAATATTTGCTGCTCCAGATGGCAAAGCCTGAGCCTGAGCCAACAGCAGGGTAAAAATACATTTATTTCCATGGGCAGCCCTCAGCCAGCCCAGCTCCCTGCGTTTGTCATGGACAAGAGGTTTCCTCCACAATGCTCCAAATTCATGGAGGGAGCACATGGATAAAAATGTCCTGATTTATTCCAGTGTCCCAATCAGGCAGCACAATCCATGCTGGGGGTCAGGGAATGGGCACCAAGCTGGGGCTGGGCTCTCAGTTTGTTTTATCTGTTGCTGTCCAGCCTCAGATGCTCTGATAATTCAGTATCTTTTACAACTTTCCTTCCTCTCACTGAAAAATTCCAGTTTTGGATTTGTTTATCCCCCCTTTTCAAGTCTGATTTAGAAAATGATCATTCCCTTTGTGCTGCTGCTCCTCCCCAGGAAGATGCAGGTGAGTGAGGGTGTGGGGACCAAGGGCAGAGCTCCTCCCCACTGCCACCTTCCCTGACTGCAGAACAGCCGGGAATTTCACAGACATATTTGATGAAAAATCCTTTCATTAGGATCTTTTCTCCTGAGAAGCTGGGAAGTTTCAGCTTCTCCATGTTTTGCTGCTTTGCAATGGGATTTGGAGAATTGTTTACCCAGCATGTGAAACTGTTTTTACTTGATGACCAATGAGGCTGTGAGCAGTCACAAGATTTCATTATCATTCCTTTCTATTCCTTTCAAGCCTTCTGATGAAATCCTTTCTTCTATTCTTTTAGTATAGTTTTAACATATAATTTTATTTTAATATAATATGTATATATATAATAAAATAATAAACCAGCCTTCTGAAACATGGAGTCAAGGTTCTCATCTCTTCCCTCATCCTGGGACCCTCAAACACCCCCACATTTGTGAGGAACATTCCCACTCTGCAGACAGCGGGATCTGAGCTGGGATGGCGCGGAGGGAGCAGCATCCCCATCTCTGGGGAGCCCAAAGGAACAATTAGAGCTGCAAACTGACTTTTAACAGAGTTCACACAGTGATGAGGAAGCATTTTTACATAATTAGGAGAACACCGGCACATTTTCTTCCTGACACCACATTTTGCATCACTCCAGTTGTTGGGGTGAGCAGGAGCTTTTTCTGCTTAGCCAATGCCTTCAGCCTTGTGTGGAATAAACATTTTCTGTGTGAGAGGAGGGAAAATGGATTCTCCTCACAGAGAGAAACTTTGCAGGATTTTTCTTGTGCTTCCTACCTTATGCCTCCTGCTGGAATTATGGATGAGGAGTAAGGAGCTCATACTGGTAACAGGAAAATACAGCCCTGGAATCAGTCCAGGCTTCTCCTTCTAAATTTACCATTCTACCCTCAAATCCACAATGTAAATAAAATGAATATTCAACTCCATGTGTGTGGACTGCAGGGATGTCCCTTAAAAATATCAAATCCAGGTGGGAGAGGGATGTTGTGCCAAGATATCTGATGTTGCAATTGGAATGGGATCATGGAATCATGGAAGAACAATGGAATCACGGAATAACCATGAAATCACGGAAAGGATCTTGGAATCATGGAAGAACCATGGAATCATGGAAGCCAGAAGGGTTTGGGGTGGGAGGGACCTCAGAGCTCATCCAGTTCCAAGGGCAGGGACACCTTCCACTATCCCAGTTTGCTCCAAACCCTCCAACCTGGCCTTGGGATGTTGGAATCCTTGGGTTTACCTGAAGCTGGAGGGTGGTGTGGATGGAATTCCTCCTTCAATGGTTCCATTCAGACTCTCTTTGCAGTTTGAACATATTTTTGCTGACTGTGACATCTTCTTTGGCACATGATGTGCCTGGGAAGCTGCAAAGCTCCCAGTCCCTAATTTTAGGTCATTCTCAGTATCTTGCAGAACTGGAGCTTTTGAATTTGACATTTTTCCCAACCCTCCTGCCCATACAAAGATTGAATTTCCCATGGTGATGCCCTCACAATTCCCCTGTGTTGCTTTGTCAAAACCCCTTCACTTCCAGAGGTAAAATACCCGATAACCACGGTTATCAAAATATTCTCCAGGCTGGGGTTTTTTCCCCCTAAAAATGTTATTTCCACTGACTGTCCCTTTTTAATGAAAAGCAGCAAGCAGCTGTTGGAATGTAATAACATCCCAAACCACTGCTTTCATGCATCAGTGTGTGCAGGCATAGCGAGAGCTTTAATGGAATAAAAAATATTCCTAGGAAATGGAGTCTCAGGCTTCAGCTATGAGAGAATGTAAAATTACATCCGCATTTTAACAAGAAAAAATAACTCCACTTATCTTTGTGATGGTTGTTCTTAATGCCATGGGAAGCTGTATTTTATCTTGTTCCAAGAAGTAATTTGGGTCAGGAGCCATCCATGTGCTTAGATAAATCAAAATAATAATAAGATTTAATATTATCTTGGTTTCTACAAGGGCAGGTTCATACTTCCTCTGATATTTCTACATTTTATGGAATTGTTTGGGTTGGAAGGGATCTGAAAGCTCATCCAGTGCCACCCCTGGATGGGCAGGGACACCTCCCACTGTCCCAGGTGCTCCAGCCCCAATGTCCAACTGGCCTTGGGCACTGCCAGGGATGCAGGGGCAGCCCCAGCTGCTCTGGGAATTCCATCCCAACCCCTCCTCAGTTCCTTCCCAAGATCCAGTTTAAATCTGGTTTTGGAGATCTCCCATTGGAAAGATTTCTCCCCCTTGAAGCTGCAATAATTTTCTTTGGAAGTGTAACAGTTGCAAAGGAGCAAACAAAAAAAGCAGCTTTTCAAACAATCAGGACGAATTCTCTGATTAAGCTCACCCCCTGCATATTTAATTAATGATTTTTCTGAGGCTGAAATTCGCTATCAGAAATGAGACTATTTCCCTGAAACAGGAAAACCACTCAGATTTCTGAGGATGTTTGAGCCCCTTTAACTTGCTCTGTGTTTCAGTGGTGGCATTTCACATTCAGGAATAAGAACAAGATTCCTAGAGAAATCCAGGGAAATTGTTAATGCAACAGAACTGGGATTTAATGCAGGTGAGAAAAGCTCTGCATTTTCAGCTGCCTGCAATTGTGGCCTAATTAAATTCTTTAATGCATCCAGAAATTAAAGGGAAGCCTCATTAGTGGCTTTTGGGGTGAGATGGACTTTGTGGTAAAGACAGGATGTTTTGAGCTTCCAGTCCCAACTCTTAGTTGGTGTTTTAGGGTTAAAAAGTGGCAGAAATGTGAAAAGTGAATTATTTCACACAGAGAAATGCCAGCCTTTGCTTTTGGCCTGGTCCAGGAGGGTAAGTTGTGATAATTTTCCAGTAATTTTACTTTTAGTTTACTTATTCCATGGTAAACTTGGGTAATGTGTATATTTATTAGCATGTGTGTATTTATTACTGCTCAAATATATCTATATTTAAATAATTTAATAAAAATATTAATAATATTTATATTACAAACCAGAAATAAACTATGTAAGATTGATTACATATAATTATATTTTATAGATAAGGAAATTACAAATAGAAAGTTGTATATATAAATATATATAATATAAAACATGTTATTTATTATTTAAATAATATATAAAATAATATGTATATTATTTTAACAATAAACTATTATAAATATATTATATATTACATATTACATAAATATATTACATAAATTATATACAAAAATTATATAAATAGGTATTATATAATGATATAATATTATATAAGTAATATATTATACATATTATTTATATAATTAATAACATAACATTTCTATTATTTTAATAATAAATTATACATTAGAAATATTTTATATTAATGTGTATATTTATTGCTTTTCAGAGTGATGCTGATTTAAGCATCTTGTTTGTATTTCAACTATTATTTAAATGTGCCATTTAAAACTGTTGAGGTTCTACAATCCAGCCTATCCCATGGGAAACACAACATTCATCATTCTATCCCAAACCTCGTGCCTTATTAATACAGGAATTCTGCTCTGAGGCATAATTACCTTTGTGGGAAGGCCACAAAATTGGGATTTTATTCTGCACCTCACTTAAAAAGGAATCTGGAACCTTTTATAAAACATACAAAGCTCACTGATTTTTCCTGAGTGAGGATTTCCTTGCAACCACAAATTGTGATTAATTACATTTAATCACCTGTAAGGTGCTTTCCTTAATTAAAATACGATTGTAAACAGATTTTGAATGTTCTTTTTCAGTTTGCAGCTCAGTTATTGACCTGAACCAGAGAAACCAATGTGGGAAACCAAGCAGGAAATGTCCCTTTGATTTCCTGGTTATTGGCAATACTCTGCATAATTCCCATGGAAAATGGGGTGTTTCAGTACTTTTATCATGAAGAAAACCACCCCAAATTTAAATAATAATCCTGAGGCTCAATTAAGATAAAAAATGGGGGTATTGCCCTCCCAATGCACAATTTAAGTTTATTCAGAGTTCTGACTCATCTCCTGCATCAGCTGCTTAATATTTTGGATTTTCAAGTACAATCCTTCCATATTTCCTTCTCACATCTGACCTTTTGCATTTTTATTGTATTTTAATAGCACCTGCAGTGTTGCAGTAGAAACTTTAATAAGGGGATGGTGGAAATGATTTTCCTCTCCTCTTTCTCATTCTGCTTCATTTCCTTAATTCTATAAGGAGAAAGCCTTAGAAGATACTGTAATTAATTATTGAGTTAGTAATGAGCTGTTTCATTTAGGGCTTGAGGAGATGGTGTGGTTGGGGTGGACTCTGCAAGCTCTGGGATTCCTTTTCCACAGTAGTTTTAAGGAGTTGTCAGTAATTTCTGGAGAGATTCACTGCAGATCCAAAATAGCCCAAATATTCAGTGATGTTTTTTCTTTAGGAAGCTGTGGTTCTTTAAAAGATTAATTCAAGAAAAATACAGTGGATATTTTCATGAAAACCAGAAGTGCCTCCCTGGAAGCATTGGGAAAACTTTAGGTTGTTCAGGGTGCTGATTTCCTGCTGATTTTAAGTCTCAATTCTCAAATTTTGTTAAAAAAGGATAGAAAAGGTGTGGAAATACTGGATTATTTCTGGGCAGAGAGAAGGGAGTGGGGGGAGAGCAGCCAAGTCCATCCCTTGGAGAGGGTTAAAAGCTGTTTGTTCATCCTGTTTTTCCACTCATCCCAGCAAATCTTTGCTCAGGAACAAACTCAGTTATCACCAGTTAAGGCCAGTAGGGAGAATTGCCTGGATAATCCCAATTAATATCTGAAATAAGCACTGTAGGATTTCACAGGGCACAAATACAAAGAAATTATTCTCCTTATCCCTAAAGGAGAGCCCAGCTCTATATTCCCTCCCAAGACACCTAAGGCCCACTAAAATGAAATTACTATTAATCAGCATTATTTACAATTATTTCCATTAAATCTTTGGCTTTTTAGGGTAATTTTGGAGGGAGAAAAAAGTCAAGTTGGCGACAACTGCAGCAAAACTTTCCCCATGTGTCCCCAGCCAGCAAGAGGCTCTCCAGGTAAGGCATAATGAGATATCAGAATCTTTTGGAATTAATAAATATTCCTGGAGCAGCCTTTCAGTAAGGACAGAGATGGCTCTCCAGATATCCAGGAGGGAAGATTGATGGGCTATGCAGATGCTTGTGCCATTAAAAAGACCTTCAGAAAGAAACAAGCGGGATTGCTCAAAGTGTTGTTTTAAATTAATGCCTGACTTTGAAAACAAATTGATGCCCCCCTGAGATAATTGGAAAAGTTAGAAAACAATCAGGGAAGAACAAATTGAGGCTTTGGGATGGACAAAAACCCCAGATAAAGGAAGTCTCGAAATTCTGCTTCCAGAGCATGAAAGACATTTCCCTATCTGAGGGTGGTTTTATTTTCCTTCAATTTCCTTAATTTAGTTTTTCTCCTTCGGAGGACAAACCTTGCCCTTGGCATGGGTGGGACAGAAAGGAAGGTTCTGGGTGAGGATTGAGGAGGGAGGTGGGGCAGGACCTTTCCCAGGAACTTTGTGTGTTATAAACACGTGGTATGAGAGCTGGGAACTGTTGGGAATGTTGTGGTTTAGGACAAGGGGGGATTGTTTTAAGAGTGACTGACTGCAACATGGTTTCCATGAGAAAATGGGACTTCGGGGAGTTTTTCATGGAATTATTAGAGGAATGACTCCAGAGGAGGCACCAGGATGATCAGAGGGATGGAGGAACTCTGCTGGGAGAAAAGGCTGGGATTGTCCAGCCTGGAGAGGAGAAGCTTTGGGTGACTGAATTGTGGCCTAGAGGAGCTGCAGGAAACATGGAGAGATACTTTGGAGAAGGGATGGAGGGACAGGACACAGGGAATGGCTGCAAATGGACAGAGAGCAGGGTTAGATGGGATTTGGGAAGGAATTCCTGGGCGGGAGGGTGGGGAGGAGCTGGGATGGGATTCCCAGAGCAGCTGTGGCTGCCCCAGTGCCCAAGGCCAGGCTGGACCCTGGGGCTGGGAGCACCTGGGACAGTGGGAGCTGTCCCTGCCATGGCAGGGGTGGGATTGATGCCTTTTGGGCTACCTAAAACCAGAGGGCAGACTTATTAAAGGAATAAAAAGCAGTTCTGTTGATTGAAGCCCTTCAGGTTCACCCAGGGCAGCCCAAGCCCCCCAGGGCCTACACCCAAACTGCCCCACGGCTCACGGCTTTCACACTTTTATAACTTTGGGCCATTTGCACTTTGGGGGTTCATCCTCCAATTCCAGCTCCAGGTAATGAAGGCATTGAGCCCCAGTTTGCTGCCCCAGCTCACTTTTGTTTCCATCTCTGGGCCCTGAGGCAGTGAGGTGTCCTTGATTTCCAGGCCTGGAGAGGAATTGTTGTGTCTGCCCCAAATGGGACAGCAGCAGCTGGCACTGGGTGTGGAGCTCAGAGTTACACACTAAAGAACTGCAGGGTTACAGAGAGATGGAAATAGAAAAGCTCAAATCCTAAAGCATCAGGATGGGATGGGATTTAAGGTCCTTGCAACCCAAACACTCCTGGGATTGTGGCTTTGGGATGTTGTGCCCCACACTCCAGCTGTTCCCAGCTCCTTCGCACCATCCTGGATGTCAGAGCCCCATTTTCCTTCAAACCAGGCCCAAATCTGATTCCTGCGGCTCTGCCTGAACAGATCAACCACCCCATGGAGTAACTCCTTCAATAATTAGGGCCTCTTATTGTGCACGCTGTGGTTTCATGGCTCTCCTCTCAGTATTAAATGTCAGCCTGATGGTATTGTCTCTTCAGGTTTTATAATTAATGATTAATGACTGATATTCTCCTTTTCATAAAGCTGAATTTTCCCAGTTAACTGTTAAAGATTGCAACTGGGTGCACTGTTGAGATAGACTCTTGTCTCATCTGATATCAAAATGATACAGAAAAAACCCCCAAACCCAACCCCACTCCACAACCTTGTAATTTTGCAATATTCTGATAAACCTCTCTCTGTCACTGACAGCTGGGGTATGATTAGCTTAATCCTGATATTTTATGACAATAAAATTCCCATTTAATTTTTGCTGTGTCAATACAAGCTCTCATCAGCACCAAAATTTGCTTCTGGGCAAATCCTTTCATGCAATAAACAAACTCATGGGGTGAACTCGTGAGCTGTTTTATCATGACTGCCAATAATCATTATGGAATCAAATATTTATGTGCCAGGGTGGCATTTAAATAAATGCAGCACTCCTAAAGTATCAGTTTATTCCAGCAGGAAGGGAAGGATTATAAACCTTCCATAGGAATTGGGATGTTTTTTCCATTTCTCGAATTCCCATTTTTGTCACTTTTGTGGGATGAAAAATTTGGGTCATTCCCAATATCCCACAGGCTCTGCAGGTGCCCCATTCTTTCCTGCCTCCAAGTTTAACTTTTTCCAGGTTTAACATTTTCCAGATTTTATTTTTTTGCAAAAGAAGATGTTTGTCTCACCTTAGGCTGAGATTTGAGAGCATCAGCACTTTTAAAAGTCTCAGGGTTACCTGAGGCAGGGCCTGATGGAAAGGGAATATCTTCATTTATACTCTACAATAACAGCAAATTTCATTTCTGGACTAATTTAAAACTCCCAAAAAAGGAGGGAACATGCACTTTATGCACTTTAACTTGGCCTTCAGCCCTTGGAGAGGCCTGGTGTGGTTTTTATGGATTTACAATGGGTGAAAACCAATTTTCCAGGCTGAGAATGCCCTTGGAAGGGGGAGCTGGGAGCATGCTGTAGGCATTAAGGCAGCTGAAAATCAGGGTGCTTCAGGGAATATCCTAAAAAACGTGTCAGGGGACTGCTAAGGAGTTGTGCTGAGTAATCCCCACAAAAGCAGCATGAACTACTTGTGTGCTTATTTCTAAATGCATTTTTTGCCTCCACCCCACCACCTTGGGGGAACAGTTTAATTTCCTATTTAATTTCAGCCATTGCAAGCGCCTGAAGGTTGTTCTAAATTATGGATAGGAGTGGAAGTTATGGCTTTTATTCCATGCTGGGTGTGGGTTTCACTGAGTTAAACATGTAAAATTCACAGTTCAGCAGGGCAGGAGCTGGGGCTTGTCTGGCTCTGAGAGGTGGGGAGGGTTTTGTGTCTGCCTTGGTTTGATCCAACTTCTCCGGATAAATCCTTAAGAGCACAAGATATGACCTTCCTTGGGCCTTGTCAAGGCTGGAAACAGCATTTCCTGACCCAAAGTGACAATTTTATTGTGTGCTCTGGATTAATGAGTCCTCTCAGATCGTTTAAATAAACAGATGCTGTCTGCTAGGATGGCTGAGAGCATTTGTTAGTGGTAAATGATTTAAGAGCCATCCTTCATGGAATAGTTCCTTGGAATGGGGGCTGGAAATATGCATGGCACTGAGGGCCAGCAAGAGGAGCAGCTCGAATGGAAGGGGAAAGGAAGGAAATATAATTAGTGTTTAATGATTTATTAATGCTTTATAAATACCTAAACAAGATTGTTGGGCTTGTATCAACACTTGGAGGCAGTTAAAGGAGCCAGGAGTGTGGATTTAGATGAATGCTGGGGATTCCTGCCTTGGGAGATGTTTCCAGTGTCCCAGGGGATCACAGGGCTGGGAATGGGGAGCAGCAACTCCTCCAGAGGTGTTTCACAGTGTGCTGTGTCCTGCAGTCTCAGGAGCCACAGAACTGTGGAATTTCAGGTTGGAAAAGTTCTCTAGTGTGGTGGTGTTCACAGGGGTCCCAGGACGAGGGAAGAGATGAGAACCTTGACTCCATGTTTCAGAAGGCTGATTTATTATTTTATGGTATATATTATATTAAAAGAAAATTATATATTACAGCTATACTAAAAGAATAGAAGAAAGGGTTTCATCAGAAGGCTAGCAAGGAATAGAATGGAATGATAATGAAATCTTGTGACTGCTCACAGCCTCGACACAGCCGGCTGTCATTGGTCATCAAGTAAAAACAATTCCCATGCTGGGTAAACAATTCTCCAAATCACATTGCAAAGCAGCAAAACATGGAGAAGCTGAAACTTCCCAGCTTCTCAGGAGAAAAGATCCTAATGAAAGGATTTTTCATAAAATATGTCTGTGACACTCTAGGAGTGGGTCCAACCTCTGACCCAGCTCTGGCATTTTCCCACTAAATCCTCCCCCAAGTGCATCTCCATGGCTTTCCCACCCTCCAGGAATGGGGACTCACCACTTTGCAGGCAGATTTTTCCAATCTGATGCCATGAGAACACAGAACTGTTTCTCAGAAGCTCCTGCAGATGATCAATGTGTCTTCATTAAGGGAAGAACAGCTCAGCCTGCACATTGGGGATCGGCTTCCTGAAATAGAAATCCAACTTTTCCTGTTGCTGCTCCTTTGGATAATTCCACAGCACTGGAAATTCCTCCCAGGCTGACTAAACAGTCAGAAAAGTAACTTGGAGTTAATTAAACACCTCAGTGATGTCCCACTCCCCTGGAAATGTGCAGTAAAACCAGCCCTGCAACATTTACTCCAGGAGGATAGAATGACTTTGATTTTTCAGATGCTTTGCAGAGCATGAGGTGACCCAGACAAGCTGAGGCACAGAATAAACCAGCACCAATTAGGGTGTGTGGGCTGCTTAATGAAGTGAAATTTCCAGTTTAGGTGAGGGGGCTTTTGCAGGCCCCAGCAGCAGCAGCGGGGCTGACTCAGAGCCTGAGTCACTGCTGCTGTCTGACCCATCAAACACTGAAATGGCCGGGGTTCAGTCCTTCCAGCACACCATCCCAACCCTCTCTGCCTCCTGGGCAAGCTGCCCGTAAATAGTTCATTGCTCCTTGGTCTCCACCGACACAGTGGGGACCATTTCCATAAAATCCAGAAGGTTTGGATTGATAGAGACCTTTACAAGTCATCAAATTCCAGCCCTTCCACCATCCCAGGCTGGTCCAGCCTGGCCTTGGGCACTGCCAGGGATCCAGGGGCAGCCACAGCTGCTCTGGGCACCCTCACAGGGACAATTCCATCCCAATATTTAAGCTAAATCTCTCACCAAATGGTTGCTATTTAATTTTAATTTACTGGTAGGAGTCGGCTTTGTATGTGGTGCTTTACCTGCTGCGTGCAGGGTTATCATTACATGATTTATCATTACAGTTACCATTATTATATTTACAATCATTATTTTTATTATCAGATTATAATAATTATTTTATTATTATATTTATTATTTTATTAAATTTACCATTATTATTTTTCTTATAATATTATAATTATTTTAATTATAGTCATTATTTTATTATTCATTATTATTAGTTATATTTATTATAATATTTATTATAATATTTATTATAATTTCATTATATGTATCATTATTTTTATTATTAATTTTATAATTACTATATTTTTATTATTATATCTATTCAGCTCACACTTTTTTGCCTAACAGCCAATGCAATCAGTGTAAATCAAATTAATCAGACATAAAGAGGCCAGAGACAGGAAGGGCTGTGAAGAGGGTGGATGAACCACCCAGGTGTTGTGAGTGACTCTGGGCTCTGTTTGTTGGAGATGCTTGAACCAAACTCAGATTCCATGGGATTTTCCAGGGATAATGTGGTTTTCCTGAGTTTGGTGAGTGCAGGGAAGAGCAGAGCCACCCCAATTTCCAACCCCCCCCTCAGTCACCTGTGCAGGGTCAGGAGTTGGACTCCATGATCCGTGTGGATCCCTCGGAATTCAGGATATTCTGCAATTCCAGAATTCCAGGAGCCCTTTCCGAGCCCTTTCCTGGTTCCTGCTCAGTGTGTTCTCCCTCAGCACGTGCCAGATGAGCCCAAATCCCTCGGGATTGAGCTCCCTGAGCCTGACCCCACCTGGAGCATTGTAGGGGCCTGAATATATGTATTGTTATAGCAACAAGAATACAACAATTGAAGTATAATAGGAGTCCTTGTGAATATATATATGTAGTGAGAGTCCTATAGGTGGGTCCTGTTGCTCTGGATGAGCTACAGCTGCGGGATCCTTGGTTGGGTAGCAGCTGTAGCTCATGAAGGCCTCTGGGATAAAAGGGGGTTGGGTCGAGAGCCCAGGAGGAGCCCCTGTGAAGCTATGAGGAACTGCATAATAGGACCAGCAAGAAGGTATGGACTTTAAGAATATCATCACAAGAATATGGGACTTGAGAAATATGCACTACAATACAACAGAGCATGCCAGAAGGAGTAATGCAGACAGATTTGGTTGGGATGAATGGTGGGGACCAGCCCAGGACCCCTCTCCCTGTGCCACTCCCCTGGATTTTGACTGGATGCTCTCCAGCCCAAGCTCCATCCTCCAAGGAAGGTTAACTTCAACATTTTATTGTTGTCATAAATTTTAGCAACCAAGAGCTGAGTGAGTCAGCAACTGCTGTTGGGGAGGAAAAAATAAACCCCTCTGAGAGAATCCCCTTTGAACATTGGATCGTGATGTTTAAAAATATATTAGAATTAATTCTGGTCATTTTTCCATATGGAGCAAATCTAAAGCCTAAAGCATGAGGCAATTTTTGGTTTTTTTTGGGTAAAACTCTTGATCTGATCTGAGGAATGTGTGGGTATTGTTCTGTTGGGTGCAAATCCAGCTGCTTGCACTGAGGAATTCCCCACTGATGCAAGCAGACAGTGGATATATCCCAGGGAATAAAGGTCCTACAGCAGAATTTAGGGAATGCTGAGCTGTGCACACACCTTGGTGGGTGATTTAGGCACTCCTTGATGCTGCAGATGGTCCAGTAGGATGAATCCGTGTAATTTGTCTGGAGAAATAAGCAGGAATCTTGTTCAAACCTCCCTGACAAAATGGCCATGGAAGGTAAAACAATCCCATTGATTACCAGGGATGAGGGGAAAGTTGATTTTTAAACATCTCCTGTGTGATTTGGAGAGGTTGGCATTGAATAATTCATATTAAACATAGAAATGGGGAGAATAAATAAGAAAAACCTCTTTAGATCAATTACCCAGGCTCCATTTTGGCCTGTTATAAATTCCAGATGACTCCTTAGGACAAATGCAGTTTATGGAGCTGTAATAGATGAGTAAGGCTGGATTAAAAAACCCTTCCTGCACCTTCTCTGGGCTGGGAGGCTGAAGGAAATTCAGCTCATTCTGGGTGTACTTCCATTTAAAAAATACATGTGCCCTGAGGAGAGGCTGCCCGGATGTGTTGCTGTGGTTATCATGGAATGTGTCTGACAGAAATATTCCTGTATTTCTGCCTAATTGCTGGAGCTAACTTTTGATGGGAACCATAGCCAAAGCTGCCATGAAATATCCATAAAAAATGCCTCAGAGGGCAAAAAACCTAAACAGAGGTTTTAGAAATATGACTATTTATTTATTTGTTTCCTGTGAGGAATCAACAATTTCTGAAGTTCTTTTTTCTAATTTGGTTTTCCAAGATTGTGAAGGAATGGGAATGAAAGCCGTGTTCCATCCAGCTCTAATATAATTAAGGCTGTAAAGTACAACTATTTTTGAAGCAAACTCTTCATTTTTTTGCGCAGAGCAGGTTGGGTTTGAGCACAGCAACAACCTTGATCCTCTCATCAGCAAAATTGTTGTCAAAACATTCAGGCAAATCTGGCACTGTTCATTTCCAGCCAGCCCTGAAAGGTCAAGGGCTGAATCTACAGCTAAAAAGGAAACAGATAAATAGCAAATATTTAGTGTGTATCTCTCACAGAGAGGGTGACACGAGCTCGTGGTTGGATAAACACAAATCTCTGGGAGTTGTGGTGGTGCTGCCTTGTGCAGGCTGCCCTGGAGCAGAGGCTGGGCAGAGTTCCAGAATAAAGCAGGGATTTACCCAAAGGATCTCCTCCATGGATGCACCTTGGGCAGCACCAGAGCCCAGCCAGGGCTGCACCCAAGATGAACCAAAACGGCCCCAAAATGCACGAGCGCTGCCGGGGTCTGTCCCTGGGATCAGCTCTGCTCCATTTGCACCTTGCAGTTCATTGTCCCATTGCAGCTTTAGCCCAGGCAGTCCCACCCTGCTTGTTTTTCTCTCTCCAGCCCACGGGGTTTGTGCTCCTGGGCTGAGATTTGGGTCATTTGTCCTTGGTGCCCAGCTGGAGCAGGAATTGTTTTGTCTCCCTGCACTGTGCACACAGCTCACCATCCCAAAATGTGAAGCTCAGCCCCACACACTAAAGCAGCACAGAATGTGAAAAATAGAAAAGCCAAAACCTGAGCTATCAGTGTCAGATCAGGTTTGCCCATCAAATTGTGTTGTGTCACATCCCATAATGTGACATGACAGCCCCACTTCATGTGTCACAGCACGGTGACACTCCTGAAAATGCTGTATTTAACCAAAGTTAGGGAAACTCTGCTCTGAGAGGGGCAGTGTGAGATGAGGGAGAAAGGAAACCAAAGAAATGTTGGTTGGCTCAGGTTTTAATAGCAGGGTGCAGAGGTGAAGTTTTTTATTTTTAATTCTTTCTGTGGTTTAAATTGTGTTAGGACTTCTTAACTTCGACTGGAGATCTGTAAGGACAGAGTCTGGGCTGAACACGGAGGGTGGGCAGTGAAAGGAGATGAAGACAGCAACCCTTGGGAAATGGAAGGAAAGTTTGGGAAGATTCTTTGTACATCTGGAGAGAGGTTACGGTGGGAGTAAAGAATGGAAACTTCTACAGCCTCAGCTTGAACTTTTTGGGGTTTTCATCCCCTTTTACATCACTCTGAGAGCTTTCATTTCTCCTCTACTGAGCCTCCAGTGCATCACTTGCACTCTGATATTGAGGGAAATTTCCCAAGTGCTCCTGGTCACGTACAATTACAATAAATACATGGATGGAGCTGCAAGTTTGATTTTCTCTTTGTTTCTTTGGATTTTATAACTCATTAAACTCCAACCCGACGTCATTCACTTACATCAATTTTACTGCAATCTTTACTGAGCTTGCCTTTATTGATTCCAGTGGAGTTCAACAGGCATAAAATATGAAACTAAAAGGAGAATCAATTCCACATTAATTAGCCAGCATGCATGATTTTATGCTGCTTAATGACTCTTGTAATCATCTACAACTGTACCAAAGCGGGCAGCAGTCGGAGCCAGGCAGGGCTGGACAGGAACAAAACCCTCCAGCAGTGAATTCCCACAATTTGGACCCTTTAGAGAGGTCAGTTTTTTCCATAAAATCAGATCTAGATTAGAAATGGTGACAGAAAGGGAGAGATTGGAAATGAGATGAGCTCAGACTGTTTTTTTTCCCTAGTAAAAAATCCTATGGAATTTTTTACCCAGCCCCTTCCTGAGTTCCTCAGTTTGGGAAGGACTTGCAGGATTGGGCCCTTACCTAAAGACCACTGAAGAAAGGGAAAGATTATTTACAGCCCATTTTAGTGATTCCTCTGCTTATTTATTAATTTCTATTTTACTTTTCAAACCAGTGCAATGCTGTGGAAGGTTTTGCACTGCAGGAAGAGCCTCAGGGTTCTCAGCCAGGAGCGCTGAGGGTTGAAAGTGTGGTGTGTAAAAACCTGTGGACCTGGTGTCTAAAAATCAGGGACTTTTCCATGAAAATCATGGCAGAGGGAAGGCTTCTGCCTTTGTCTCTGAGATGGTAGTTCCCCTTATTTGTGCCCTGATGATTATTTCATTTGAGGGCTGGCCTTCATTTTTATTTTCCTACTTTATCAATCTAAAAATACTCTTTATATCAGTTACTCCTTACTCCCTCAGTGCTGTAGGACTCACTTAACCCCAGGCTTGGCTTCTGGCTTAGTGAATAGAGAAGGAATTATCTTTCAGGCATTTTCCATGCCCTGGTGTTCAGAGCACACCTGGAATCCACAGCTGAGGATGCTGTTTCACTGTGGTGGTCACACTCCCATCTAAGGGTTCCTGCTCTGGGATCTTTTTGTGGGAAATTATCCAGGGTTATTATTGCCTGCAGGGATGTTTAATTTCTGCCTGCAGAGTAGGTGGGATTCAATATTATACAGAATTTAATTTCTAAGTCTGTAGACTAAAGCAGAAATACAGTGAGTGAGTGGATTTTGCTCTAAAATGGACATTGTTGAGTGCCTGTGAAACCACAATCCTTTTTCTGTTTAATATTTACCTCTCCTTTTATCCCAGGACCACAATGGAAGTGATTGCTTGGGTACAGATGACATTATGGTCTGTCTTTGCTGTACTTTTTTTCCCCCTTTAACTGTGCATTTACACATGAATGGGCCATTGGTTCTAAATGGTAAGGAGATCACAGTGAATTATATTCACTTTAGTGATACAGTGTCAAACTCAATCTAGGAGAAAATTCCACATCCTTTCAAATGGAGGGAACCATTTTAATCTGGATCGTCAGCAGCTGAACTTTCCCTTTCAGATTTCCACTGGTGGCACAAGTGGATGGGGCTGGGAGCTTCAGACACAAAAATCAGACTTCTCTGAAAGCCAGGGTTAGGCTGAGGACTTAAATAATACAAAAGATTCTGCTTTTCATTATCAAAAATTAAAATAGAAAGGAAAGTGATGTGCTTGAGTGCAGGAAAAATGGTGAAAGTTGCTGCCCAGAGAATTTATCAGCAGGAAAAATGAAGAAAACTGTTGCAGAAAGTATTTTTCTAGCAGCTCTGTGCTGGTTAAAAGCAGTTGTCTCCTCTCAACACTGCCCTAGCTCTGATTATTTGTGTGTGACTGAGCTTCTTGAGGCAGCAGGTACAGATAAATATCGTGTTCATGTGGGTGCAGGGCTCCCTCAGGGCTCCTGTTTGTCCTGGAGGCTTTCACATCCCTTCTGCAAGGACCAAATATCTGATTATTCAACACCTGGGTGACCTCACGGAAAGGAACAGGCTCCTTTGTACTTAGGGGAAACTTATTTATGGACTTTCCTGGATCAGGATTTTTAGCTGTGAGGTGGATAAGAAATAAATGTAGGTCTAGTTGAAGTTTATTTTGTCACAGCAGAAGCAGTTGGATGATGCTCTCAGGGGTGGCCCTTGCTGGCTGCAGCCTGTGCCAGTCCTCATCACCCTCCCAGGCAGGAATTTCTTCCCAAAACCCCATCTAGCCCTGCCCTCTGGCAGTTTAAGGCCACCCCCCATGTCCTGTCACTTCAAACCCTTGTGAAGTGGAACTGTGACGGAGAAGGGACTTATTGGGAAACTCCGGGTGGAGAAAGTGGGAAAGGACTTTGAGATGGGAGATGTAGAGACAGGGAGAGCCAGAAGAAGGAGCCCTGTGGCAATCAGAGCTGTAAAACAGGGAAAGAAATGATTATTTTTCTGGAAGTTCACTCAGGAAAATGAATTTACCCCCACTACACAGTCATCTGCTGCTCTGCTCAGGTTCAGAGGGGAAGTTTTAATTTTTAAATTGTTTCTATGGTTTCATTGGGTTAGAACTTCCACTGCAGGACCAGGTGTTATCCACAGGGGTGGGAAGCAGGACAATAAGCCAGGTTGGGATAAAGATTTGACTTCCATGTCCCCCGGAGCCACATTTAAGCAGAGAGGCTCTTCCAAAGCTCTCACAGGGGGATGGACCAGCTTGGGTGGAGGGCAGGAACATCCCCCACACCCCTCATCCCATGGGCTGAGTGTCCTTCTCTACAATTTTGGCACTGAAATGAATGCCCACGTTTCATGGGCCTATATCCAGCCCTTGGCTCCACAGCCCAGCCAGAAGCCAGAGGAGAAAACCCCACAAATTTAAGTCAGTGTGTGACCAATTCTATCAATTTAATTCCCATTTTCCCCCAGTGGCTCCAGTGGTTTTGGGGATGTGTCACTCCAGTGGCTCCTCAGAGCAGGGAACACAGACTTTTCCTGTGCCCCTGGATTGTCTGGATGTGGTTTGTGGTGTGGGGAGCTGGGCTGTGGCACAGCTCCAAACCTTCCTCCCATTGATTTTGGCTGCTCTGGGTCGAAGCAGCTCCATGGAGGAGCTGGTTTCATTTTCATTCCTGTTCTTGGGAATTGATTTAACATCAGACAGCAAAACCCCAACTTTGTTTTAGCTGGATTGCTGATACTCTAAGAAGTAACTGCTGCACTCATTAAAAGTGTCCAAACCCCAAATACTCCCACTTTTAGTGCCCTAATTCTGATATTTTTTCAATTTATCCCATTTATCTATTTTCAGAGTAACTTGCATCCCACTGGCTGTGGGGTGAAGGAGAAAATCACTTTTCCATTTTAATAGAATTATTGATCTTTGTGCTGTTGCTATAAATCCATTTATCCACTGCAACAACATATTCATAAAGACTTCTTAATTTTAAGCCTCTTCTTTTTGCCTTCATTTAAATGTCACGACCGAGTGATTTATCAGGGAGGAATTTTAGCAGCAAAATTAGGCTGTGGTACCACCTCAAGAAACAATACATCAAAGACAACCAGCACACTTTGTTTTTTTCATCCCTGCAGCTTCATTATCTGTCAGAATCCATTAGGAGTTTGTTTTCTCCTTATAGTTAAGGACTAAACAGTAAGGACTAAGAGATTTTTATCTTTTCCACACTTGAGAATGTCTATTTATCATTATCTTCACAACATTCTGGACAAGACATCTAAAAATGTCTCCTAATATTTCTCTGAGCTCATTGTTGGGAGGCATTAATGGCATTTCACTAGTAGGAAAAAATATCAGTAATTAACTGTGCTATTAGAAGATCATCATATTTCCTATGCATTAATAATTTTTTAATATGAAAAAAGGAGCTTTTGTGCTCAAAACTTCAGCAAAATATACATCAGGTGAACTAAATTCACCTGACTAAATTCACTCCCTGACTCAATGAATGGGATATGATGATCCTCATGGATAAAAGGAAAATAGAGAGGAAATTGGGCAAATAAGAACATTTTGGTAACCTCTGAACGTGGTGTTGATAAATGCACACATTTCTGTGAGTCACCAAGGTGATTTCTCCCAAGATTTGCCATTTTTATAAACTTTCAATAGACTCAGTGTTCTCTATAACCATAATTACCTGAATTTCTGCCTGAAATCATGAATCCTCTATGTGAGGGGATAATTCTACAGCCCAGCATTGAATAGTCATGAAAAATTCTGCTTTAGCCTCTGGCTGCTGTTTATTCTGTCCCTTGTTTTCCTTCACTGTGATATCATCACTCTGGCGGTATCACTGCAATTTTAGGAAAGGCCTCTATTTCTGAACTTAGGGGGGAAAAAAAGGAAAACAGGTTTGGATTTTGAGGCTCTAGTAGCCAGTTGTGAGTTTAGGAGAAATATTGTTGTGTTTGGTATAGTTCAGCACTGTTAGGGGAGTTCTAATTTATCATAATATGTGTTTAGGGTGATTTAAGACCACAGGAATCCTAAACAGGGATGGATTTGGATGTCATGGAATTTTCCACCAGGATTCTAACTCTGAAGGCATCACAGGAAAAGGGATGGTTTAGGGACAGAGCTGTGGGATTGGGCCTTTTCCAGCCCAACAGATTTCTTTCCATGCTTTATTCCAGAAAATGAAGCAAACATTTCTGCTTCTCATTTATTCACTGCAGGAGATTTGATCAGCTTTGTGTTATTCAGTGAATCTCGATTTAGGCTTCTTTGGAAGCCTAGACAGAAGTTTTTGTGTACTTTAAGGCAGCACAGGCAGAGATTGAAATACCCTGTGATGGAAAACTCAGCTTAAGAGCTGTTTGATCAAGGATAAGGAGAATGGTCCCTAAGGAGGACACTCTGGTATTGTTGATTATTTGTGTTCCTGAAAGGCAGCAGGAAGAGAGAAGTTGAATAGAAATATTTTATTTTTGAATTCTGATCCATGTTCTGGATGTGACCTTTCTCAGCAGATTGGTTAAAAATGAACATAATTCATGGAAAGTGAATCTCTTCTGCTGAACATGGATTTTTTGGCAGTCAATTCCGTGTCTGTGTGGTCGTGACTTTTCCTGCCTCAATTCCCACACCATTCCCAACTGATGAACTAAAACCATTAAACTCATAAAAAAAGGCACAATTATGCAAGAAATCTCAATCAATTATGCATGAGGATAAATATATTAAATGAAAGCTCTTTGGACGAGCTGTGAGCCAGTTAAGGACGTGTTTGGTGCCCGTGTTGGAGATCCACATCCATGACAAACAGTGCAATCTGCTACATTGGGAATGGATGGATTTGCATCCCATTATCACTTTCTGTTGAAGAGTCAATCTCATTTTCTGTTGTTTGAGGAACTCCAGGGTGCGATGTGCAAACATGGTGAAATTTAATCAGATGGCATTAGGTTTGTAGAAGTAAACAAAGCTCGGCAATAATCATGGGATATTATGGATTTCTGATTATTGCCATCATTTAAATTTAGTCTGACGCTGTGGAGCTCATTGCTGAAGAGAAATTGAGGATTTATTCCATGAGAGGTTATCTGAGTTTGGGATAAATCCCTGGTCCATCCTAGAGAGGATCTGGTGAGGAAATCAGGACAAACTGGACGTGTTCCTGGTAGGCACAAAGTGCAGGACTCAAATACACCTGGAATTTGTGCCAACTTCCAAAGAACATTGTGGATTGATTCAATCTGACACTCACCCACTTTGCACTGCTCCTCTCCAAAGACTGGTAGGAAATGGGGCTGGGACAAAGCTTTTCTCCTGCCCAAATTTATAATTGAGGTGCAATAACTCTCTTCCACGATTAGAGAAATTGTGCCAGCTCTGTCCAGTGTTTGCTCCTGGGGTAAATGTAGGTGGCCACTGAAGCTGAGGAATAGTGAAGGAAAAAATGAATACAAACAGGTGATTTTTAAATTGTACTATTTAATGGCATATTTAGCCATAATATTAAGAATTTTGGAGTGTCTACAAGGTTATTCCACATGCAGTGAAGTGCAGGAAGGGGAGAGAGCTGGAGAGGGACTTGGGACAGGGATGGAGGGACAGCACACAGGGAATGGCTCCCAGTGCCAGAGGGCAGGGATGGGTGGGACATTGGGAATTGGGAATTCCTGGCTGGGATGGGATTCCCAGAGCAGCTGGGGCTGCCCCTGCATCCCTGGCAGTGCCCAAGGCCAGGCTGGACAGGGCTTGGAGCACTCTGGGACAGTGGGAGGCGTCCCTGCCATGGCAAGGGTGGGATGGATGGGCTTTAAGGTCCTTCCAACCCAAACCATTCTGTGATTCCAGGGAGAAAAGCCCCTCAAATGGCTCAGTTCCATATTCTGAAGTGATTTTATTGTGACATTCCAATGAGGAGAAAAGAGGCTTTCAAAGGAATATTTCAGTTTGTCTGCAATGAGGATAAACAGCACAGAACAGAAATTCATGGATTGGTTTTCATTGTGGCAGAGAAAAACCCAAATTCTGAGTTACTGCAAAAACTTTGCAGCTTAAGGCACTGCAAGGGAACTGTTCTTGCTCCAGTTTCACTGGTTTGTGTGTTTTAGCTGAAGTTGTGTGTGGTACTTTTGAGAAAGGAGCAGGGCTTGTGCCTCTGTAATGCAAAAGAGAAGTAGGCTGTTCATCATTATCCTCAGAAGAAGTTTATTTTAATGCTAGGTTGATTTTTCTGCATGTTATATAAAGTCCCTTTTTTTATTTTCAAGAACTGCCAATGTGGAAATATTCCATGAAGTAAGAGACTGAAATATTTAACTCACTTTGTTCTCTAAAAATAAAATTTGAAGAAAATCCATTAACTGTTGGAAGAAAATTCATTCGTGCCTCTGATTTAAAGCTGTAATTTTGATGTAACCTTTGGTTTTTGGAAATTGAAACATGGAGGGGTTTGGAATGGTAAAATATTTGCTATTAAGTACAATCTGATGGTGTTTAACTGCTGAGTAGTGATGAAGGTCCTACAGTATACGCAGGGTTGTTTTCTGAAGTTTGGAGCAGGAAATTGGGCAGGAATTTAAATAATTTATACCAATGGTCCCAGGAGGCTGCTGGGAGCCAAAGGAGCCAGGTTTCCCAAGGGATCATTCCAGGGCACAGGGGATATGGTTGGTGCTGCCCAGGAGCTGCATTTCTCCCCATGTGATGTCTTTTCATCAGAAGATGGCAGCAAAATCTTGTTAACTGCAGCTCTGGCTCTCCTCACACATTTCCATCGTCAGGGACTCTGGGATGCTGGGCAGGGTCTGCTGGAGGCAGCTTTGACCCCATTTCCTTCTCCAGCCACCCCAGACAGAGCCTGATGAGGTAGATCAGATGGGCTGGATCCTCTCTCTCCCTTCATCTCCCAGGGAAGGATTTCACAGGGAGGATTCACATTTCAGCTGCTAGAAAGGTGCTTCCACAGCCACTCCCTTCGTGCTGGATGGGAAAAACAGATCCCAAAAGTCTCCTTAACCTGAAGACAGGCTCTGCTCCGTGGGGCCCAGCAGCAGTAGGAGGAGAGGCAATGGGCAGAAATTCCACAGGGAATTCCACCAGAACATGAGGAAAAATATCTTTATTGTGGGGGTGACTGGCACAGACTGGCCAGAGAGGGTGTGGAGTGTCCCTCACTGGGATATTCCAGACCCCTCTGATGCCTTGTGCAGGCTGCCCTGGAGCAGAGGCTGGGCAGAGTCCCAGAATAAAGCAGGGATTTATCCAAAGGATCTCCTCCATGGATCCACCTTGGGCAGCACCAGAGCCCAGCCAGGGCTGCACCCAAGATGAACCAAAACGGCCCCAAAATGCACGAGCGCTGCCGGGGTCTGTCCCTGGGATCAGCTCTGCTCCATTTGCACCTTGCAGTTCATTGTCCCATTGCAGCTTTAGCCCAGGCAGTCCCACCCTGCTTGTTTTTCTCTCTCCAGCCCACGGGGTTTGTGCTCCTGGGCTGAGATTTGGGTCATTTGTCCTTGGTGCCCAGCTGGAGCAGGGATTGTTTGTCTCCCTGCTCTGTGCACACAGCTCACCATCCCAAAATGTGAAGCCGAGACCCACACACTAAAGCAGCACAGAATGTGAAAAATATAAAAGCTAAAACGGTGGCATCACCTTTGGACACAACCCTGTGCCACGTGCTCTGGGATGGCCCTGCTGGAGCAGGGAGGTGGCACCAGTGACCGACTGTCTGTGGGCCCTTCCAGCCTGACCCATCCTAGGATTCCAGAATCCCATCTGGAATCTGGGATATCTGGGATATGTGGAAGCTCATCTCACCCAGCTGGGGGGACTGGTGCAGCTGGGAATGCTCCACTCTGGGGACCCCAGCCATGGCCAAGGCCTTCTGTGACATCCTGAGGGCGACGTCCTGAGGGCGACGTCCTTGCCATGGGGGAAGGCCCAGTTCCAGTTTGTGTCACTTGGCTGCACCAGCCAAATTCTGAGTTACTGCAAAAACTTTGTGTTTTGGGTGATCTCTCTTTGCTGGGGTTACTTGGGATGGACTTTTCCTGTGGGAGAGGCTGTGGGATGGCCAACTGTGGGGTGAGGGTGGTCCCTGTCCCTGCCATTGCCCCTGCTGAGCGCTGGGCCCCTGCCAGGGGCTCTGGAGATAAACCTCAGGTTTTTACCTCCACATTGCCTCTCCTTTCCAGCTACCAACCTTTGCTTTGCTGACACAGTGCTGAATTTTGCACTTTGGTGTGTGTCCCCTCAGTTTTAGGGTGCTGCCAAGGCCCTGCTGCGGAGCTGAGGTTCAGCTGGAGCCTGCACCAAGCGTTTGCTGGTTGCTTTAATCTCTTTAATCTTCCCTTGGCTCCCAGCTGCTTTTTGGGAGCTGAGTGCTCCTGTTGGAGCTCAGGCTTTCCTGGAGGGCTTTGGCAGCACGCTGATGTCTGTCTTTCTATAGAAAGAACATATCCAGAGGCACCTTTCCTTTCTCTTCCCACAGCAAATGCCGACTGCATGGCTCTTCTGCTGCTGCTGCCACACAGAAGTGACATATGTTTTTAGATGTTTTAATAGGAAGTAATATTTGTGTACAATAATGCCTAGCAGCATCTGAAATATCATCATATGTAATTCATACAGGAGGCATGAGTTGAGCCCTAAATATCTTCTTTTTTTTCCTCTTTTTAAACTAAAATTGTCTTAGTTTAACTTCAGAATAGGCATTGAATTTCTCCATGGCATTCTGGGTATTTTCTCACTAAAGAAGTGTCTGTAATTTCTGATCTGTAATTAGAACCCAATTTAATAATTACATGTCCTGCAAGGAAATGTTTCTTGAGCAGGGCTTTGTTCTTATGCAGCTGCTGGGAGCACAAAGATGGGGATTATAAGAAATAGTTCAGATGAAAACGAACTGGTGAGGGCAGAGTACCTTCAGAAGTGATCAGAGCTGCTGAAGGATGAGTGGAGCTGATCAAATTCACTTTTTATCATATATAGTGTGGAGATGTACATCTCATAAGCATGCATGGCTTAAATCACTCTGGATGCAGAAAGATTAATTTTTGTGAGTGCTAATGACAAATTTTTATATGAAATTTAGCAGATCAAAGGCACTGTTTGAATGGCTTGTCTTTCCTCTGGGAAATTCCATCATAAGAAAAAGCTAAACTAAAAATTCCACAAGAGTTTTCCTAGGGTTTCCTTCCACAAAAACCTTTATCAAGCATATTATTAACTTAAGGCTAATTCAGAATCATTTTAGCCTTAAACATGAATAATTTCAGACTGACCCGATGACAGGTTCAAATTCTCTCCTAAACTATGAAGCTTAGCTAAAGGATCATATACTCATTTCATTAACTTCTTCCAGGCAATATTGTACCTTGGAAATGACTTAATTAGTTGAAATTCATGGCAAAGGTATTTTGGAAAGCTGCCTGGACCAGGAGATATGTGTAATACAGATCTGTATTTCTAGTTTGTGTTGGATGAATTGATCACATAAAAAGGTTTATTTCTTGGGAAGATCTTCAGGGAATGCTGAGAAGTTTAAAATCTATGGAAATGGCCAATTTTTATAATTGTTGGAGACAATTGCAGAGCTGATTCTGGTCTCCCTACGAGCTCTGCTCCCTGCTGTGCTGTAGTGTTGATAAAAGGGGATGGATGACTTTGGGCCCAGGTGATTGGGAAAGGGCAAATAATTTCCATTAAGAAATTCAGCTGGTTTAATTTTTTAGCTTAATTATAGAGTCATTAAGGTTGGAAAAGCTTTCCAAGACTCTTGAGGCCAAGCTGTGCCAGATTCCCACCTTGTCCCCAGCCCAGAGCTCTGAGTGCACCTCCAGGAATTCCTTGGACACCTTCACGGATGGGAAATCCAAACCTACCTGGGCAGCCCCTTCCAAAGCCATAAAGAAATTTCTCCTGGTGTCCAACCTGAGCCTCCCCTGGCCAGCTTGAGGCTCTGTCCCTTTGTGCTGCCAGCTGGTCACTGATTTCCTCCACAAAACATTCCTCAGTGTCATTCATCATCTGAGTGGTGACAGAATGTGTGGTCACAGCTGGCCCAGGCAGGTGGCAGAGTTGCAGGCAGATGTTTGCAGCTGCAGAGCACAGCTGGACACAGCCCCACATGTGCCTGGGTAAGAAAGCAGCTTAACAGAGGATTTCCAGGTATGCAGAGAAGTCTGCTGGAAACTCTCTTGAAGGACTTGTGCTTAAATGTGGTCTGAAATATTAATGTGACCTCCTTTTCAGGCCAGGGGACCTTCTCTAGCACTTCCATATGTTGGAGACCCTGGGGACACGCTGAGGCTCAGGCTGGCTCTGGATGAACATGACAGTGTTGAGATGTTTGACCTCCAGCACCAAGATCAGTCCAGGCTCTGGCACTTTGCTCCCTTGTAATTTCTTCCTCATTTTTCCAGAAGGAGATGGGAACAAGGACACTCAGGTTTGGTTTTTTGCCTCCTATCACGGGTTGAGGAGTCAAACTCCACTGTTTATTTTTCAGGCTGCTGCTCTGCCTGTTCTACTCTTCAAAATATTGAACTGAGCTTGCTTGAAATGAAAAGCAGCAGCCCAAGCTGATCAGTCCAAGAGGATGTTCCTGTGTCCTCCATCATTAAAGATGGATGTGCTCAGTGAGAATCTCCTTGGCATAGGAATGTGTTATTGGGCCTCTGCTTGGACTTCCAGGGACTGTGGGCTCATGGCATGCTGCCAGTCCAGGTCTTCCTGCAGAGATTCCTTCCATTACAGAGACAGACCCACCACCTCCAGCACTTTTTGGGCTTTTCCTGGTGCTTTCCATGGGAAAGGGCTCAGTGAGCCTGGTGTTCTCTCCAGCAGTGTAAGGGATCACCTGCAGAACTTGGGATCTTGGCAAAAAGGGGTGCCTGGTGTGACTTTATGGGGGTGTCCATGGTGTCTTCTGCAGTTCTGGCCTTGGAGAACTCACTGTGACTCTTGAGGTTGCTCTTGGTATGGATTGAACCCCACCCAGCCCTTCCTTGTCCAGATAAATTGAGTCTGAAGTGCTTTAGATGTAGTTGGTCACCTCCAGTGTGGTTTTTGAAGCAGATTTTGGTTTAGTTGGAGCCGCCTTGGGAAAATTCCAGCCTTTTCCCAGCCCCAAAACAGAGTTGCAGGTGGGTTGTGGGGACAGGAATTTGTCACATCAGCCACCTGCAACACCAGCACGCGGCGACATTTTCATGGCACTGCAGGAGAATCCTGAGGGATTCGGAGGAGGAATCTCCTCCTCCCTGCTGACAGCCAAATTGCAGAGTGCCGTGGCTAATTGCACGCTCCAAGTGTCTCCAACATTGCAATTCCATGTAAAAAATTGCCATCCCTGCCCTGGGAACGTCACAAAGCCATGCTCAGCAGTCAGGGTATTTCATACCTCTCACTGAACAAAAAGAGTGGCTCGTCCCCAAAAAGATGATGAATATGGAGTGCTACAACAGTGTTTTGGTCCTGTGAGAAGATTGATGGATTTGGGCAATGCTGGTTTTTTCTTTCTCCCCCTACAACCAAGTTCTATTCAAAATCCTCCCATTCAGCACCTCCCGAGAATTAATTGAGCTGCTTTCTGTGCCTTGGACTGATTTGCATATTTCACCCTCCCCCTTCCAAAGCCATTTAAAAACCCAGTCACTCTGGGAATCACAACATCCAAAGGCTGGGAAACCACCAGGTAAACACTCCGGTGTTGTTTCCGTGGAAATATTTAATTGTAATTGAACAAGAATTACGATAATTTTTTATGGTGACATATGGCAATTACCACTCAAAACGTTTCTGAGAGACTTCTGAGTTGTTTATACCATTGCTGGAAGTGTTTTAAAAACAATGTGAAATTCCTCAGGAACTGGATTATTTGTTTCTATCCAGGGGATAATTTCCTGCAGCAGAAGTAAACTATTAAATTAATCACGCCATATTTAAAGGGCAGCATTTGCATTGGTCTGACCAATGAATCATAACCAACAATTTCCTTTTTATAGCTGAAAGGAGAGGAGAACACACAAAATATTAGGAAATGATCCATGAACAGCTCTCTCCTACAAATGACAGCTGTACATTGGAAATTTTCATTTAAGAGAACAAAAAAAAAAATCCCAGCTTGATGAAGGCCCTTGGAAAAGTCCTGGTTCTTGTTCCCCTTTTGTGAGTAAATTTCCTTTCCTGTTTGCAATTTCCTTTTAGGGATGGAAAGTGGCTGGTGTGATGTCCCAAACTGTGGCTTGGGTCTTAGTGGGTTTTTTTTGTGGCATTTGGGTTGTTTTTAATGAATTCAGCACTTTTGTCTTTTGGGGAAATCTGGTTATTTTAGCATTAGAAAGAATTAATTTGTGGGATTCTTTCCCAAGTTGTCATGTGAGAATGGCTGTGAACATTAACCACATCAATTATAGCTGAAGAATTCTCAGCCCAGTGGGCTCAGACCACAAACTCCTTAAATTCTGCCGTAAATTCTGAGGTTGCCATGAATTATTGCAGTTATTTTTGTGAGCTGGTGTTGGCAGCAACGTGAGAAATGTTCTGGTTCTCCCAGTGACTCACTCCTGGCCTCAAGCTAAGCACTTAAAGTGTCCATGGCTCACCTGAAAAAGGGAGAGCAGCGCCTCTCTCCGAGGTGGAACTGGTGCCAGCCCTCCTGAATCAATGTCTGAGAGGTGCCTGAAGTTCCCAAAACAAAAGATGCCTTCAACAATTCAGCATTGCCAGGAAAAAAATCACAATTCCTTGCCGTTGATGCAAAAGGAGTTTGAGATACCGCAGTCACCCTCTGTTAAATGCAGAGAATTCCCAGGTTTCCTAAAAAATTGAAGGGGTAATTGATTATAGTTTCTTTTTTTGGAGTTAATGCTGGAATAAAAGGAAGCTGACAGCCTGAACTTGTTATATCAGAGACAGATTCCAGCTCTGAAGTTGCTCAGTGTCACCTTTGGGAGGCTGGGAGAAATGATGGCTTTTGGTGACACATTTTTGCATGCTCCTGGCCATGGAAATGCTGCTTTGGTGAGCACAGCTGCCCAAACTCCCTCTCCAAAGCCCCTGAGGCTCACTTGTCCCCTCTGAAGGTGGCAGTGGCTCTGGTGAACATCCCAAATGTTCTGAGGGATGCAGCAGGAGGCAGGGAATTCCCTCTGGAATGGAAGGAATGGTGCAGGGATGGTGCTGAGGAGGAGCTTTCTGAGCAGAGCCATCAATCCTCCTGCTCCTGCCTGGTTCCTTTGGCAGAAAATCAGATTGTTTGGGGTTCAGATTAATCAGATCTTGGCTGTCTCCTGGCTGGCTGCTTCTGTAGGGGTGTGGCAGTGGAGAAGCTCTTCCCTGCCCTCTCTCCAAAGGTGTCCAAGCCTTTTGTGGCTTCCCAAATCAGTGCTGTGCAGTTTTGTACCAGTTCCCAAACAACACTTACCAGGTTTCAATATTCTGCTTTTTGATTGCTTCTGGTTTATTTTGAGGATTTTTTGGTGCTTGTTTTGTTCCATGCACCTCCTGGGGAAGGTGAAGAGTGATTATGGCAGAACCAGATCGACACCAATGGCACCAAAAACCAGCTCAACTCTCAATGTTCCTGCTTCAAAAAAAATGAACTAAAAAATCAAGCTAAGATTTTCTGTGGATTATCTCCAGCACCAGTTAAAGAACTGAATTCTTAAAAGCAAAATATGGGGAGAATAATACAGTCCTCTTTTTGCTGAGTGAGTGAGATAAATAGAATTATAGAGTGGTTTGGGTTGGGAGAGACCTTCAAGACCATCTCATTCCAGATCCCTGGACACCTTCCAGTATCCCAGGTTTCTCCAAGCCTCATCCAACCTGGCTTTGGACACTTCCAGGGGCAGCCACAGCTGCTCTGGGCACCCTGTGCCAGGGCCTGCCCACCCTCACAGGGAGGAATTAGTTCCCAATATCCCATCCATCCCTGCCCTCTGGCAGTGGGAGCCATTGCCCCTTCCCAACAGGACACCAAGGTCTGTTCCCACCACAGGCACTCTCAGAGGTTCAAACCAATATTTTTACCCACCTGCAGGATTTTTTAAATAATCCTTTGAAAAGGAATATTGCACCTCTCGACAGAAAACCAGGAAAGACCAAGAGATAAGGCCTAAAAAGCCTTATCAGGCTTTTGAACAGCCTTTCCAGAAGTGCTGCTTTCCATTCCAGGAAAGCTGGGAGAGTTTTCCCAGACCCAGGCCAGACCAGAGGTGCTCTCCCAGGCAGGAGAGCTGAGACTCCTCATTGGAAATTCCTGTGCAGGGTTAACCCAGCGCATGAACTCTCCTTGTCTCTCCCAATAAAACATGAAAACCACCCCAGACTGTGTTAAATCCCTGCCTTGGGATGAGAGCAGCCACCTGATTCCAGTAACCCTTGGTCAGGATCATCCAGAGAGTGCCTGAGGAGGAAAATTGTATTAATGCTAAAACTAGAATTAAAAAAAAATTAGAATATAAAGTACTGCCTTCCTTCCCCCCTCCTCCACCAAGATTTATATTTTGGGGTTTTTTTGCTTTTACCCTCTTTACCTTTCCTTCCAACTTTCTGAAATCCTTTTGGCTTTTTAATTATGCTCCAAATCCTTCCAACAACATCAGCAAAAAGTGGCCTTTGTGTTTGCCTCTTGTGGAGCTGGGGAGAAGCCAGCTCCTGTCACTTGTGCAAGTAACACTTCTGGCAGAGCTTAAGACAGAATCCTGAAATATTGAATAATTGACATTCTTAGTTGCAAGTGGAGATTTTCTGTCGATAAGAGGTGGCTGCTCTGTTTGATGATTGTGGAGTGTCTGAGCAGGGAACAAATCCATGTCTGGGGCTCTGCTGCAGATGGAAGGAGGGATGCACACCTGGAAGGCAGGGATTGTATTCAGCAAAGGGGAAAGGGACAGAAAATTTGGCTGAAATTGGAAATTAGAGAGTTATTTAAATGTTTTCATAGGTATGGAATTGGTTTAGTGGATAAAACATTATCCACTGAATAATGTGAAGCAATGGAAGGGGACAGAGAGAGCTGGGAGATGAGCACAGGGAAGGATTGAAAGGAATGAACCAGAACTGGTGGTGGATGAGTATTTGTAACAGAAATTACTTAAATTTGGATTAATTACATTAATTTTGCATAAAATATATCTCAGCCTGCTAAGCAAACATTGTTCATATAAAAATCTGAATGTCATTTGACTGGAAATACTGATTAATTTGTTTGGCCCAACCCCATTTCTCTACAAAGAACTAATTTGGATTCTCAATCCATATTTCTTGCTGTTTAATTTCATGTATCATAGGAAAAGCCATTTTTATTGCAGATGACTTCCTGGTATTTGGATTCTTTTAGTTCAAAAATATATTTTTATATTTCAGGTGTTGATCAAGCACACCTCACTCCTGAGCAGAAAAGCAGGATTTAAAAGGAATTTTCAGGTGATTTTTGCCTACTTAGAGAATGCACGGAGCTATTTAACTGGGAGTCAAATAGACGAGCTGAATAATTAATAGAGTCAGTTTTTCCTGGCCAACTTTCTTAAGGAACTGCCTGCAAAACTTTGCCTTTGAGGGCTGACTTTGTCTTTCAGAGAGAAGTTGTTTATTGAGCCCTTTTCAAGCTGCTGTCGGTACCCTTGACACAAACAGGGCTGGATTGATCCAGCCTGCCCAGGGCTGATCTAAATTCACCTGAAACCCCACTGAATGAACAGAATATCCCCATTGTGACACAAAATTCCCATGGAAAAATATCTGGATTTTGTCAGCCCCTTAAAAAGGCACCACAAGCAGAAAGTGGCTGGGTGTGAGTTGGGGAGACTCAATTGCTGCTGGTTGGAATTATTGGGACAGGTTTTGTGCTAAGCCTGCCCTTCCCAAACACTTCAAATTACTTTTTTTAAAAAAAATATGGTTCTAAATCTTGCAAAGCAGATTCTCCCTCGGAGCATCCCTGCAATCCTCCCTCCCAGCATCCCTAAAATCCCACAGATTGAGGGTGATAGGACACCGAGTATCCTGGAGTGGCTCGATGGGATTGAAAAGCAAACATCAGCTTGAATAGCAGCTCTGAGCAAAAAATTGATTTCCAAATGGACAAAATAGATCTTTTTATACAATCTCAGGCTCCTTGTTTGATATTTAAGTTTGATATTATTTTCCAATAATTGGAAAATCAATTTGAGGGGATTCGCTCTCATGTGCGCAGGAGGTTTCACACAGCCCAGCTGGCTTGGGCTCATTCCTGGCCCCCAGATCTTGCCCCAGCTGGGGAGGAAATCCTTCACAATCCTTTCTGATTGCCAAAAACGATGAGTCAAAGTCCTGACAGAGCAGCTCAGGGAAAATAACAGCAGAGCAGCTCAAACTGGGAGACAAGGCTGGAAAAGGAACACAGGGATGGTGCGGAGTTTCTTACAAGTGCATAAACCAAAAATATTTAATGCCCCTCACACTCCTGGAGGCTTAAAACACTTTGGCAGGGAAATAGGAGAAGATTTGATCAAGTCTGAGAGGTGAAAATGGCAAAAGACAAACTGTGAAATCACAGGGTGATTTGGATTGGAAAAGCTCTCCAGGATCATCGAGTCCAAGCTGTGCCCAATCCCCACCTTGCCACCCTGCCCAGTCCAGGCACTCCTTGGACACCTCCAGGGATGGGAACTCCAAACCTCTCTAGGCAGTCCTTGAAGGAGAAAAAACCCAATTAAATAGCTTAGAAAACAACACAACCACTTAGAATTGTGGAAGTGAGCAGATGGCATGAATTCCTTGTGTCCTGTCTTTTCTGCAGGGAACTTTTCTCACCTGAGGCCTCTTCATGGTGTCCTCACTTTTCTGTCACCTGTCCCTTCCAAATCTGCTATAGATGAGCAGTGGCCCTTAATTTCAGCCTTTTTCTTATGTACCAAAGGGGAAAGGCAGAGAAAAGGCTGGAGAAGCTCCAAAGTGACCTGGAAATATGTACAGAAACATTTCCAGAGGAGAACGCACCTCCCTAACTCCGTGTGTTAATCCCCCACTCTGCTTTCCCTCTTTAGCTCGCAAACTGCATTTCCCATCAGTCGTGATTCTCTTTGGGAAAGCTTTGAAACAGGCAGAGCAAAGCCTCTTTTCCCTGTTTGCTCCCAAATCAAGGCAGTTTGAGGAGGCAGAAGGGGATTCAATTTAGCCAACTCAGCTCGTGCAGCAGATGTCAAAGCACGGAGCTCGTTTGTCATCAGCCTTCGTTGGGGGAAAGTTTGCTCTCAAAAACCACTGAAGAAAACAACCTTGCTTGTATAACAAGCCTCGTTGGCTGCTGGATTTTCAAGCAGATGCCTCCTTTCCTCAGATCAAATAGTTGAAATATCATCCCTCGCCAGGTAAAGGGAAAAAAAAACTTCATTGTCTGCATCTTTTTCAAATCCAGCTGAAAAGCGCTTCGGGTTCTGTGTGGGCTTTTTTTTTCCCTGTGTTTTCAGATCACTGCCTGTGCTGTTCTGGCACTCCCAGGATCAGTGATAACAAGCAGGTCTAGATAAGACATCCAAATTTCTTTTTGCTGGGAGTTACGACTTGGTAGAGCTGCAGTGCTCCCAGGATGTTCACTGGTACATATTAATTTATGGAGAATTTTTATTTATTTATTTGTTTGTTTTTATGGAAAAATGGAGTGTATTTATTTAAAAAAAGCTTTCAGGGAGGATTTCTAAAAAATAATCCAGTTTTGTGCCTTTTGCAGTGATTTGACATTTTTGGACTGCTGTATTTACACAGTTGATTGTGTAAAGATGAGCTTTTATGAGGTTGGATTTGATGATTTCTGAGGTCTTTTCCAGCCTAAATAACTCTGTGATTTTGAGATCTGTGGGGCACTTTGCTGAGTAAAGGAACTGCAGCTCTTAAATCCCATCCTTCATTTCCTGTGCTTTAATTACCTGTGACCTGGAGTGACTCAGTGTCACCTAAGAGAGAAAAGGTGCTTTATAAATAAATCATTTTCCTCCCTAGAGTCCCAAAACATTGGTTTCACATCCTATTATCAGCACGGGGTTGTGCTGTCCAACAGACTTTTAAGGCACCCTGAATTCTGTGTGTTGTTATTATAAAGATAATGAAGTGCAGTTCTTTTAGCTAATATTGTTTGCAGAGGGTCACTCCAGTAAATTATTGGGGAATAATTTCCTTTTAAACTGAGGTGGAACACAACCCAAGAAGATTTCATTTGTCTCACTGAAGCCTGTTTGAAGGTGTCATCTCCACAGGTTTTATTGGAAAAGGAGGAGTTGTGGTAGCACCTGGAGGATGATGGTTGTGCTCTCCAAGCCCTGACTCAGGAATTGGGCTGAGCTCTGGATTTGGGAAGAGTCAGACAGGTAAGGTAAGTGCAGCTAAAGCTAAAGGAATGTGGACATGAAGGAACACCCAGCCCTCAAGGAATGAGTTATTAGCATGGATGGAGGTTGCTTTTGCTGAAAGCCAAATCAGTTCTCTACGTTTTCATCCTCAAATAATTAATTTTTTTGTAGTATTTCAAAACCAAACCAAATCCTCTGGTGTGACCCATAAAATGTAAGGCAATGGAGAGCACAGAGTCACTAAAGATTTATTGGGCTGCTGGTTTGGCTGGGAGCTCCAGCTCCCACCTGAGCTCCAACACCTCTGCAGGAACCCATCTGACTCTGGCTCATGGGAGAAGCATCCCAAGTGTGGAAAAATTTGCATCCAAGAAAATTAATTGCTGGCTGTGGCATTACTGAGCTTCTCCTGAGAGGTTCAGCGAGCTCTGGGCTGTGGGAATTGAGTGGAAATCACTGGGAGAATTTTCTCTGCTGGGGAAACATCCACATGAACCCAACAAACACCAGGAGCTCTTGGAAATCCCTGGGCCTGTCCCACTTGAACGCAGTTGGAAGGTGAAAACAAACTCCAAAATGTCCAAATAATCCAAAAATCTTCTCACTGCAGAGCCCCCAGATTCTTGATATAACAAAATTCACACTGGATGTCAAAGCCCAGGAACTGATTTGTGGTTGCATTAAATCCAGGGCAGTCCTGGAACAGAAATCCAAGGAACAGACACTTTCTGCAGGTTGTAATTGCAGGGATTTTTCTCCTTCTGTCCTTTTGGAGGTCAAATGAACAGAAGATATTTTGGAGATAATTTTCCAAATGTTTCAATTAATTTTTCCCTCGTGCAAGTTGATTTTAAACTTACCCATGTTAATTATTCCACATGTAAAGGCTTGGCACCTTTCACCACACCAGGCTGCTCAGATAAGTTGGATAATCATATTTTTAAAATGTTTTTAGCATGTCACATTGTAGTCAACAATTACTGAGTGGCTTTGTTGTGGTCAAGTGCCACGCACAAGCAAAAATTTCCTAAATTCCTCTACAAATACATTGTCCTAAAAAAGTAGGCTAAAACCCAAGGCCATTTGTACATGAGAAGGTTCCCTACCAGAGCTGCTAGATCACTATTAATTTATTTGACAGCTTTTAGGCTGAGTTCAGATATTAGAGCTGTCATTGTAAAATACTTCCATTTTTCCTTCAACGCTGCTTTGAGATGCTGCTGCTTTGAAGCTTTGTCAAAGTAGCTCTGAATCAGGAGAAACTTTCCATTTTATTTTTTTTGTAAGTTGAAAGTCTGAAGAGCCTCAATATGCTGTATAAAATTGTTCTGAGGATCGAACCTCCTCCTATGGTACCCTGGAGCATTCAGTCACTTTCAATAAATCTCTTTTAATAATTTCTCACTTGTCCTTATTATTACTAACAGCCAGAGCATCTCAAGGCAATGTCAGAGTAAAGGCTTTGGCTGGATGCAGGAGGAAGGCTTATTTGAAAGTTAACATGAAGGAAAAGTAATCCAAATGTGAACTTTTTGGTGGAAAGTGACTGGATTTTTTTTGCATGAATTTACAGATGGTGTCGATTCTGTCAAAAAAGTCTGAGTTTCTTTGATTTAAGAAGTTGTGTAACAGGGTAAGGATGTTGAGAATGGAGTTTGGGAGGTCTGTTTTTCTCGTTTTTAAAGCTTTGCTTTGATTAGTTTTCTGTCATTATCTCTGGAAGAGCTGCGTTCAGCATCTGCTGGGAATATCTGCCATTAAATAATTCCTGAGATATGGATCTGGGCTACTTGAGTACCTCCCCATCCTTTAACAAAAATAATCAACCACAACTTTCCATTAAAAGCATCCTGTGAGTTTGGGGAAGGCTTTTCATCCACTTTATCTTGAGTTAATTGCAACCTCCTTTATTGATCCCCATGATGTGCATGAAGAATTCCAACTGGACAATGCTCCCTTGTCTTCAGCTGGATGTCAGACTGATTTCTGATGGATTTATCCAGGGAGTGATAAGAAACAAATTCCAAGTGATTATCTGAATAAATAAATGTAATTCCCCATGTGGAGTGAGCTGGATTAAAGCAGAACCTTGACCAACAAATCTTTCAGCACCTCTTGTGCTACTCCCAAGGTTTCTCCTTCCAGCAACCTCCCTTCTGTGGTTCTCTGATCCAAACTGCATTCTCTGCCCTAAAATTGATTTCCTCATGAGCTTTTTGTTTAAAAATGTGGCAGCTTAAGGGACCCCCACACCCAAGGCACTGCCTCACCCTTGAGCCAAGGTGAAAAGATTTAATCTCAGGACTACCCCCCTACTGAACGTGCACTTCTTTCCCTGAAAATGTTCCCAATTCCCATGGGAGCCATATCATCCTGCAGGAGGTGATGCTCCTTGTATCACCTTCCTCGTTTGATAAGGAAGGAAAAAATCAGGAAGAGACCATTCATTTCTTTGTGGTTTTGTGCTTTTTTGTTGTTGTTGTAGGAGCGCCAGGAAGAGTTTTCAAACAAGGTTTGGGGAGGGCGAGCGAGGCCAATTCTCTCTTTATGGTTGCTTTTTTTCCCCTCATAAACCAACCCTCAGCTTTGCTACCAGTCTATCATGGAGGCGATTTAATCTCTATAAAGCTCTTGACAACTGCAGTGATAATTTCAGCCTCCCAGTTTATGAGATTATAAAAGGCACTTTTCCCTCACCAGTGTGAAGAGCTGGGTTTAGCCAAGCTGCAGTGGATGATTCAGAACATTCATTTTGTGCCTGAGAGAGATCCTGAAGCCTGGCAGTGCCTTGTGACCAAGTTATGTGGTGTGGTTTGCAAAAAAGAGCCAGTTTTATAGGAATCATTGTAACACAATGAAAAGGATCTTTTCGGAGTGTAGCTTTCAAAATACACCCATAAAACAGTGCTGATGGTTACAGGGTGACAGGAGCACAGCAAGAGTAATCACTAGGCTGCATTTAAAATAAAATAATGGAGTTTATAGGGTATTGGGACAGAAAACAGAGGGTTTTTACCTACCATGAGTCTTTTAATGGAGCACAATGGAATTTGGGGGTCGGCCTCTTCCCCCAGGTGACAAGAAAAGGGGAATTGGCCTCAAGGGAAAATTCAGGTTGGAGTTTAGGAAAAGATTTCTTCCCTGAATGGGTGATTAAGCATTGGAAGGGCTGTGGTGGAACCACCACTCCTGGAAGGTTTCAACAACAAGCAGGTGTGTGGCACTTGGTGATGTGGGTTGATTGACAAGGTGGTGTTTGGCCAAGTGTGGACTTGATCTTGGAGATCTTTTCTAACCTCAGCGATTCCAGAGTTCTCAGAGCTGGGAAGCTCCGTGTCTGTTCCTTGCAGCCAGAGCAGAGGAGCCCTCACCGTGCCCAGGCTGGGCATGAGGGGCGCAGGGTGAGCTCCTCACCCTCAGCAGCTGGGCCAGCATTCCCAGCAGACATTCCTGGGAGCATGAGGAGAACAGCAGTGATTGGGGAGGTCATGGAGCAGAACCTGTTTTTCACTGCTCCTGTCAGTCCTTGTTGCTACTGAGGGGAAAAGAGCTGGGAGAGAGCAGAGCCTGACTCTTGAGCCACTGGTTTGGCTTCCCCTCCTGGGGTTCTGGGTGAAGCTCTTGGATCTCCCAGGGTTTTTTCATTCAAATGTCTGAGGAGTAAAAGGAGGAATTCCACTTTGAGGCCTCAGGAGGGAGGGCATAAATGCAGAGCCCTTTTTCTGTGCCCACACGTGAAACCCAAGGAAAGAAATTGCGTTTTCTGTTTGGTCAAACTTGGCTGAATCTGGTGGGCGACTCCAAAGGGAAGAGGAGAGTGCTGAGCGAGATGGGGAGTATCAGTGGGACTGCCCGTTCTCAGTTTCTCAGCAATCAGGGTAGGAAGCCATCAGTTCTCCCCTCAGGGTATGGATTTCTTGAGGGGAAGGTGAAGCCTGAGGCTGGGATCCTTTCCTGGATGGTCGGACTCCAGCCCAGGATGAAAACAGACAGGAAAGGCTGGGGAGGCTCCCAGAAGATCCAGAGGTGGAATTGGAGTCCTGTCAGCACTGCAGATGCTCCAGAAACATGACAATAGGAGCAGATAAATCTTTTAATTAAATATTTCACATATCAGTCGTAATTACTTCCAATTAGCGCTAATGAAGTAAGGATGGTGCAAACAAGCAATATAATCTGGTGATAAGCGATTTTTAATTAATATGAATGGCATGGATGGCACTAATTGACTCAGTTTGGATTTGATTCTTTTAAAAACCCTTTGGTGTTTAAAGAGTCTCTTTTATTTTTTTGAGCTCCTTTTCCCCTCTCTCTCCCTTTCTTTTCCTCCACTACAGCATTTTTTGCTACTTGGAATTAAAATATTTTGAGTACCCCAAGCTCAGTTTTCTCCAAGAATGTTTACCATCTCAAATTTATATTTTATATATTTTATATAGTGATGAAATTAAATCCTTTCCTCTTGTCCATCACTGCAGTTCCCATTATTAACAGTACCAGTGAAAATTGGATCTTTGTGAGGCATTTTCCAAAAAGCAAATGCACCATGCAGGAAGGAGATAAGTTCAAATGCCAAACCCATCAAACCAAATTTGAAATCTTCTCATACTCTCAGATATTGACATTCTTTATCAATATTTAAGGTTCTTTTTAGGAATCCCAGGCACAGAATATTTGGTAGCTTACTCTGACGAGGAATCCAATATGTAACTGTCTACAAAATGTGGTTTTGCCAGCATGAATAAAGCCTTCAAAATGATCATGAATCACACCCAGAAGATTTGTGGGGATGGTTTTCCCTGTTTTCTCTGGCTTAGGGTCTCTGAGACCCAGTTCAGGCCCTCATATTCTATTTTACTTTCTCTTCCAACTCCTGATCTTGTGTCAAGCCAACTCTTCTATAAAGATTTCTAGGGGAATAAAATTAAAATTAATTCCAAGATTTTGACAGGCCCCTTTCCCCCTGAAAATTTACACAGGAATTTGATGCAGGAAACTCATCCACATTTTTTGCAGATCAATGTAGTAGCTGGGAATTTTTTGGGAACAAATAACCACGTGTAGGATTGGCCTATAAAGTTTTAGGGGTGGGAGCACAAATAGAAACCCTGCTAATCACAGTCCTCTTCCTGCCTTTGGTAGCTTATTTTACAATAGGAGGGTCAATCTTTTCCTTTGATTTAATTTAATCAAAGGGATTAAATGTGGGATTTTAATGACTCCTGGATATCCAGGAAGAGCTGCCGGTGATGGTGCCTTCACTCCCTTGCTTATCAGTACAAAGGAGAGTGTGAACTGCTGCATTAAAGACAAACATTGACAAAAAAAAAAGTGATTTTTTTCGTGCAGCCTCATTTAGGCTTTTAAAAACCATCAGAGAGGATAATTCCATCATGCCCAGGATCCAGATCCTTAATTCCCTTTGCTCCCCCTGGAAACTGTGACCACCAAGAACATTTCAATATCAGCCCTTGGACACAAGACTGTAACTCCTTCCATTCCTAAAATTTCATATTTTTAAGACACATTAGGAGACAGTGCTTGAAGAGAGGAAAAATAAATGAAAGCATAAAAATGAATAACAATTATTTTCCCAGCCCATTTGAGGGGAGCAGCGAGCAGTCATTACCCCCATAAATCACCAAGTGTCCAATTTTGGTTGCAACAATTCAAGGAATTTCAGCCAGCAGGATGAACTAGGAGAGAGCAGCAGTTTTATTAAACATTTCCAAGACAGATTGTGTGGTTAACTGGCAAATTGGGGAGTCTATAAATAAAATATGGAAGGAGCAGCCAACTACGAGCTCCTTGTTTTACACACAGCTTGTCCCCATCAGTAAATCTGTTTTAAAAGCTGCTGGGTGCTTGATAAGAATTGTATTTTCTCTTTGAAATGATATCATGTCATCCCAGCACCCAATCTCCTTGTGCTGGCGGCGTTATTGGGTGATTTGTTATAATAAATGTATTTGCTGCTCACTTTATGCTTGTAAGGACACATTTTCCTCTTGGAAAATGGAGGTAATTAGACCTGAAATTCTCTTTGTGAGTGACAACTTCTCCACAGCTCAGGAAGAGCTGAGGTACCACTAAGGATGAATTTCATCTTGTCATAAAAAATTGCTTCAAGTATTTTATTTTGCAGGAGGCCCTGCAAATCCCATCTACCTAAATGAAACTGGGCTGGAGAAGAGGTGGAAAATTACCTGGAATTTGTGAATCTTTCTTTTAATACTATGAAACTTTTTGTTGGTTTTCCCTCATGGGTTTGATTAAGTTTTGCTGAGAAACTTAAGGAGGGAATTCAGCCCTTCTTTTTTTTTCTGGAAGGGTTCAACAGCATCCTTGTCTCTCTTGATTAAAGCCAAATTTTACATGCTATTAAAGCTGAGTTTGTTTGCTGCTGCTGTTTAATATAGGCAAGAAAAAAGCTGCAAAATCAGGCCAAAAGAAAAAAAAAAAAGAATTAGCAACAAAAATCACATTTAGGCAGAAGAGGAGATCTTAGACAACCTGCCCAATTAAAATTACATTTAAAGAAGTCATTTGAAGCAGAGAGAATGAAGACTTTGAGTTACAAAACAACCCAGCTCATTGAGAAGAACACAAAGCTGTAAAATTAAGGATCAATCCAAACTGGGATTTCCAAAGCCTTCTCTCCTCACTGAGCTGCTAGAGCCTATTTCAGGAGTCCTGCAGATTTTCCTCACCCAGTGGATAACCCAGGCCTGAACCTGGAAACAATGCCCAGCAGAAATTGCATTTATTGCTGTTAATTCTGTACCATTGAGGTGGTTTCATGATCCGAGCTCAGCTGAGCAGGGCCAGGAATTGGATTTCCATTTGTGGTTTGTGCCATAGCTCAGCCCTGTCAGTGAGGGATGGAGATCAGGAACTTCTTGGAATTAAGGATTTTAATGAACACCTTTAATGTTGCTTTAAAAGTGCTGGTTAATTGGGAGTATCCTTAATAATATTAGTTGTAATTTGGGTGTCCTTATCACACCCAAATGGGAGGTTTTGGGAATGTGATCCCAGGATAAAGGGTGGATTCCCAACATTTTTAGTCAGGAAAATTTAAATTTGACAGGCTCAGCTGAGGTCAGGTTCTAGGTGGAGAAATGAAAAGCCTCAATGGAGAGAGAATTTGAAGCCTTAAAGAAGAGAAATTAAAAGCCTTAAAGAGGAGAAATTTGAAGGATTAGAGAAGAGAGAAATTAAACCCCTTTAAAAAGAGAGAAATTTGAAGGATTAGAGAAGAAAGAAATCAAAAGCCTTTAAAAAGAGAGAAATCCAGGCTGTTTAATAGATGTCCCTTGGACTTTGGAAGCCTGTGCTTGCAGAGGGCCCCATTCCCTGTCCATGCAGTCGATGGGATGCTCCCAAACGAGCCTGGCCCAGGTGCAGCCCCATCTGAGCTGGGATTTGGAGCTCCTGGGTTTTTGGAGGCTGCTCCCTGCTCCTGGCACAGCAGCTGCATCACCCAGCACAGCGTTTAACTGCAGCTGGAGCTTGGATTTGCCTTTCACCCACGAGCCAGGAGCTCCCATCCAAACCTCATGGATGAGAGCCCGTGGGCAGAGCTGGAGTCTCCCTGGCCCTGCTCCACTGCAGCAGGATCAGGGCTGGAGCCAGAGCAGCTGCTGCCCTGGCTGACTTTGGGGCAGCACTGAATTTATCCCTCTCCCCACACATTATTCCCAAAACCTCTGTGTGAACAGGCAGCTCCGTGCTGGGGCTGCCAATGCTGCGCAGGAACATGAAAACAGATTTGGAAATAGAGAAATCTGATCGCAGGGCTAGAGAGAAGTTGCCAAGTGTGAACTCTCTTTAACTGTGGGGCTGGAAATTCCATGGAATCAGTGGTTTGATGGGATCATTGAGTCACAGAATGGAAGGGCCTTAAAGTTCATCCAATTCCACCCCTGCCATGGCAGGGACACCTCCCAGTGTCCCAGGTTGCTCCAAGCCTTATCCAGCCTGGCTTGGGCACTGCCAGAGATCCAGGGGCAGCCCTGGGAATTCCATTCCAGTCCTTTCCCACCCTCCCAGGGAACAATTTTTTCCTAATATTTAATTTAAATCTACCCTGCTTCATCTTAAAGCCCTTCCCCCTCATCCTACAGCTGTGTGCCCTTGTGAAAAGTCCTTTTCCAGTGGAAAGAAACAGGAGAAAGCAGATGAAAGTGTCAAACAGGAATATATTTCAATTTGATTACATTCCCCTTACACTGGCAATGTATTTATATGTGCACTGTTAGAGGAAGGGCACTGCAATTCCAGAGTGATTTTATTTTTGTAAAAAAATCTCCATTTACTCCAATAGGAGGGAAATCCTGCATTGCTGCAGCTCTGTGGAGCCGTGTCAATGTTATTTGGGAGTTTCTGCAGGAGTTTATTCCTGTAGAATTTGAATGGCAGAGATTGTGTAGCTTTGCCAGCCACCCCTCAGAATTCCAGAATTTTGTATTATAAAATAAAAACACAACTTCAGCTGCTCACCATATTTCTCCCGGATAATACCAAAATTTCTCACAGAAATTTCTCCCAGCTCTTTTACAACCAGACCTTTCTCAAGGTCTCCTAGACTTGCAGAAAACAGGACGGATTTGGATCCAGAGGACCCGAGGTGTTGGTTCCTTCCCTTTCTTCTGGCAGGGAATGGGATTTGCCCTGCATGGCTGATCCAATCCCACCATCCCATGGGGAGATGCTCCGCCCAGGGGAGGAGCCAAGCATTCCTACCTGGGTACAATCTGAGCTTTGGGACAGCACAGCAGCCATTGGCCACTGCATTGCCAGAGGAGCAGCTTTGTGCTGCCTGCACTCCCAGAGGAGCAGCTTTGTGCTGCCCTGCACTCCCAGAGGAGCAGCTTTGTGCTGCCCTGCACTCCCAGAGGAGCCCAGGCCCATCTGCAGCAGCCCTGGAGCTGCAGAGGAAAACTCCCCCCTTGTGCAGGATCCCTGCTGCAGCAGAGCCACAGCTGGCACTGCAGGAGGGCTGAGCCCCCACGGGATGGGGCTGGGACACCGCCCTGACACACAGGGGGCAGCTCCTGCTCTCACTCTGGCAGTCTTTTTTTGTATTATTGCTTTTTAATTTTAATTTTATTTTTTTCCCTAATAAAAAACTGTTATTCCTATTCCCATATCTTTGCCTGAGAGCCCCTTAATTTCAAAACTATAATAATCCAGAGAGATGGGATTTACATTTTGCATTTCTGGAGAGGCTTCCACCTTCCTTAGCAGACACCTGGCTTTTCAAACTGAGACAGGCACCACAGGATTTTTGTGCAGACCCAGCTTGTAAAATGGATCTGTGAGGTCACCCTGTGATGCTTTTTGCCATCTCCAAAATGAGGAAACAAACATTTTCATTTTTTGCCACTTCAGTCCTGAGTTTTGCCCCAACCCCTGAGATCTCCTGGGGTCAAACCAGGTAACCGGGAACCGGGGTGTCAAAAGTGCAGTGCGAAATTTCAAATAACTTTTAATTAATCTAATTAAAATTAATTGCTTCTGCTTCTTTGGAGGGTCTGGACCAGGATAAGCATTTCCATCTTCCACATGCAGCCCTTCATCTCTGCCCGTGTGCTTTGAAGTGAGTTTTTCCAGCTCTGCCATCAGCTGAGAGGTCTATATTAAGTAAGTGGAGGAGCTCTGCTTGTCTCTCACATCCCAGGATGTTTGGCTGAATTTTAGCATCACAGCTTTAGTAGAAAATGATTCATTAATGAGGAGAAGCAATAAAAAAGGCAAAATGTGTGAAAACTCTCAGGTATTTTTACTTTCCTCTTTAATGACTGTTCTAGTATGACCACTCTTTATTTTTTCCTCTCTTAACAGTTTTGTTGGTAATTTGAGGTCAAATGAAGTGGAAACCCAATGATATTAATTTTGTATCTCTATTTTTGTTTGAGTCTAAGTAAAACTCTGACTTATTTAAAAATAGGGCTGTTCCAAAGGACTGATAGCTGCTCCAGTTCCCATTAAACTTTTTGGAAAGGCTCAATCCAGTGTCCATCAAAAATCAGAGTTTGCCATGAGTTCCCTTGGAGCCGAGCAGTTCCACAAGCAGGAGATGATTCCTGAAGGGGAATTATTGTCAGCCAGCTGCCCCAGAGTGCCTCTCACAGGATGGAATTATGGAAATAACAATAATCCACCATCTACATGCCTTAATTATCATCCCTTCACCTTTTAATTATTGAAAGGTTTGATGACAAGATATTCCATTACTTTTACTAAAGTTAAAATTGTTGGGATGAGACACAATAATTGAAAATATTCATGTTGCTCGCATTGCACTTATTTAATTGTTTTGTTTCTTTATTCGGGTTATTACAAAAGGGAAAAAAATAAAATCAGCTTTTAAAGGCATCTTCTTTTGCCAGCCAACATTTCACCCTCAGTGGTCCCGCAGTGAATGAATTATTGGGGACTTATGAACATATTAATCATCTCCATGGAAACAGTTTGCAATTTCACAGCACAGGAGTTTGACTTCCCTGCATGACAATGAAAAAAAGGAAGGATCTGAAAAAGAAGAAGCTGAGGAGAGATGAAAACCCCTCCAAATTCAGACCCAAATTTAGCAATAGCCACTGCTGCTCTGGGAGAGGAATCAGCATTTCCAGTGCCCCCGAGACCTTTGGAATTTGCAGCCAATTCAGGTCATGGATCCTTCAAAAGACTCAACATGCCCTGCATGTAGGGCTTTGTGAAGGGAATTAATTCATTTTTTCCCCCTGCAATGGTTATTTAAGGAATCAGCTCTCTGGGATGTGCTTGGCAATGGTTTGAAGCTGGAAACCTCAGTAAATGAGAGAGGTTTTGCACTGAGGGAAAGGTGTTGGGTGTGAGGCTGAGCACAAGTGTGGATCAATAGCGCAAATATCAGGGGTTTGGGGCAAGAGAGGGAAAGGAAATAATGAAATTTTAAAGCCATTCTGTAATACAGCAAAACTCAGAGACAGAGGACAGCCAGGAGCACAAACAGACAATTTTTTAAACCGTGATCTACTGGAACATTGGAACATTGCTGGAACACTGGTGGCTCCTCCACCAGGGCCATGTCCCTCCTGTGGGAACCCAGAGCAGGACACAGCCCCTGCTCACCCTCCTGAGATCCCATGGAATTCCCTGTCACCCCACTCAGATCCATGTTTCTATCCCAAAACTCTCCCTGCAGAGGGCCAGGAGGGCTGGGGGTGCAAGGTGGGGGCCTGGGATTCCCAAAATCTGCAGGAATTCCCTCATTATCCCTCCCACCTGTGGGATCTGTGCTGCAGACCAGGAGCAGCTGCTGCCCCTCGGGGAGGAGGGGCTGTGGGAAGGGAATTTAGCAAGGAAGGGAGGGAGGGAGGGGGGAAAGGTGAAGCAGGGTTATTTATTGGGGTGTGGAATCCCTGTAATCCATGGGTTAATGGATACTGGAGAATTGGAGACTCCTGCTGGCCTGTTCCTGGGAATGGGACAATTGCTGCTTTCAAGGTAAGGTTGGATTGGTATTTGTGAGTTTTTTTATTTGTTTGCTTTTTGTGGTTTTGTTTGATTGGGTTTTTTTTAGGTTTTTTGTTGGGTTGGTTTTTGGGGGGTTTTGCTTGCTTATTTGTTTTTGTTTGGGTTGTTTGGTGTTTTTTTCTGGAAAAATGTTTCTCTGAGCAGGAGACTGAGAGCTTGAAGATGTATTCCCCCACTCTGGGATGTTTCTGTCTGGTGGCTGCTAAATTCAGTGATTCCAGTGGCTCTCAGCATTCCCACAATCTGTGCCCGGAGATGCTGGAGCCTCCTAGGTCTCTGTGTGAGCTCTCAGACAGGAGCTGGGGCTGTTTTCCCCTCTGCTGCAAGAAGGAGGTTTCCCTTTTGTGGTTCCCACCAAATTTTGCCTTTCCTGGGTTGGAAGGGACTGGAGGCGGAGCAGTGGCCTGGTGATAAATGGTGTTACCTGCAAGTGCAGTGTTCTTCTCTCTCAGCTTTGTTATGAGGCAATGAAAGGAAAATGAGGGGAAAAAACCATGACCAGGATATGGAAAAAGCCCCATGTGGACATAGGAAGGTGCAGAGCAGTCCCTTGCTGGATTCTTTTAGCAAAACCACTGCTTTTATTTTTCTTCTGCACTTTTTCCCCAGCTGGGAACTTGCAGGCACTGCACATGCAGTGAAAATTGGAAGAATCAACTCCTTCCCAATACAATTTCCTTCCTTTAGGTCCCCAAAACTGGGAAATGGGGCTCCTCAAGTCCTGGTGGAGTAGCCTTTTAGCTTTGGAGGCTTCAAAGCAGAAGTTCAGCTTGGGAGTTCTCCTGGCTGAACATCACAGCATCCATGGGTTTGCTCTTCCTGGTTTCAGTGGGGCTGGAGCATCTGGTGGCATCACAGAAATCATCTCTGCCCTAGGAGAATTCCTGATAAATGGAGGTTCCTCTGAAGAGGAGGAGATGGGACAGACATGAAGTGTTTGCTCAGAGATGGACTGAGCTCCCTTGGCTTGTCAGCTGCTGGAGAATCAGCCTCCTGTCCCCACAAATGAGGAATTTGTTAATTATGAACAGTGTAGGAGCAGGGGGAAAATAGTGTAGTGTCACTCTCTATTTTGAATTTTTGAGGACTTATTTAAGGCTCTTGGCTCAATGTTTCAAAAGCCGCGGGCAATTTGTGGCATCTTGCTGCCACTGATCTTTGGGATTTATTTTTTGGGAGTAACCTGCTAAAATCTCTTGCCCTATGAACCCATTTCAGTAGATACCATCTTTATATATTTCCAATGCCATCTTTAATATATTTCCTCAAGCTGTCCAGTGACTGGATGTGTTGTGATGTTTTCTCTGTGAGTGGTAATGGAGAAATATTTATCTGGAAGTCCTTCTGACTTCCCCTTTTGTTTATGCAGATGTTTTACCTCAGTTTAGGCTGGGGGAAATAATCTGAAATACACTTTACTTGCCAGCTTTGTGTAGTACTTTGCAGATTTCTTTGGAGATTTGTGCTGTGTTTTCAGTGTTTTATTTGGAGATTTGTGCTGTGTTTTATTTGGAGATTTCTGTGCCATGTTTCCAGTGTTTTAACACGAGGAAATTCCACATGAAGTTGGGAGGACTTGGCCTGTATCAGCCAGAGCAGCTGCTGTGGTGGAGGCAGGCAGAGAGATGAGAGAGGAATTTTGCTGAGGTGAATGGTTAATATGCTTTTGTGATAATAAGGGGCTTATTTATGCTGCATTAATATTTTGTACCACCGCTGTCTGCTTTAATGTTTAATCTCCCTGCTGAAAGCACTGAGAGCCCTTTTTAGCACAGAGCTTTTTGCTGTGCTGGGAGGGACAGGGCAGCTTTTCCTGAGCTTGGGGAGAGCGTTGGGGTGGGATTTGGTGCTCCTGGGCATTGCTGGGATCATCCCAGCTCCTCAGCATAGGAGCAGCTCTGGGATCGTGCAGTCTCACACTGGATCACAAATTAATCACAGGCTTGGGAAGGGTTTTGCTGCCCTGCAAGGGGGTCTGTTGGAGTAAATCACACACACTCCATTTTCTTCATGGTGGAAAAGCCCTTTCTTTATTCACATAGCTCCTTTTTATCCAGTTTTACAGAGCTGTGTGTGACTCCAACTGTGACGGTGTTCACAGGGGTCCCAGGATGAGGGAAAAGACGAGGATCTGACTCCATGTTTCAGAAGGCTGATTTACTATTTTATGATATATTTTACATTAAAACTATACTAAAAGAATAGAAGAAAAGGTTTCATCAGAAGGCTGGCTAAGAATAGAAAGGAAAGAATGATAACAAAGGTTTGTGTCTCGGCTCTCTGTCTGAGCCAGCTGACTGTGATTGGCCATTAATCAGAAACAACCACATGAGGCCAATCCCAGATGCACCTGTTGCATTCCACAGCAGCAGATAACCATTGTTTGCATTTTGCTCCTGAGGCCTCTCAGCTTCTCAGGAGGAAAAATCCTAAGGAAAGGATTTTCCATAAAAGATATCTATGACGTCAACTTGTCAGGAGCTTTCTTGCCAATCACTTTATGGTTAATAACAAGTTGTTACCTGTATTAATTGGTTACTCAAACCCCTCTGTGTGCATGTGCCTGATTGTGCTTCCAGGGCTGCTTTTCCTCTGTATTTCCCTATTTTGACAGGGCTGGGTAAAAACTCCTGTGTTGAACCACATTTAGTGAATTTACAATCGATACAAACTCACCTTTTTTAAGAGACTTTCCCTTTTCCTTGCTGTAACTGTATTAAACTCTGCACATTTACCTGCACTGAACCTCAGTACCTGCTTCCCTTGCCAAAGGGACTTTGCATTCCTTGACAGGGCTCAAATATTTGTTCTTTAGGAATTAGGTGGACTTCATTTGGACTTGCCATTTAGTTTGTAATACCAAGAGAACTCGATTTTCAGGACTAATCAGGCAGTTGTGTATTTAGTTCTACCTTGGTGCTGCAGCTGTTGGGAGCTGATGGTGCCCTGAGGCACAGATGGGATCTTTCCTCTAAGGGAAATAGGAAAAAAAAAATCAACCCAGTTCTTCTTTCAGGGGTCTTGAATCTGTTAAAAAAAAAAAAAAAAAGAAACATTTTTTGTGTTTATAAGCACAGATTTCTGTTAGGAACTGGGAATAAGGGAAAAGCTACCACAGAACAGAGAGGAGTTGGAAAAGCTTGTCAAGAGGGGTGAAGGGGGGAAGACTTTCCAAGTTTTACAAATGGGATTTCAGGGGGCATCTGAAAGAGTGCTGCTCTCATAATGTGATTAAAAAGCAGTTTGCACCTGGTATTAAAAAAAAAAAAAAAGGAGCTTGGGATTAAAAAGAAGTGAGGTAAGAAAGCAAGAACCCAGGAATAACCTTGTGTTTGGGGGTGCTTTTACAGCAAATCCCAGAAAGGTTCAGGTTGGAAGGGCCCACAGTGATGCCCTGGTGCCACCTCCCTAATCAGGCAGGATTGTGGAATTGAGGGCTGTGGGATATCCCCAGGGAGGGAGATTCCGTGGGTTGGAGCCTTAAATGAGCCGACAGAAGCCCAAACAAGAGCAGGCCCAAACCAGAGCAAACCCAGCTGTGCTGAAGGGATTGGATGTAAAACCCCAAACCAGAGCAAACCCAGCTGTGCTGAAGGGATTGGATGTAAAACCCCAAACCAGAGCAAACCCAGCTGTGCTGAAGGGATTGGATGTAAAACCCCAAACCAGAGCAAACCCAGCTGTGCTGGAGGGATTGGATGTAAAATCCCATACCGGAGCAAACCCAGCTGTGCTGGAGGGATTGGATGTAAAATCCCATACCGGAGCAAATCCAGCTGTGCTGGAGGGATGTAAACCCCAAACCAGAGCAAACCCAGCTGTGCTGGAGTGATGTAAACCCCAAACCAGAGCAAACCCAGCTGTGCTGGAGGGATTTGATGTGAAACCCCAAACCAGAGCAAACCCAGCTGTGCTGGAGGGATGTAAAACCCCAAAGCAGAGCAAACCCAGGGATTTAAAACCCCAAAGCAGAGCAAACCCAGCTGTGCTGGAGGCGTGGGCTGTGTCTTTAGTGTCCCCTTCAGATCTGGGAGCTCACACTGTCCCACCTGTCTGCTCAGAGCATAAATTTGATTCCTCCAGGAACCACGAAGCTCCTCCAGATGAGGATGATGAGAACCTTCAGCCTCCTTGTGATTGTAGCTGCGTGCTCAGAGCCCTTTGTCAGGAGGGAGCAGCCTCTGCTCACGGGGAGAGGGGTGAAGCAGTTGGGTATTTTTAGCTCTTTTCCATGCCTGTGGTTTTTATATGCTAATCTGTTTGTTTCTTTCCAGCCTTTGGAATATTCATTCCACAACATCTAAAATTTGACACCTGCTGTAGCTCGTATTATCACTTTCACCCTCAGAAACCCAGAAATTATTAAGGTGGAGTAATTGCTATCCTATTATATAATAACTACTTTAATCCAGCAATCATAACGTGATTTGAAATGAACCCTTTTGTGCCATTGATTTTGGAATAATTACTGTTATATTGTACTTCTGCAAGAGTTATTCTCAGTTAACCACTTGAAAATAATACGCTCTACTTATTGAAAAAAATAAATCTGATTATCCCCCAAAGCTCGATGTTCTTTCTACATCTGTGCCTCAATTGTCTGCTGGTGACCTGAGATGCTCAAGCAGGCTCCTTTCTGTAACTACTCCAGGAAATATCCATGGGCCAAAAACCTCCTTCCAAGCCTTTTTTTGTGGGGTTTTTCCCTCTGAACCAGGGATGTGGTCACTGTTCAACCCTGCTGGGCTTGACAGTTGTTTAATCAGGAAACAGTGACAGACTCAAGGAAAATGCAGGATTTTTTTTCTCTTCCTGTCTCCAAAATTAAATTTTCATTTGTCTCTCTATATACATGAAAAATTCAAATAAAACCATCAAATTTTGTGAAATGAGGTTTTTGTCCCTTTGAAGCAAGGAGGTGCTGTCCATATTTAAAGATATGAAGAAAAATATCCTGTGGTTGTTGGTTATCCGTGGGAGCATTCCCATTTTCAGTGTATATTCCTTCTGAACTTCTAAATTCTTGCTGGGAGAGGAAAACAGTGGAAAAATTGTACATTTTCAGCTTTTTCTGATTTCATGGAAGCTCTGGTGTGGCCTCTTCTCTCCTGTGCTGCAGAATGGAGAGGAGGGGAGGTGTTTGATTTATTTCCTTTGTTTCTCTCCTTGCTGGGAGAGCAGGGATGAGTTCGGCTCCTTTAGCTTTTCACCAACCTTTGTTAAGAGATCAGAGGTGTGACATTCTCTGTCTGAAAATTAATGAAACATTGATAAATTAAAAAATTAGAGTGGAAGCAATGTCAAAACTCTAATATTTTCCTGAAACGTGCATTTATCTGGGGCTAATACCCACAATGAGTGAACAGCTTTGTGTCATGGAAGAGCCAGAATGAAATCCCAGCTGTTCTTTGAGTCACCTCCGTGGTGGCTGCAGAAGAGATTTGTTAAAGAGATCTCAGTTTCCCAGATTTGCTTCTACATGGACAAGATTGTCACATCTCTTCAAGGCTGCTCTTTTCAGTGAGGCCCAGAATATGGGTCAGCAAACTTGAGAGCACATGAGCAGGCTGATAAAGCAGAAGTGAAAGACTCACTAATGTGTCAAGTATTGATGTTGCTGAAAGCTCTCCCTTGTCTCCTGCTCCCTGAGTAAATAATTCACCAAACTCCTGCTAGTCCTCGTGGTGATACTGAAGGAATTTTTCATTGATTTATAAATTTCATCTGGGAGGAGTTTTTGGTGATTTCAGAGATGTGGCGGTCAGGTGTGTGTTCCTTGGCTCTGCCCAGTTTTGCACAAGTGGTTTCCCTCACTTTTTCAAGGTGTGCAGATCTGCTGTTGGCCCTTCCTGAAACGTCAGGGAATTCCAGTGTCTGAGCAAAATGCAGCATATTTTAAAGTACAGCTCCGATCGTTAACAAAAAGGGAGGTGAATCATGATTGAAAGTGCAAGGGAAATGCTGATGGACTCTCACTTGTGCTTTTCCTCCTGTGGGTAAGAGAAAAAAGGACTTTAATCTCATCCATACCCAGAATTCTCGTACAGACCAACACCTTCCCCCTTATTGCTGCAGCACTGGGGTGGTGTTTTTAGGACAGTTCAATCCCTCCATGAATTTGGGATCCATGGAGCGTTGACACTCCCACCCAGCCCATGGGAAGCCCACAGTGGCTGCTCCTCCTGTGTGTGTGGTGGCTCTGTCTGTCTGCAATGTGGTCAGTGGCACGGAGGGAGCTCCAGAAGCCTTCCCATGTTTGTCCTGTTTATCCCTGCGTGGCCCAGGTCGCTGCCAGAGGCAGGCAGGGTATTTATAGCTGGAATATTTGCTGTCCCCGTCGCCTTCCCCAGGCCATGTCTGATTCCCTCGGCTTCAGCGGCCTCCGTGAGCCTCCTCCTGGTTCTTGTGCTCCAGGCACAGCTCCCTGACTCAGTGCCAGCCTTCCCTTGGTGCTTGCAGTGGATTTTCCTTTAAAATATGCATTGCCCTTTGGATTTTGTGTGGGATCAGCACCTCCTGTGTCTGGCGCCCTGAGGAAGTTCAAGGAATGGTTCCTCCTTTTGGGTCATCATTCCCTCGCTTCTGCCCCAAAGCCATTGAATTAGCCATGGAGTTATTTATTTATTATGAACTTCCCTGAGGAAGTTCAAGGAATGGTTCCTCCTTTTGGATCATCATTCCCTCGCTTCTGCCCCAAAGCCATTGAATTAGCCATGGAGTTATTTATTTATTATGAACTTCCCTGAGGAAGTTCAAGGAATGGCTCCTCCTCCTGGATCATCATTCCCTTGCTTCCGTCTCAAAGCCCTTCCATTGAATTAGCCATGGAATTATTTATAGCAGCCCTTTTTGAGCCAGGCCAGCCTCCAGTGCTCAGGAATTATTGCAGAGTTGGTGGGAATTCTGGATTTGGGATATCTGTCCTGCAGTGCTCCCCTGGAGCCCAACCCTGCATGGAGATAATCCCTCACTGACCCTTCCTGCTGGATTTTCTGCTTTTCCAAAGGAAAGAGCTGCAAATTTCCCTCATGGGAATTTCTTGTGTTTCAGGGGTTTTTTTCCCCCCCTAGAAAAATACATCCATTAAGTGAAAGTGTCTGGGCCAAAGGGGTTCATTGGTGTTCAGGATTTAATTTAATATCATGTTTGTTCAGTCTTCCCATGAAGACAATGAATTTGAGTTTTGATGCACTCTGGAAGCCAAGGATCACATCCTGTTTTCCTTTTGTCCCTGTGATATTCCCCACTAATTTACTTGGTTTTAATCACCATTTCAGTCCTTTCCTTGGGTGTTATTTCACTTGTTAGGAAAAGAAGAAAACCAGCTTCCCATTTTTCTGTTGATTCCTGAAAATTGTGGGAAATAGGCAGTAAATAGGCTTTAGGACAAGGAATTTTTTTTTCCATGGATAAATAGGAAGAGGTTGATGTGTTTGGGTTTCTACTCTTCCTTTTTTTGCTTTACTTTCTTTTTTATTTTATCCTGATGCTTTCTTTCTCTTTGCCTGCCAGAACTTTGGAATTTCTTGTGTCAGTGCCAATAGATTTAGGCTCAAGTTTAAAAATAATTAAGTGTTAATTTTGTAATGGAGTCAAAGACCCACTGAAGCCCAACCTTGATGAAAGAAGCTGTTGGTGACCAGGGAGGATCAGGACACTCGGGACAGAGGAAATTGATGATTTTTGGCCAAGACAGGTTCTACCAGGCCATCTCCACCTTTCAAATGCACAGATTTCCTCATCCCAAATCCTGGAATTACATTCATCAGCCTCCTGTACTGGACCCAAATCTTTTTCTCCAGCAGTGCCCAGAAGCATCTCTGGAGTAATCACATTCAAAATTCATTGCTTTGTAATTTTAACTTCAACCCCGAAATGCTGAGACAGCTCAATGTGTCTGGAGCCACTCTCTGAATCCCAATCATTCCAACATCTGCCCCATGACTTGGTCAGCGTTTATCCCTCCAATGTTTTTGCAAGGAAAAGTTGTCTCTAACGCTATTCTAGGCAAGGTTTACAAGGTTTCATGATTAAAAATGCATTTTTATGCTGTTTCCAAAACACCACTTTCATTTTATTGCTAAAGTGGTATAAATTCCACGGTGAGCACTCCATGAAATGCTATTTATAGAAGAAATAAATGGAGCTGCAGCCCTGCACTGGGGTTTGCTGGCTCAAGATGAGCTGTATTTTATACCTGGCAATTATGAACAGAAAAGCAAGAAGGGAGAAAAATGCTGTTGGAAATGATTGTGGGGTTTGTGTGGCCCTGTGGAACATCCAACAGTGGCTGGTGAGACCTGCCAGGATGATCTGAACTAAAAAATCAGGGTGGCGGTAACAAATTGTCCTCTTCTGCTGCCTCTGTAATTCAGTGATCCATTATTGCTGGAATGGGGATTCCAGAGGAGGCAGCAGCTGCAGCCTTTGCTGGGAATGGGGGCTTGGAGATGTTCCTGCAATGATTTAGGGGCTGGACTCTGAGTCAAGTAGAGGAGCCACAGTTTCCACCTTGATCCTGAGCATGTGGAAGCACCTGAGGAGAGGAAGCAGCCTCAGGTTGCACCAGATGAGGTTGGATTGAAGGAAAATTTCCTTTTGTCTATTGGAATAAATCACACAGGACTCCATTTTCTTCATATTGGAGAAAATGCCCATTCTTTACTCATAGAACTCCTTTTTATCCAGTTTTACAGAGCTGTGTGTGACTCCCATTGGTCAGGAGCTCTCTTGCCAGTCCCTTTATTGTCAGTAACAAGTTGTTGTTCTGTATTTATTGGTCACTCCAACCCCAGTGTGTACCTGCTGAAAAGTTGTCTGTGAGAGAGAGTTTTCATTTTTCTCAGGGTGTACAAACAGTTTATCCAGGTGCTGGTTGTTTTTCCCAGGAATGGATTGTTGTGTTAATGAACTGCTCACACAGGATTGCTTCCACATGGGAATTGCAGAGGGCTGCCTTGACAAGGCCAGACAATGATTCCAGGCTTGATTTTTCTGATTTTTTTTTAATAATTTTTAAAAATAATTTTTTATAATTTTAAATCAATTTTCTACTTTACACCAACACTTGTCCATCCCTGGCACAGCTGCAGTGGTGGAATCCCCATCCCTGGAGGGATGAAAAGCCACCAGGATGTGGCACTTGGGGACAGGGGTCGGTGTTTGGACTTGGTGATTGTGAAGGGCTTTTCCCACCCAAATTAATCCATGATCACCTCAGCAAAGCAGAATTTTGCTCCAAGGAACACTTAATTCCAGCTGGATTATTCTCAGTTTTGGGCTGCAGGAGATGTGCAGAGCAGGGCATAACACACTTCTGTCACGGAGGGATGTTTTATTTCCTTCCACCTTAGGCTCAGAATTTGGTGAGGTGGAAATTGATCATTTTTGGTGGCTAAAAATCATCAATTCCCACTGCCCTGAGGGCCCTGATCCTCCCTGGTCACCAATATCTTCCTTCATCAAGGTTGGGCTTCAGTGGGTCTTTGTCTCCATTACCAAATTAACACTTAATTCTTGTAAAACTTGAGCCTAAATCTACTGACTCTCACACAAGAAATTCCAGAGTTCTCCTCATCCTCAATTTGAAATAAAAATGGGAAAAAACCTACAAAAAATCCAAGTCCCTTAATACAGCCAAGGAAAAAGATCCCAGCTGAACACCATTATTCATTCAAATATTTTTTTCCTATTATTCTCACTCAGTTAATAAGGTTTTTGTGATGAGATTGTAGGACCTCTGCTGCACTTTGAAATCAAAGAAAACAAGGGTTTGGGAATGTGGGGAGCCAGCCCTGTCCCAGGAACATCACCCAGCTGCCTGAGAAGTTTCAGTGCAACCAGGTTTTATTTTAATGTGCAAAATGTGACATCATTTGTGGAGGAAGGTTCTAAAAGCAAATGAAATGATGGCAGCTGCTTTTAGTCACTTAATGCTCAAGGTAACTATTTTTACATGTCTTGTTGAAGGAAATGAATCCATTAAAATACAATTTTCTCTTTTTTTCCCCTTAAAATATCTTTAATCCTATGGCAGATTTGTTGCAAAAAAGGGAAAAGCCTTGATCTAAAGAGAGCCTCTGTTCCCAGGGACTGGAGGTCAGGTGTGGAAAAATCCCTCTGGAGAGGATGGGTGAGAAAATTCCATGGAAGTCGGGTGGCAACAACTTCAGGCCAATAAATCCCCTGCTAAACTCCCCAAACTCGCCTGTCAGACTCTTGAACTTAATTTTTTGAATGCATGTTTAATGCAAAAATAAATCTCTCTTCAGAGAGCAGCAAACTTGCCAGACTGCGTTAGACACATGCAGCTGGGCCAGACTGGTTGAATATTTAATAAGCTGGCGCCAGATTTTTGGTCTTTTTTGATATTTTTATTTTTAATTTTATTTTTCCCTGCTATAAAAAAACCCCCAAACCCACATCCTGTTGTGTGAGAAAGGAGGAGAATTGAGGATCGAGTACTTTGCAAATCTTTATCCTTACCTCGGTGTCTCAAACATGTTTTTGGATTGCCTGTGCTGACAAGGTATTTGATGTCAGGAATAATTTGTTAAAACTTCCCTCAGCTGCTCAAAACAGGAGTAATCTTTGATAAAATTTTGAAGAACATCTGTTCTTTGTCACTGGCAAAACTGATTTTATTTATTTTTTTTTATTTAAACTGATGTTCTCTGGGATCCTGATGAAGCAGAAATTATCCTGCCGTAGAATTGAGCCATTTTAGTGCAAAAAGAGTGCAAAAATAAAGCCCATTAGAAGGGAATGCAGCCACTGGGGCTGAGGAGTGGAAAATGGAGATAATGGACAGGCAGCCTGGGACTTTTGGGAGTGGGATAAATGCAGTTGTAGCATCTGAGGGAAGAAGCCAAGGGTTATTTACTGCTGGCCTGGATTTATCTGGGGTGTTTCCCTGTGAATTGGGCTCAATAAATGTGTTATTTTTAAAGAGCCCCCGGGGCCTTTGGGATGTGGAGAAAATCGGGAGGATGATCAAATTAAAAGTGAAGCTGTGACATAAAGTGGATAAATGTTAGGATTGGGTGACATAGCCATAAATAAGTGCTGGTAATTCCTCCTGACGTGCTCCATACAGATATTTTACCCAGCTCTCCTGAGAAGCAGTTACAAGTTCCCTGGAGTGTGGTTCAGTGCAGACTCTGAATAGGTTTCCTTTTTTTATTTGGCCATTTATATTTCCTGCATTTCTGGGCTTTTCTGCTTTTACACAGAAGAGGAAAACACACAAAACACTTGGTTTGGAAAGGCTGCTGAGGTGCCAAGCGTGGCCTCAATGTGTGGCAGAGGGATTAATTTTATGTGAGATTTCCTCGCCAAAAGTGGTGCAAACATTGGCCCAGCTGCCCAGGGAAATGGTGTTCTGGTGGTACCCTGGTTGCTGAGGATTTTGGATTTCTGTGCTGCCAGGCACTGACCCCCAGGAGAACACTGCATTGACCTGAGCTTGTGGAGAAGGATCCCAAAATGGAATGATGGAACTGGGATTGTGGGTGTGGGGTTTGGATAGAAATGTGTGATATCACAGGGGGGGAAACTTAGAGTTTAAGGGTTTAGAATATAGCAATATATATAAAGCAAAATATAGGTTTTAGGGTGGAGACTCCACCTTCTCCTCCACCTTCTCCTCCACGGGTTTGGGTGGTTTTGTGTAATTGGATAAAAAGTCCCCATTGTGGGCCATGGGTCATTGGTTATTGGGTTAAAAGTAAAAATAATTTTGGTGTCATTTCTTAATTGGACTGTTTATCCTTAAAAGGCCTTGCAGAGAGAGATGGGGCTCCATTCTTTGTTTGTGAGAGTGAAGTGCTGTAGAACTGACAACCTGTAAGACTGTGACATAGATAAGAAATCATAAACATTTCACTCTGAAAATGAAATACCGTCTTGAGCACTTTCAATCCTGACCCAGGCAGAAAAAGAAGATAAAGAGCTGACAGTGTTCCCATTCCTGGAGGGATCTAAAAGCCACCGGAATGTGGCACTTGGGACATGGGGCAGTGGTGGCCTTGGCAGTGATGGGAATGGTTGGATTTGATGGTCTTGGAGATTTTTTTCCAAGTTTTCTAAATGATGCTGTGGTTTTGCTCTGTGTCCCATCCTCAGGACAGCTGGCTGCACCTCAGGGGAAAGAGAAATAATTATTATTGTTGTGCAGTTATGGTGGTGATGAACATTTAATTTATAAATTCCAGCCTGTGGCCAAGCTCCATGCAAGGAACAGGGTTAAAAAAAAGAAATAATTATGTTCTCTAATGGCTGAAATCCTTCTCTAGGATAACTTTTGAAATTGGGATTTTTTTCCTAAATTCTTGGAGGAGGAATTGGAATTGGTCAGGAATCTTGGAGTGAGAGCTAAGCCTGTCCTTTGGAAATGCATCAGGTCTAGTCTCCAATTCTTCAGGAAGAGAAGGAAACACCAGAACCTCCTGAATATTTTTGGGTGTTTTTGTGGCATGAATTAATTATCATGTAAAAATTCTCCCTTTATTTATTGCTTTTGTGGAGTGAAACTTGGATGTGTATTTTTGTGGGTGACAGATGCTGGAATAAATTTTTGAAGAGGTGAAAATAACAAATATCTTGGCTTAGTTTCCAAAATTGGTCAGCTTGGTGTGAATTCTTCTGCTTTTTTTGGCCCTCTGTGGTAAATGTCTATTTTTGGGCTCTAATATATTGTGGAGAGAAGGGAATAATGCACTGAGAAATTCAAACTGTATTGCAAATCTTATCTGGATGGAATTGAATTATTCACCCTGACACAGCAGAAAATGCAGGGATATCACCTCAGGATGTGTGATTAAGCTGAGGTATTTTTCATCACAATATCTTGTTTTTTGATGGAGTACAAGCAATCAGAAATTGCTCTGTATTTTGTAAACAGCTGCATTTCCTATTCCACGCTTTTGTTCTGCAATATTTTTAACATCACAGGCTTTTTATAATATAAAAAACTAAGAACAGTTGGGTTGTTTTTGCTGTGTTTATGAGAATTCTCCCCTCTCAAAATCACAAAGCTCAATTTTCTATCAGAACCACTGTAACCACAAATGAAGACTGATCCTCTCTCTGAACTCCCCTTCTGGTGAGCCACGGCGTGGGGTTGGCACAATCTGCTCCTCAAACAGGAAAAGCTGGAGAACAAAGCTTGGTTTGATGGGAAATCCAGCAGGATGCTACTGTGGATTGTTGGAATAATTTTAATTTAGTAATGCTAATGAATCTTCTCCCTCGTCCTGGGCTTTGTTTGGTGGGAGAGTTGGAAATTAAGGGAAGCAGATATTGGAATTACCAGGGCAATCAGGATTCATAATCACCACCCAGCAGAGCATTTTATTTCAGCACTGAACAGGAAATATTCAGGATAGTGGCATTAATAATTTTGCTTTGAGGCACGTTCAAATTAACCAATTCTAGGCATGTGAAAAAGTGAAAATCACAGATACCCAGAGCATTTGCTGCACCCCAGATGATGAATTTCTAAGCTCAAGGTAGGATTCTTACAGAGAACTCACAGAGTCACTGGGTTGGAAGAGACCTTCAAGATAATAAGTCCAACCCAGCCCCAACACCTCAGCTAAACCATGGCACCCAGTGCCACATTTACTCCTTTTTATTTTTTTAGGCTCCTTCCATCTGAAAACTTTTGGAATTGGGAACTTAATATGGATTTTTGTTCTTGTTGTTATGTTTGGCTTGCAAGAAATTTTATTATGTACTTGAGTAAAAGAAAACTTTGAGTCCACATGCTCCATGTAAAACAAAGACTTCTAGGGACAGAAAAATGGCAGTTTGAATGAGAGCTCACATTTGTTGATGGAAGCGTTTTGTCACTTGTGTGGGGTTTTGTTGGGTTTTTCCTGTTTTATTTCCCCGCTCAGCTGGGAGCGGGTGCAGATGGGAGAAGTGCGGTTATTCCTGATAACGACTCTCTGGATCCTGCCCACAACAGCAGCGAGGGATGAGACAGAAAGGGTCGAGGGGCAGCCTCGTGGCAGGGTTTGGTCTCCCTGCCTTTTAGGAGTCAGTTGCAATATGTGATTATATTTTCTCTCGTACAACTTTGAAACTACTCTTGGCGCTGCATTTTTATTTTTATTTCTCCTTTTACTCCAGTCGTGTTCTTGGAGTGCTTGACTACTTTTTTTTTCCCCTTCATTTATTTTTCTGGAAATGGTTCAAAAGACATTTGGAGGAGTTAATGAGACAATTTGCAATTTATCTTGGTGTGGTTTTTTTTCCTTTTGGGGGCAATCCAAAGCCATTTGGAGGCAATAGAATGGTCTCACTGACTCTGAGGAGCTATGGGTGAGGCCCTTGATGAGAATTGTTGTGAGTCTATTGACAATTAGGTGATGTCTCCATATGTGAAATGATAAAATACAAGTGTAAATGTTATAGCTCAGAATGTTTTAGTGCTGCTTTGCAGCTCTGTTTTTGCAGTTACTCTGCTGGGGCCAAAACAGTGTTTGGGTGCAGACACCACTTCAAAACAACCAGAGACTGCTGGAATTATCAAAACTGGTCCCAAAAAAAAAAGAAAAATAAGAAAAGGAAGATCAACCCCGGGTTTATTATTCCAATGGGGGTGTTGGAAATAGGGGAGCAAGGCTCCTTGGGGTCAGTGTGGGTTGTAAGGCCCCTGCAGAGCAGTGCTTAATGCACATTAATTATACATTAGCACATCTCTGTCCTGCCGAGCAGAGGGTAAATATGGATACGAGGTAAGAAACTGAGATAAAAGATGAGTGGAGAGGAGAATTGAAATTGGTCTCCCTGGTAAACAAGGCTCAAAGTCACCCCCTGTGTTTGCTGCCTGCTGAAGGTGAGGAGGGAGATGGGCCTTTGTGGCTGTGTCAATATTGGCACTTCAAAAATGGAAGATGATAAAGCAGAACTGAGCTGGGGGTGTTTCCCTCTGGGTCTCCAGCTGTGCTGCTGAGCAGTTTTGGGAAGGGCTCACCTGTGGGTGTTTCCCTGGCACACAGCAGTGATCCCCATGCAGATCCATGAGTGAGCTCCCAGCGCCTCCTGGAGCAGCATCATCATCATCACAGGAGAGGTGGGCACAGGGGCAGATGTGCAACCTGGGTGCTGAGAATTTCAGACTTTCTGTGCTGACTCTGACCTCAAGAATTGGGAATCTTTGGCTCAGTGAAAATGTTTTTAATATTTGATTTTCCTGGGTTAAAAATTTCAAATTCTTGAGGTTCATAGGGAGAAATTTGGACCAGCCACCCATCCCTCACCTGGGAACTGTTCCAGATCCAGGTTTGGACCAGTCCATCCCTGTTTTCCCAGGCAGCAGCCCCAGGGAAGCTCTGTCTGGAGCTGTGCTGCTGCTTGGACAAAGCAGGTCAGGAAGGTGCTGCAGCACCTGGCCATTGACAGCATCCTCCATGAGCAGCGTCTGGATGGTGCCTGGAAACTCCCTCAGATAGGAATTTTCTCAAAGTGACGCTGGCTTATTTTCTAGGGAGGCTTTGCTCCCATCTGAAGTAGCTGTAATTGCAATTTTTCTTTTGTCTCATTATTAATTTCCGATTTTAACAGACAAAGCAATTGAGGTTTGAGGTCTTATGTCTACACCTGGGCTTCTTTAATCATAGAATCATGGAATGATTTGGGTTGGAAGGGATCTTAAAGCCCATCCAGTGCCACCCCTGTCATGGGCAGGGACACCTTCCACCATCCCAGGTCGCTCCAAGCCCCATCCAGCCCGGCCTTGAACTCTAAATTCACTTTTGGAGTCAATCCATGGAAGTCTGGTTATCTTTCACTTAATGTTTCAGTGTGGGGTGGAGGCAGATGTGAGACCCCATTGTGCACATATTAAATGTTTAGTCCTCTCTGTGCTAAGAAAATTTTGTATTTCTCACGCAGAGCTGAGTGCAGCCAGCTCATCCTCCCATCACAAACCTTAAGTTTCTCAGAAATAAAAGGAAATTACTCTCCTGATATGATTTTTTTCCCCCCACCAAAGTAGCATCCAGTTGCTGACTAATATCTGGCCGTGCTTTGGTGGAAAGTGTGAATTCTTCATGGCACCTCAGGGGGCTGCTTAACAGCTTTATCAGATAATTACAGCGCTGGAAACAATGTGTGATGTGCGCTGCGGTGTGGGGATTTGGGATGCACCCCGTCTCCCAGGGCTCCTGGCATTAACATCTCCTCTCCCCTCATCCATTTCCAGCAGCACAGCGCGAGCTGCAGCAGATGGAGGAGCCTTGTCCCTTCTGTCCCAGCCCTGCTGCTTGTCCCCTGTCACTCTGTGCCACCAGCTCGGCCTGGCTCTGCTCCAGCACTTGGCAAAGGTCATCCCTGCCTCTTCCAAGGACACCTGACAGCATCAGGGGCTCTCTGCTCCTCCGAGGGGTGGATGGCACACCCAGGGGAGGCTTCGCTGGAGATCTGCACCCTCAGAGCTGGAATGAAAGCTCAGGGTCCTTTTTGAGTAGAATCCGCTTATTTTCTGTGAAGGTTTTTGGGTTTAGGACACGAACCACGTGGCTCCTGAGCAGCCTCAGGGACGCTGCTTCATTCTGGGAAGGTTGAGTCACAGTTCCTAAATATGACAAGATAATATTAACAATAAGGGGGGTCAGAAGCAGGAGGGAAGGAGCTGGAAGTCTAAGTTCTCTCTTAACCTTTTCAGGCTGGTAACACAACTCCTTCTCAGATGAACCTGAAATTAGAGGGCCTGAAATCCAACCTTCAGTTAAATGCTTGGCTGAAGTTAAACTTCTGCTGTAGAACTCCCCAGGGGCTGGAAAACTTATTTTCCAAGGAGGTGGAAGAAGTGAACAAGGACCTTTGACGACCCTCTCCAGCCACTCCTTGCTCCTGTGAGCCCTCTGTGTGACTGAGCCGGGCGTGAAGGTTTTGTCAGGCAGGATCCTGGGTGCTGAACTTTGTACAAAACTCCTTACTTTTGGTGCATCAAAGGCCTCTGAGAACAGAAAATGATGCTAATCATGTGTTTGTGCACTTAGAAATATCAACTCATCGACTTGCAGAGGCAGAAGATGGAGGAAAACCTGGAGGAGCAAAATATAAAATTCTCTTCCATCATCAAAGTAGCAGCATCAAGCCATGACCTCCCTGTGTTCAGACATGCTACAAGCCAGAAGCAGAATATAAATGGGCCTGGCCTTCTTGCTGCTTAAAAAGGGAGAAAAAAACAAGTAAAAAATTACTTTTACCAGCTTTCCAAACCCAGCTCAAAGCTGCTGTGTGGAAAAATGTAGGTAGGGGCTGCTTTTCACTGATTTTTTCCTTTCTCCTCCATGCATTTGTATCAGTGTCCAGGTGTCCAACACCTGAAAACCATCTTGGAAGCCTCCTCAGTGCCACCCTCAGCCTCCTGAAACTACCCAAATGCACCTTCTGCAAGGGAATATTTCATTTTTTTCTGGAGATAATCACAACTTCTCCAGGAATTTTGTAGGAGCCATGGAGATATTTTTGTTTAAACTAGATATTCCTTCTAGAAGCAGCAAACTGGTGACACCTCAGATTTCTTGTCTGACTCTTCAAGGACGTGGTGTGGCTTCTCTGCTGGGAGTTCCAAGTGTCACTTGTCTCCACACCTGCACTTGAACATGTCCCCTGACATGGAAATGATGAGCCACAAACTGTCCCATCAATCTGTCTGAACATTTAACATCACAGGCTGCTCAGCCCAGGGTCTTCACAGAGAGCAAAATCCAGGGGTTTCATGGCATGGACAGATATTTCCTGCTGGATGTATAATTTATTTTAGTCAGGTCAGGCTGTAGTCCTTATATAACAGCTCAGCCTAGAAAAGGGAAATTTATTTAATTTTTTTCATCTTTTATAAAGTTAATGAATGAATTCAAGTAGTTTTGTTTCGTAGATATTCAGCTGTGATTATGCATCACAACTTTGATGTTAAATAAATATACTTAAGCTATTTGGACATCAGGAAATTTGGAAATTGGATGTTCCTATATATCCTTCCCATAGGCCTGGATTATTTCTGTTAGTCACATTCATATATATTTATCTATATCTATCTATATATCTATATATATAGACATAATATATATAAAGTAGTGGGACTCTTTGTTCTTTCAGTCAGTCCTTGCAGCTGTATAAAGATTTAATTTTTTTTTATATATATCCAACTAATTTTAGGAGTTAATTTCTACTCTGAAAGTCTCCTGAAGCACTGACTCCACAATTTACAAAGCTCATCAGGAAAGAACATGGCACAGACCATCCTTCCTTCCTCACCCAAAAGAGGGATTTTCTCTCTCTGTTCAAATCTGCGTCCTACCCCAAAAGGTTTTGTAAGTTAAGGGTTTATTATAAAATCAAGGAGATAAATCAAATTTAGGATAGCAGTGTCTGGTATGACCTTTCATTTGGGAGAAAATGGTTGAGCTCCCGGTCCTCATTTTTTAAAAAGCCTGGAGTTATTTTCCTTGGGGAAGGACAAATTTTCAGTCACACATCATCAAATATTGAATGTATTTGCTGCCTATGTAAAAGAGCATTTTAGCCTGGTGAGAGAGAGGAGATTAAAACAAGCAGGCTGCATCCCTAAATTCAATTGTTTTCCTGGGAGATGCCACTCAGCCTGGCAAGAGATTGACACGGTGTCAACTCTGCTTCTCTCAAATTGCCCTCAAACGAGGTGCCCTCCAAATCCGTCCCCGAAAACGGCGGTGGCCGAGGCGCCACCTGATGAAATTAAGGAATTAAATTTCTGGGAAAGTCTTACCCGAGCACAGGGAGCCCTTTCCAATGGGATAATTTGTTTGAACATTAAATTAAGCAATCTCCCCTCCCCAGAGCTCTGAGGAGTGCTGGAAGGGGCTGCCAGCGAATCTTCTGTTCCCTCTGGAGGGAAACATTTTTGCTTTTCCTGTTTACTCCCCACTCCATCATTGGCCACTTGGCCACGGGTGTATCCACAGTAAAGTGACAGATTTAGGAGGGTGTTGTTCCTGCAGGTAAAGTTGGCTCCATGTCACAGGATAAGTGGTGGCACTCGGTGAGGAGGTGGCGGCTCCTGCCTCGCACGGTCGCGGTTTGACGGCGCTAACGGGAATTTGATGAAAGGTGGGAGCAAACGCAGTCAACACCAGGAGATCCTGCTGAAACCTCCTCTTCCTATCAGTCCTTATCAGCCTGGACGCTGCCAGGAGAGGGGTGGGGATCAGATCCAGATTAAACCCCAGGGTTCTCTTATCGCCTCCAACGCTGCCACAGCAAAACGCTCCAGCTCGCCTGGCAGGGCAAGCCCAGCTTTAGAATTTAATATAAAAATTGGGATCAGAAAAATGATAAAATGCTTGTGCTCTTTGTAAATATCCTTTTCTTTCCCGCCCTGCCTCCCTGCATGCAGATCTAATGACAGTCTTGGGTTTAGCAAAAAATAAAAATATGTGGACAGCAGCAGGGTGGCACAGCATGGAATTGGGGGATTCTTAAGGATTTAGGAGTAGAAAGGAATTATTTGCCTTAATTACTAAAATATGAACACCACTGTATGCTGGTTGGTTGATTAATCTTTCCGAATGTTAGTAACAGCAATGTACGTTTTGAGAACAGGTTTTTGCTCATTGGGATGTGCAGGATCCAAAACACAGATTATTTTCATAATAAATTTTACATTAAACATTTTACGTAATAATACAATGGGGCTGAGGGGGGTCCTGATTTTTGGGCATTGGTGTTTGTGTGTGGATGAATTTTAAGAGAAATAATAAGGAAGTCAAATATCTTGGAGGAGGAATTTGGCTGTATTTCCTCAGCTTGAGGAGTATTTTCATCCTTTTACCCTCTCCCCTAAAAATTTAAACCAGATTTTGGATTTTCAAGGCTGGAAAACACAGGAAGAGCATGATATGATTTGATTTTTGCATGTGAGCTCTGTGTGGCCTAAGCAGCCTTTTAGGGCTGCAATTTCATTTAATTTCTACCCAGATCTCTGGTACTTGATGAGTATAAAGCTGGTGATGAGCTCTGAAGAACAAATATCTGAAGGGTGTTTCTGAGGAGCATTTCTCTTCCAAAAAGTGCTGCCAATTAGCTTTAGGAGCAGGGAATGAATGGCAGCCTGGAGAATGCCGTGTCTGAGGCAGATCTGGCTGGGCTTTAAAGAAATGCAAACAGGCAGAAATTAAAATTAGCAGCAAGAAGTCAAACTCGCCTGGTGCGGTGCTGTGGGTGAAATCAAAACCTCAGGAGTTAACGATGGCTTTTGGTGGTGTTTTCATCAAGTAAAATTTGTGGAGGATAGATTTTGTTTTTTAGTGGTCAACAATTCACAGAAATGAGACCTTGAGGTGTAAAATACACAGATAACTTCAGGTATTTTGGTTGCCGAAACCCAAAGTTTATTTTTGGATTCCCAAAGTTGATGATGCCGTCCTGGAGAGCTGCATTTCCCTTCTAGGGCACGCATGGGGCTTTTGACCAAAAATGCTGAAAATCAAATCAAGTTTTCAGCCCCTTGGGGCGTTACAGGGATACTTTAGGCTCAGCTCAAAGCCTGTGTAGGTGTTGATGGTGGCCTTGGTGCCAAAAGTCCCCTACAGGTGGCAAAGGTCCCAGGAGGCTCCTGACCTGGTGGGATGCTCCCTCCTGAATAATCCTTTTACTCTGGTCTTTGCAGAAGACACCAAAAATCATGGAAAAAGTGGATTTCAGGCAGCAGGAATGAGAAGGTTGAGTGTCTTTCCCAAAAATAGGATTCTTGAGCACTGTGAAAATCTGGTGTTCCCTCTTGGAACCTCTACATATCCCCATATGTAGATATGTTGTGAAAATTTTGCTATTTTTGATTTATTTTAAAGGGATTTTAGTTCATCCATTGAAAAAAAAAAAACTCCTGTAGCAGCAGCAGCATCTAAAATTTGTTCCCATGTTTGTTTTGATCTTTCCTTTATATCAGCAAACCCCCAGATTCTGAAGGAAAATATTTCCAACAGAGCAAGAACTGAAAAATCCATTTGGTTTAAAATAGGTGATAATAATTATCATTTTTATTATGATGATTTAGGCTTGACAAGTTCTGTTAGACAAACCTGCCTCCACTTGGATTTTAACCACTTAAATAATTGGGGAAAATTGTGGTCCAAGTGGCTAAAAAATAAAAAATTTACCCTGAAGACCCAGTGATGCTTCATTCCATATTAACTGATGTTTCTTACTGTGAAAAGTGAGTTCTCTCTTAGCAAAATGTCTTTTCTGTTTTACCAGGCAATTTAAAATTAAAGCTTGACAGGCCATGCTAATGAAATAAAGCAATAAACATTTTCTGACAGGTGCAAAATACAGCCCTTGTTCGATAAGATGATATTTGGGGGAAAAATTTGCTTGGTAAATCTAATTTGTGTCAGCTCAATATTGGCTTGAGCATCAAATTCTAATTTATTGAAAGCACCAGCAAATACTAGAACCATTTGTTTAGCACAAAGCATTCAATCTATAAGGACCAACTCCATGAAATTTAATTTTCTGAGCCAAAAAAGACAATCAAAGTAGGAAAAGCAGAAAAGAACCCCCTCATGTTGGAATAAAGGGAACAACAACTTTAGAGGGTGAAAATATTTAATTTACCATGAAAAATGCAAAAACCTCAATGAAATGAAATAATCTGACAGATTTTTTTTAGCTGTTGCTGATTTTTAATTCTATTTTCCCTCTTTTCAGTGGAAACTCTGATATCCCAACCTTTTCCTGGCCACTCTTGCAGGGATTTTTATGGATTGACAAGGAAATGTTGAGCAGTTGGGATGAGAAGAGCTTTAAGGTGCCTCCAACCCAATCCATTCTGTAATTCCATGGTCCTCCAGAGTTTCCCCAGTTTGCCATTCAAAGCTGACTGGGATGGGGATAAATCTGGGAGGGAATTTCCCTCCTATTTATTTAATATTGGAGTTTAATATTGGACCTGCTGAAGTGGTAACTGCTGCATTCAAACGATGGAAATCCAAATATCCCAGCTTTTTTATTATTATTATTATTATTATTATTATTATTATTATTATTATTATTATTATTATTATTATTATTTATTTATTTATATCCCCATTTTGGTTTATTTTTGAGAGGATTATTTAATCAATCTCAGTGAAAACCAGGAGCAATCATCCTTCCCAAGGTCTTGGACCTTGGATTGGATTCCTGTAAGATTGTTAATTGAAAATCAGAGATTTTGGCATCTTTTTGGGGGACTGGAAATCCTGCAAGAATTTTTGCCTTTACTCTTTGACTTGCAGAAATTTACCATTTTTTTCTAATAATTTCTAGTAATTGCAGAAATTTAACTTTTTTTTTTCTATATACAATGACCTAATTGGATGAAACAATTATAGATTAATCTGCCTGCTAATTAAGCATGATGCTGGGTTTATGATGTGTTTCCTTATTGGATATTGCACCAGGCTGGAAGATTTTGGGAATTTCTTCATGCTGCCATTCCCAAACTCATCCAGCACCTGGCATCTCCTCTGTGGTGCTGACAGAGGATTTGGGACAGATCCTGTGTGGAAATTCTTCACCTTCCCAGATGTTTGATTGATGAGGATTTCTTAGGTTTAAACCTAGGATAACTCAAATCAGCAGGGTTAGATTGAATTAAAAATTGTATTTCCTTGAAATTAGGATTTTAAACTGTTTAAATCAAAACATAATTGCATTTCTTTGAATTTTACTGGGCTTGGACAGGTCTGTAATTTGGATTCCACAGAGCTGATGGATCAAATTAGCAATGACTTTATTTGATAGAAATAACCTTCAATATTTTACTTTTTAATGCATCCACATGATTTGCCACCAATTTTCACCACTGAGGTCGTTTTAATTTATTTAATTTCCCTTTGGGTGCAGCAGATGAGGAGCTGGGGATCATGAGGAGCAGGGATTCCTCCAGGAAAACTGGGTATCCAAACCTCTCCTGCCCCCAAAATTTCCTCTGAACCACTGAGGAGATGCATCCTGAAATACCAGCAGGGCTGGGAATTGTGCTGCCTGGCAAAGTGATGTGGAAAGATCTAAAATCCATGGAGGTTATTAAGCAATCCTTCTGCTGTTATGGCTTTTGGGGATTGCTTCTATTTACTCCTTGAACAATTTTTTGGGTTGATTTTTATTTTTTCCCCCCTCAAGTAAGTGTGAGGGGAATATTTCTCAATTTTATCTGTCGAGAGCTCATCCAAGCCCATAAAAATCCTCCAGAAAAGAGGAAAAAAATCCATATGGCATATTTATGGCCAATTATTTTCCTGATTCTTCCTTTCTTCAACTCACAAGTTTTATGGGAGCTTCATTTTTATCCATTTTACACTCCAGCAAGCTTTGCAAATAAACACCGAAGGTTAGGAAGAGTTGCTGATTTATCCTTAAACCCAGCCTGAGAGGAGCTGCGGTTCTGGGGCTGTCTGGATCCCAAATTAAATCAGCAGCTCGTTTGTGCCTTTCAACCACGGAGTTCTGAGGTGGCCTAAACTTTCACAGGTATAAAAATAAAAATTGCCAGTATTTGCCAAGTTTTTTGTTATTTTTCTTCTCAAAATTGAACCTCACAGTGCTGCAGCTGCACTCAGCAATCCAGACCAGGCACAACTCACAGGAGGATATTTTTGGGAATGTTTTGCTTATTAAATTTTTTTCCAGGATGGGGGAAGAGGCTTCTCATCCTCTGCCAAAAACCTCTCATTATGATGTGGTTTTTGCACTGTAGAGTTTTTCCAGCCACGTGCTCCACCCTTATCAGCAAGAGCAAACTGCCACCTCTGGATTTTTTGGGAATCACATTTCCAGTTGGATCTTTGGGACAATTGTTGTCTTCATTCTCAGTATTTTTTGACCCTAAACTGTTTATCTCTGAATACCACATGGAAATGTTTTTGTTGGTTATTGTTCTTACCAGCAGCACCTGAATATCTGCATTAAAACCCAGTTTAGTCCAGGGATTAAGGAAAATTATTGTGGATGTGTGGGATAAGGAAAAGACTAATATTTTTCTGTCTGCACCTTGGTTAATTATATAATGTTTGATACTTAAATGAACTTTTTGTACTTCAGGATGTCTTTGTTGAATTAAAACAATACTTTTTCCATCCAAGGCCAGGCTGGATGTAGCTTGGAGCACCCTGGAATGGTGGAAGGTGTCTCTGCCCATGGAATGAGTTGGAATTTGGTGATCTTTAAGATCTCTTCCAATCCCAAGCCATTTTATGTTTTTATTGTTTTCAAATATCAAAATATGTCTTTATTCTTGTCCTGAATCCCTGAAAAAAAAACTCCACATATTCCATTCCATATTCTATTCCAAAATGTCCACATGTCCATTGCTGAGTTGGAAATTTGTTGTGTGATTGGTTTGTTTATATTCTCATAAAAGTGGCTTAAGCTGTTAGCATCATTTAGAGAATGGTGCTGATAATGGACACCAAATTGATATATTTATACATTTTATTAAAGTTTATTAAAATTATTTTAAAATTACATAATATATATTAATATATATGTATAAAGTCTTCTATATTTAGAAATATAGAATATTTATAAATATATAAATATGTAATCGGTTGATTTTGGAACTCAAATAACATCTCCTTGGCCACAGAAGTCTGTGTGACTGTTTTCAATATATTTCTACTGATATTTACTCTCTACAGTTCCCAAAAGGAGGTTGTAGCCAGGTGGGGCCTGACCCCTTCTCCCAGGTAAAAGTGACTGGTTGAGAGGAAATTTTGCCAGGGGACATTTAGATTGGACATAATGGAAGATTTCATCACTTTTTATGTAGATTTGGCCATGTAATTCCTGCTTCTAAAATTCCTGCTTCTTCTGCTTCTAAAAGCCCTCAAAACCAGGTAAAATTCCTTTGGGGTTTGTTAATATGGGGGGTTTTTAATCCTTTAAAAATGAAGGTGCCAGTAAGACCTACCCAGCCACACGTGAACTTTCATAAATATTTCCAGGGAGCAATTTTGAGAAAGTCAAGTGCAGAAGTTTCTCTCTGATGCACATCTGAGGTGAAGGTGTCTATTTAAGAAAGGATAAATCTGGATGCCATGGTGATGGGAGGCTTTATATAGTCTAAAAGGATAATTGCATTACTTTGAATTTTCCTGGGCTGGGACAGGTCTGTAATTTGGATTCCACAGAGCTGAGGGATCAAATTAGCAATGACTTTATTTGATAGAAATAACCTTCAATATTTTACTTTTTAAAGCACCCACGTGATTTGCCACCAAGTTTCACCGCTGAGGTCGTGTTGGTTCTTCCTTTGGGAAAAGCTGACTTTGAGTCTCTTTGGATCTTTTTTCCTCAGCAACAAGGGACAGGATGAGAGGAAAGAGCCTCAAGTTGTACCAGGGGAGGTTTTGTGTGGAAAATTAGGGAAAATTTATTCACTAAAAGGTCGGTCAAGGTTTCATGACCTTAAATAAGGACTTTTCACCAAAAATTTCTCTTTTTACTGAGATAAATCAAACCAAATCCTGTATTCACCAAGCAGAAGGTCCAGGTGGGTTGAATGGGCAAATTTATGAAAATAATGTAATTTTAGTAAATTTACCTTGTATTTTTAACCCATTTTTTTACTTCTCCTTTGTTGAATGGTGGCCTCTTGGTACATTTATTATTTCATACTAAGTGTTCTCCTATCACCCTAAATTTACTCTTCTATTATCTTATTATAAAAATCTTAACAGGTGAATATTTCTTGGATGGGTAAGAAAAAAGGCATTAAAAATAGGAACATAATTTTCAATAATTTTTCTTTCATCACATTTTTTTACTGTTTATCTTAATCCCCATCTCTTGCCATGTTATGATTATTTTTGTGTAGATTGATCACGTCCAGAGAGCGATATTTGAATATATTTGAAATATATTTGAGATATACTTGAAATTGGGCAACAGGAATAGTTGACTTGATGTGTCTACAAAAAATGGGAAATCCAGATGTGCTGAGCATATTCTCATGAAAATCTTTAGTAAAAATATTGTTTTTATGAGAAATTTTTCAGGATCTCACTCACAATAATTTAATACATTTTAGGGATTTCATGACCTGCACGTGAAAAGAAAATTTCCAGTACACAGAGAGAACTTTCCTAACTTTTGGTAAAATCTCTCATAATCTGTGCAAGGAATATAATCTTTAACTTTATATTTGACTTTAATTTTTTGGCTTTATATTTGGCTATAATCTTATATTTTATATCAATATCCTCTTAACACTCTCATTTGGAAGTGCAATATTCCTTCCCATGTGATATTTGTGGATAATCACAGAAATTGTTTTAAGGGAAGTAATTTCTGGAAGACGTAATTTTTTTATATCTGATAATTAACAACTATTTGATTAATTATAGGACACTGAAGTAGGAAATTTAATTCTCATTTAGAAGCTGGATTAAACACAGAAATCCTGAGGGCCAGAAACATTTATGGGATTTTTGTTTGATTTGCAAACTTGTGCCACCCACCCGTGAAAATCCATGGATTTTCAACTGATTTCCTTCAAATACTTTTTTCCCAGAGGTTGAAGATGTTTTGGGAGGGAGAGATAATTCAAATATTGCGTCCCCAGCCCCTCCTGGACTGCAGTGTTCAATCACAAGGTGGCACTTCTGCCTCACAGATGAGTTTTTCTCCTCCCTCGCTTTCAGTCCAGCTCCCAAAAATCCCACTCGGTGCCTCCTGCCTCAATCCCCCTTTCCTTTTCCCTGGGAATAAACATTCCTGACATCCCTGGGAAAGGGGTCCTAAATATGACCACAGCTTCTAACTCCAACTCAACCCTGGAATGACAACCAGAGATAGGAGCGAGGTTGTAAATCTTCATTTTCCTTTCACATCCTGAACTTTCTCTAAAATGATTTAGGTCAGTGACGTGCTAAAATTGCTCTTATTCCTATTTTTAAATGGACAAATTATCTCTTATTTCAGGTGAATTTTATTGTTTCTTACATAATTTTGATTTAAACCTCACAACTTGTTCCCACGTCCCAGTAAAGTGCTGGGACACTTTTGGAATATCCCAACTTGGAATTATTGGAATATCCCAGTTTTCTGGGGTCAAGTTGGGATATTCCAATAATTGTGTTATTTTATTTGTGAGTCCAGGTATGAAATAATTTCTGGAATGAGATTTCGCACTTGCCTCGATTCTTGAAGAGCCAGGTTTTGTTCCTCTCTTTGCCTTGGGCATATTTTATGGCTTGCAGAGGGTTTGTCCCAGGAAACACCCGAGGGAGAAGGAAAACTCTTGCTTTCCCCTCGTGTTGACAGTGCTGGATATTCTGAGCCCTTTAGAGGATTCATTCCTGCAAATCCCTGGCTCTGTCCAGGTGTTTGCTCTGAGTGGAGCCAGCTGGGGCTGGCCAGGTCCCTCGGGCTCTTTATGGGATTGGGAATTCCTTGGGCTGGTGGAAGTTGAGCTGCAGGTGCTGGAGAAGCTGTAATAAATCCCAATTTATTAATTTAAATCAAGAATTTCCATTCCCTTACTTAATATTTATATTTTCCTTTGCTAAATATTTATATTGCTCCATCAGGCTGTTCCTGTTGGCTGCCCAGTCCATCAGGATTAATATTTCTGTAAACCTGAGGCCTTCATTCTACCGGACTTTTAATTTTTTTCCATTATCATTTACCATTATCCTCCTTGGTAAGCAAAGAAAAAAATCACTCAGACCTTCCTGAAGACTTTTTAAAAACTCCTTAAATAATAATAACAACAATAATGCTTAGCTAAAAAAGTATCATTTTTAATGGGTATGGGGTTAGACCTTTCTTTTCTTTTTGGAAAGTTTAAGACCAGGTTGGCTGGAGCTTTGGAATAGTGGAAAATGTCCCTGCTCTTACTTAATATTTGTATAATTTCCCTTAGTTAATATTTTTATTCCTCTTTTTTTCTCATGTCTCTCCTCTCCCTGTTCCTCACCTAAATTCCAATCCCTCCTGTGGATAAATCTCCCCTGGATCACTGGGAGCAGATACAGACATGAGATAATTCTTAACAAAAATAATTAACAATTCTTAACTGCCCCATTTATATTTCTCAGAGACATCCAATTCCATGAAGAGTTTGATGGGAAAACAGGGAACTTGTAACTCAAAAACTCTTTGATTGGATTTTTTTACCCATGTTTTTCAGGCACTTTTCTTTCATTTTTAGAATAAATCAGGTGATTTTGAAAGTAGTGTTAATCTAAACAAAGATTTATTATTGTTTCTATTTATACACAAAATATAATTCAGCCTCACCATGGCACAGGATGCATATTAACATTTTTTCCCATACTCATTTCCTGACCTATCTTAGGCTTTTCCTTATTTTACCTGGGAATTCATTTTCATTTTATTGTATTTGAATGCCTTTCCTGAGCCCTGGCAACCAGAAATCCCTTTGCTACAGAGCTGATGCTTCAGGTAGGTCAGCAAATAACCCAGATATCCAGATGGGATCCCCAGGAAGGGCTGGACCTCCTTTGGATGGCAAAGAAGACCTGAGCTTTGTCTCTGCTCTTAACAAAAAATTAAGAGCTTAATTTTCTTTTTATTAAATTTAATTTTTTTCTAATTTTTTCTTTTTTCCTAATTTTTTTTTCTCATCTCAACACAAAAATAAAATGGTATTTTTAGCTTTAAATTGGCTCTGAGGTGGAGGGGCTGTGGTAATTCTGCTTTCTTATGCATCTGCTCCCTCTGCTAAATCAAAGGAATTGACATTTAAATTGGTTTAAACCTTGCTTAAGTTCAATTTTTACCAGGTGATGTCAGGATAAACATGTGATTAGATCACGAGGAATGAAGGATCCAGACAGCAAAAAGAGCACTGGAATTGTTTGTTTTCCTGGAGAATTTCTAGGGATAATTTGCCTTCTCTGGCTACAATCCTGGCCAAGTGAGGATCTGGGCCTAAAAGGCTCCAAACTGCTCCAGCAGATTGAGGAATTTTATCCCAAATGAAAGGAGATTTAATTGAAGAATTTCTTTAATCTGCTTTTAAATTTTGAAGAATGACTTAGAGAATTTCAGTGCTGTGATAAGTTGGGTTGTTGATTTTTTTGTTTTTTTTTTTTTTTAAACCTGTCATTTTGGGCCTTTTTAATCCCTATCCCAGGGTTTGAGTAACTGCTGTGCGTGTTTGGTTTTCCCTGTCCCAGGGTTTAAATAATTCCTGCGTGTGCATAGTTCAATTCTGAAATTGATGCCACAGAGAGGTGCAAATGGTGAAAATCAAAGCACAATTCTTGGTATTTCTCAAGTGCCCCTGAAAACATCCCCAAGGCAGGAATGTGATTCCCCATTCTCTGTTTTCAGCCCTTCACGTGTTTGTGAAATGCTGGGAAATATTAACTGACCTTTTTATATATGAAAAAAAAAGCAGATTTTTCAACCAGGCACCAAATTTCCATTGATTTTTGCATTATTTGGTTCTATTAGGTTTTGCTGTTTGTTTGTCCTTAATGTAGCATTGGATAAAGATTTATTTCTTCAAAATCTTATTTTTGCTATGGAAAGGTTGCATCCAAACCTTTATTAAGTCTTTTTTTAAAAGTTCTGAATCTGCACCAATCAGAACAAATAAACAGAACAACCAAGAATGTTTTGCTGACATCCCATGGAGTTATGGAGGGAACCTTATTTTCCATTTTTTGTGTTTTGTGGCAAAATTCTTGGTCTGTTTTCTTCATGGCTTTCTTGAAATGTCTATAATGTGGGATTATTATTTATTATTATTATTTATTCCATATTTCTTTGTCTAACATATGCTCTGCTCCATGTTTTCCAGAGATAATTGTCAGATATGTGGAGCAAGGAGCTGACAAGAAATGTGATTTTGCCATATGGTTCCAAACGTTGTGCTGGAGACATTTGGGATTTTGGACATCCTTGATGATCCTTGCTCTCAGCAAATGGTCATGGGGAGCACCAGAGAGAACTTCTGCCACCCAGCAAATGCAGGTTAATGCCAAATTTATTTTCCATCTGTGAATTCCATCACACGAGGATGAGTTGGGAGGGTCACAGACACGGACAGAAATAGCAACAACTGAATTTTTCCTGTGGAAAAAAATGCTCATTAAAACTTTGAGGAGGGTTAATTAATTGCGTGGAATGGTTTGGGCTGGAAGGGACATTAAAAACCATCTCATTCCACCCCCTGCCACGGGCAGGGACACCTCTCACTATCCCAGGGTGCTCCAAGCCTGGAAAAGAGAAATTTCTGTCCTTGGAGTGCCTGAGGGAGCTGAGGAGATGAAGAGAGACAATCGACGGGGGATGGAGGGACAGGACACAGGGAATGGCTTCAGATCAACAGAAATTAGGGCTTGGATGGGATTTTGGGAGGAATTCCAGGCTGGGATGGAATTCCTGCCCCTGGATCCCTGAAGTGCCCAAGGCCAGGTTGGACACTGGGGTTTGGAGCTCCCTGGGATGGTGGAAGCGTCCCTGCTGTAGCAAGGCTGGCCTTGGGTGGTTTTTAATGTTCCTTCCCATTCTGTGATCAAAACCACCTCTAGATGTTTGTAATCACTCAGCTGTGATCACTTTGCCAAAATTTGCTGTAATTTCTGCCCCACAGTTCAGGAGCCCCTCAGGAAGGCCTGGTCTGCCGGAGCAGAGCTGGGCCCTCCTCAGGGCTGCGCTGGGAGCTTTCCCCCTTTCCAAAGCAGGTTTTGGAGCATTAATCCCTGCAGCCCTGCACTTCTTGCTTGTGTGATGAGGAAATCATGTCTTTGGCACCTGGAATTTCATAATGTGCTTTCTATTTGTGTCAGATAAATCTTGGATGGGGCTGAGATTCTCCTTTTGCTTTGCTTTGCCGAGCAAATCAGGGCGGCAGAGCCACAACTTGCTTTTGTTTTGCAGTCCCTTTGAACAAGTGATTTTATTGCTACTTGAACAGGAATTTTGGAGGATGAGTGGGTTGCTTGGCAACTAAACTGCAGTGTTTGCACTGGTAGCTGCTGGGAGAGCAGAGTTTTCTCTGGTTTTTCATTTGTTGCTCACACAGGACGTGGTGCTGCTCCTCCAGCCTGTTCTGTCATTCCCTAGACCCTGAGGGGGACTTCTGGAAGTTCTTACTCCTTCTCAGGGCTTTGCAAACTGATTTTTATGCAATTCTCAACCTTTGAAGGTGCTAAAGCAAAAACTGTGTCTGATTCGTGGAATCACAGGTTTGGGTTGGGAGGGATCTTAAATTCACCTTGTTCCACCTACTGCCATGGGCAGGGACAATTTCAACTCTCCCAGATCATCCAAAGCTCCAGCCAACCTGGCCTTAAACTTTCCAAAAAGAAAAGAAAGCTTCAAGCCCATACCCATTAAAAATGATCCTTTTTAAGTTAAGCATTATTATCATTATTTAAGGAGTTTTTAAAAAGTCTTCAGGAAGGTCTGAATGACTTTTTCTTTTGCTTACCAATGAGGATAATGATAAATGATAATGGAAAAAAAAAAAGAAAAAAAGTCAGGTAGAATGAAGGCCTCATCTTTACAGAAATATTAATCCTGACAGGCTGGGCAGCCAACAGGAACAGCCTTCAGCAGCCCCTGTGGTTTTATTTCATTTTAAACTGAGTCTTAAGGTGACAATCTAGCTTTTATTAATGGCAACTCCAGCTAATCTGCTGATTTTTTTTTTTTTGGAATTGAGAGAAGGCAGAATGTATCCCCGGATTAGTCATGCTCCATGATATAATGTGCACACAAAGGGCAATGTTTTATTCATTGCTGATATGCAAAGTGCATTTCCAAATAGAAACTTTCTTCCAGGCCTCCTACGGCACCGTGTCTAACACCAGTTTGTACAAATGCTCTCTTGAGAACACCTGGGTTAAAAAAGAGAGAGAAAAAAACCCCAAAACCCCTTTTCTTTTGCTATATGAACATCTTGGGATGCTTAGAAATTATTTATCCTGTCCAGATGCTAAAAAAGAATGAAAATTGAAAGAAAAACACTTGAAAGGGCAAAGGTTTTTCTAAACTCTGGAGTATTTTGTGCAAAGAACTTGGCAAAAACTTTCTTATTTTCAATGATATTAAAACCTTTTAAGGGGCACAAAATACAGGAGGCCTGGAAATGTGGCATGAAGGGAATCCTTTTTAGGATTGCCCAAGCTAAATAGCTGAATCTTTGTCCCTTAAGTTATATTTTATATAAGAGGAAAAGGAAATACATTTCCATTCATTTTCAGGTAATGGTTTGTGATAGAATTTATCCAAGAACTTTCTTGGAGTTCTTGGAGAATTTTTGTCTCAGGGGGCATGGGCAGCACAACTTGGGGATGGAGAGAGCTTTGGGACATCTGGAAACCCTTCTGGATCCAGGCAGAAAATGCAGGAAAATGTTCAAGAATGGAAATGTGATGGAGGCAAGGAGAGCTCAGAGCCCTTGCAGGGCCTGAAGAGGCTCCAAGAGAGGGACTGGGGACAAGGAATGGAGGGACAGAACACAGGGAAAGGGGAGATTGGGGTGGGATTTTGGGATTCCCAGGTTTGCTGTGGCTGCCCCTGGATCCCTGGCAGTGCCCAAGGGGCTCCTTCCCCTCTATTTTCCACGTGAGCCTTTGTATCCACAGGCTGCAAACTGAAAGCTGCACTTGGAGGGAAGTTTTGGAATCTTAACTACTTTGATCCTTCACCTCACCAACTTTCTCAGCTGTGAGAGAGAACATAAGCAGGGAGGAAATTTTTCCCTCTGAAAAAATCATCAAGATCTTTAATATTGAATTTATACTCCAAATACTGCCATGGATGGGGGGAAAAAGCAATGAAATCAAGGCAAGATGAGGAGTTTTATGGCACACCCAGGCAGGCTGCAGTTTATGGGGAAGGTTTCATCATGTGGCACCTCAGCTTTGCCCTTGAGCCTGGAAAAATCATATTTTCCTTTTCCAAGGAAAGGGAAAGAGTGGAAGGGCTGGGGAATTAGGGAGGGGAGCTGATTCCCACCTCCCACTTGATCCTCAATTCCAATTGGGGAATCCTTCATTCCCCAGTTTTGAGGGAAACTGGGCTCAGCCCCTTCCAAAACTGGGTTTGTGGAAGGAATATTGGGTTTGCTTTGACCTTCACTAGTGAGATCAGAAAAAAGACAAAAGGATCAGCTGGAGCTGAGCTCCAAGAATGCAAAAACCAGCAGGAAGCACAGCTCCTATAAATGAAACATGAGGAGCCTTGTATGAAAATGTGATAATCTCGTGTCACCAGGCATGAGCTGGGGGTGTAGGTGTTGTCTTAGGTGAGTAGGAACAGAGATTTTAAAAATAACATCTCCAAAGAATGGTCCTGGAGGGAGCAGAGCTGCTTTTTTTCCCCACCAGCTGAGCCCCTAAACTGCATAAAATATTTGCCAGAGTGTGTAGTTGATGTGAGTACAAGATTTCAGGAAGCTGGAGTGGTTTTCCACCTGTTTGTTGGTTGTTTTTTATCTTGCAACAACAGCAAATGTAAAGAATTCTGAATTTAAGGGAGGAAATGCTCAGTGCTCTCCCCTTGACACATTCCCTGTGTCCTGTCCCTCCATGTCCTTGTCCCAAATCCCTCTCCAGCTCTCCTGGAATCCATTTTAGGCACTGAAAAGGGCTCTGAGGTCTCTTTTCCTCAATTAATGAAGATTTCCCTGCAATTTCTGCCTGGATCCAGAAGGGTTTCCAGATGTTCCAAATGCTCTTTCATCCTGGGGGATTAATGGGGAAAAATTAGGATTTTAGGTGTCTGCACCAACTTAGGAAATATCTTAACCATAACCAATTTTATCTCTGTGCTTTTAATTGCCCAGACCCAGACAAGCCACGACTATCACATAAAAATTGTGCCAAAATGTACAAAACACATTGAAATGCTCTTAAAATTGAAATATCAGCCAGCTCTGGGTTTTTCAAGAAAATTCTGGTATTTCGGCCCTGCAGCTGAAGGTGATGCTTGCTCACCCTCACCTGGGGCTGCCTGCAGCACTCCTGGGGAGCAAGGAAATAATTGCAGTAATTAACTTGATGGATGCTTCCCATCAAAGCACTCCAGTCCTGGGAGCTGCTGCTGGGACACCCCATGTGAGAACAGGGAAAAATTCCATTAAATGTTACCCAAATTCTGCTTTTCCCCCTTCTTGTCTCCAGGCTCGCTCTGCAGAGGTGCAGCTTTCGGGATGAGGTTTTAGAGTTTTTATTCTGGTTTAAAATGTGCTTTGGTTTTGTCAGGATTGCTGAGCCTTGTTTTAAATGTTGTTTATTGAGTGACAAGAATTATCAGAACAGAAAGTTTTCAGGTGGGCAATGGGGATTTTTAGGTTCTTTCTACAAATGTGATTTATTAGCAAAGCACAGGATTTTTTGTGGGATTTACTGTTGCTTGAGACAGTAAAAATCATGAGAGAACTTTGTCTCTATTGAGCTGTTTGCTTTGTCTCAGGGTGTAAAATATGATGGTCCATACAGTATCTTTACAATATTTTACTTATTTAACTTATTTTATTTAACTTATTTTTTTACTTATTTTTTACTTATTTTTTTACTTATTTTTTACTTATTTTTTACTTTTTTTTTTACTTTTATTTTTACTTTTTTTTTTACTTTTACTTTTTTTTTACTTTTTTTTACTTTTTTTTACTTTTTTTTACTTTTTTTTACTTTTTTACTCTTTTTTACTTTTTTTACTTTTTTTACTTTTTTTACTTTTTTTACTTTTTTTACTTTTTTTACTTTTTTTTACTTTTTTACTTTTTTACTTTTTTTTACTTTTTTTACTTTTTTTTACTTTTTTTTACTTTTTTTTACTTTTTTTTACTTTTTTTTACTTTTTTTTACTTTTTTTTACTTTTTTTTACTTTTTTTTACTTTTTTTTACTTTTTTTTTTACTTTTTTTACTTTTTTACTTTTTTAACTTTTTTAAACTTTTTAAAATTTTTTTACTTTTTTTACTTTTTTACTTTTTTTACTTTTTTGTACTTTTTTTACTTTTTAAACTTTTTTTACAATTTACTTCTAATTTTTTTTATTTTCCATTTTCTATTTTATTTTTAATTTTATTATTTTCTACTTTATTTATTTTAATTTTTTTAAATTTTTATTTTCTTAATTTATATTTTTATTCTATTTCATTCTATTTCATATTTTATTTTATTGGATTTGCTTTAAAATTTGTTATTTTAATAACAAATTATTTATATATAAACATATAATATATAATATTTAATATTTTAAAAATTCCAATTTTCTTTTAATTTTAATTTTTAATTTTAATTTATTTTGTAAAACTTTATTTTATTCCCCTGACCCACATGGTTGATACTTGGGCACCCTATTATGACACTTTTGCTGTCACTCTGGAATTTTGACCCTGGCAGGAAAAAACTGGGCAGATCCTCCTAATCTGGAGCTCCCTGATTTGATTTGCTCTCAGTCCTGACACAGGTGCTGACTGGCCCTGTAGAATATTCCCAGTGATCCACAATCATGGCAGGGAAAATTCTGATTATCCTGGAAAAATAGAAATTCCCCCAGGATGGGCCAGAGGTGCTGAGCTCACCTGTTTCCTGTTTTTCGTCCCTCAAAACCCCACTGTTGCTGCAAAAAACATAATGGAAACCCCGAGAATAAACCCTTGAAATTCAAATTATTCTATCAAAATAAGGGGCAAAAAAATCAAATTTTTTTCCGTAAAAAGCTGGACCTGGCTGATGTTTTAATTTTAAGGGGATTTCAGTGTGTTTTGTCCATTTTGCCATAATTTTTACTGGTGTGATGGGCGCGACTTGTCTGGGTGTGGTTAAAACCACAATGATAACAATAAAAATGATTTTGGTTAAATATTTTCTAATTCAGCGCAGGCACCTAAAATCCTATTTTTTCCCCCCTTTAAACCCAGCCTGGACTCTACTGCTGTTCAGTACTGCAAAAAAATCCCTGGAAATTCACATGAAATTTAACTGTGGCGTTTCCATAGCGATGATGTTTAGCATAAAAATAGCTGAAACATTTTGACACCGATTCCGAGCCCGTGGTTCGTAACGTCTCTCTTTTAAGCTGAAGTATGGAAATAAATCCCTCATTCCAACCACAAAAACCACGGGATAAAATAGGGGAAGGTAAAACAATCTGGCTCTAATTTAAGATAATTAAAGGCAACTTCTCCACAAATTGGAAACGGAACTTATCTTGTTAAATCAAAGATGAGTTGAAAGGAATGTTGTAATATGAATTTATCTCTAATTTGAAATAATTAACCCCGAATTCTCTGCAAATTGGAAGGTGAAACTTTGCTTGCTGCATCAAGGATGAGCTAAAAGGAAAATCCTAATTTAAATTTCCACCGATGGGCTGGGTGTTCATAGGTCTGAAGGGAAGAGTGAATTATAGTCCATGGAGATGTTTGAATTCTGTGTTAGAAGCCAAAACCGTTGATTTTTGGATCATTTCCTCCATTGGCAAGGACTGCAGGAAGAGTTTCAGAATAATTTCAAGTGTTTCTGGAGGTGAAGCAAAATGCTCTCCCTGTTCAGGCTCCTGAGCTGGAATTTTTTGGGTTTCATCCTGGAAGAGGAGCCAGACCTGATAAACGTGGTGGGACTGAAGGTTCAGAGATCCCAGTTCCACAGGAAATTCAGTTTGGGATGTTGGCTCTGCCTGGTGGAGTTGGAATAAAGGGGTGAAGGAAATCCAGAAGTTGAAAATTACAGGGAAATTAATTATTTTTTGTTGTTTTAGTGGGGGAAGAGGTGAAGCTGCAGGATGGGGATGTTGTTGGAAGCAGAGCTGGGCTGTGCTCAGAGCAAAGCATCCCATGGCTGGAATTTGGGAGGTGTCCAGGGCATGGAAAACCCTCCCAGCTGTGGAGCAGGGCCTGCAGTGCTGGGACTGCCAGGAAATTCCAGCAGGACTGACTGGGAACTCAGGGAAAACCTTGGCTCTGATGGGATCCAAGCCATGACCTGGAAGGATCTTGGAATCCTGCAATGGTTTAGGTTGGAAGGGACCTTAAGGTCCCAACCCATTCCTAAACTTCTCTTGGTTTGGGATTGTAAATTCTGCTCTGTAGGTACTTCCTGGTACATTTGAAAGAGAATAAACGTGATGAATTTTAGTTTTGGGGTTGTTTTTTTTTTATTTTTTTTGTTGCCTGTCCCAAGTTTCCTCATTTCAGTGAGTCAGAAATGAGATTTTTTTTTTTTACTCTTCTTGTACAGAATTCACAAGAGGTGACACCAGTGCCTGGTTCTTGCTGCTTTTGAGGCTCCAGATAATCACAGGGAACTTATTTGGGGACTGATGGGGAAGTTGCTAAATGGCTGTGCTTGACTTCCACTGAAAATCAGCCTTAATTAAAAGATAATTATTTGAAATTGTCCCGATCCTTTGGCAACAATATTAGAAACACGGAAGGGGGAAGTGCAGGGATTGATTTCAAATGAGATCCAGGCAATTAAAAGGAGGGTTTGAAATGGAATTCTCCTGGAACAGGGGGTGGAAAGGCAGGGTCAGGTAAATCTCCTGAGAAAATTTCTGGGATCCAGACAAATTCCTGTGATTTGGGATGATTGGAGCAGGGATATTGGTCTTTTCACCACTGCCAGAAGGAACCAATCAGTAAATAATCAATTAAGGCAGTCAATAATTACTGCAAACCATCTTTGCAGCCACTGAAAAATTGGGAAGTTATCCCTGTCCTTCCTGTGCTAAAGTCACAAAGAAGCGATTTCTGGAACCTTGTTAAAACTTTTAAAGGTAATTTATTATTGTTAATTCTGTCACTAATAAATAGAAATATATATAGTGTATTAATAGTAAAGCAATTATATTGCTTTAGTTAAAAAAAAATTTAAAACAATGTTAATTATAATCAATATTAATGTTAAAGCAATGATATTGCTTAGCAAAAAGAAGCAATTATTGGAGGTTGATGGAAGGGTATAAAAGTTAAAATTATTATTATAGGATAAGATTGGATAGTGCTATATCAAATAATGTTAAGCAATGATATTGCTGTAGTTAAAAATAATATTAAAACAATGTTAATTATATTTAATATTAATACTAAAGCAATGGTATTGCTGTAGTTAAAAATAATAATTTTAAAGCAATATTAATTAATTATCATGAATAATATTGAAGCAATGATATTGCTTTAGTTAAAAATATTATTAAAGCAAGGTCAATTAATTATAGTTAATAATAATATTAATGCAATTATATTGCTTAGCAAAGAGAAACAATTATTAGAGGTTGATGGAAGGCTATAAAAGCAAAAATCATGATTATAGTATAAGATAGGATAGTTCATGATATTAAACTAATTATATTAAAGTTAGCAAAAGGAAACAATTATTAGGGACTGAAGGAATTCACCCAGATTAAGGACTGGACCTCGAGGATACCCTTGATGAGCATCCCCCAAACCAAAGGGAGGAATCTGCACACATTCCAAGGAGGAATACGGGAAAAGAGCCCACCCCATGGAAAGTTTTATAATTTGATGGAGTTGGCAGCCAGGCAAATGCCTCCCGAACCATTGAGCTACATTTTGACCTCAGTGTCAGGATAAGGATTTGAGGTTGGGGCTCCTGACTGGTTTTAGGATAATTCCACCCCAAACCCCAGACCCTCTCAGTCTGCCCCTATAGCCTTGCAAATAGGACATTGCTGGAGCTGCTTTGTCGCATTCCAGCAGCCTGAAAAATCCAGGCTTTTAATCTGTTCTCACAGTTGCTGCAGCCCTGCCAGAGCACAGGACTTTTACAGAAGACAAACAGGGAGAATCAGTCGTGGGGACGATAATGAGTTTCAGATTCTGCCACCATCAAATGTGGAGAGACACTTTTAAAAATATCAGAACATTTCAGGTATTTCCAGATGCTGCAGCTGCTGTTTCAGCCACAGCCTAGTTTAGTTATGAGCAGAACACCAATTCCTGGTTGAAGCCCGTTGTCTGTGCAGAAGTGTCTTTGCCACGCAGGGAATTTGCCAGATTTGCTGGGTTTTTGTGCTGCTCTGCAATCAGAGGCTGCTGTTTCAGTTTGGGCAAGCTCCTCTCTGCATTTCCTTCTGCCCACTGCCTCCACAAATTGCTTTCCCTGCAAACCAAAGGGGACTGAAGCAATGAAGTTTCTTATTCTGTTTACATCCTCGAGGTTTCTGGCCCTCTCTGTGACTTTTGCACTTGCAAAGGTTTTTCTGTGAGGAATGCAGAGCTACTGACACATGTGCATGTATTTATATGTGCACAAAAGCACCTAAACTGAACTTTTCCCCCTGGGATCCAGTGATAGACTGGTGGGAATGGTTCAGAACTCTTCTGAAGGTTTACAATGGGCAGCAGGAAGCATTTCTTTACTAAGAAAATTTAAACTGAGACCTTTACTGAGAAATCTGAAGCCAGATCAGCTGCCCAGAAAGACAATGGATACCCCCAGCCTGTTGATGTTTAAAAAGGGTTTGGAGAATGCCCTTTAACTCCTGGTCAGGTAGCTGGGTGTCGACGGAAGGAGACCCAGACATCAATTTGATCATCACAGGCCCGATTTTATTGATCAGTACGGCGGGTTAAATACAGTTCATAATGAGCTTCATACATATTGCAAAAGTTGAGCTCAGGATTGGTCAGTTACATATCAGCACCTACGCCTACTTCTGCATTCCTATGGTTCTACTTTTGATACTTTTCACATCTTCTCAGGATATATTCAGGAATAATCTCTACTCCCTCTCCTCATGTTGCAGCAAGGTCACTGCTGACCTTTCCTTTCAGCTTGCTGACTGCTGACTTTCCTCCTTCAGCTTAACCAGCGGCATTATGTCAGTGTGGCCTTTCTCAGCTAACCAACTATTAATAAATCTCTCCACAGCTGGGTTAGATTATAAATGATTTTATATCTACAGAATCCCTTTCCCATCCCTAAGAACAAAGATGAGGTGAACTGCAATGACTGTAAGCTCTAAAACTTGCTATCCCTAATTTCTGTGCTTCCTTTATCGTTATGTCTACTCTGATCAGGGATTGGCAGTAATCAATTAAATCTTTGTTATTTGTGCAAGATTTGAATCCTTTCAGTACCTTCTGGATGCTTGTAAAAAGGACTTTTGGTACGGACAGGATTTGAAAATGAAGAGAGGCAGATTAAATGCTAGGAAGGAATTCTTTACAGAGGGTGCTCAAACAGTGGAACAGGTTGCCCAGAGAAGCTGGGAATGTCAATTAAATGATATTTAATTAGCAGATGGAAGTGAATGACTGAGAGAAAAACCTCCTGGAATGGAAGCTTTTCCCTTGTCCTTCCCTGGAGTGGTTCCTGGGTCCCTGATTCCTTCAGTGCCTTCCCTGCAGTGCTGTGTGTGAGCTCTGCTTGCTGCTCCTGGAAAACAGGAGATTTCTAGTGATTAAAAAAGGCCAATAACATTTTATTTTAGCTCAGTCTACAAAGTAGAGCTTTATTTTTACAGATATTTAACCAAGGGAAAGCTCAGAGCTCTGCATTTGAGAGGGAGAGGAAAAAATGTTTCACACAAGTTCAACAAGTACCCTGATGTTCTTTGGAGAAAAGTTCCCAGTTCAACAGGTAATTTATTTTTTTCCTCCAAAAATAAAAATACCTTTTTAATTGCACCAATCTAACATGATTGCTTTTATTTTGGAGCATCATGATGATGAATCACGCTGAGATAATTGGCTTGAATAAACTGAATAATCCCTACCTGTGCAAATAAAAGATGGAAAAATTTGATCTATTCTGAACATGTGGTGCTCAGGCAGGAGGGAAAGACTTCCACGGATGCTGAGGACCAAGATTAGTGCTCATCATCTGCAGTTATTAGGGCTTTTAAAATTTTAATTCATTTGCAAAATTGATTGTTTTAAAAAGAATCCACTGAGTCAAGTTTGGAATAACTTCTGAATATTGTGCAGTTGTCCTGGTTTGTTTCAGCTGTTGGAAATGTGTGGGAGAGTTATTGGAGACAGCACTGCTTGGAGTTGTAGTCTGTGGTGATTTTCTCCTGAAAGTTTTCATTTTGTGTATGTTTAAGACAATTTCATGGAATTTAGGCACAATGTGTTAATAAAATTGAAAAAAAAACCTTTTTTTTTTTTTTTTTCAGGAGAATGAGTTGTCAAGAACTTTGGAGCCTTTTTGTCTTGTTGCTATGATATGGCCGTAAAGATTTTGCAAAGAAGTCAGAGCAGTTTTTCCTGACTGAGGTAGAGATGATCATGTCCAGGTGCTTCTCTTGGTGTCCTGAGCACCTTCCTCGTGTGAGCAAACAGCTCCAGGCTCATCTTTGCAAGGGAGGCTCTCACAGTTCCAGTAAAGAAGGAAAAGCTGCACAAGTTCCTGACCAGTTTTCAGTTCCAGTCCTAGTTTTAGCTATGTTTGAATCACACTTTGCAGGTGTTTCTTATTTTAAGAGACAAGCGGGCTTTGTTTCTTATTTTTTATAATCAGAATGGTTTGACTTGGCAAAAATTTTAAAGCCCAGCCCATTTCACTACCCCTGGTTGCTCCAAGCCTGGCCTTGGACACTTCCAGGGATGGGTTATAATGTAGAACTTTGTAGGTATTAACTCGTGGAGTCAAAACCTTGAAGCCCTGGAGTTTTGGGCTGTGGAGAAGGTTTGTGCTGCACTCAACCTCCCCACGGGCTCTCCTGGGGCTTTCCCAGCTGCACACTCCAAGGAGCTGGGAAGGGAGTGATGCCTGGAGAGGGTGCCTGGAACAGAGGCTGGGCAGTGTTAAAGGAATAAAGCAGGGATTTATTAAAATACCTCAAAGGATACACCTTGGGAAGCACAAGAGCCTGGCCATGGCTGTGCCCAAGATGAAGCCAAGATGGACTCCTGGTCACGAGTTCTCACACTTTTACAAGTTTTGGTCCATTTCCATGTTGGGTTGATTGTCCAATTCCAGCTTGTACAAACACAAGGAGATTTTTCTCCTGGCACCCCTGTGGAGGCAGAGCCTCCTCACCTATTCCCACATCACATCCCTGCTGCTCTGGCCTCCTGCTTCCACTGATGCTGTAGGATTTGAGCTTTCCTATTTCCATCTCTCTGTAGCCCTGCAGTTCTTTAGTGTGTAACTCTGAGCTCCACACCCAGTGCCAGCTGCTGCTGTCCCACTGGGGGCAGACACAACAATTCCTCTCCAGGCCTGGCAATCAGGGATACCTCACTGTCTCAGGGCCCAGAGATGGAAACAAAAGTGAGCTGGGGCAGCAAACTGGGGCTCAATGCCTTCATTACCTGGAGCTGGAATTGGAGGATGAACCCCCAAAGTGCAAATGGCCCAAAGTTATAAAAGTGTGAAAGCCGTGAGCCGTGGGGCAGTTTGGGTGTAGGCCCTGGGGGGCTTGGGCTGCCCTGGATGTACCTGAAGGGCTTCAATCAACAGAACCGCTTTTTATTGCTTTAATTTTGTCTGCCCTCTGGTTTTAGGTAGCCCCAAAAGGCATCACAGGCACACAACTCCTTCCTCCTCCCTCCCAGTCAGTTGTGGTTTAATGTCAAACTGGATTATGGAATTGAAGAAGAACTCTTGCAGGCTGATCATCAGAAATATGAAAGCATAATTGGAAGTGAAAGATTGGAGTTCAATCTTGGAGGTAATTAATTATCGTCGCATAAGCACACTGTATGTACAACTACTTAAATCACTTTATCTAAGCTGTATCATTAATATTAGAAATATTTGGGTAGGAGACAGCAAAATTGCTGTACTTAGCATAAAGTTAATGAGTTAAACTACTATTATACCTAGAAAAAAATTCTCAGTAGATGACAAATTATTGGTATTAAAGAGAGTGGGTATTTTTATAATTATTTTTCTTTGCACAATGCAGTGGAGTCAAGAGGTTCATAATAGATTTTTAAAACAATAAAGAGAAAATTTTAATACTTCCCAGAAATCAGGTAAAGCTGCCATGGGGTTATGTGATAAATGAGGGCTGAAAGCAGAGCCATCCTGAGCCAGCAGGAAAGATTAGATTAAAACAGCTGAGACAGAAAACACTGGAAAAGGCATGGCTGGATGAAAAGGGATGAGTGAGAGTTATGTGGGAAATGAAAGGGCAGGAACAGGATCCAGGATGAATGGCAAAGATCCTCCTGGACTGAGCATGAGGCTCACACAGCAGCAGTGTCACACAGGAGGAGGGGAGGATGAAGAGCCTTAGTCTGGGACAGCTGAACAAATTGTTCTAGCTCTTTGGAGAAATATGGATGTGGTTGGGGTATTTGGGGCTGTGAAGAGATGGGTTTGTGCACCAGAGCAGCACAAACTGTGCTCCCTTTCCCAGAGAGGCTGGATGTGGTTCAGCGTTTTGGAGATGTTGGAATACCTTGACCCCAGAGTCATGGACTTGTGGGAGCGAGTCCAGAGGAGGCAGCAGGGTGAGCAGAGGGATGGAAGAGCTCTGCTGTGGGGAAATCCTCTCTGCTGGAGAATTGGGATTGTCCAGCCTGGAGAGGAGAAGACGAGCTAGTTGTGGCCTGAAGGGAGCTACAAGAAAGATGGAGAGAGACTTTGGACAAGAGCAGGTAATGGCAGGAAAAGAGGGAATGGCTTCAAACTGGCAGAGAGTAGGATTGGATAAAATATGAGGAAAAAATTCCTGGATATGAGGGTGGGCAGGCCCTGGCACAAGGTGCCCAGAGCAGCTGTGGCTGCCCCTGGATCCCTGGCACTGCCCAAGCCAGGTTGGACATTGGGGCTGGAGCAGCCTGGGATAGTGGAAGGTGTCCCTGCCCATGGGCAGGGTGCTGGGAAAAAAAGGATCTTTAAGGACACCTCCACCCCAAACCATTTACGATTCTAGGAAGAAAAGCATGAACTTTGCAGTTTCAGTCCCACTCCAGAGTTTGTGGATCCCTCTGGGCTGTGCCAGAGTCTCTCACTTCTAGGTTTTCCCTCAAAGCCATGGAATATCCATGTGCCAGCTGAAGGCTCCACAATTGTGTACTGTTGCGACGGAGCAGGCACTAAAATAAATGATTTTTTAATTTGATGTGCTCATTGTTTGAAAGCTGAGAATCGTTTCCCTCTTTATTCAGCGGTGAGCTTTTCTTTTTCCTGGCTTTTCAGACCAAATGAATAAAGAGCTGTAACAAATATTGAAGGCTTAGAATTCATAAAGCAGTGCATAAAAGTATCTCTCCCACTTTATAAATCATATTGTCCATTTGAAAGATTTTGCTTTAATGACTGGAAATAAATTGGAGGCTGAGGTGTTTTTCAAGGAGCTGTGAAGAACAAAATAGCTGTGGAAAACTCTGCAGCAGTTAAATGTACCGAGAGGAGAAGAATTGATTGAGAACCCCAAATGCACGACTCCCTCCTTCAAATCAATTAAGAAATTGCTGTAAATGTCGTAATTAATGACAAGTGGGAATAGTGCAGTTGCAGGAAAGGTGTTTTATGCAGATTGAATTATTCCTGGGATGCTCTTTCCTTCTGATTCCCTTCTCCAGGTGTGGTGTGCATGGCCATCAGTCAGTGGGATTGATGGCTGTGGATGCAGGGATCAAACCCATCAAAGCTCTCAATAACACCATGGTGGGATGGAGCACGAACATCTGAAGGTTTGTTGAACACTTCTGATCTCAGGGGTGGTTCTTCTGCCTGTGAAGCTCATGTGGGGATGGCAGGGGGAAGCCAAGGATAAAAACTGCTGTGATCAGGCTGCTCACTGCTCCATTCCTCACCACACGGTTTTGTTTCAGTAAATGACTTCACACTGTGATTTCTGTAAACAATGGTGTGGCCTGAGCATCTGTGGGTGCTTCAGACAAGAGCTACTCAGGGGGGTGGCATCTTCTGCCTGGGACTAATTCAAAACATGCCACTTTTCTCACCTTCAGTCTCCCAATCAGGCTGCTGCTCTTGAAGCCTCTCCACTGAAACAATTCCTTCTGTAATGTGTCCCCTCACCTGTTTCCATGGCAAAGAGTGAGCACCTGCTCTTGCACTGATTCACTGAGGTGTAATTTCCCCTGAGAGCGCTGTCCCTGGAATGTGGCAGCCTCCTTTTGTCCTGAAGGATTGTGTTTGGGTAGAGCATCCTCAGGGTTTAATTGCAGCTTGTTCTTAGGCCTGGCTCAACAGCTCTCCAGCTTTGGATTGAAGGAAAGGGAGCACCAGGGAAAGGAGTGTGCCTGCAGAGAGAAGAGTACCCAAAACCTCTCTGAAAGTGAAAGCTCTGCTTAAGGAGCTGTTTTTTGGGTGGGTGTTTTTTTTTAAGGTTGTCTCAGTGCCGTCAATAACAGCTAAATTAAGGTAGGCCTCACCTTAGCCCTCATGGTCATCAAAATGAAGACACATCAAAGCAAATCTTCAATATAGTTTGCTATATTGTCAATATAGACTTTTAGGATTTATTCTGCTGTTTGTATTTCCAGTTCCTGGCTGGCTGTTTCCTTGCTTTGTAATTTAATGAGGAATTGGTGCTGTGGGAAGTAAGGAATGTGTTGACCGAGCAGTTCCGCGCTCGTTTTTTGTGGAAGGAAATCCCAAGGTGAGAAGCAGACCCCCATAAACAAGAGATTGTAAAGGAGGGTAAATTGTTGATCCCCATTTCACCATAATTTTTCACCATTTCTTTTGTTTGGGGCTGTCTGTGGGTTTTGCTTGGTTGTAACACAGTTAAAGGAGGCCCAGCTCAAAATACTCTGAGCCTATTAATTCACAGGAGATGACGCCCTGTAGCTTAATGGGTCATGGGAGGTGGAGCAGAGGCACAACCTGGCAATACCTAATTAGGTCAACCAGCAGGCTTTTCATTTCCTTGTTTTGGGCAACCTTTAAAAGGGTTTGGGAATGGAGACACTTGGAATTGCTGTCGTTGGGAGCTGCAGTTTGGGGCAATGCAAGGAACTGGGTGCCAAAAACGGAATTGTTACTGCCAAAGAGGGGTTTGGCTCTTAGGATGGATTCTGGGGAACTGCAGAGTAGGTGAGGAGAGAATTGAGGTTATGGCAGTGATAACCATTAAACCAGGGCTGTTTGCCAAGACAGATATTCTCTCCCCCTGTAAGAGAGAATTGTCTGGACCAGGAGAAGTTCCCATGGATCTGCTGGAGGCTCAAACCCTGAAACACCCAGTTAGTGCAAACCTGTCCTCACCACACCTGAGAAAGATCCTGAACAACTAAACTGGAAAAAATAAAAAAAGGCAAGAAAAAGCTAATTTTAGCTCAGCCTCTGATACCATCATGGGACAGAATAAACCCAGCATATTTAGAAGTGCCTGAGGCTTTTCCAGTGCATGGAGAATGCCTGATGCAGTTTGGAAATTCAGCAGCTACTGCTCTCCCATTCTGTTATCACTCCAAAGATAACTCAGCTCCTCCCTATCTCTTTCCTGATGTTAGTTCTGGTAAGTGCATGTTTCTTTTTATGGCCTAAACCACTTTCAGAAGCATTGGTCTTTGAAAAATTGATTTATTTTTAACCATGTAACAGAAAAGAGACAATCCCAGTGGACTGCACATGTGGGATCTGCATCTACTCCCCACAGAAGCCACTCAATCAATAACCAGAAAGAATGGGGAGTTTACAGTGTGTTTTTTATGTCTTTTGCAAAGGGGGAAGAAAGAACTGTGAGTGAGGAGTAAATAACTCCTGAATTTTAAAGAGATGGACTTGGATGTCAGCAAAACATGTGCCCTGAGTATCTTTAAATAATACCCACTTTGGAGAAAAAAAACTTATTAAAACATGCCAAACACACCAAAAAACTGGCCTAGTAGCCATAAGTGTGTACTGTAAGCAAGGATTAACAGTTAAAACAAAGCATGAGGCAGTTGGGGTGTCCCTCAGAGCCCCATTCCCAGGAGGATTTTTCCACCATCTCCTTCCCCATCCAAAGGTCAGAAAATGAATAAAGGGTTCACCATCTCTCTTCCCCAACCCTATGTCCCTTTTCTCTCCCAAATAAGTCAAAATTCAAAACTATGCAGAGAGTCAAGAGAGGTTTTCACCTGCTCTGAGAATTCCTTTTTTGGGGTTGGTGATTAATGAATTAATCACCAAATTGGTAATTAATAAATTAATTATTTATTAAATCTCAATCTATTGAACCTCAATTTATTAAACCTCAGTTTAGCTCCTGCAAATGGAGAGAGACTTTGGACAAGCAGGTAATGACAGGGAAAGAGGGAATTGCTTCAAATTGGCAGAGGGTAGGTTTGGATAAAATATGAGGAAGGAATTTTTCCCTGTGATGGTGGCCAGGGACTTTTAGCCTTTGGAGCCAGCAGTAGGAATATCCAGAAAACCCCAATATTTGCACCAAGAGTGGAAGGAGCTGAGGTGGCTGCAGAGAGGAACAAAGGGCTCATCCTCTGCCAGGCTTTGTAGCAGCCACTTCCATGGATGGCTCCATGTGGGCAAAATCTTGGAAACCCAGGAGAAATCTCTAGGTGGAAAGGGCTGTAAAACATTGGCTCAGGCTGTCCAGGGAATGGTGGAGTCACCATCCCTGGATATATCCCAAAACCAGGAGGTGTGACACTTGAAGGCATGGTTTAGTGGTGACCACTATGATGGTGGGCTGGTGGTTGGGCTTAAAGATCTTAAAGATCTTGTCCAAAATTACCAATTCTGTGATTTTACAATTCTATGAAAATATTTCAGATCTAGCATTGAGAAAAAAAATCTGTTTTTGCTGAAGAAATAAGGATTGGTGCAAAGTATGATTTGATTTTCGTCACCTCCACTAATTCATGAGCTGTGTTTTTGGTCAGGGCAAGGGATAAATATTTTCTCTAGCTTATGTTGGAACTCAGCTTCTTATTTGGCTGTTTACAACAATTAATACCACACAAAAACCTCATTTCTGTTGGGTTTTCTGTTGAAAAAGTATTCCCATGTCTGAAATCAACACAAAAATACTACTTGCCATTTTTTTCCTGTTGATCTCAATACATACTGGATTTAACTCAGCCTTTCCCATCAGAAACCAACTCTCCCAGTTGTTTCAGAGAAAAAGCAATGACCTGTTCTTAAACACAAAGTCAGTCTTGTTGTGATGTCATTTCAAGGGGTAGAACAGAACATCTCCACTCACCTCCCTGCTCTGCTTTGGGTCTGGAATGTTCCTTCTGAGTGACTCCTGTCAATTATCCCTGGCCTGTCTTGGCTGACTCACAAAATGCTGGGGAAAACACAAAAGCCTTGTGAGTAATGGTATTGATGGGAACCCAGAGCAGATGATGATGTCTGGGAAGTAAAGCATTCAAATCTCCTTAGAAAGTTTGGGAAAGGACACAGGACCTGGGTAACTTTTCTATTGTTAGAGAGGGGCATGCTCTGTTCTTGTATTTATTCCTGCAAAATCACATCTTCTCTTGGAGTGGTATTGACTGGGTGGTTATTTGAATCTGTAGTGTTTCAACATTTTGACTGCCTTTTTGTAATTATATTTTTCTTGCATCCATTGTCATTTGTTTGTACTTGGTCAGGCTCTTCCCTTTGTTTGGATTTTATATTATTTTATATTCTTTTCCCCAAGAGAGTTGTTATATCTGGTTTTATTTTCTTGCCTATTGTTTTCCTGAGCTAATCTCCTTGTTTTCCTTCATTTTGTTGTTCTCTTTGCCATTTAGACTCATTGTGTGTGTCTTTACTTCCAAGCCTGCATTGATCTCATTTTGCTGGGGAAGAATTGCTCCTTTTGGCTGCAGTTTGAAGCTGAATCTATTTTTGCTGATACTTTTTATTACCATGACAAATCCTTTTATTTAAGGGCATCTTGTTAAGACAGCATCTTCTTGTTTTTGTAGCTTCTTGTCTTCAGTGAGTTTAAGGCTTCTCTGCCAATTTTGCTCATGAATTTTGTATTGTCCACTTCCAACATTAGAGAGTGTGCAAGCCCTTTTCCATAGCATTTATCCCTAATTTTTACATGGATGCATCTTTTCTAGGCCCTGAATTCCCTGCTGCTGGAATTTTGGCCCTGGAGGGATTGAAGGTGTGTAAATTCAGCTGTCCCATGCACAGGGTGCAGAGTCAGTTTTCCTCTTCATATTTAATACCAATGTTTCAAGCAGCCTTTTTGCATTTTTGGAGGTTTTTACTTGTTAAGAGGGTCCTGAACAGGTTCTGCTGGACTTTGGAATCAGCTGGACAGTTGGGATCAGACCCTTTTAGGTGGAATCTGCACATCTTTGTAATTGCAATGTCCTTAATCCTTGCAACTCTCACACATCCCATTGGACTGGTCATGGCAATTCTGTTTCCCTGCCAATATCTCTCACAGAGAGACACTGAATTGCTCTTTTTTTTTTTTTTTTTTTAATTTCATATATAATTTCTCTTTGAAGATGTAGCTTGAGAACTCCAGGAGCCCAAGAAAGAGCTGAAGTCTCTGAGTGCCCTGTCAGGAGTGAAAAGGGTTTTCTTTCACAGCTGACAGGAAAAGCGCTCATTCATGACAGTCCCTTCAGAAAAAAACATTAATTAACACTTGTCATCTGTGCCAGTCACAGGGAATTCCCACAGTGACAGGTCTTTGCACAGATTCCCATTTTGTCCTTTGACAACTGGACCGTGAATTCTAATTTTACCAGGACAGAAAATGGTATCAGTGTCTCTGCCAGGTTCTGAAAGGCATCAAAATGAGCAGGGAAGTGTCTGCAGAGCACTGGGAGCACCCAGGTGCTCCTCTCAGGACAAGGGGCACTGCTCTGACAAGCAGCAACCAGTCATTAATTACAAACAGCTAATTGGCCTCTTAGGGCAGGCTTGAGAATCACAATCCAAAAAAGAAAAGGAAAACCCAAACAATTTGTTGGTGGTTGGCTGCAGCAAGGGAATTGATAACTGAATGCCTGAAAGACAATAGAAAACAATAGCTGACTTTCATTCTGTAAAATATTTCTGATTAATGAGTTGGTAGTGGCTGTGAGTATCCACGGAGTAATCCTGCACATACGAGCAGCTACTCCATTAGTAAGAATCACAAACTACTGAATATCCTGAGTGGGAAGGGAGGATCATCCAGCCCAAGTTCTGGCCCTTCACAGGACACCCCAAAAATCCCACCCTGCGCCTGAGAGCTGTGAAATGGGAATAGTCTGGGCAGTTTTACACAGCTCTGGCATTAACAGTGATATAATTTGGAATCCAAGAGAAACATTTCTCATTTGTGAGAAGATCAGAATGATTTAACCCCACATCCATGGGCTGTGCGTTCCTCTGACACCACCAGTGCAAATCCCAGCAATTCCTGAGACAATTTTCCCCTGTTGGAGTTGATCCCATTTCTCTCCTTGCTTTCAGGGAGGTTCCAGTGTCCTCTCACAGCAGATCCTGGCTGAGCTTCAGCTCCGGGGGAAGGAACTACTCCACTTGACACTCGACTTAATTATCTTTGCAGCTTCACATGCAGTGCCTCTTTCCCCCAGACAACTTGGTCAGGCCTGGAGTTTGGAATGCCTCCAGCTCTCGTTCCAACCCATAATGTGCAGCTGAGCATATGCTTTAGGATCTCTTAAAGAACAAGCAAAGCATGAAGGCTGAAATGAGGCGTGGACGTGTCTGCTAATTAGAGCAGCAGAGCAGGGATCTGGAAACGAGCTGGGAATCAGCTCCTCTGCACCAGTGATCTGCCTCACCTGCAGAAATTCATAGTTTGGGACTCATGATGTTGGGAATTGCACTAAAAGCTGTGGGATTGCACTAAAAAACGATGTGATTGTGATTGATGTGATCTGCAGGCAGGGGTTGTGACTGTGAGGGGAGAGACCCTCAACAGAGCAACAGAGCTCTCCTGAGGGGTTTTCTAGAGTGCAGGGGAAATCCTACCCAGAGGGCAATGAGGATGGTGCAGCAGGATGAGAAAGTTTTCTTTGAGTATAATTGTCACATGAATTTCTGCTGCATGACTTCCCAGTAATTCCCGGTACTCTCCTGGTTACTCAGGGCCTGTATCCATGCTGGATCTTTCCCACATGGTGCCTTCCACACTCCTGATAAAACACTGAGTTGCTCTATGAGGCCTCTGATGCTGAGTTTGATATCCAGATATTTCCTACTTTATCAGCAAGCCCACCCCCAGCTCAGATACCAGCACTTGCTGTTCCTTTCTGATTATCTCCCAATTTCCAAGTTTCACCAACTTTATCATATTCCACCAGATAGCAGCTCCCTGCTCGATATTTTAGCACATTCTGGTGCTGAGATTGGGATAACCTGCACACCTTGTGTGTGTCAGTCACCAGCTCAGCCCTGCCTGCCTCAATTGATGGAATTTTATCTCATGGAATTTGCTTTATCTCAACAGCTCTTCCTCTCCTCCTTTTCCACAAGCAGGAAAGCCTGACTGCTGCTCTCCCATTAAAAAAGTTTATGCATCAATCCAGGTGAGATGGGAATTTAGCCTTAACATCTGTGCAAGTGCGGTGTGTGCTGATGTTCAGGGAATGGATGAAAGTTTGGGCCTGTGGAGTCTTTGCTTCTTTTTGTCAAGGTTGGGATTAAATGTTGGGACTGAGATGTTTATTAGTTTTTATCTATGATACAGACTCAGAAGTTGTGAGTTCTGCAGTATTTGATTTTAACAGGCTAAAAATGGAGCCCCGTCTCTCTCTCTACAAGGCCTTTTAAAGACAAACTGTCCCATTAAGAAATGACACCTAAATTATTTTTACTTTTAACCCAATAACCAACCACCCATGGCCCACAATGGGGACTTTTTAATCCAATTACGCAAAACCACCCAAACCCATGGAGAAGAAGGACTAGGAGAAGGTGAAGAAGAAGGATCAGCCTCCACCCTAAAACCTCCATCTTGCTTTATATCTATTACTGTATTCTAAACCCTTAAACTCTAAGTTTCTCCCCTGTGATATCACACATTTCTATCCAAACCCCACACCCACAATCCCAGTTCCATCATTCCATTTTGGGATCCTTCTCCACGGCCTCAGGTCAATGCAGTGTTCTCCTGGGGGTCAGTGCCTGGCAGCACAGAAATCCAAAATTCTCAGTAACCAGGGTTCCAACGTGGGCCTACTCAAATAAATATCATTCTATTAAAACAAGATTTACAGGGCTGGATCTGTGCATGGAAGTGCTGAACTCACCCCATAATATTCTGTGCTAACTCCCCCATAAAATTCCTGGAAGCTTTTGCCTTGTCTGTCCAGCTTGGATTTGTGAGCCTGTGTGCCTGTGTTAAACTTCTTTTTGCAGCTGCTATTGCTAGTTTAGCTTTTTTAATCTGATTTTATTGCGCTGTAAACTCTTTTCTCTCTTCTGGAAAGTAACTTCACTTCCCTCTGTGTGAGGAATGTGGTAAAAAACTTACAACTATTAAGTAAAAAATTATAGAGAGTTTTGTTTGCTTCCAAGCCTGGTTTTTTTATTTTACCTCTGAAGCTTTTGGCAATATCTGTGGCCTGGGAAGTGATGCTTGTTTTGCAAGATTTCCAATTAAACAGATTTTCTTCATCAAATTCTGCTCTCGAGGACTTTCAGCATCTGCTGGCTCGGAGGAAAAGGTTCTCAGTGAAAATCCTAATTTCACAAGTACTTTCTAACCACAGCATCTGTTTTTATAGGATATTTCAGAGTTTTCACCCCAAACTCTGACCTGTGCTTCGAGAGATAATTAAGCTCAGTCTTAGCCTTAAAGCAACTGGGGAAGAAGGAGCAAACAGAAGGGATTTATGCAAACTTCTGGCTACTCTGAGATGGAAAAATGCCTCTTTTAAAACACTGAAAGTTGAAAAAGCCACAAAAATCCATGGAGGAATAGCAGGAAAATTGTCTTCTCCTCCATTTCATGTTTATTTTATGGGTACTTTCCATGGCTGAATAAATTATAGGGACTCTTACATCCTAAATGACACTTTTTGGCTGGTTTTAAAGTGTTCCAGTTTTTCCTACAGGTTTTGATGCTCCAGCCTTGGGAAGTACCACAAGAGACCAGGGAAAATGGGATTAATTTGGTGAGTGTAAAATTTGTAAAAATTTTGTAAAAATTTGATTTTTACAAATCAAGATCTGTAAAAAAAAAAAATGCTGGTGGATTTTATTTGGACCCAATGCTGTTGTCTTTTAAATTATTATTTTTATTGTTACAATTACTATATTAAAATTTATTAATACTTTTTCATATTTTTCATTATTATTCTACTGTAATTGTTCTAATTATTCTCATTATTATTAATTCTGAGCAGACAATCTGCTCTATTCACCAGATCAGGATTACAATCTTTGTACAATAATTTTCCCTGTACTTTTTCATTTTCAGCTCCAAGTTTTCAAGCCAACTCCAGGTAAATATGGAATATTCATGAGGAATGTGGTGTCAGTCACAGAGAACTGAGGTAGAGCCACATTTAAGTCAATTAAACCTTAACCTGGACAGGTAATTAATGTCTTTTTCATTGACAATAATGAAGGAAAGGTTAAAAAAGATAAATGTTGGAATACATAAAAACACCCAAAACCAAAAAAAGGAATTAAAGATGAAAATCACCACCACAACCAAGTAAATGCAAGCACTATTTCATATTTTTCATATTAAAAGCCATTTATTTCAAATTACTCACAGAAAAATATTAATATGTGATCCAACTCTCCTTAAATATCCATTTGGGTTGTTTATAAAAAACAAAATCCATGTTTTTTCAGTGGTTTTTCTACAGCAAAAGCGTGCTTGGAACACTTGAAAATCTGTTTTTCTTTTTGTTCTGCCTCATTTATTCGTTGTTTTCAGCCAAGGTTTCAGTTGAGCACTGCAAAGTGTCAGAGGTGGTTAAGGAACATTATTGATTCCAAAACTGCTGAAAGACAGAACAAGTTTGGGATGAAGGGATCATTTTTCTGAGTGGTGAAGGTTTCTCAGCCTCCAGTTTTGTTCCAGGGTGACTGGGTTGAAATGGGTTTTTAATGAGTCAAGGGAAGGGCTAAACAATAGCAACAAAAAAGAGCAGATTTATGAGATTTAAGAGCAAAAAGAGGGAAATTTTTTAAAATTTCAGAGTAAAAAGATGCAGGTTTTATAAAATTATTCAGGGACAAAAACAATAAGAAGCAGATTTTATAAATTCTTTTTTTTTTTTTTTTGACTGAACAGGAAAAGTTGTTGGCTTGATCTACAGGAATTTCATGAAATGGTAGGAAAATCCAAGTTAAAACAGACAGGATTATTGAGGTTAGCAAAGAGTTAATGGATTTGGAAAGGAAAAAATTATTTGACAGTCCTGGGTACAAAACCAAACAAGGATTTTTTGCCTATTTTAGGGCTGCTTGGAAAAAACAAACAAAGGTTTGAGTGGCTTTAAATTAGAGGATGGAAATAATACCTCAATTATTATTTGGGAATTCGAGAGGAGCTGTTGAAATCTAGAATAACTGAAAAATTGATTTTAGTGGTGTGTGTGGTACAAAGAAGGCAAGTTTCTTCTATTTGTTGTGTTCCATATTTTAGGAATCAGCAAAAGCAGAATTGATTCAAGGACGCCCTTGTGGGAGATTTCCCAGATTTTCTGGAAACAGATTTGGAATTCCACTGTTTAAAACCCACCCTTGAATCTTGGAGCAGCAAATATTCTTGGGATCACAAAGAGTCAGGAAAGAAATTTCTTCTCATTTTCTGGTCTCATCCATTTGTTTTTTTTTACCCAATTTATCATATCTTTCTTTAAAAAATATATTTATTTTGATGAGAGCAAAGAGATCACATTTCTTGAGCTGTTCCATCCCCATTGGATCAAGCTCCTCCATGAAGTCCCATGGTTATATCTGATGCAGGGGTGGGTATTTTTTACCCAATTTATCATATCTTTCTTAAAAAAAATGTTTATTTTGATGAGAAATCAAAGAGATCAGGTTTCTTGACTTGATCCATCTATTCCTGCTCTGCAATCCAGGGATGGGAATGGATCCTGTGGTGGGATTGCTCCTCTGGAGAGCCGGCAATGATGGAAAAGGAGATTCCATGATTTCTGAGGGCTCCCTAACAGCTCTTGTGGACAATTCTGTGTGGTTTTGCTTACCTGGCTTCCAGACTTAGCAATCAATAAGTCCTGGCTCGTGTCTGGGTGTTTTCTGCTCTTTCAGAGCTGTCGTTTCTCACGCTGCATTTAAAAATTGGCTTTTTCCAAAGCCATTTCTTGGAGTGGTTGGGGTTGAACGTCGCTGTTTAAGATCAACCCTTGAAAGAAATCGGGTTTAAACTCGAAGTGGAAAATGCTTTTTCTGAGATGTGACAGAGCCTTCAGCTGCTATTTTCAGTCTCTTCTCAAAGTTTTTATTCTTCATCCTGAACCCTCCCTAGAGACTTGGTAAAGCAAATGTGGAAAATGTCACTGTGCTCTTTATAAACGTAGACTAGAAGTGTTTCAAACCCCAAAGTTTACTTGTCAGCATCAGGAAAAGCTACATTTCATACCCTGGGTACGATTTGTTTCTCGGTGACAGCTCTTGTTCAGAACATTTTGTTGTAATTTTGACTGGGTTGAGTGAATATTCTTTAATTTTGGTGAAATTTTAGGTCGTTTTACACATCCCTGGTATTTTTCCTTAGGGAGCAGCTGTTATAAAAACTTGATTGTTATGTGCAGTTTTCTCTTGGTGGCTTTAATTCTTTTTGCAGAAGCACTTGATTTTAGAATAAGGGGAAGGAAATGGATATGCACTAAAACTTCTGCCACTGGTTCTGTTCTTCTTGTCTCCTGTTTTTTGCCAATCAAATTCCAAGGATTTTCAATCAATGCATTAAAAATTTGGGTGCTACTGTCCTGTATCCCAGCAGATCCCTTGGGAATATGACTCCACCTGAAAGGTTCTGAGTGTGGGGATGGATTCAGAGGGCTTCTGTTGTGTAATGGAGCAAATCCAAGTCTTTTATCCCCTTGGAGGATTTAAAAACTCAATATAAACAATGAAATAATGACAAGTTGAATTTCACTTGCCCATCCAATCTCTAAGATATCCACGACATAAAAAACTGAGAGGCTTTGCTCTTGAGCTGCCTTTCCAAAGAGATTAATCTGATTTATTCCACTGAATCTCTGAGTTTCCATTCAAAGACATCCTGTGTTTCGGGATGGATGTAAAATTGTGGAAGAGATTTCATTGTGGTGTCTCCTCCCAGCTAAATCAACTCACTGAGTTATATTTAGCAGAGTGTGATGCTCCTGAACTCGGGAACAAATCTGTCTGGGCTTTCAGGGGGGCTTGGCAATGATGAAAACTGATGCCCTGAATGCAATTTGTTTGGTTTTGTGCTCTCTGGCTTCATAAACTCTTGGAAATTGCTATAAATACAGTCAGGCACAACACAGCAAGAAGCAGAGGAAAGCAGAAAGCTCTCCTCTGGATTTTCCAGCTCTGTGCACATTGTCTTTGAAATCCTCCTTTAAAATGTGCGTTACTCCTTGTATTCCTGTAACCCTGAAACATGACAGGAAACCCGGGGCTCTGAGGGCCCATCACCCACATCTGGGACATCAGCAGGCTGAGGAAGAGGAGCAAAAAGGGTGAAGGCAAATATTTAGCTGTGTAAAAAGAAGCGTTTTGAGCCTTTCATGTGTCAGTTATTCCTCCTGTCCATGGCGAAGGAACACACCTGACAAAAAGCTGAATTTAATTGTCCCACATTGTTGCTGTCAGATGCTCCTAAATAACCTGTGTTGTTGGAGCTGCCAGGACTCAGCTGATAAAAGATGTTGGTAGAAAGTTCATAATCCCTTTTCTGGAGCCACAGAAGTGAGCAAACACTTCATCTTCTCTGAAGGGTGGAAAACAGAGCTTAAAGCCTCCAGGTTTGGTGTGGTTTGATTATTGGGAAGCTGTTCCCTGCCCCATTTGGATAAAATCAGAATTCAGAGAATAGGGGGCAGAATTTTTGGAATATTTGCTAAACTGTGCAGGGCTGGATCTCTTCCATTCTTTAAAATGTCCTGAAAAAACAGAACCAAATTCTCTAAGAGGCCTAAACAAGAGACAGAATTGTGCTGGAAAAAAAAAAGAAGAAAGGAAAATAAAATAATTATTTTGGCCAAGCACAAATCAGAGCCCCCAGGACTTGGGCTGGCCTTGCTGTCCCGGACAGTGATGCTTCTCTACTTTCCTCTATGGGAAAGGGAGGACTGAGGGGATTTTAATATTTTCCATTCTGATCCCAGGGCATGCTGGAAGAGATTACCCCAATCCTTTAACAGACAGTGTTTTTCCTTACACTGAAATTTTACTTCCATATCAAAATCCCTTTATTTTGGCAGGGCTCAGGAACACCAGAGCTCATTCCTTTGGTGAAGTCAACTTCTTTAAACAGCTGATGCTTTGATCTGACTTGCAGATAAGAGAGGGATAAACAAGCATTTCCCAGCATTTTCCATCCATTCTTACAGCAAGAGTCAGGCATTATCTGGGAACAGCAGATCTATTGCTCAGCCCCATGTATTTGAAAAAATAACACATTAAAAATCCCTGTTTATCTGTTTGCCTTCTCCCCTCCTCGATTCCCAAAACCAAACTGAATTTTAAAGCATGTCTGAATTAAAAAAAAAAAAAAAATAGAACAGTTAGAGGTATTATTTTGAGTAGAAGGAGAAACACTTGTGAATCTTGCATAGATATTAATAAATAATAATAATATTCAATGAGCAGTACCCTGTTTTCTTGTCTAATGTTCTGGTTTTTGTTCTGTGCCTGCTGCTATAAATCATGGAGGATGTCCCTCCAGCTCCTGAGACACCCACAAGAGGCTTTTTCTGGGTCATGAGTTTAGGAATTTGCTTTTTTTTGCCCAAAACATCTGGTTTACATGCCCACCTTCACCTCAGGTGGGAAATGGCAGGAGGAAAACATCGTTATCTCTGAGGCTGTGCTTGGTTATTTGTACAGGAGCCATGCCCTGTAGGAATTATTGTATCCCTTATTGAAAAAGGTTGATATTGCAGGGAGCTGGGAGGGCTGGAATGACACGCTCAGAAAAGGAAAAAGTGTTTGTGGCAATAAAAATGTAAAGGTTGGATTCTAACAGCTCCCCTCTGTGCAGAAGGGAGGTGAGGGATGGAAGGGTGAGGCCGTTGCAGTGGAATAATCTGAGGGGTTTATTTCAACAGAGGCCATGAAAGTAGAATTTGAACAGGCTCATGGGAAAAAATCAGAATTTCTGCTGCAGAAACTTGTGGGAAATGGGGGATTCAGCCCAAGTGCTTGCAGAAATACCAAATGCAGCACTGTTGGTAAAGGAGAGAGCGGACACGGCCTTCTGAGGGTGGCACTGGCAGGGAGGTGAGGCTGCTGCACCCGCAGGGTGAGCTCAGGGTTATGGGAATAAATCACACAGACTCCATTTTCCTCATGGTGGAAAAAGCCCATTCTTTATTCACATTTTTATCCAGTTTTACAGCCCTGTGTGTGACTCCCATTGGTCAGGAGCTCTCTTGCCAATCCCTTTATTGGTCAGTAACAAGTTGTTGTTCTGTATTTATTGGTCACTCCAACCCTGGTGTGTAGGTGCTGAAAAGTTGTCTGTGAGAGAGTTTTCATTTTTCTCAGGGTGTACAAACAGTTTATCCAGGTGCTGGTTGTTTTTCCCAGGAATGGATTGTTGTGTGAATGAACTGCTCACACAGGATTGCTTCCACACGGGAATTGCAGAGGGCTGCCTTGGCTTAGAAGAAATGACAGGCCAGCCAGAGCAGGCCTAATTTTATAATTTTATAATTTTATAATTTTATAATTTTATATTTTTTTTCTTTATAATTTTTCTACCTTACTGCAACACAAGGTGCCATGGCCAAGGCAAGGGAGTCACTTGTAGGTCAGTGATTGTGGTCTGACTGAGGCCAATGGTTCAGAACTCTGAGAAACTCGTGTTAAAACAAGTAAATTTTTCCTTTCTGGACAGTTATCGCAGGTATTTTTTCTCTCTTTGGAGCCATTTTTCAGAAAGAGGCGAGAAGTTGTGCTGTGACAAATCAAGAGCTGCCATATCCAAACAAGGTCCTTTGGTTTCCTTTTCTCTTTGTTGGTTTATGTTTTGAGGTTGCTGTGACCTCCACATACACCTAAAAAAATTCTTTGGCAGCTTTCTCTTCCCTGCATGTGTTGTCCCAACCTTCCCCAAATTTTGTGTTCCTTTATTCCATATTCCTTTGTTCTGCTCAGTTCTGGCACCATGAGGCCTGGGAATAGCAGGATATCCATGAAAACCTCTTTCATATTGACTTGGGAAGAAAAAACTCGAGGGGAGAGGATTGGGGCAGGAAGAAGCTTGGATTGAAAGCAAAGGTAAGAGTTTCATTCCTACTGGCTGAAATAATTAGTTGTGTTTATCTTTACAATCAGCTCTTTAAATTTCACTTTGGATCAAGCAAAATAAGCCAGGCTTTCAGGAGATATCTTTTCAATTGTAGTTCTTGATATCCTTACATTTATTCATTTCATGTAATTTCAGGACACGACATAATAACAGAAAAAGTGCTCTTGTTGGCAGCTTCTGTTGAACTTAATGTCTCTGCACTAAATTCAATTTAGGATTTGCTTCACTTTGAGCATTTCACACCCAAAATCTCATATTGTGGAAAACTTCTCATTTTGGTGGTACAGGTGTTTCCCCTGTTAGCTGCAGCCCGTGGTTTTTATGTTTTGATGGAATGAATCAGTCTGGAGGCCAAAAATTCTGCTTTCAGGTTCAATTCCAGTTCCTGCCTAAGGAGTGAATTTACAGCTGCACAAAATGTAAACCAGCAGCACCAGAGGAAAGGTTTTAACTCCCAGGAGCTGGAGGAAATGTGGCAGGGCAGCCTCGTGCCTGATTTTCACATGTCTCAGCAGAAGGGCAGGCGGTGATCTGGAGCAAACTCAAAGCAGGGATAACTCAGGGAATGAGCACTTGGATCCTTTCTATTCCAAAACACCCAGAGTGTAAAATTCAAACTATTTTTTAATGCCAAATTGTTTGTGGCAGTCCCTAAATTGATGCAGAAAAGTAATGGGAGGAGAGGTGATCACCCTGCTTGGTTCAAAGAGGAGGTATTCCTGAAATTCCTATTTATTAAATGGACTCAAAGGATATATTGAAACTTGCAGTGGACCCCTTGCTGGTGCCATAGAATATTTCCTTCAGTTCTGCACCTGTGCTTTTAATTCCCACTGCACCCTTAAGGAATTTAAGACAACAACTCACCTCCAAAATTTAGGGGAAAATTAGAATAAAAATTAGAATGGCAAAGATGAAAACATCAGGTGTAGAAAAACTAAATCCACATTATCCCTCCCTGCCCCCTCAAAACATCCCTTAAACTCTCAAACAGACAAAAACTAGACTAGGAAAATTTTGTTTGCCTCAGGAATAATTTCAGTATAAATGAGAGTATAATTGTACTTTCAAATAATTTGTGTTCCAGGGTCAGAAAATTCTTTTGGGTGTGAATTCTCTCCCAGTTACAGCCTTTCCATCAGTGGGATCTCTTATAGGATTTCTCTCAGGGCTGGGCTGGATGAGTCAGTGTGTTTGCAGTTGGATGGGAGTGGGCAGGGAGAGCTGCAGGGAACGGGATGTGAAACATCCACACGGAGAAACAGGGCTGGGAAATGACTGCAAAACCCAACAGTCGCTCCTCTCAGACCAAAACACAGATTCCACACCAAACTCCACAAATATCACAGCTGCCACAAGCTGTGGAAGCAAAGATTCCCACGTGGAGAGGTTTAGATTGAAATTTCAGGGGAAAATTCCTGCAGGAATTTGTTCAGGAAAAATTCTCAAGGCCAGGGCAGGGATGGAGTCCCCATCCCTGGAGGGATTTAAAATTTATGTGGGTTAGGGGTGGCCTTGGCAATTTTGGTTCACTTGAAGATCTCAGAGGGCTTTTCCAACCTTAATGATTCCCATTCTGTGAGGTAAAACAGCCCTGGACAGATTCCAGCCGTGAATAAAATCTCTTTTGGACAGTTGTGAGGATATAAAACAGCAACAGAAATTTAAACCCTTTAATGAAATGCTTTCCAAAGGGCTTTTTGGGAATTTCATCCCCAGTATGGGCCCAGTGAGGCTCTGGGAGGTGGGAGCAGAAAGAGAATTATTTTGAATAATTGACTCACATGGAAATGATGAACAGCTCTGGAAATAATTTCTTCCTGAAACAAATCAGTGCAGAGTGTGAATTCAGAATACAGCAATGATTGGTGGCTTTCCTTGGTTATTTGTTTAGTTTGGTTTATTTTGCCAGAAATTTCTATCCATACATTTGAGGACAAAACTGTACCTCAGGGAACTTCAGGTACAATGCACAAAAAAATGATTTTGTAAATGGGAAATAATAAGAGTAATGCATCATTACTGACTACCCTGGTGCAAATTTATAGCAGCTTCATTTTTAGCCATTAATAAACAGGCTAAATATTAACATTAATTTCCCTAGGATATTGGTTATTATATTATTGAGTTATTAATGAATTATATTATTGAATTGTATTCTGAACACCCAGCATGCTAAATGTGGTATTTAATTGTAAATTACTGCCTCATTGCTCTATATTTTTAAAACACAATCAATATTTCACACTTTTAGTGGTTCATACTTTCTACTTTGGGTTTTTCACCGCCTATTTTTGAAAACTTTCTTTTGTTAGAACCCTGTTGTTCACTGCTTCGCTTTAAATCAGGATTTTGATGAAACATGCAAGAACTAAAAATGGGAGGGTAAGAGTTTAATGCTTCTTGAAGTGCCATGTAATGCTTGGAAGAATCCCATCACTTTTACCAGGAGCCCTCATGTATGATCCCAGAATGTTTTTTATATGGGAAAGGAAAGGAATGGAATAGCTCCTTCATTCCAGGCACATTGGCTTTCTGTGGAATGACAAACTGATTACCTCTGACTGCTAAAAGCAGGATTTCAACGTGCTGAACAAATTGGCTTTTAATATTTCCCTATTTATATAAATGTATATCACCTTAAAATATAGGATTTCCATTTGGGATTATGTTAATGGAAAAGTTCAGCTTCACAGGCAACAGGATGGGAAAAGCCATCGGTTTTCAGGCTTTGGTTCATTTTGGGGATGTGTAAAACTCATCAAACTGGGTCACAGACTGAGCTCCTGGAGTATGAGCTGCAGATGGGATCCTTGTGGGGCTGGGAAGCAGGAAATTGAGTGTTGGAGGTATTGAATTCTGGGCTTAAAAATCCATTCTGGATCTGCATAAGGGGCTCTAAAACCAAATAAATCACGTGCAGGCTGGGGCTCTGTGCAGCTCTGCCGTCCCTGTGAGGTGACCCTGCCAGGTGGGGCTGTGGGTTGGGTTTGTGCTCCTGGAGCAGGGCCCAGCTCTTGGCAGGAGTCCCCAGACCACAAATCAGCTCCGTGCCTTTTATCCTGTCCTCCATTCCAGCAGGAATGTGTGGGGAAAGGGGATTGAGGGGCTTAAATGGGAAAGGGTGAGATGGGATCTGATTGATCCCAGCACAGCACACGGGGTCTCAGCAAGGCCATGGAATGGTTTGGGTTGGAAGGGACATTGAAACCACCCAGTGCCACCCCTGCCATGGGCAGGGACACCTCCCACTGTCCCAGGTGCTCCAGCCCCAATGTCCAGCCTGGCCTTGGGCACTGCCAGGGATCCAGGGGCAGCCACAGCTGCTCTGGGAATCCCATCCCAGCCCTCCCCACCCTCCCAGCCAGGAATTCCTTCCCAATACCCCATCCAACCCTGCCCTCCTGTAGCCATGATATTTTCTGAAAAATCCTTTCCTTAGGATTTTCCCTCCTCAGAATTTTCCTGAGAGACCTCAGGAACAAAATGTAAGCAATGGTTATCTGCTGCTGTGGGATGCAACAGGTGCATCTGGGATTGGGCTCATGTGGTTGTTTCTGATTAATGGCCAATCACAGCCCAGCTGTCTGGACTGTCTCAGTCACAAGCCTTTGTTATCATTCCTTTCTATTCTTAGCCAGCCTTCTGATGAAATCCTTTCTTCTATTCTTTTAGTATAGTTTTACTATGATATATATCATAAAATAATAAATCAGCCTTCTGAAACATGGAGTCAGATCCTCATCTCTTCCCTCATCCTCAGACCCCTCTGAGAACCGTCACACCCTCTTTTGGTTAGAACTCTGGAATTTTGACACACTTGACCCTTAGATTCCATCCAAAGAATATTCTGAGGAGTGGAGATCCCAGCAGCAGGAATACTGGGGGAGCAGGAGAAGGAAGGGCAGTTTGTGCAGCTCACACCTCAATAGTCTTCTCTTTTTTTCTTCCTTCCTTAAGCAATTCCAGAGCTGAGGTAGCTGGAGGAGCAGAAAGGAATAAAGGAGAAAGGGGAAAGGAGCTGGTTGTAGTCATAAAAGTTGCAGGAGAGGCATGACTTGTTTTATTGATGTGAAATTCCCTGGATGCCCAAGTGACTTCACTTAGGAGAAACCTCGGCGATGTTTCAGGAGGGGATATTCTAAATGAAACGATCCATCTGTAAAGTGCTAAAAATACATTTCCCCTCTGGTGAGTTCTTTAACTTTGAGCTTTCTGGCTTTGGGAAATTACCTTTGAAGCTCCTGTTGTCTGCACCACCTCTGTGGGAGCTCTGTTCCTTAAAACTGGGGGATTGTGAAGGAAAGCAATATTTTTCTTGGTTTTCCATTTTGCAGGAAAGGTTGTTCCTGCTGTTCTGCCTCTTCAGGATCTGTTTCCCCAGGAACACAGACATGGAGAATTGTGCTGACACAATGAGGAGACCTGGCTGCTGTTGCAGAGGCGTTGGTGTTGTGAGACTTTATTGGAAATCTGGGAAAATTCGTGTCATCCCCGACTAAGATCTTTCCCCAGGGAGTACAAACTAATTCCTAATTCTGAGAAAGAGAGGGAAAGCAGAACACCCCAAAGATGTTCAGAACATCTCCTCAGCAATTTCCTGCATTTCCCCAAACACCAGCATATTTTAGGATGCACTCTAACACTGCTTTTCCCCTCCAGAAAAACTGAGCTCCATTTTGTTTTTCCCCCAGGTAAGCTCTTAGAAGTCTCGTTTTGATTTTCTGTATAAAATAAATATCCCCATATTCTAATGACAACCCTTCAACAGAAGTGGATAAATGGGTACGGTGGCATTTAGGGAGGATCCTTCTCTTTTAAGAAGCCCCAAATCCCTTTCTGAAGTCACTGGGATATCATGAGGGTGAAGCTACCCTTCAAAAATCTCTTTTTTCAGGCTTCCCACTGATGAGAGCCCTGTGCTGCTGAAAGGTACCAATTAATCCTTAAACAAAGATTTCTTGCTTGTCCCAGGTTCCTGCTGGCCCAGACACAGCAGAGCCATTTCTAGCTGCGAAAATCTGACTTTCCTCTGTTCTTGTCTCCCCCTCTCTCACAAACATTATCTCCCAAACAGGAATTTCTCTTTCATTTTGCCATCATGGCAGCTCCAGGAGATGTTTTTCATTTCATAACCACGTCCCTGAGGATAGAGAGCCAGTGGTGAGCCTGAATTCCCAAAAGATATTTCCTTTGCTGTCCATACCCTCTTCTCCTTCTGTTGGTGCAATCTAAGGTTGGAGATGGATAAAAGCTGCTCTTGTCCAGGAGATGAGATTGCTAAACAAGTTCATCTCCTGCCAGGGCAGGAGCTGTTCTCTGTAGTTTATTTCTAGTGTTTTGACCAATTTGTTATTTTGAAGCTTATTTTATCTGTCTGTTACAAAATAGAAGTTCTTCCTGTTATCCATCCTAAATTTTTGTTCTCCTTATTTCATTTTTCCCCTCTCTCCTCCCATTTCTATTTTCTTGCAGCTCAAAAGTAGAGAATGACACACCTTTAACGCTCACAGGGAAGAATCTTTCTGTGGAAACAACAAATTGAGGAAGCTTTGTGTAAATTTTTACTTCTCAATCTTCAGGCAGGATAAATCTGTGTATGAAACATAAGATGGCTGGAGAAAAGAGTAGGCTGATGCTCCTGGTGGCCCTTGAGTTGCTCTGAGGCACACTCTGGCTGAGGAATGGGAGAGAAATCCATCTGACAACTGTTGGCTTCTCTGTGGGTTTTGCAGGGTTCATTTTTTGGTTGTGTGTGACAAACATCTGCTGTCACTGCAGTTTCAGCAAGTTCCATGATGTGATGCAAAAGGCAGAAGTGCAGAAGCGCTTTGGGCAGTTCTGCTTGGTCCTCTCAGTGTCACTCGGGGGTCTGGCAGCTGCCAAACCCACAGAGACAAGTCCTGAGCAGGCTGGGAGGGATCAGCACTGATCCTCTGGAAAAGGGAGATGTAGGAAAGGCCCCCAGCCTTCACCTGAGCCACTTTGGGAAGGAGCAGAGCTGTCCCAGGCAGATGATGGCGATGGGAAGCCACCAGAACCGTGGAGATGTGGCTTCTCTGAGGCAGGAACAGGTTAATAAGCACTGAGAGACAGAGGGGGAAGAAATCAAAGCACAAAAGAAATTTCTCAGTCTTTCTTGCAGTCCTTTGGCTCCAGCCTTAGCGCTGCTTGGCCTCCCCTTCCCCCAGCCTATTCATAGTTCTGTATTTAACACTTGTGTTTGCTTTGAAAACCCAAAGTACATCAAGGCTAAACAGAAGCATCTCTGCGGCTCTTTGTTGTCTCTGACAAAGGCTGCAGCTGAGAGTCCTCACTCCCTGGCACCTCCAGACACTAATTACAGATGTCAAACGAGGTGTGGGCTGCCACCACCACCATCAGAGGAGAGCTTGCTTTGATGTCTCACACCTTCCCTGCCTGACTGAAGTGGCTGCCAGAGGTGCAAGACATCCTAATCCCTCCCTCTCCTCCTGCCTGTTTATCTCTGGGAAGCTTTCCTGGTAAAACATGGGAGTGAAGCAGTGCACTGGTGGTACTGATGCCTCAGGTTTTAGCTTTTATATTTTCCAAATTCTGTGCTGATTTAGTGTATAATTCTGAGCTTCATCTCAAGGGATGGTGAGCTGTGTGCACAGAGCAGGGAGACAAAACAATTCCTGCTCCAGCTGGGCACCAAGGACAAATGACCCAAATCTCAGCCCAGGAGCACAAACCCCGTGGGCTGGAGAGAGAAAAACAAGCAGGGTGGGACTGCCTGGGCTAAAGCTGCAATGGGACAATGAACTGCAAGGTGCAAATGGAGCAGAGCTGATCCCAGGGAGAGACCCCGGCAGCGCTCGTGCATTTTGGGGCCATTTTGGTTCATCTTGGGTGCAGCCCTGGCTGGGCTCTGGTGCTGCCCAAGGTGGATCCATGGAGGAGATCCTTTGGATAAATCCCTGCTTTATTCTGGGGCTCTGCCCAGCCTCTGCCCCAGGGCAGCCTGCACAAGGCATCAATGCCCTCCTTCCTTTGAGGTGCTGCTTTTGTAAAGTTTGTATGTTTTGACCTGAGGTCAGATGCTCACACAGCTTTTGCTTAAAGGTATTTTTCAATTTTAGTTCAATAACCGCTCTGATCCATCTTTTTATTCTCATGGAAGAGAAAACCCTGATGCTTAAGGTAAACTTCATAATTTTTTCACTAATTAAAAAAAAATTAATTGTATTCTGTAAAACTTCTGCAACATTCCAAGGCAGGGCTTAGCCTCTTCTCCCAGTAAACCAGTGACTGGACAATGGGAAATGGCCTCACGTTGTGTCAGGGGAAGTTCAGGCTGGATATTAGGAATATTTTTTTGCATTGGAAGAGTGGTTAAGCTTTGGAAGTCCCCATCCCTGGAAAAGTTCAAGAGGTTGCAGCGTTTCAGTCTGGTTTAGGGCAGGGTGGTGATCGGTCAAAGGTTGGACTTGATCTTGGAGATATTTTCCAACTTTATTTTAATTTAATGTTATGATTCTATGACCTGTTTCTTTTGAGAACTCACAATCCTGGTGTTGCTGACATGGTGTTCACTGAAATTTCTTCTCCCTCTGCTCCATTTGCACCTTGCAGTTCATTGTCCCATTCCAGCTTCAGCCCAGGCAGTCCCACCCTGCTTGTTTTTCTCTCTCCAGCCCACGGGGTTTGTGCTCCTGGGCTGAGATTTGGATCATTTGTCCTTGGTGCCCAGCTAGATTAAAGGTCCAGGAACCTTGAGATTCCAGCCCATCTGTTCTGTGAAATCACAAATAATAACTCCTCTACAAAATATTTCTGTTGGAATTGAACCAGAAGCAGGGATGTAAAACATCCCCCTGTATCTGGGGAAAACTCTGTGTCCTGGGGAAGCCTTGGGGCCAACCATGTGGGATTTGTTTATGGGAGACTGAGTTTTCCTGAAACCTTCAGGTAATGTGTTTTGTAGTAAGCAGGTTTCAAAGAGACAGAGCTGCCACAATTTCAGCTTTGAGCAGTGAACACTGTAAATATAAATTGCCGTTATAAAATTCAGTAATTGTGATTTCCAGGAGTTTAACTTTCCTGTTTTATCCCGCTGTTTATACCCAACCAAGAGCTGGAGTGATATAAAAATACATAGATTCACTCAAATGCTCACTAATACGCTGTTTAATTCAAATTGTCCTTAAATAGCTTCCTAAATTTTATTTCATTTTGTTATTTTTCGATTTATTGCTGCTTTAGTTCATAAAGCTGCTGGATTCCAAAATCTGAATTACAGCCCCTCTCTTTTTTTTTAATACAATAAGTTGTATACAAGTATTCTTGATTACTTTCCTTTAGTTCCTCGTGAAATAATAAAGTAACAGCTTTTTATGCTCTATTTAAATTTTGAGTGCCAGCCAAGCTCCGTCTCTCCCTGTTTTATCATCCATTTCAAGTGAGTTTTGTAATCAGCTCTGCCCTGCACATCATAAAGCCTCCCCTCACTATCCGTGCTGATAACTCCAGAGATTTCCAGGCTGGGAAATTTTGTTGGTTCTGCTGGCTCTGCTTCCCCCAAGAATCCAGCCCTTAGGAAATTCATATTCCCTGATCCTGAGGTTACCCAGATTCCAGGAGCAGATGGTTCTGTGGAATTCCCAAGGTCAGTGCTCAAGGAGCTTGGAAAACTTTCACTGAACATTTCCATGCTCCACAACCTCAATAACTTCTCCCTCTGATGAGTTTATTTGGTTGATCTTGGGCTCTTTTTCTCCCTGAACGGTCTCTTACTTTTCAATAAAAGCCCTAAAAGGAGAAGATTTATTTTTAAGTCCTAATGTTAGCTCAAAACAAGGCTTCTGTTGGTTTAAAAGAACCTTTCACCCTTCTCATGATGCCAATGTTTGTTCTTCTGGCACCATCCAACCCGAACTTGGTACTACCTCCAATTCAAGTCATAGGAGGTAAAAAATAAACCAAAGTGACTCTGGACATCAAATTATGGCTGTGATTATTCAAAGGATGGGGTGAAAATTGCAGAACTCAAGTCCCGTTCAAAACCCCTACACGACAGGAAAAACCTGTTCCCCCTCAGCAATCTTCTCTCCTGACAACTGTCTGAGAAATTAAAAGCAAACAAATTGATGGAAAACTAAAATTCCCCCTCACAAATGCTGTTTTTTGGTTATATTCCCCCATCAGCAATGGGCTGATGTTGCAAATGAAAAATGTGGATTATTGCTGTGAAAAGACTCTGCAGAGGAGGCATCGAGCTCCGTTCAGCTCCAAGAAATGGTGCTTAACTGGGGCTGTAAAATGAAAAGGCAGCAGCAGGAGAACACAGCACTGGGAGCTGGGTTATTATGCTCAGATTTGAACGTTAGCAAGGAGTGAGATGCAAAATATGGTTTTTGAACATCTCCAGAAGCCTGTGCTCTTAAAATGGATTCATTTTAGGAGACACAGCAATGTCTGTATCCCCACAACCACTCACTAACCCTCTTATTATGTTTAAATATTATTAAGAGTTTTATTCATAGCACTTTTATTTTTCCTGTATTTTCTGAGATGCTTCCATGTCAAAAATTACCTCACTTTTAATATCGTAGTTGATACTTACATTTTGCCTTTTTTTCCAAGCTTTGTCTTTTAAAGAACAGCTCAAAAATTTGTCATCTGCCTGCTGTAGTAACACTGAATAGATATGAAAATTCTCCTCCTGAATTTGTAGTACTTGTAACAAATCTGTCTTTTCAAGGTCGTTTCCCTCCTTATTTAGACACCCAAACCTTGTTAGCAGACCCTGATGTGTGATTTTGGTTGCTTTTCTCTCTGTCCCAGAATGGTTTTACCTCAGTTTATCCCCTGAGGATCCAAAATCCCTTCTAAGGCACAGCAAGGACTCAGTGCACTGAAGGCTGGACGGCCCCAAGGCTTCCTCAGGACACAGTTTTCCCCAGGTACAGGGGGATATTTTACATCCCTGCTTCTGGTTCAATTCCAAGCACAAATATTTTGTAGATGAGTTAATAAAAAATTTTATTATTTGCGCAAGCAAGGCCTGAGCCTCCTCTGCAGGGCCGGGCTTAAAATGCTCCAAACCAGGGAGTGCTGCTGGAACTCCGACACGTTCCCTGCCTGCTCCCAGTGCTCCTCTTGCTCCAGCTGGTTTCATCCTTTCCCTTTTGTGTGTTTCTGTTTGAAGGGAAGGTCAGGGAGCCGCTGGTGTCCCAGCAGAGCGGGAGGGAGCTGCCTGCGCGGGAACTTCAGAGGGGAACAAAGGCAGCTGGGGGGACCCAGAGGTCCGAGGCACAACCCTGTGGAAACAAGAGGTCAGGTGAAGCTTTCAAATTGTGTCTGGTTTTCTCCTGGCTTTGATGGGAAGTTCTTTTGGAGCTCAGCTGGAAGAAAGGGCTCGGGGTGAGGGGAGGGTTTGCGGTGGCGCTGGTTTTTCTGCTTTCTCATCAGGACTGCGTGCTCTGCAATAGCCCCAGCCTTTTTTTTGGCTGCTCAGAAGCCTGTGGAGAGGAGAGTAAATTATCCCCTTCAATGACGAATTGGCTGTGTGGGTAAAGTGCACACACAGAAAATTAATTATAGAAAATGAAAATTAAAACCACCTCTGAAGATTCCTTCCTTTCCTTCCTTTCCTTCCTTTCCTTCCTTTCCTTCCTTTCCTTCCTTTCCTTCCTTTCCTTCCTTTCCTTCCTTTCCTTCCTTTCCTTCCTTTCCTTCCTTTCCTTCCTTTCCTTCCTTTCCTTCCTTTCCTTCCTTTCCTTCCTTTCTTTCCTTTCTTTTGGAGGGGTGAGGTTTTCCTTGAGCTGGGCCCCTGAGGGGACTCCATAGCACACAGGGAAGCAGCAGCACTTGGAATCTTTATAAATAACATAATAGATCTGGAGAAACATGCCAAATAGTCCCTCTTTTGATTTAAAAATTCAGCTCATGGAATGGTTTGGGTTGGAAGGGGTATTAAAGGTCTCATTCCAACCCCCTGCCAGGATTTGTTTCACCTGGTTTCACGTTTCTGATGAACTCATTCAATTCTGGTGAACAGAGGTTGTGAAATGCATTCAGGTTTTCAGCCCTCATTTAGATTTACTCAAATTTTAAATACTTTTATAGATTTTGTTCCCCCTTTCATGCCCTGTTTTCTCCTAGATTTGTGTGCTCAGTTGAAGTTCATGAGGCTGTTGTGAGAATGCAAACGTAGAAGCTGTAGAAATTTTAGAAATCATTAATTATGCATTTTAATCAGAAGAAACCCCCATAATTTGAATAAATAACCACCTTCTGCCATGGGCAGGGGCAACTCCCACCCTCCAGGCTGCTCCAAGCCCCATCTAAGCTGGCCTTGGGCACTTCCATGGATGGGCACCTTGTGCCAGTCCCTCCCCACCCTCACAGGGAACAATTCCTTCCTAACATCCCATCCAACCCTGCTCTCTTTTGGCTTGAAGCCATTCTTACTTATCCTGTCATGTAAAAAAAAAAAAAAATCTATGGACCATTGGCAATTTCCATTTCTTTACCTTTTCTCCCTTATTTTTCTTGGCAGCATGGTTGCAGCGGGGTGATACTCTGACATTCTGCAAAGGACAGCAATTGGATTTTTTGCTGCTTCCAAATTGATTTGGGTTTCAAACATGACTCAACAGACATACAAATCTTACTTAAACCTGTCAGATCCAGAATAAAATGTATCAGTTGATACAGAGTGACATTTTTAACTGAGATGTTTGATTTGCAAAAATGTTCTCAGTCCCAGCATTTTTTTCCCTCGTGAACTGTAAAAGGAGTAGTTTTGGACATTCCTTACATATCTGAGTGGGCAACGATTGCCTTGATTGCTTTACCAGAGCAATAGATGACATCATTAAATAATGAGGCTTTAAATGTTTATATTTTGTAAATGCAAGGACGAGGCTTTAATTATTAAATTAAATTAAATTATTAAATTCAAATCAATAAAGCAGATTGTCTACATGACAAAATTCTGAAGGTTGACAATGTTCCTGGAATGAGGCTGGACTTGATCAAAACACAAAACTGAGAGAAATTGTGAAAATTTTTATAAAAAACACATGGACCAAGAGCTGATTGCTTCTGAACCAGGCAAACGGGGTTATACCAAAATCCATTCAGACTTCCAAATCCATTCTGTTCACTGCCTCAGAATCCTGGAATGGTTTGGGTTGAAGGGAATGTTAAAGCCCATCCCATTCCATTCCCTCCTTGGGCAGGGTGACTTTCCACCAGCCCAGGCTGCCCCAAGCCCCATCCCACCTGGCCTTGAATATTTCCAGCATTTGGGACATCCCTGCCCTTTCTGGACAAACCACAAAGGTTTTTTTCTCACTTTTTTCCTACCCTCAAAGACTTGGTTTTTATTTTATCCAAAGCCAAGGCTGTGGAGTCACCACTGGTGTTTTTTGTGATGGCTTTGTGGCCTGCACTGAAATTATAAATGTTGATTAGTGAAGAGCAGTTGCAGCAGCACAGATCCATAACCCTGCTGAGGCTGATCGATGTCTGGGGCTGGTGGAAGGGGTGGGTTCAGTTCCTCACCAGCTTGGGGAAAATAAAATCTAAATTCATACATCAGCACCAGCAATCTTGAGGAGAACTTGGTGTTAATAATGTCTGAAATGCCCCAAACCATGTGAACGAGCAGCAATGACCTGGTTCTATGAAAAAAAAAATTGTGCAGAAAAACCTACTCAAGCTGTTTTAATTGATTGTTCAGTCACCTGCAAATGATGCCCCTGGCCATGAAATGCAAATTGGCCTCGAAATATTCTTGTTCCTGTGAGGAGAACAAGGTCTGGTGTTCTTGGAATCTCAATAAGCTTGGCTTGAGGAGCCTCTCCTCTGCACAGAGTTATTTATACAATGTGAATATATAGATTATTGTATAAATGATATATTTTAAATGGAGATGTCTCATCTATTTGTATCATCCCCTTGGTGTTCATGGCAGGAAAACTGGGAAACAAGAGAAAGGACTCTGCCACCATTTATATTTCAGATTGTCCCCTCACATCATGGGATATTTGCTGCATGTTTGAGCTTTTGGGGTATTTTCTCCCATCATATCTTCAGTTATCTGAATGATAATGTTTTTCTTTCTTCCTTTGAGAGACAATCTGATATTATAACCTAATTTTACAATCTAATATGTCACTGTCAGGGAGATATTTCCCTGTAAGCTGTGCTTCCTTTCATTACCCTACATAATTTTCCCCTTCTTCAGCTCATTCATCAAACATTTATATGCAGTTTATGCACCTATTTACTCATTACTTAGCCCAATTTTACACCCTTAACTCATCCTCCAGTCTTCAAGTATTTACCCTAAAGGTTTATTGCAGCTCAGAATGTGATTTGATTGCTGGTGAGGAAGAAAGATTAATTTTTCCTGATTTATGTCACCGTAACTGTATTAGAACATTACCTGTCTCATTTATCCAGCGTCAGTGCATGGAGAATTTTGAAGAAAAGTACAGGAATTGGTCTGTTGGGCTTGTGTTGCACTTTGGGCAGAAGTTGCTAATCTGAAGTGACATCCAGCTGAAAAGCAGCAAAGAGCAGTGGGCCAGAATTGCTGTGCCTGGGCAAAATCCTGTTTCCTTCTTTGTACTCTGGTTATTGGAGAGGAATAATTTTGGTCTGTGGGGCAGAACGCAAAAAGCTCATAAATATGGATTTCTGAGTACAGGTGTGTGTGGACATGTGGATGGTAAAGAGAACTGGTGCTGATTTGAGAGAATGAGTCAAGGCCAACCATAAAATAACAATAATCGGCATTTTTCACATCCTTGAATTAACATTTCTGCATTCCTTTCGCTTCACTTGGGAAAACAGACCCATTCTGCATTTTGTTACTTTACAGCTGCTGAGAGGGCTCTGCTGGTGTGAATCCTCTGCTCTGGCTCTGTGCTCCTGCCCTGGCCCAGCCCTATTAGAGGAAATCTTTGTTATTGACCCCAGCAGCGTGTGAGCTGCCACAGGGCCGTGCTGAGCAGCCCCAGTTATTGATGTTATTCCTGCTGAGCAGCCCAGTTTATTGATATTATTCATGCTCTTGAGCCAGAGGGACTCCTGTGCCGCTGGCTGCTGAAGGAGGCATGTCCAACCCTCTGCTCTGGTGGTCTGGGGTGTGCTCAGGAGAGGGAAAATGTGATTTTTTTGGAACTCTGCAAATCTTTATTCCTGGCTGGGAATGAGTGTTTGGGGTGAGTGGTGTGAGGGCCAGTGTTGGATGTGTTGCTGCAACCCCAGCCTAAGTCTCTGGCAATGAAGGGAAGGAGATTCTGTCAGTTCTTTCTGATTTTAAATCCTATTTTTTCAGGCATGAAGCAGTTTTAATAATTCCCCAAGAATATCTGGTAGAAAGAGCTGGAAAATGCACGATGGGGCCATATAACATCTTAATTTTTGAGGCAAAGGGAGATGCTTTCTCCCACAGGTAAAGAGGGATAAATAAATACAGGTAGCACAATGTTGTCTCTTTGCTGGGTTTCCCTTCCCACGAGCATTATTCCACATTTTTTGGAGCCTTTTCCAGCCTCCAGCTGCTCTTGGCACCTTTCAAACTGTGCATCAGCCCAAGACTTTTGGGTTTGTCACCATCCCTAACATGCCAAACCCACCCCACTGCAGAGCCCACCCCTCCAAGCAAAGGCACTGACCTTCTCCTCAAATATAAAGATTTCCTTCCATAAACGACAGAGGGAACAAATGGCTGGAATTCACATCAAAAGCAGCACAGAGGGGAAAATCAATTTTCAATGACTGCTCTCATTAGAACTCTGAAGCTCTGGCATTGTGCTACCAGTGTTTATTTATCCCTCTTTACTCCTCCTTGCAGTTGTGATACATTCTCGTTGTTTCAGTGCTTTTCCTGGCTGGCTCAGCTTTGGTTCAGTTTTGTGTTGCAGTTGTTCCCTGTGGTTTTGGGGGTTTTTTCCTCTCTTTTCTGTGCAGCTCCTCGTGCTGAGAAAAGCATCACCCGCTGCTCTGTGCTCACTCACCTGGGCTGAACGGGGAGAAATCAGGTTTAAAAAAGGGAAAGGTTGTAAAACTTCACAGGTGTGGTGCTAAAACATCACCCCTGACAGCTGGATTTCAAATCTGGACAGAGCTTCGATTTATTTACTTACTTATGTGTTGATTTTCCAACCAGAAACTGCCCTGCCAAGCTCCCAGCTGACTAAAACTGTGACTTTCCCTTCCCAGAACCAGTAAATAAAAAGGAGAATGTGGTGTCAGCACTGTCAGTCTTGTCCCTTATGAATTTTACCACCATATTTAAAAGAAAAACCAAATGGGATGCAGGTCTTTATGTTAAAAATGGTGAGTTTAATTTCATATTTTTGTTTTCCCCCACAGAGAAAGTTGAGGACAAAGAACATTGTGGGGCTGAACAGAAGAACATTCTTCAGGGATGGACAAGCAGATTTCAGATTAATTTATTCCCTCATTTTAGTTATTTAGAAGAGGATGAATTAAACCTACTACAGAATGTTGGCCACAAACATTTTTCTGGGATATCTTCAGGAAAAAAAGAAAAGAATTTAAAAAGTAAGTGAGAACAAATTATAGCAAAACTTTAGTTTTTCTATCTTTTAGAGAAGACTGCACCAGAAATAAATATGTTTAAACAATTTCCAAGGTGGTCACAGTTACAGTTCAAAGATTCAGAAATAACTGAGCTACTTTTCCATATTTGCACTTTTAGTCCAGATTTTTCATTTGTTTGAGGTAAAATAGCCTTAAAGTTGTTCCTTTAGTACAAAGCTTTTTCTATATCTTTAGGTAAGATCTTTATCTTCTCAATTTGGAGGTTTTGATCCCTTGTAAAACACTGGCTATAAATGAGAAAACATGGTCCTTTCAATGGTGACCTGGGAAGGGAACTTTATAATGCTCTGTTAAACTTCTGAGCCTGAAATTTCTGAAAAGAAAGATAAATAAGAGAGCTGGGGAGTGCAAATAAAAGAGTGAGAGGTTTATGCTGCTGGCTGCCAGGAATGCTGAATGCATTCAGGTCGGAGGGAAGGAACAACAATAAAACACCAGGCTGCAAATCCATGCAGGCATTTCATGGCAAGTAGAGGGACTAATTGTTCTTGTCAGGCCTCAGATGTAAATTAAGGTGTGGTGGGGATGAATCCCAGAATCCCAGACTGGTTTGGGTTGGGAGGGACATTAAAGCTCATCAAATTCCACCCCTGCCATGGCAGGGACACCCTCCAGTGTCCCAGGTGCTCCAATCCCAATCCAGCCTGGCCTTGGGCACTGCCAGGGATCCAGGGGCAGCCACAGCTGCTCTGGGCACCCCCCACCCTCCTATTGCCGCGCCTGAGTGGGCGCAGCTGGTGAGAGAGAGACGGTGAATCTTGTTTCTTGAATCAGAAGGCTGAATTTATTAATATAAGATATAATACATTATAGTTATACTAGAAAGAATAAGAAGAGAGGTTTTGCAGAGCAGCTAGGCTAGCTAGGAAGAGATAGAAAAGAATCCACAACAAAGCTGTGGCCAAGGACTCAGTCCCCTGGCTTGCACTGGTGATTGGCCCTTAATTATAAACATAAAACATGAACCAATCACCAACCAAAACAGGTGCCCCTGTTGCATTCCCCAGCAGCTGATAATAATTGTTTACCTTGTCTTCGGAGGCCTCTGGCCTCCCGAAGACACAGAAATCCAAAAGAAAGGATTTCTGTGGAGAAATGTCTGCGACACCCTCCCAGCCAGGAATTCCTTCCCAATATCCCAAGGAATCCCACTGGACCATGAGACAGCAGAAAATGAGACCTTGATGCTTCCTGTTCTAGGATTGTGTCTCCACTCATCCATAGTTTGGTGGGGATGCTGTTGGTTAATTGATTTTTTGAGGGAGTTTTATTGTTCATGGACACGTGGGGAATGGCTTCCCACTGCCAGAGGGATTGATGGGATATTGGGAAAAAATTCCTCCTTGTGAGGATTGAATTCCCAGAGCAGCTGTGGCTGCCCCTGGATCCCTGGAAGTGTCCAAGGCCGGGCTGGACAGGGTTTGGAGCAGCCTGGGACACTGGAATTTGTCCCTTCACACAGCAGGAGTGGCACTGGGTGATCCTTAATGTCCCTTCCAATCTCATCCATTCCATGACTTTAAGCTGCCCACTTTCAGTAATCAGATTAGGTCACATTGCAAGATATCTAAATTAATTTTTAGAAGCAATGGTTGCAAAAATTAAAATATTTTGGTCTTGTGCCTTTAAATGAATTTTTAATATTCCATCTCTTAATTAAGAAGGGCAGGAAAAAAAAAAAGGAATTCTTCAGGGGAAAGCTGGAAGATATGGTTTGATATTTTAAAAGTGCTCAAAAGTTTAGAAAGCTCAATGAAGTAATAAAACAGAAAATATATTCCCTCTGTTCCCATTTATTTTCTTTATCTTCCACAATCTTGGGACCCTCCAAAGTTTCCAGGGAAGGTGTAGGAGCAGTGACCAAACTTTTGCTGATTGCCTCCAGTGCCTCAGCAGTGATCCATGGCCCTGGGGATCTGTAAATCATGGACTGGGAGCAATAGAAGCTGCAGGATAACTCATTTAAAAGTTACTTTGTGGAAATGATGATTGCTGAGTCTTGCAGCAATATTCACAAGAATTGTCTCTTGACTTGGATTGAGTCAATTAAAGCTACTTAATTAGTGCAGTTAGTAATCATCTGCTAAAATTACAGACATTCTTTTGTGCCTGGGTTTGTCTATTTTAATAACATTTTAAAACCATTTTAAAGAATGACCCTGTGCAGAATTTGGTTAAGCATTTTTTTTAAGTTGCTTTTGCACTAAAGAACAACTCAAAAATATTTTAATATCTGAGACTTCTTACAGCAATATAATTACTATTTTCTACATTATTATGGTTCCTGCTTTGGTTCCTTTACCCCTCATGGTTAAATCTTCAAACCTCTGAGATTGGATCCATTTCCCTTGGCTTTTTTTGTTTGTTTTCCCAATTAATTTATTGATCATGAAAGGCCATCAACTTTCTTTATGGGAAATGCCATTTAGTGCACCAGACTGAACTCTTAGATTGCGCTTTGATTTTGAAGTAATCTGTTCCCTTTTGGAAGGGGTTACAGGACAAGGAAACTGATTGACCCAAATTAAACATAAATTTTGGGGAAAAAGGCAGCGGAAGAAGCAGAGCCTGTAAATTCCCTCTGGAAGGGCCATGCCAAAGGGACATCAGGCTCCAGACTGCCTGGGAATTGGTGAGAGGGACTTTGGGTCATTACAGGAAACCCAGTCCTGTAACAAAGCTTTGGGATATTGATCCCTCTGAAGTTCCATAAACATCACAAGATGTCTTCACGGAATTCTCAGAATCACTGAGTTGGAAGAGACCTCCAAGACCATCGAGTCCAACCCAGCCCCAACACTCAATCAAAGCCTGGCCCCCAGTGCCACATCCAGGCTTTGTTAAACACACCCAGGGATGGGGACTCCAGCACCTCCCTGGGCAGCCATTCCAGAACTTCATCACTTTCTGGAAAAACCTTTTCCCTGCTATCCAGCCTGTATTTCCCTTGGCACAGCTCAGGCTGTGTGCTCTGGCTGTGTCAGTGCTGCTGCCGACAGAGCCCAGCCCCAGCTGAGCACAGGCACCTTTCAGGAGCTGCAGAGTGATGGGGACAGCCCTGAGTGTCCTTTTCTCCAGGTGAGCACCCCCAGCTCCCTCAGGGCTTCCTCACAGGGTTTGTGTTCCAAACCCCTCTCCAGCCCCGTTGTCCCCTCTGGACATGCTCCAGCATCTCAACATCCTTCCCTAGCTGAGGGGTTTTCTCACTTAGCAGGATTCTGTCATTGTTTCCAACCTGAATGTTTAAACCCAGCGTGGCACCTGGGACATCCCCACATTGGCAATTTTCCCCAGCTCAGGAGCAGATTGCCCAGCACACGAAGCACTGGGAAGGACGTGGCTCGTGTTTAGTTCTGGAGCTGGTCCTGCCATGACAAATGCCCCCTCTCATTTTGACTTGCTCACATTTGTCGAGCAAGTGGCAATCCAGAATATTGTGAGAATTATTTTCAAGCCGAGCGTTTGTTTTGCCAGTATTGAAAAAAGCAGGGGAAAAGCAGAGATATTATCCTGTGACAATGCCTCCCTTTATACCTGAGAGGCATCGATTCTCAGCAGAGCCATTTGCAGCTCTTCACACGCCTCAAGAATTGTTTACAGGAACAAGGAACCACTGCCAGGCTGCTCTGTGAAATCCTGAGGAGGTTTTTTCCCTGCGAAAATCATTCCATATTCAGGATGGGGTGGGTGGAAGGTGGCTTTGAAGAATCTCAGTGTTCCTGCTTTGCAGGTGCTGTCAATAAAACCAGAGCAGATTTATGGACTGACTGCACGGCCCAGGAAAGGACTGGAATGCTCAGCAGGGAATGAGATCACCAGAAATGAGACCAGGAACATCCAGAGCTCACAGGAGAGGACACAGAAGGTGCTCCAGAGGGTGATGGGACAAGGGGAAATGGCCTTAAGATAAAAGAGGGGAGGTTGTGATTGGATATTGGGGAGAAATTTCGCTTTGCGGGAGTGGGGAGGTGCCCAGAGCAGCTGTGGCTGCCCCTGGACCCCTGGAAGTGCCCAAGGCCAGGGATTGGAGCATTTTGGGACCATGGAAATTGTCCCTGCCATGGCAGGAGGTGGAATTGGATGGTTTTAAGGTCCCTTCCAGCCCAAACCTTCTGTGGTTCTGTGATTCTCTGCCCTTCAGGGAGGAGTTTTGGTTCCCAGAGCTCCCATCAGATTTGGTGTCAATTTGTTCAAAATTGAGACCCTTCAGCCTTTCACTGGGTGGAATTGTCTTCAGCTGGGGAACACAATTCTTCTCCTCTCAGTTGTGTGGCTGGATCCAGGGTAGCCAGCCTGAAGTCAATCACATATCTCAGACTTATTTGGTCTTCAAACCCTACATCTGAATTTAAGTCCAGATTCATTGCCAAACGAACCCAAACAAAATGTGGTTTAAATGAATCCATTTACTCTCTAAATCTGTATTTTTTGTGATTCAAGTATTTCTCATTTTTAAATAATATAGAACCATACAATGCCCCTTATGTTTCATTGGCTTTATCCAGGCACGTGCATGGCCTTGACCTTGGAGAAAATGCCAGTAAATGTTTGATAAACCCACAGGCCAGCCTGAACTGTAAGAATTGTTCCAATATACGGATCAATAGCACATGTTGGAACGCTGGTGTGAAATAGAGAGCTGCCTCAGTAATGAAAAAAACACATCAACTTTCTATGAAAAGCTGTTTTTTGGAGGCAGAGTGAGCTATAGATCAAACTTTGACAAATTCTGCTGCTGTTGAATAGATTAATTTTTTGCTATCAGCCCCTGTTCCACCTGTAAGAGAGAAAAGAAAGGAATTTGTGCTACAAAAGAGATTTAAAAGGAGGTGAAGGAAGGCGCAGCTCCAAACAGCAATGTTTTGATTCAGGAGCTTGAACACTGGTGCATCATAAATTGTAAAATGTGTTTATTTCTACTCAGTGATAATTCCTGTTTTAGGAGAAAAAGGCTTTCTTCTATATTTCTGACAATTCGGAGGAAAAAAAAATCAAATCCTGCTGTCTTTTGGCAGACAAAATTCCATTAATTTGCAGTTCTGTGAAATTTCATTTCTTCGCAAAAAGAAAATAAATGGTAAAATATTAAAATTTGAAATTTCAGTGCCTCTCCTGCTGCTTTGTCCAACAGAACACGGTTATGGAGTTTTCAGCTGGCACTTGGATAATTCAGGTCTTTGAGGGAAAAACTGTAAGTGAAAAACTCTGGCAGAGCCCAGGGGGATCCACAAACTCTGGAGTGGGACTGAAACTGCAAAGTTTGTGGTTTTCTGCGTAGAATCCCAGAATGGATTGGGTGGGAGGGGAGCTTAAAGTAATCACATTCCACCCCCAGCCATGGCAGGGACACCTTCCTGCTGTCCCAGCCCCAGTGTCCAGCCTGGCCTTGGGCACTGCCAGGGATCCAGGGGCAGCCCCAGCTGCTCTGGGAAATCTATTCCAGGGCCTCCCCACCCTCCCAGGGAGCAATTCCCAATTCCCAGTCTCCCATCCATTCCTACCCTCTGGCAGTGGGAGCCATTCCCTGTGTGCTGTCCCTCCATCCCCTGGAAATTGTCTCTCTCCATCTTTCCTGCAGCTCCTCCAGGCCACTCTGAGCTCAGCCCAAAGCTTCTCCAGGTGAGCACCCCCAGCTCTCCCAGCCTTTCCTCCCAGCAGAGCTGCTCCATCCCTCTGCTCATCCTGGAGCCTCCTCTGGGCTCCTCCAGCAGCTCCAGGTCCCTCCTGTGCTGGGGCAGCTCTGCAGGTGGAGGTCCCAAAAATCAACAATCAAATTTTATCCATTGCCAAAAACATTTTGAAGTTTGATTGTCCTGGGCGGTGCCTTCCTGCCCGCTTAGCAGAAGAAAAAGAATTGTGTTTGAGATGTAACCCCATAAAACGCTGTGTGCTCCCAGCCCTGCTGGAAATGATGTCACCCAGCAGGACAATACATTCCAAACAAGACCGACGTTAAATTATCCATCCAGTCCTGAGTGATCCCATTGTCTGTGACCTCAGGCTGTGCTGCCTCCCTGCCCTGTCACCCTGGCACTCCCCAGGTGTCCCTGGCAGCGCCCAAAGTTCTCTGTGAGGCAATTCCACTCAGCAGGTGAAATAATCAGCGTTTTCCCAGTGGTTTCCTGGCGTGGCCCTTCCACAGTGGGATCAGTTCAAATTCCTCCTGTCCTGCTGTCCAGGATCAGCTGTGGAAAATGGAATTATCTTGGTGCCTCTCTTTGGAAAATTTGGCCAATGGTGTTTCCATGGCAAACCCAATGCCAGAAGTCCCCAGAGTGCACCAGCCAAGCACGTGCAGCCAAAATATCTCCCAAAATGTGAAATGTGATGCTAAGATAATGTCAACAAATCCAGGACAGAGATGACTCTTCCTATAGAGTAACTGTATTATATAAGCAGCCATGAAAACCTTGGAAACACAAGATACTTGAAATCTCATTTGATAGAGATGATTTGTGCTAAAGCAATTTCTCCCAAAAAAATGTGGATCTCATTTGCCAACTGTGATTTGAGAGAAGAAATATATATATTGATTTTTTTTTCTGGTTTTGTTTTTTTTTTTTTTTATTTTTGGCCCTCACGGGATGGATTTTACTCCAGAGCAGCGAAGGGGACAGAGGATAAAACACTCAATTCTTCCTCCATAGTTCATTGAAATTCCCTGTAGGAAGAGATGTTCCATTCCATAGATGTGACATCCCCATGCACCCCCAAATGATTTATTTTTAAGCCCTGTATTATATTTTAGGTTATGAACTATCTTTTAATAAATTTAAGAGGAATTTATAAAATTTTGGCAAGGTGTCCTCAAAGCTGAGTCCTGCTTTCAGGACTTTGAGGGTTTATTTGAATTAATAACCGTATTAATTTACAACACAATGAAAATATTTGACCAAAAAAACCCAAAATATTGAATAATGCATTTCCATAATATCTGTTTCCTGTATTTTCCAGCAGCTGGAGACACTTTTGGAGTGGTGATTCCTAAATTTTGCTGCATGAAGACATGAAAAATAAACAATCCAAGTGTTTCTCACAGATTTTGTGATTCTCACAGCAGTCAAAAGAAGTCACCTAACTAGTGAGTACTTTATTTAAAATATAATATTTAAAACCATCATATTTAAAAGTGAGTAATTTCCTTTGTGGGACATGGGAATACAGTTTTTAAATCAGATTTTTTTTTTTTAATTTTTTGGTTTTTTAATGACACAACTTTAGAGCCTTGTGAGCTTCCCATCCTAGGAAGACTTGAAAAATCTGGATAGGGATGAGCAGGGAAGGGTTGATGGACCAGAAGGCCCATGGGAAATCTCTGGTTTTGTTCTAAGGGCTTAAAGCTCATTCTGTACCCCCTCACCAAGGTGGTGTCCACCACTCCACGGTGTTTTCTTTGTAATTATATATTAATGAGAAGGAATTCATAATTATTTTTTTTTAACTGTAACTTATGGTATTGTTGTTTCTTGCTGTCCTTTTCTACTGTTCTCTGTGGAAGCCAGTGCTAAAAACAAACAAACCTTTTCAGCTTTTCCTCAGAAATTGTCTTTAAAGTTTGATTGCTTTTTCCTAGACCATGCCTGTTAATCCAGTGACACAAACCCTTCATTGCTCTCCTTGGATATTGAAATTTTAGTTTAAGAACAGTGGTTCTGTTTGAAATTAGTCAAATATTTTTATTTTCAATCTGAAACAAAAAGTATTTTTCTGCTATTCAAAGTCTACAGAAAAATCCTCTTTATGGTGTTTTGCAGATGCCACCAAAGTCAGAATCACTCCCTAAATTTGCTGTTGAAAACTCCCCACCTTTCTCTGTTACAGGGCAGATAAACACAGGCTGAAAGGCTGTTTCCCTGCCACTTTTCATGGTATTTTTCCCTTTATTTGGATTCCATGATATGATATATGAAGCAAAATCAATAATTCCCACATTTCAGGTTAAGGGCACAGCTGAATAAATAATTTATAAGTCATTGGATCAATGTGATTTCAGAGAACATCCACCAGCAGAGACCAGTTTTCTCAGATACCCCCATTATTTGAAATTATCTGACAATTGTCTTGGGTAAATCTTTAAGTCCTTCTATTGACCAGAACTAATTTGAAATACACACTTGCTCTTTGTGCTCTGCTACTTCTTTGTGACCTGCCAGCTCTGAGTCACCTTGTGCTGCCTGATTGGATCAGCAGCAAAACCTTGATGAAAAAGCCTTGAAAAAAATAGAATTCCAGAGTGGTCTGGGTTGGAAGGGAGATTAAAACCCATCCCTGCCACGGGTGGGGACACCTTCCACAGACCAGGTTTCTCCAGGCTGCTGGCCTTGGACACTTCCCAGGATGGGACAACCACAACCTCCCTGATCCACACACATTTCCTTGAGTGGAAGAAATGTCCACACCTGTCCTAGGTGAGATGGAGACAATACAAAGCAACACACTCCATTTTCAGAAGGCTTCAAACTGTTTTTATTATAGCACACATGCTTTTTATTCATTCTTACAAAACTCTTCAGTCAACACTTCACTCATTGGTCACGAGAGACAAACAAAGGAATTGCTCATTGGAGCAGGCAGTTGCAGGTTTCTCTTACTTATCCTTCTTTCTTGCTCAGCTTCTGTGTCAATAACCTTGGTAGAAAAATTCTTTCAGGAGTAGAATTGGTAGAACCAATTGTCAACAACCTTGGTAGAAAAATTTTTTCAGGGGTAAACATGGATCCTCTTATTAAACATGGATTCTCTTATCAAACTTCTCTCTGGCTCACAGAAGTCACTGTAAAACCTCTTCCACACATGCCATTAAGAAGAATGCAGCATTTTCCCTGAGATTTTTTTTTTTTTTTTTTAAGGATAGATTGTCTGGAGTTGAAATCCCTTCTCATCCCCATTTTTTATTGGCACTGTGCAAACCATGGCTGTGAAGGCATTCGTCTTCCTGCAGCTTCTTTTTGAGGATTGGCTCTGGAATGTGTAACACATTTATCTCCCAGTCCCATGGAGCTGATCTGAGTGCTCTGGGAATCAATGGAACAATTCCTGGGAAAGTGGGAATGTGCTAAAAGGGTGTTGGGGCTGATCTGAGCACTCTCAGAACCAATGGAACAATTCCTGGAGTTTCCAGGGAAAGTGGGAATGTGCTAAAAGGGTGTTGGGGCTGATCTGAGTGCTCTCAGAACCAATGGAACAATTCCTGGAGTTTCCAGGGAAAGTGGGAATGTGCTAAAAGGGTGTTGGGGCTGATCTGAGCACTCTCAGAACCAATGGAACAATTCCTGGAGTTTCCAGGGAAAGTGGGAATGTGCTAAAAGGGTGTTGGGGCTGATCTGAGCACTCTCAGAACCAATGGAACAATTCCTGGAGTTTCCAGGGAAAGTGGGAATGTGCTAAAAGGGTGTTGGGGCTGATCTGAGCACTCTCAGAACCAATGGAACAATTCCTGGAGTTTCCAGGGAAAGTGGGAATGTGCTAAAAGGGTGTTGGGGCTGATCTGAGTGCTCTCAGAACCAATGGAACAATTCCTGGCCTGAGTTCTCTGGGAATCAGTGGAACAATTCCTGGAGTTTCCAGGGAAAGTGGGAATGAGCTAAAAGGATGTTGGGACATGTTCGAGCCACAGAGATTTCTTGCAAGTGAAGTTCAGCATGGTGTCAGTGCTGGCAGAAATCAAAATGTTTTAATTCAGAAATTGAAAGCAAAGATGGAGGAACAGTAAAAAAGAGACATTAATAAAACTTTTCTGGTATTCAGGCTTCACTTGCTGTTTCCATGGCAGGTTTCTGATATCTGCTTCTACACATAAGTCTTGTCCATATCACATCTTTTGTGATAAGGACTATCTTACCTGCTGAAAAACCAGCTGATAATGCCTTTCCCAGTCTGTTTTATGGAACATGGAATTTAGTCCTATGAATTTCTCAGCCAGGTTTTCTATTTTAAATTTTTCACCTATAGGTTGATTTGTTTCTAGTGCTGTTAACAGCTGGTACATCTCTGAAATCTTATTTTTGTCATTTATTCTTCCAGGCCTGGCTCCTGCCAGGATCACACTGGGACAACAGCTCCCGTGTGCAGCTGAAAAATACTCAGTCAATAAATCAGTCATCTTTGCTCATGTGCAAATCTACTTTTTTAACTTCTCCCCAAACTCCTAAAATCCGGTTTTGCTACAATATTTACATGTAAAATAGGAGCCAGGGTGCTGATGCACTCTGAGCACTCCATCATCCTTCTGGCCTTTATTTTCTTGCTTTTTGTACTCCTATCACGTATTTTGTCTTCAATTTTGCAGGCAAATTCCTGGCTGGGGAACTTCCCTAGGAAGAGATGTAATTCCTCATGTCCCTCCTCCATGAACAAAGCTGCAGGCACTGTATTTATACAGATTATAGCTGATTTTATACGTCCTTATATAATGCATTCTAACAGATTTAAGCTGGGGGAGCATTTCGTAACTTCTGTATGGGAGCTTCATCAGCAAATCCTATTTGTTTTTCAGATTTTGGTTCTAATTCTCATGAATCCCTTTACAAATGTCCTTTTCTTCACAGAATAATGTCAAACAACTTTTCTGATCGCTGGGTATTGTTTCTGCTGGAACATGATGGATTCCTCTGAGGTAGGATTTGTCAAGTTTTTACATCTCCTTTTGTGGTCACGACTGAGAGCATTACAAGTGTTTGGATTTTTGGATACTTTGTCCTGAAATCTTTCCTTATTAACAAACTCAGGGAGATTTTGTTAAGTAGGGATAGCAGATAACTAATTTTGAACTTTTGAGTGCATGGAAATCTTGGATATCTCAGGCAATTCTAGCCACAAATAGTTTTGTGGAATTTTTTTAGATAGAATATTTTTAAAGAAAGAATATTTTTTAGAAAGAATATTTTTAAAGCAGAGCCACGATGGTCAAGATTTAAGACATCCCAATGCAATAGCAAAAAGTTATTCTGACAGAATATTGGACTCCCTGATTGAAATAATTAATAAATCCTTGGACAACTGTTGGGATAATCAGTTTGCAGCCACTCTTGGAAGACTCTGCTGCTCTAACTGCCCAGGGAGGGATCTGCTCTGTAAATAAGATTTTACCATTCCTCCATCTCCATTTCCAGTCCATAAAATCGAGGCTTCCCATGGAGGAATGGCCCCGTTATCACCAGCTTCATTTTGCATAATTGGGTTTTCTGGTGCTGCAGTCAGAGCTGCCATTAAATCCCAGCCAGGCTGACGGAGCACAGGAGTGAGAGGGGAGAGCAGGAGTGAATCCTGGAGCACTGACAGGCCCAAAAGCACCTCTGTGCAGCTGGCCAGCACTAAGGCAGTGGGAAATGTTGTTATGCAGAGATGATCCAGATGTCCTGTGACTGGAACTGCTCCCACTGCCTGGTTTTGTGGGTGGATTTTCGTCCTACGCTGATGCACAGCCACTAAAAGCGGTGAAGTTCTCCATGTGGGATGTGGGAATTAGACCCGTGGTAGAGCAATATCCATAACCACTGAGCTAAACCAACTGCTTGGATAGCCAGGATTGAATTTTGGATTCAAAGGATGAACTTGAACTGTTTTTTGGTCTGCAGTTTCCTACTAGTTTAGGACAATGTATAAACCCAGTATATATGTGTATATTAAACCACTATAATCCAATGCAAATAAACTGGTTTTAACAGTGGAACACCAGTTTAACACTGTTTAAAACAGTTTAACAGTGTTGAACTGGTTTTACTCCCTCTGTTGTCCGTTATGGCCATGCCCTATAATTATGGGACTCATCCAACAATTATATCATCCTTCCTCCCCAGACCGTGCTGTGTTTATTACAAACCTTTGGTTTCTCTGGTACTTTAAATATTTTTTCTTTTTTTTTTTTTAAGTGCCTGAACAGTTTTCAGATCATTCTATCTTTTCACTCTGCAACAGCAATGATATTTCAGAGATCAGTAATAACCTACATTTTACAGTTTATCCTTTTCCTCTCAGAAAACACGATTAAAACTCTGTTCTCTCAGTTCTGAAGACTTAATTTATTTGTCTTTCACAGGCAGATTATTTAAAGTCTTCTAATATTCAAATGTAAATAATCAAACCTAAGGCCTGTTTGCTGTAGATCTTAAAACAAAATCTCTGTTCTTTAAATCTTTGTTTCCAAGAGAGAAAAGAACCTTATGCCAAAAAAAAAAAAACCAAAAACCTAAGGAAAAAAAGAAAAATCATTTGCAGTTCATCTTTTGGATAAGACTATTACAAAGTTACTGGAAGCAAAAAGCCAACCTACAAAAAATGCACATTGTATTGCCTCAGATATAGAAGAATGAATTACAGGATTTGAGTCTTATTTATTTTCCAGAACTGCTTAAGAACATTCAGTCCCGTGTTAAAAAGTAGTCACTCGCTGCTTTGTTCAGGGGTTTGTTGTTGCGGCAGTTGGGGGTTGTGGCTGGGTGGGTTTTTTATCTAAACTTTAGCAAAGCAGAAGAGGAAAGTAGGGCACTGCAGCAGGGAGAGGGCCTTGGAGGGGGGAAATAACCCTCAGACAGCTGGGATGGGACAGGGATGGGACAGGGATGGGGTTGTGACAGGAATGGAGCAGTGACAACCATGGACCTGTGACAGGGATGGGACGGGGATGGGGCAGGGACAGAGATGGGACAAGGATGGAGCTGGGACAGGGATGGGGCTGGGACAGGGATGGAGCTTCATGAAGGATGGAGCTGTGTTGGAGTAGGAGCCATGTCAGGCTCCAATTTTTTGGATTGGGATGTTTGAACCCTCCATATGGATCTATGGATATATGGGCACCGTAATGTTTTGGAGAAGCCGTTGAAGAACGGTGCTGAATGTTCCTTTTCCATCTTGTTATTCCTTCCTTTTTTAAGTGTTTGTTATCTTCAGAGTGGATGAAATCTTTGGAGAGGATCAGCACACGAGGAGTTGGTTATCCCTCTTTAACCCTGTGAAAACACCTCCATTCTGAACAAAGCCACCTTGCCTTTGATGTTTGTGGAATTCTGGGGGAGACACAGGGGCAGAGCTGCTCCCTTTGGAAGTGTGAATCTTTCAAACAAAACCTTGGGACATTGTTTTAAATGCTGAAAATAAAGCAGAGCCCTGATAGGGAACATTGCTTTGTGGGGTTAATTTGGGGAGTTCTCAGATCCTCGATGGGTGAACAGAAATCCTTTCTTGGATAATTGCTGTGGAGATGCTTCACTTTTACACCCCTACAGTGGAGGGTTCTTGTCACAAAATTCCACATCTCAGATGTTTGATAAAAGCAGGGATGCTGTGAGTGCCCACGGATGAGGCAGCTCCAAAATGCTTTTTTTTCTGGAGTCCATCGTTGTAAGAAGAAGTTTGAGGTTTTTTCAAATATTTTATCTTTGAATCATGATTAAATTATAGTCTGATCTTAGACTGAACACGAGGATGCTCGTGAAATAACCTATGGATAATGCAAGGATACTCATCCAGAAACCTTACACATGTCTGGCTGTGCCATCTCTGGAATTTAACTTGAAATCTTTACCTAGAATTCTTTACAGTAATGTTGATGGTTACTGTAAACACAAACTGATTTCACTGACAGTAAGTTGGTTTCTCTATTTATTTCCTTTATCTAATGCAAAGTTTTTTTTGAGATCATCTTAGAAATTCATTGTGTGAAGTAGCTCCTGGCAAAGATAAAACAAAGGTGAAGTTCTGTTACATTTAACAAGCAGATAAATGTTTTATGAGTATGAAGGAATGATTAATGAATTTCTTATATTTTATTTTAAATGTGTCTAATCATGAGGAGAAAAAACAGATTCACGTTTTTTCTTTATATTAAGTCAAAACTTATATTAAGTTTTAAAGATTCATTTTCACATGGAACTGGATTTAAAATGATGTTTTTAATTCCTTGAGTTTGATTGTTGCTGTATGAATATTTGAATTTAATCTCTGCTGGAGAGGTGAAGGTCCAGGACAGCGGTGATACAGCTGAGGTGACCTATACTAAATATATATATACTACATACTATACTAAAAGGGAGGGAAAAGCCAGCACAGAAGCTTTAACTCCTCTCACAAATTCAGACACATTTACAAATTACCATTTTCAGCATCCTCCTGCTGCATCCATATCTGTCAGCTCAACCTCTTCTCAGTTCGTGTGGAATCACATCGTTCCTGCTCCGAGGTGAAGCCTCATTAGCCTTCACAAAACAATATCAACAGGAAATGTCTGGCATGATGGGAATGGAGAGGTGCAAAACTGCTGCTGGAAACACAGATACCTGACAAGCCATTAATGAGATCATTAAAAACAGGCAAAAATTCAATTTTATCTGAAAATGCGAGACTTGTAACGTGCTGAAAAATACATCAAAAAGCTGTTACATTGCTAAAGATGCTCAGGGAGTTTTGCATCCTAATGTGGGGCATTGACTGACACGCAATTGAAGGAAAAATATCAATATTAAATCAAATGGAATGGCAGGCTGTAACTTCTGCCATCCGTGGGAATTGTAATTGAATTTCTTGTGGGAATTGTAGAAGCATTTCAATGGAGGTGCACAGAAATCCCCTTAGGGAGACAGAGGTGCAGAGGCTGCAGGTTTGCTCATGCCCAAAGCTACAGCAAGAGTGAAAATGCAGCCTTGGCAAAGGTATTCCTCAATGGATTTTGTCAGGAATTATATTTTTGGAAATATTGCTGAAAGTGTTCGAGGCCAGGTTGGACAGGGCTTGGAGCAGCCTGGTCTGTGGAAGGTCCCATGGCAGGGGTGGAACTGGGTGGGCTTTAACTCCTTCAAACCCAAACCATTCTGGGAATCGTGATAAGATTTTGTGAAGTTCTTAGGAAATTTGTCAGGTTTTAATGATCTGGAGCGTGACAAAGGGGTCTCTAATGCAAAAGCTTTAGATTAATGAATTTCTCTTACTGAATAATAGAAAAATTTGGGTTTGAAGGGAACTTAAAGCTCATGTCATTCCAGCCCTGTGCCGTGGGTGGTTGGTGGTGCTCAGTGTGGAATCCCAGCTGGGTGGAAGGTGGGAAGGAGCTCCTGTGCAGCTCATTCCCATCCCAAGGGACAGCGCTCAGGCTCTGGATCCATCAGCCCCCGTTCGATGCCCGCCTTGTCCCTAATCTCCTGGCAGACTCCTGCAGCTAATCTTCCCATTGATTTTGGCTTAGGAACACCTGGAGCTCTTCAAGCCCTAATAAAATCTGAGGAGCTCAGTTTTCGAGCCATTTAACTCATTTGGAGGCAGAGTTTATTTATTTTGTGAGGAGCAATCGAATGCTCTGCTCGTTCCTGTGTAAAGGCGTCGGACAGATGAGTGAAAATGGAGCCAAAATCCATCCAACCACACTGACCTCCAGCCCTGCAACTGGAATCTTTTGGGCTACCATGCACCTGCCTGGGTTTTTTTCCTCCTTTTCCTTCTTTTCTGGTTTATTTTCCCAGTTTAACTTTGGAGAAAAAAAATCTGTTTCTCTTCCTAACCTTGTGTTTCAGGACACTGCCATAATCAATACTGCACCACAAATCCCGATGGATCCACGTTGGAAGGAGTGCCAAACTTTCTGATTGCCTTTCCCATTGTTTTCCGGTTATTTTCTCCACCCTACTCCAGATATTTTGTCCAGGACCCCTGGCAGATTTGCTGGGGAGAAGCCAAGGTGAGACGAAGCAATAGGTGAAAGTTTTGGGGGATTGGGTGTGCAGATGGGGTCACCCTCCTGCATCCCATGCCAGGTGCCCTGGAATCCTGCTCACTTCTTCAGGAAAGGCAGAAATTACCAAACAACCAAGGCAGCTCAACAGGGAAAAAATGCAGGAACTTTTGTCTGGGTAGAAATCGTTACTGTGATGGGGAGAAGGCTGAGGTATGGAAATGGAAAATACATGGAGAGAGTTCACATTTCCAGATATTTATGTATCTTTATTTATGTTATTTACCTTTAAATAATGACAATATTTTAGTAAAAATAATGTTTTATTTAATTGAGTCCCTTGCAGAAAGCCTCTAATATTTCATTGCATAACTGATAAGCCTAAATCTCTGTCAGATAATGTCTCACTTTTCTATTTATTTGAATGATGAAAGATGGATTTTTTATGACTAAGATGATTTAATGACTTTTTCTTTCACGTTTTCTTAACCAGGATGACATTTAGACAAGGGAAAGGAAAAAAAAAGTCAGAGCAGCCATCAATAAATGGTTTTATTGGTTAAATTTTAATGTTATTTTTAAGCAAATAATGAATTACTTTGACTAATAACTGCAGAGCCAGACATGATTCATTCCATAATTAGCTTGACAGTCACCATCAATCCTGTCTTTTTTTTCAGCTGATTATAAAATCTTGTCTCCTTTTCCCACACAACATCTTCCCAAGTTGCAGCCCATGAAACAGGAGGTTCCTGAGGGATCTCCAAGCAAATCTTTAGCAATTGCAGCTCTCCAGCCACTGGGGGTGAGCACCCAGCCCTGAGACTGAGCCTGGAGCCAAAACGTGGGGAATATTGAGAATATTGACAGTCTGTGGGAGCTTTCAGCCTGGGTCAGGGCTGGTTTTGTAGGAGAGTTAAACCTGGAAGCTTCAGATGGAAATCAATCTCTCCTGAGGAACCCAGCCCAGCCAAAGCACCTGCAGTGGTTGAGCAGCTCTGGGGGACTGAGGTGACACCACACAGCCTTTAATCACAGGTCTGAGGAGAAGAAATCCCCTTGGATGAGAAGCTTTGACATGGGAGATTCCTCACATGAAGAATCCCGATGAAGAAGTTTCCCACCTTTCAGCAAAACATCTCAGTGTTGGCAAGATGAGAGAAGATGGCCCCAGGCTGTGCCAGGGCAGGTTCAGGCTGGAGATCAGGAAGAATTTATTCATGGAAAGGGTGGTCAGGCATTGGAAGGGGGGTTCAAGTCTCCATCCCTGAGGTGTCCAAGGAATGCCTGGATGTGGCACTCACTGCTCTGGGATCAGTCACAGGTTGGACTCCGTGATCCTGGAGGACTTTTTCAGCCTAAATAATTCCATAATTCCATACCCAGCAATAATGTCAAAGGTGTGAGGAGATGCGGGGATTTGTGCATTTGGGAAAATCATTGCAACTCTTTCATTAATTTACTTTTATTTTATGAAAATGCATCCACATCCACTGTAACTCCTGCAGATAAAATGCATTATCTCTCTTTCCTCATACTCCCAGGGAGAAATCCTTGGAACCTTCCTGGGTTTCCCATGGTAGCTTGCAAAGCGTTCATCCCACAGATGTGTCAGAGAATAAACATCTATTTTCCAATTTAAGAAATAAGAGTACAACCATATTGGTGTGTGTTAATAGCATTTAACACCTGAGTTTGGCAGCGGTGCTGCTGTTGGGAAGCCAACTCTCAGCGCTCCCTCTGCAAGAAGAAACTCCTCTGGTAACAAGTGGCTCGCAATCCTCACGGTGTTTTTACTCTGCACTTCACACTTGCGCTTGCTGACAGATTTAGAGCGCTTTGTGGAAGCAATAATTGGCCTGGAAACACAGCTGGCAGGCTTCCCCAGCAAGGAGCAGGGATTGCACTGCCTGAGGTCTTTGCTGAGCTGCTGAAACCCATGGAGAGAGGCTCCAGGACTGTGGTGGTGTTCACAGGGGTCCCAGGACGAGGCGAGAGTTAAGAACCTTGACTCCATGTTTCAGAAGGCTGATTTATTATTTTATGATATATATTATATTAAAAGAAAATTATATATTAAAACTATACTAAAAGAACAGAACAAAGGCCTTTATCAGAAGGCTAGCAAGGAAAAGAATGGAATGATAATAAAATCTTGTGACTGACCAGAGTCCGAGCCAGCTGACTGTGATTGGCCATTAATTAAAAACAACCACACGAGACCAATCCCAGATGCACCTGTTGTATTCCACAGCAGCAGATAACCATTGTTTGCATTTTGTTCCTGAGGCCTCCCAGCTTCTCAGGAGAAAAGATCCTAGCAAAAGGATTTTTCATAAAATGCGTCCATGGCACAGGACTGCCGTGTCCTTCCAGGAGCGCTGGGAGCTGTGGCCCTCTGCACCCTTCCAGGAGCTCGGTGCGACCTGCTGCAGGAGATTTACAGATCCCAGGACACAGGGATGGCCTCATGCCGGCACACAGGACGTTCAGATGGGATACTGGGAGGGAATTCTTCCCTGTGAGGGTGGTGGGAGCCTGGCACAGGGTGCCCAGAGGAGCTGTGGCTGCCCCGTCCCAGGCTGGATGAGATCTCACTCTATGGAAGGTGATTCCATGGTGACCCCAGAAATCTGGGATGTCCTTTGGGGCAGAGTCCGGAGGAGCTGAGCTGATCCATCGCCATGGAGGGATGCCCAGCATGGCATCCATCCTGCAGCACTTCCCATTCTTTGTTGGGAAAGAAGCTGTCAGGACAGACTTGTCCAATGGGAAAGACATTCCGCTCCATTTTGGGGTTGCTTTATTTGGCTTTTGGGGGGTTGTTGTTGTCATCGTGTTGCTTTTTTTAATAATTTTTTTTTAAATTTCAAACTGTCTCTTTTCTCTCAAAACCATAAAATCTCTTTTCATGAATTCACAGAAGCATGCTTCAGGAATTGAATGCAACGGGGTCATATTCTGGCTGTTAATATTAATGCTTAAGCCTGGATTTGGAGATGCCTCCTAAAATAAAACCAGAAAACTGCACTTTTGGAAGAGTTGTTAATAATACAGGAGGAGTAAAATCTGTCCCACTTTATTTATATTGAAAGTTCCTATCTGAAGAAATATTTCTGAGGAAATTCAAAGGTCCTGGAAGAAACCATAACAGGTAATATTTAGATTTATTGTTGGTTGTATGCAGTTGATACCTAAGAAATTAAAAAGCTTTATCTTTATCTTATTGCTAAAAAGCAATCATCAGATCTTTTGAAGTGAAGAGAGATTGGATGGAAGTCAATGGGAGGATAAAAATAGAATTATTATGTAAAATTGTTTTGGAAGGAAAATGAAGTGCTTTTCATCCCAGACATCCCAGTTTGTTCCGTTCACTGTGGTTCTTTCCTCTGCAAAAAGAAATAATTATCTGATTATATTCCTTATGCCTGTTTTCACTCACGGAAGGTAATTTAAGGAAATTAATTTCCCTCATTAGGTTGTATAACTCAATACTAATTTACTGAAATGATCTTAGAAAGGAGAGCTAGGCTCATCTTTAGATATTAAAGTGTTTCAGTAAAAATCCCTGGAACTTTATTATTTCTGTCAGCTTGGGGAATTTGGTTAAGGTCTGGTTTGAAGGATGGGCTATGAAATCCCTGATAAACATCTCTGCCCTGAACACTCAGATGCTTTAAGGCTGCTCTAATATTCCTCTCACTGATGTGCTACTGAATGAATCAAAACTGAGCTTTTACCCTGAAGTTAGGCCCTGTCTCAAACCCAGACCAAAAGTCTCTATTCAGGGAAATAATTTATTAAATATAATTTGTCCTGAAGTGCTTCTGAAACCTCTATCCCTGTAACTAAAGCATAATTAAATAATGAAACCCCAGAATCAATCCAGATGGTCTTTTGGTAATTTGATATTTTTCAGAAGGAAATAAACAAGAGAAATTACACTTGGACCCTTTGGGAATGGATCTTGCTTAGTAAAGTCTGCATATTAAATTATAATATAATTACTTGTGTGTGGAAAATATAGATATTCCAATAGCTGGTTCAGATAGTAAAACTATACTAAATTAAAACAGAAATAGGAATTTCTATTTTATTCAAGCCAACAATACCAAATCCATTCCCTCCTTAAATCTCAGTAAAAAGAAGTTTTTCCATGACAACATAACAAAAAAAATCCCCATAAACCCAGATATTATCACCCCTATAAGGCAGGGGAATGACAGGTTAAAACTTGAGGTCTAAAAGTCAGAATCAAAGTGGAGAAGTTGATTAATGATACTAAAATTCAGGAAATAATGACTAAGCTTCAAGAGAAGCAGGTTTTGCTGAATATGATTTTCAGTGGAAGAAGCGAAGCCACAAGTGGAGAGCAGAACATTAAATAAATATAAGTGAGGAGAGCTGGGAATAGAAAAAAGTGCAAGACAAGTTGGTGTGTTCCATAAAACATGAACAAATGCTTAGCAACATTTTACAGTTAAAAAGAGGGATTTTGTTGAGCATGTACAGGTCAGGGATGTCTGTCCCTGTGCATTTGGAAATCTGCAGAACAGATGGGCAGGAAATTTATGTATTTGTTACATCTATGCACAAATACATTTGTATAAGGACAAAAAACCTCCTAAATTCAACTTATTAGAGAAAAAAGAGAAATAAACACTGATTTTTTTGGTTTTATAGCCTTTAGTTGGACCATGGGTTTAACCAAAGGGTTTTTTTTAGTGATATTTTGAGGGATTCTGTTGCTGCTTCATTGTTAATCTTCAAAAATCAAATCAAAATATTGTTTTTCATATTTGCTGCTTTAAGTAACACATCCAGCTTCCTTCTAATCTCTTGCCTTGCTTTTGGCTGCTTCATAAATACATAAAAGCTTGCCTTCAACATTTTAGCAGTTGTTAAAGCAGCCAGAGAGATAAAAGAAAGTTAAAGGACATGCAAAGATTGAATTACGGCGTTTCCCAGCATTTGGATGACAAAGTTTGACCATTCTGAGGAATAAATCAATTTGCAGGCACTGTGGCCAGCGAGCTGAGGCTGGGGTTGAAACTGCTCCACTGGGAAATGTGCTCAGAGATAAAAGGAGTCATATTTCTTATTTTGTGTGGAGAAACATGGAAGGGAATTTTAGAGACCAAGAGATATGCAAAAAATTTACCAGGAAAATGAGAAGGGAGAAGAGAATGTGAATTCTAATTCTAAAATTTCCCAGTTACCATTCTAAAGATTTTTCCCATTATTTAGAATTAAAAGTGAAATATGTACATCAATCACAAAAATTTGGTTATTTAGAAATTAGGACAAGGTCTCATATTTATTGATCTACTGTATTTTAATTTTAAAGGAATCCTGGGTTCCTAATGAAGAGCCTCATGATTAATGATTGGAATTGATGATCTTAGAGTTAATGATTCTATCAAGTGAGGAGCACCATGAGAAGCTTAAGATGCTCCTGGAACCAAGAGGAACGGACATGAACTGTTGGGGAACTTCTCCTGTTTGCTGTCCAAGGTCCCAAAGTGTCCCTGGAAGGAGTGTCCTGGAGAAGGTCTGGAAATCTGGTGAGTGCTTCACAACACGAGTGAAAATTTTCCTCTTTTTCATCCTCTCATGTTTTCTCCTCCCCTTTTTATTCCCCAAGAATCCCTAAGCAATTGCAGGTATTTCTAAACTTCCTCAGAGTGGTTTCCTGCCCTTACCAAGACTTTGTCACAGAAATGAAGAGTTTAATCCACCATAATCACATCTCAGATGGAAACCACTCCATCTCCTCAACCTTTGGAGTGGACTGGAGATTCTCCCCTGCTGCAGCCTCAGGAAGGAGGGCAATGGTGGTGGAGATCCAGCATTTCAAAGTTCAGGGTGGTCAGTCAGGCTGGGGGCTGTCCTGCCCACTTGCTAAATCAGCCATGAAGATTTATTTTCTGCTGCTTTATCATCATGAATCAAACCTGGAAAAGACCAAATTCAGGAACGGCACAAATCAATTTGTGTGGTTCTGGCTGTAAGGAGAGAGACAAAAAGCAAGGGGGGCTTTTTTATCCTGCTTTCCATTTCAGCTGAGTGCGTGCTGCTAATTGAAACCCATCTCTGGGCTCCAGCTGGAGCTGTTCCAGACAGGAGCAGGGGGAGCCAAGGTAATGTCTGCTCGGATTTGTAAAGCTTTAACCTGCCTCAGACAGCAGATGAGTCCTTTCATTGCACATGATCCATGGGAGCACTTACAAATGAGTTTCCACATGTTAGAACACTCTCCCAGCCTGCTGGAAGAGCCTGGGTAAAGTCAGAAAGGCAGGCTGCGAAAAGGAGCCACCGATCTCCTCCCTACAGCAGCTCAGATTTGCTTCTCTCCTTGGGGTAGATCCCTGTACTCCTCTGAGAATAACATTTGATGATTCCACAGGCTGTTCCCCTCTGATTTCACAGAATCCCAGAATTGTTTGGGTTGGAAGGGACCTTAAACTTCATCCCATTCCACCCCTGCCATGGCAGGGACACCTTCCCTTGTCCCAGGTTACTCCAAACCCTGTCCAGCCTGGCCGTGGACGCTGCCAGGGACCCAGGGGCAGCCACAGCTGCTCTGGGAAACCTGAAATACCAGCACAAGAATTATTGGAACCCTGATGCAGAGAGAGTTTTCAGGGTAAATAATGGTGCTCAGAGTGAAGGGTTAAAGACCAATGTCCTCTGCATCTCATTCTAAACACCAACAGCACAAAACATCAAAGTTATACCCCAAAAAAACTGTCTGGCTGCTGTTTCTAAAAACCCACGGAAAGATTCTGACTTCAGTTCTACAAATATTTCTCTCCTGATGTGTACATGGAGTTCATTAGTGACTGTTTGGGAGTAAAACCTTGAATATTTATCCATAGCCTAAAGCCCAGTAGTCACATTCAGTGAAATCATCTCGTAGCTGTGCACTGGTTGTGGTTGCCCACATAATTGGGAGGGATGGTGAAATACTTAAGTGCTTCTAGTGAGCTTTGTGTGAAAGTTATTTCAGCAGGAATTTGTCTTTGGTGCTGTTACAGACCCGGCTGGAGCCCCTTTTCAGAGCACAGCTCTCATTTCAGCAGAGATGAAGAAATCTCTCTGATCATCCCCCTCTGAGAGAAGATTTCCTGGGTTAATTGGACAAACAATGACATTTTGAAAAATTGGAGGGTTTGGCCATTCCAAAAATATTCTGAGGATATTTTGCTTCCACAGCTTGACCTAAAAAGTGTTTAACTTGCTGTGCTGCAATGTCATTTCTTTGGGAATTTTTAGTGCATTTGGAGTGTTCTGGATGTCTGATTCCAGCATGGCCTGTCAGTGCTCCAGGAGAGGGGTATTAATTTTGCTCCCCAAACCTATTCCAGTTTAATTAAAGAAAATCAGCTTATACTTCCAGCATGAAAACCGTTGATACTCAAAATCAGGAAATTCCTATTCACATGCTCCACTTAAAACTTTGAGTCCTAATGGGGGCTGCAGTGGCACAAAATGAAAATGATCCCATTTATTCTAATAATTTCAGAAATAATGCAGTCAGCATATTTAAATATATTTAAAAGAAGGTGATTTCAAAAGCAGAACTCCCTCTGAGCAAACTATTGTTTGGTGCAAGATGATCCTGCTTGGGTGGAGCCTTGTGGGTGTCTTAGAAATGTTACCGTCCCAAGATGTTTACAATTTCTTTATCAGGTGGTTCTCATGTCTGGAAGAGGCGTGTGACACTTATTTTTAGGTTCTGTCCTTTTCTTTCTCTCCTTGCAGCTCCCCCAATATCGGTGTTTCCTTAGAAACCCTGGCTGTCAGCTGGCATCACAAAAATCTGAGATGACACCGAGCTGGCTTTTGGGGGAGGTGATTCTTGTGCAAACAACGTGTTTGCTATTGCTGGCAAAACTCTTGGCTTTAATCCTCATCCCAAAAACAATAATTTCATCAAGATTTAGGAGAGGGAGGGGCCCTTCTGTGCTTCCCTTTGCTTTCCTAGTTGAGAGCGAGGATTACTCTGAGGAAAAGCTCATTGCTATGCAGAGGTGGAACCTTTTTAAGCCCTAGGTTGATGCTGGATGGATGTGTTGTCATGAGAGCTGCATGCTGGGCTTGCATAACTCTTTGGAGGTGTTTATGTACGAGCTCTCCCAAGGGTGATGTTTTATCAAACCTTATTACAAAAGTGCTCTTCTCCGTGAGCCATCGAACGCTCCGGGAGCATTAAAATGCAGAGTTGTGTCTGGTCAAGGATAAGCAGAGGCTGTGTTTCATATTCATGGGAGAGATAACTCCCAGAAATTTCCAGAAGATTTTATAGGAGCTGCAGCTCTTCTGGGCTGTGGTCACCTACAGGGATTAGAATCCCAGAATTGTTTGGGTTGGGAGGGAGTTTAAAGCTCATCCAGTGCCACCCCTGCCATGGGCAGGGACACTTTCCACTGTCCCTGTGTTCCACCTGGCTTTGGACACTTCCAGGGATCCAGAAAGCCCTGCCACATCCAGGGGTTTCTGCTGTATCTTTTAGTTCATTCTCTAACAAAAAAAAAAAAAAAAAAAAAAAAATGCAGATCAGAAAGAATCAGAGGGAAACACTCGAGGAAAGGTCACTCTGCTGAGCTGCTTTGAAACTCAGATAAAAGAACACTGATAATCCCATTACAGAGGAGCCACAGATGCTTTAATTCAATTCTACAAACCAGGGGAGTCCACATGGAGCCTTCCCTGGCCTCAGGAAGTTTTTGAGCTGCAGGAGAAGGGCACAAGAGAAAAGGGATGGGATGGTGATGATGGGGGAGACTGTGTGGACATGGAGATGCTGAGGAAGGACATCCCATTCCAGGGTGATCCAAAACCTCACCCGAAGGAAATTGCAGCTTTATAGACTTGAGATTTTATTTATTTTTGGTTAATTTGGGCAGTGAAGCTCTGCCAGCCCTGGTGGGTGGGGGCACTTGGTGCCTTCTCCTGCTTGAACACCCTGAGGCCAAGGAGGAGAGTTTGATTTTCTGTTTGCAGAGTTCAGTTCTCTCTCTTGAATCACAAACCTCAATTCTTTTGCGAGCCACGGCTTCAGGGCCTGCAGCACAAAATCTCTGCCAGTGTTACTAGGTCAGATCTGCTGTCCTGTATTTATGTTTATTTTATAACTGAGCAGGAAGGGTCAGGTTTGGTCTGTGGCAAAGGTCATTTTTCTGTGAGCAGACTTTGATGGACTGAGATACAAAAGGTGATAAAGTTATCACTTTGAAAAAGTCTCTTGTTAGAATACAAATATTATGAATTCATTCCTCTTTTTTGCCTTGAATTAAAACCCACCAAGTGCAGCTATCTTTGCTTCCCTTGTCTGACACGGCTTTGCCAGTCTGTAAATTTTCTTTCAAATTAGCAGCCCGAGTTTTCTTATCAACCCTTAGCCAGTTGCAATTACTGTCACTCTTTTCAGCACAGTTAATAGGTTTGTGCCAACCAAACAGAAACTTTTGTCAGGAATTGTGATTTTCTGAGTGCCCGGAAGTCGCTGATATTGTTTTAAACATAAGAGCTTTTTTAGACATGGGGGTGACAGGCAAAGCCAAACTTTATTCTCTGACTTCACAAATTGCACTGGACAATTCAGCAAAAGCTGAGGGCGTGAAGGATTAGTTTTCCCCTCATTTTTGTGAGGGATTTTATATCTATTTTTTTTTTTTTTAAGAATACAATTTAAAGTAGAATAAACAGAACATGCACAAAACAGCTTTTGAAAAATGTGTGGTACAAATGTGGGGTCTTTTGGGAATCAGTGTGATGCATCTAAAATGCTGTTGAAAATGTTAATTAGTCCCATGTATCCAGTACAAAGGAGAACATTTTCATAATTAAGAAATATATAGAACTAAGAAGAAAATAGATTCAGATGTCAGGCAGCTGGACTTGCCTTGCTGTGTCTTCTCACTAATATTTTTGGGAAAGGATCTTTTGGGAAAGAATCCTGTAGAGGTGCAGGTATTCCTTCTGACAAGAAAGGTGGTTTCTGCTCTTTTCTGATGGAAGTATCACTAAGGACACTTCACATCTCTTCCTGCTGTTTCCTGCCAGAGAATATTTGGACATATACCATTTTGGGGGCTTTTGATGTCATGGGAAAGGGATCTCTAACACCCCTGGGGAGCTCAGCTGCTGTGTAACCCAGGAAAGTTTGGGGTGGGACCCTTGTCCATAGGGCTGAGCCAGGCCTTGCCCTTTGTGAGGGTTTATGAGGGATTTTTTTGGAAAAAGAGCAAGTTTGCCTGATCTAAGAGGAACATCCTTGATATGGGACAGTTAGGCTGGAGAACGGAGGCCAAAGACGTGAGGCCAAAGACATGAGGCCTCCTCTGCCTCTTTGCTGCTTTTCTGTATTCAGCTGTGAGAGGAGGGAGTTCTCAGAGGGTTTTCTTTTTGCTGAACACGTATTAATATACAATACTGGGGGGGATTTTGTGTTTTTCTAAGCTTTTTGCTTAGTGAGAGCTCTCAGGCCCAGTGGCAGCACTCAGGGCAGAGTGGGGGACAGCCCTGAGACCATCTGCCATCGTGTCCCTCCCCTGGCAGTGGCCACGAGCAGATGTCCAGGGCCAGAATTTACCAACTCTGAGAGAGGATTCCTCTGCATATCCTCTCCAATAATCTGCTGGTTAAGGATTTTCTGGAGGTGGCAACCACATCACAGCCTCTAACAGGCCTCAGTGGGCCTTATTGCTGTAAAATCTGCCTCGTTATCCCCTTGCACAGTGGGATGGCATGGTTTGAATGAGCAGAAATCCCTTCCTTTTTCATGCTGCTTAGGCCACCTCCAAAGCATTCTAATGGGATTTATCCTCATTTGACAAAGCTGAGGCAATGTTGCAGCCAGACCTCCCAATCCTCACGGCTGAAGTGTCCCTAAATTGGTGTTTGCTACCAGGGCTCAGCCTCCGAAGGATAAAGGACAAGAGTTGCTGTAAAGAAAGATGGTCCAAACTGCTAAAAATACATTGTTCTGGGGTTTGAAGTCACAATCATGCTTCCAACAGAGAAATTAATTTGGTTGTCCCTGACAGAGCCTTTGCTCCCTGTGGGTTTCTCCACAGAACTGTTTCTTCAGGGGACAATTAAACCCCACAGTGCTGGGAGTGAGGGAGAAGGGGATGGACACAGTGTAATAATAGCAGGGCCCCAAATGCTCCTTTCATTACTTCCTTCTCTTCACATCTCCTTCCTGGCCTGTCTCTTTGTTTTTGTTTTCCATCAGCAGGATCCAGTCTCTTTTTGAATATATTTCCCCGAGTAACTTGCTGGAAATAGCCCACATTTGATCCTACACAAAATGCTTTCATTGGGACCAAAATCCAGCTGAGTGAAGAACATTGAATCAAAAATATATATTTATAAAAACCAAATAAACTTAAAAGCAACCTCCCCCCCAGCAAACCCAGGAATAAAAGTTCCTGCTGATACCCTGGTTTTCCCTTTTTTCCTTCCCTTCACTTTTGGTTATATCTAAATGCAATGTAGCAATAAACTGAGGATCAGGCTCCCACTGTTCCTGTAGAACCACCAAACATATTTGTTCCAAAATTTTTTCAGGGTAGTTAGTTGATATTAGGGTTATTAAGAGTGAAACACAGGAGAAGTTTTTGGAAGTCTGGTTGGCCCCAGGAGAGGAGAGCCTACACCAGGAAGCTGCCCAGTTTGGAGGAGGATTTCCACCTCACTCTGCTGCTCCAACTCTTTAAAAACCCCATTCTGCTGGATTTTTAATTCCTGATTTCAAGCCAGGCCTTGGGTGAACAATTCTTACCAAAAAAAGAGAAATCTTTGCAACTTGAAGCAGAAGATTTTTACCCTTGTGTGTTCCTTTACACTTTTCTCACTTCAAACCTGTGTGATTGCCGTTCCTTTGCTTGCTGTGGTCCCAACACTTTCTGTGCAAGCCTTCCTCTACCACCTCAGCCAAGTTAATTCCTGGGGTATTTCCCATGCAAACATCAGCACTGGATTATCCAGGGTTGTTCAGAATTCAGTGCCAGCAGTTCCTCATGGTGGCAGTCCCTAAAATGTTCTGGTGGCTGTAGGGGGTGTTAGTTTATAATTTTTCTGCTGTTTGCATTTATAGGTAGAAATGCTTGGGTTTTTTTTATTTTTTCTCGTGTTTTCTTGGGTTTTTCATTGCCAAAATCCAGCATCAGTGGCTCCATCAAATGGAGCTGATTGAGGCTGGTGAAGTGTGCCTGGCTTGCATTTTAATGGGAATATTCAACCTACAGATGGGCTCGGAGAGAGGTCAGCTAAGTTCAAGTGAGAATTTCAGTGCAGATTCATAGATTTTCAAGGCCAGATGGCAGCACTATGATCATCTTGTGTGATCTCCTGCAGAACACAGGCCATGGAATTGCACCCATTCATTCCCACCTCAAGCACAATGTTTTCTCTGCAGATGTTTGATTTCTCTGTCAGGCCCAAATTTGAGCTGACTTCAATATATCAGTGATGTGATACTGATATCAGTGCTGTTAATAACCCAGGTTACTGGAACATTAAAGAGCAAAGCTTGCAAGGTCTCCCCTGAAATCTTGTTGGATTGGCTGCAATTGCTTTTTTAAATTTTTTTTTTTTAATTATTTGCTGTAAAATCAATAGAGCTGTGTGGTTGTTTGCAGGAGTGTTTAGTAAGAACTCCAGAGGGAGGATCTGACAGCCTTGCTCTGTGATGGATTGGAATGTCAGATCAGCATATGGTGAAAGGAGGGGAAAGGCAAGGGGGACAGCCAAACCAGAGCTCTTGTTTGAAACACCCTGGAAATTGGGTTGGTGACTAAATAAAGCTTTCTCGCCACCAAAAGTACAGCAACAACAGCATAAAATTTGATCTGAAAATAAATCTTGTTTTTTTTCTTGCAGAAAATCATCACATTTTCCTTGTTCACTTTGGGTGATTGTCATTTTTCCCAGCAAGATTTCTCACTTTCCTGGAGAAACAATGAATCTATGAAACTTTTTCCAAAAATCCAAACCCATTTCTGATGCTTCCCAGCCAAATGCTGTGTCAGCCAGCCAGGACAAACATTGCATGAGGTACTATGAGCCCAGTTCCCTGCTCTTTGTTCCCCCAAAAGGACACTTTTTCCTTGGAATTGTCTGATTTGGTCTGACAGGAGTTTGGCATATGAATAAAACATCCTGGGACATGAGTAATGATTGCAGAATCTGATCTGCACAGAACTGGTTTGAAGTAGGAATAAATAAAAAACAAGAGGGCAAATATTGTTCATTTTGCAATTTCATGTTCATTTTGCAGCATTGGCTGAAGTGAATTGTCTTGGCTCAGGGCTGGGAATTCCAAATTGAAGTGTTCCCACTTGAGATTGAGGTGTTTCAGCAGGAGGTGAAATGGGCAATGATAGGATGGCAAATAGGGACAGGAGCTGGGCAGGGAGGATGAATATTGGCAGGAAAAGGGGTGATACAGATCTTAAAAGGTGTTTTGGAGATCGGTCACCAACATTTCTCCTCACTTTTTCTCCCCTCAGGGAGAATGTTGGACTGTGGTTACAGGTGTGGAAGGATTTAGCAAAACCCAGATCCCTTAAGAGGGATCCAGCCTAATCCTGTTGTGATCATGCATCCTCTCCCAGTGTCCTCTATCCAGAATTCTGGAATTGTTCAGCTTGGAAAACCCCTCTGAGTCCAGCCTGTGACTGATCCCCACCTTGTCAGCAGCCCAGAGCCCTGAGTGCCACATCCAGGCTTTCCATGGACATCTCCAGAGGTGAGGACTCCAAACCTCCTTGGGAAGCCCATTCCAATGCCTGACCACCGTTTTTGTTCCATGGAGAAATTCCTCCTGATGTGTATATGAACACGCAGATTGTGGGCTGCCTTTGTTTCCTCATAACTTTCAGGGAATAAAAGCAATAAATAAATAAATGCAGAGAACTCCACAAACCAAATCCTCAAACATAGAATATGTGGAGGAATAATTTAGGACAGTGTGGGAAGGGACAGATTCTTGGTGGAGATCTTCAGAGAAAAACAACAAACCTTTCCTGACTGTGGCCAGAAACACCTCGGTGTTCCTCACTTTCTTCCAGGTCAGAATGACTTTAATGAGCAATTAACTGAATCACCTGCAGGGTCTGGAAGCAGTCTGTGTGCAGGAAGGACATGCCACGGGAGGGAGGAAGACGATCCTGGGTGTTATCAGTGTTTACAGCTCCTGACAGGATGGCTTTTAGGAATGAAGGTTTCGACGTGGCTTAGCACACGCACGCTGTAATTTGTCTGTCAGTTCTCTGAAAGTTCATTGGCATTGTCAGGTCGTGTTTAACTCAGTGGGGAAATATGGATTTCATCCCTGGTGATTTCACGGAGCACTTTGATAGCCTGAAGGTTTCCCATGAGAACCACGGCCTCCCATCTCCTCCTCACCTCCTCGGGAATTACTGAGCCTCTTCGGAGGACTTCAGCATGCACAGAACCCAAAATGAAGCAGGAATGATTCTTTCAAACTCTGGGTCCTGTTTGAAAGGATTAAATGTCTGATTGTGCAGGAACACCTGCAGGTCTGGAACCTCTCTGGGTATCTGTGTGGGTAGGGGTTCATAAAGCCAAAAGAAGGGCATGGACAAAAATCAGAGTTTTCCTTGGTAGATGACGGCACGTGCCAAATATAACTGAGATCTCCACTTGCTGTGCTGGGGCATGTCCAGAGAACTATGATAGGAATATTTTGGCACTTTTCTTCCCCTTTTCATTTTTAAAGGAGAGTAGGGAACTCTTTGCAGCACTGTACCTGCTGGGCTTGGTCCAATACCAACAGAAAATCTCCACATCCATTGAGGAGCCCAGGCCAGACGTGCCTCTGCCTTTCCCCAGCTGTTGCAAGCTTCAGGTGAAGACCCATAAACCTTCTGCATCTGGAGAACTTTTAATTTTCCATGCTCAGCCATTTAGTTAAAGGTGTTTCCAGACAACATTAACAAAAATAAAAGCTGACAGATTAAAAGGAACTCTTCATTTTGGAGGTGTGCTCCGAGCTAAAATAATTCTTGGTGCTGATCCTCCAATGTTCAGACCTGAGCTGTGCAAAGCACTCTCTGTGTGGGTTGGGATGGGTAAATATTCCATGTAAAAAATAAGTGTTTATAGCAAAACATTCTTTATTATTTCTTTTCTACTCTTCTGCCATGCTGTGGTTTTTTAAATCTGGTTTCATGAGCACATACCTCATTTATATAGTGTCATTTTACCTGGTGAGTGAAAAGGCAATTTTTATAAACAAAACTTAGTGCTAACAAAAAACCTGCATCTCTCTGTGGTACAAATGAGCATAATTACAGTAAAGCACTGTTTTTAAGAGTGTTCAGCTGCTGTCAGCATGCCTGACCCCCAGCAGAATTGGATACACATTCTGTTCCTGGAAAAATAGACAGGAGACTTGAGTTCTCTTTGGTACAGCTTGAAGACAAGTTTTAACCATCAGAAAACAGCTTTTAATTATCAGAAGCCAACTATTTAGCCATCAGAAGCCAAAGGACACCATGCTGATGTTGATTTTCAATCTGAAGCTGGCTTAACAAGTTGGAGGGTGGAAAGAACAGAGAAATATGTTCTGTTCCTGGAAAAATAGACAGGAGACATGGGTTCTGTTGGGTTCAACTCGAACACAACTTTTAACCATCAGAAAACAACTTCTAACTATCAGAAGCCAACCTTTAACCCTCAGAAGCCAACTTTTAGCCATCAGAAGCCAAAGGGCATGATGCTGACATTGATTTTCAATCCGAAGCTGGGTTAACAAGTTGGAGGGGAAGAACGGAGCTGTTTTTTCTGCTGACTGCACAGAGCTGGCTGTTTGTTGAACTCCAAGGGTAGATCATTGCCAGTGTTTCTGCCTTGTTGTCTGCCCTGGCCAGAGCTGGCTGTGCAATGTGGGATGTGCCAGGCTGGATCTCTGTCAACGCTCAGTCTCCAGTGCTGCTCGTCTGGAACACCAAGTGCTCTCTGATAGCCCTGAGATGTCCTGATCTGCTGCAGCTCTGAGGGCATCCCACCCTGACAAGCTGTCACAGCATCCCTGGAGAGGCACAGGAAAGGTGTGTGTTGCCTTCTATGCCAAGGCAGGCGACCTGGTTCTGAGGTACAGCTCGACAGCCCACTCTCCAGGGCCGTTCGGGCCAATGACACACGCAGACACCAATGTGGTGGACGGTCAAAAGGCGTTTATTACTTCTTCTTCTGGGGTCTTATAGTCTTGGGGGTCTCTACGTCAAAAAGGGGTTTGTCTTTCTTATCTATGGTTAGTAGGGAATGGAAAAGTACTGGGTAAGGAGTGGAAAGTTACTGGTTTCAGTGGGGCAACATTCCTACTGTTAGTGGGGCCACATTCCTATGTTAATTTCTTATCTATGAGTAACTGAGGGTCTTATCTATGGGGAACAGAGGGTCCTGGCTTTCCGTGACATCGCGACATCTTCCGCAGCGCCTCTTCCCTAGCTACCACAGGTGTGGGAGGATGTGACAGACACGAGGGCTCCTCCTGAAACCCCTCAGGGCAGCACCAGGTGCTGGATGGAATTCTGGAATTGGATGTTTCCTCCCAGGCTTCTCCAGCACCTCAGCAAAGCTTTGCCAGGATGTGAAGAACATTTGTTCATCTCCACCTTGTTGTTCCACTCTCACTGCAATTCCTCTCCAGAATTCAAGAGTGGAGAGAACCCCGAGCAAGTCATGATAATAATTCTGTGCCTGTCTTGGTAATGCCTCCATAATTAACATTTGTCCTTATAGATACAATAACTCCCTATAATGCAGACATAAATATTCCATTTTAAATAGGTACCTGAATTCTGGGGATGAGTGGTGTAAACTTTAATTACATTTCACAAGTGCATTTCCCTCATAATCCCGTATTTTTCATTAGACACAAAATAACATTTCTGCTCATTTTGAATAGGGTTTTTTTTTCTTTGCTTTGGTCTGTTTAAATACAAAAAAATGTGAACAAGTAGAGGAAAGCCTGTTGACTTAGACAAATTAAATATGTACAGAGTAATTCATACAGAAAGTTTAATTTTTTTCCCTCTGTCTCAATAAAGATATGATAATTTTTTGAATCAAAGTCTTAAGCCTCATACTGCTACCATCTCTTCAGGAAAACAAATGCTAGATTCATTTGAAAGTTATTATTTAACATGTTACAAAGATTAATCTCTCAGCTGTTATTGAAAGCTCACATTGTTGAGTTTTGGTAATTCAAAGAAATATAAATACAATTGAATTTGATGAGGGTCTCTATTGATGGAATACAGACTTTGCTTTCTGACCAGGATTTACCTGCTAATCTCATTTTTCCATGTAGGAAACCACAGCTGAGTTTGGGCAGAAATGGAACTTGAGTTTTATTCTGAAGGTGGTCCCTGTGAGTAGAAACATCACCTTAAACATGGAATTCATACAAGGGATGGAGGGACAGGACACAGGGAATGGCTTCCCATGACCAGGGGGCAGGGCTGGATGGGATATTGGGAATTGGGAATTGTTCCCTGGGAGGGTGGGAAGGGGCTGGGATGGGATTCCCAGATTGCTGTGGCTGCCCCTGGATCCCTGGAATTGTCCAAGGCCAGGTTGGACATTGGGCTGGGAGCACCTGGGACAGTGGGACGTGTCCCTGCCATGGCAGGAGTGGGATGGGATGGGATTTAAGATCCCTTCACCCAAACCCTTCTGGGATTCTGTCATTCCCTGAGATAAAACTTCAGCTCTTGTCTAAAGTGATAAATCAAAAGTTCAGGCTTAAAGCAGAAATTTCTGTCATTTCTGAAAATAGACTCAGGAGTTTAACGTTGCATGTTTCCAATTGACAGATGCTTTTTCTCTCCCTCTATTTATTGAATATTATCTCTCCATTCTGCCTGTCGTGGCAGTACCTGAACTTTTGTGATACGCAGGCTTTGGCAACGTTATTGACTTGAAAAGTTCCTGTGTCCTTCACATTCCCTTGTGTTCAACTCCCCAGATAAGTTCATGGTTATGTTCTATAGATCTGATCCAATTTATTTCAACAACAAGATATTGCTTGGAAGGAAATATATCCTGCTCTCTATCTTTAGGAATTACCTAAACGTGTTAAAATCTGAGCCTAACCATTTTTCACAATTAGGCTGATGGGGCTTGATGCCTTTCTGAGGGGAAAAACCTGAGAAATATGCCCAGAAGAACAAATCATTAGATGTGATTAGCCAGGAGGTCCACTTTCCCTGATAATTTGTCTTAATTATCTTTTGGGTTTTATTTTATTTTTAACTCTGGGCTACTTGTTTGTATTGGAAGTAAAAATAATCCCTCTGTCATCCTTGGATATTCCCAACAGCCAAGAAAGTCTTTTCCATCTATTTCCCCTCATCTCCCCAGCCCCTGCAGCCAAGCTGCCTTCCAAGGTATAATTAATTTATGCTTTGTGCCCCAAGGAGGAAAAACTGAGCACTCATCAGTGTGATGTTCTAGCATTTCAGTGCATTATTTTTGGGCACTTTATTGTGTTTATTCCAATACCCATGGCAAACAAACCTGGATTCTTTGCCCTTCATTTCCTTCTTGAACATAATGAATCTAATTCTGGCACTAATCGTATTACAACCATTTTTTATGATGGTAATTTTGATAAAAAGGGCCTGATTTTGGTGCTCCCACCGTAGCTGGTTGGGAGGGAGGTGGATATCCTCCAATATCCTCCAATAATAAAATACAAAATATAATGCCCAGGAATTGCCTCTGTTCTAAAAGAAAACCTCAATTTTATGTGTTTTAAAGTGCTTTGTGATGCAGAGTTTCTGCACAGGGCAAGAAAATCTGCACAATTCTTGGTCCAGTTCATGCCACACTTTTTTACTTACTAGGGAACCTGAATTTCAGCTCCTTATCTGAGAATCTCAACCCTTGAGGACAGTGGCTGAGCAAAAATCTCATTGCCAGCAGCTCCTGTTGTAACTGTCTGCCCTATTTTAGCAATTCCAGGTAAGTTTGTGAGTAATTTTATTTTCACAGGGACTGAAAAGATGTTTTTTTTCCCCAAATGGTGAATATTGGTCCCCTTTTCAACCAGAGATTTTTATTCATTTTATTCCTTTTTAATTTGGCATTCTATTTTCTCTTCCTGTTCTAAACTGAGCTGTCAAAAAGCGGTGTAGTGTGCAGGGAGAAGGGAAAAAAGTCACATTTTTGTGTTCTTTTATCTCCTTAATTTATCAGGAGACTCAGTCTGACCCAGGACTTCAACAGAGAGAAAATACATTTAAAGAATGACACAGGAAAAAAAGGAAAAGAGTAAATATCTGTGAAATGTGATATTTTGGTGGATAAGAGTAAAATTATCCATATATTCTATACAGTCAATCAGAAATATTAAATAGCTGAGTGCTGGTGAATTGTGGTGGCATCATGAAGGGGGTAGGGAAATTCTTAGCCCAAAATGACAGAATTTCATGTCCCTAAAACTTGGGAAATTCTCCTTAAAAAGGATATCTGAAGTCATCTGCATGAACCTGGCGTTTATTTTTCACCATGAAATGTGGTATTTTCTTACTTTCTCCTCTAAATACCAGAGAACTTTGTTGTTGCTGTTTGTAATTAATAATTCCTGGCATTTTTGCTGCACATTTTACTGGCTATATTTATAGAACTGAATTTAATTCAACCTCACATTAGGAATACAAATATATTAAATCCCTAAGTCATGGTTCTTCTTTTTTTTTTTTTTTTTCTTTTTAACTCCTCACATGCATTTAGCAAAAGCTACATTTCCAGAATTCCCATCTGTTCTGCATGTAAATCCAGCTAATTATACACTGATTGACAGGGCTATAAAAGGACATTTTTTGGGGAGATGATAGGTTTGGGAGCTGCACTAAAAATTCCCACGTGGAGGCATTCTGCAGTTTTCCCATGGAAACTCTGTGTGGGAGTCAGGGGGACACAAACACACCCAAAAAAGCGTGCTCTGGCTGTCACCTGTGTGCTGTCAGCAAGGCTTTGGGGTGTTTGTGTGAATGCGAGTGTGGGGAGGGGTCAATAATCCCAAATAATGCCACAGGAGCCCTGCCTGAGGAATCCCCGGAGCAGCAGCGATTCTTCAGGCTCTGCTCTTGGCTTCAAGGGCAGCTGGAAGGATCCCAGAGAGCTGTGGGTGACCCCACAGGCTCCTATGGGACCAGAGAATCCCAGAATCACTGAGGAGTGGAATTCCAATGAGGTTGGAAAAGCCTCCAAGGTCATCAAGTGCCTGATGCCCACCTTGTCCCCAGCCCAGAGCTCTGAGTGCCACATCCAGGAATTCCTTGGACACCTCCAGGGATGGGCACTCCAGACCTCCTTGGGCAGTCTGTTCCAATGTTTATTCACCCTTTCCATGTGGAAATTCCTGCTGGTGTCCAACTGAGCCTGCCCTGGGCCAGCCTGAGGCCGTTCCCTCTCCTCCTGTCCCTGTTCCCTGGGATAAGATCCCAAATCCCCTCCTGTCAGGAGCTGTGCAGAGCCACAAGGGCCCCCCTGATCCCCCTTTTCTCCAGGCTGAGCCCCTTCCCAGCTCCCTCAGCCCCTCCTGGTGCCCCAAACCCTTCCCAGCTCCCTCAGCCCCTCCTGGTGCTCCAGGCCCTTCCCCAGCTCCAACCCCTTTTATTCCTCCCCATATTTCCATGGAGAGCATCATATCCAAGGGATGATGGATTTAGCACTTGAGCTGCCACAATAAATTCTGGGCATCAGCAAACACCTTGGATTTGAACCTTAAATGCTGAACTTCTGTCTAAAAATAGCCATGGTGCAAGATGAGCCACTCAGTTTCTTTTTAATAAATCACCCACTTTTAAAAATAATTTGTTTTATGTTTCTTTGTTCTTTCTGTTCTTGCTTTTAAATTTTTTTTAGTCTACATAAGCCACTTTTACTCTAGACAAGGAAGAGGAGAGCTTGTGTTTTAAATAGATTTATGTATGAGCAGGGCTATTTATGAGAGAATCTGGGAGAAACATGATCAGAAAATTTTGATAGAACTGGAAGGAGAATTGAACACAGAAAAAGGTCAAACAAAAAGCAGACAATTTCTTAATTGTATTCTTAACAAGGGTAATTAAGCAGTGGAACAGATTATTAATGGATGTGGTTCATGCAGCATCAGATATGAGGAGCCTTAAAATAAGATTGAATCCCTTCCTAAAATGCCTGATCTAATTTCAGCACGAGTTATTGGGTTAGATGAAGGCACCAAGAAATAAAATCCCAATCTGTGGCACAGGAGAAATGTTCACAATATTTCTGATGGCCCTGGAATGTCTGATTCTGGAAAAATCCACCAGGAGAAAATCCAATTGTTCTTCTAAAGTGAAATGTGAGTATAATCAGGTTTAAAAATTAACACATTGCCTAGACCATAGAATGATATTGGCTTACTTTCAGCACTCTTGAATTTTGTTGCCACCATTTCAGGGAAGTGTAAATTCTTAAATTTGGTGGATTTGATGCTGTGAAACCCTGTAACTGATAATTACATTCCAGCCTGGAGGTTTACAACCCCTGGCTCCATGTTTTCAGCCAGTTCTTACCCTCTGAATTCCATGAGGGTCTCGGTGCAATAACAGGAGCAGGTTTCCAAATAATGTAACTTCTGGCTGAATGCGACTTTGATTTTGGCCTTTCTTAGAACCAGGGCTACAAAAATATTTGGGTTTTTTTTTCCTTGTAGCCTTTAATTTATACAAGAACCCTTAATAACCAGTGCTTAGCCACCAGGAGGCTGCATTTATTTAAATCAATATCTAATTAGCTTCCTTTCACACCAGAAATTTAAGGAATTTAAGCAATTAAGCTTGGGCGTTGATATCCTCCTGTTTGCTTTTGTTTCTGCTTGACTAAATTTTGCCTGTAATTGATAATTTCTAGACCACCAAATCACATTGATTTCTTTAGTTCCTTGGTCTATTTGTGTATTTTTAAGGATTTTTAAAAGGATTTTGGGGTGCAAGAATCTTTCCTCTTAACTTTCATGTTTTTTTCCAGCCAGAGGAAAATGAAATTAAAGGAGAAGAAGAGTTAATTTCATGAATTCCCAACACAATGCAAAGGTGAGATTTCTTCTTGCTTCTACCTTGAAATTGCTTTGATTAAAAGATAAAAAATCATTTCTGTGCAAAGAAATATTTGTAAAATGCAGGGATTCTGATTTATAGGCAAAGCAGAATATTTGAGGAACTTTTTAGGTTGGTGGGGACAGAGAAATCCCTTTGAGGAACTTTTTGTGTTGATGACAGGGAAATCCATCCTGTGATACTTTATGTATTTGATACAATTAATTTTTAAACCATTTCATAAGTTGAAATCATCTTTCTTTTTTTTACAAGCAGTACCTGAAAAGTAAAAATGGGAAAAATCAGTTTTTCCCCTTCCAATAGAAATATTAAATTCATGACAAATCAGAGCTGGGACAAAATATTCCTCCTGTGCTCTTTGTAAAGAAGCTGAAAGATCTCACAAAAATATCCATTAGGAAGGATGATTCCCTGCATGGGGATCTGTGGGAATCACAAATTTCCAGGAAAAAAATGTGAGTGCTGAGGATTTTTATAAAATCCATGAAAAAATGAGCAACCATTTTGGGCGGACCAGAACAGCTGATACCCTCCTGCCAACCTCATTTCTTTATATAAGTGGTTTATTTATATATGGAGATGTATGCAAATCCTCGACACCGAAAACACCCTGGAAGCAACGGAATCAACAGGAAATCAAAGAATTCCTGGAGCTGCCAAAGAAACTGTGCAGAACCAGAGATCCCCACTGCTTGGAGTTTTGGGGTTGTTTTAAGAGTTTTTAGGTTTTGATATTAAAAACTGAGGTTAATGGTTGGATTTGGTGACCTCAGAAGTTTTTTCTTGATTCTGTGATTCCGTGATTTTGGGGTGGCATGTATGGAATATTCAGCACAAAAATGTCTGAGCAGATTTATTTTCTGCCAGATTTCAGCACTTTTTTCTGAGTAAACTCATCATGAAAATGATGCACTGTGGATGGATATCTCTGGATTTAATTTGCACCTTTGACAGGAAAAGTGGCTGCCTGTTGTATTCCAGGACAGAGAATGGTTCACAGCAAACATCCCAGAAGGAATTTTACATTATTACAGCACTGTCAACCTGAAATTGGACTTTCTAGGACTTGGAAATCCCATTCACACAGAGATATCAATTCTAACAAATAATCTCTTGGCTCACTTTATTCCTATTCACCTTATTCAGCCTTATTGAATTAAGGACATATAAAAATAATCCACTTGCTGAATTTTTCTGGATATGTATTTGTCATTCATGTCAGTACAAAAATAGCTCGATTTTTCTGGTGTGACTTTTATTTTTCTCCCCCAAAAACTTGAGAACAGATTTTTTTTTTTTTGAGCTGCCTGGAAAAAAAGGTTGCCTCAGAGATGACATTTCAAAGATCCAACCCAATAAATCAAGATATTGTGGCCGTTTCCCTGTATTTCTAAGCTCGTTGTTGGAAACAACAGCCTGATAATTGTGGCTGCTCATGCCATTAATGAAGCAAAGCCATCTGAAGCTGGGATTTTGCAATCTTTTCTGCATATGAATAGTCTGAAGTTCAATGTGATCTGATGATCAAGACCCACTCGAAGCCTTTGATTGTGCAAGTTGGTTTTTTTTTGTGCCGCGGTTTTCGGCTCCCTTTGACTCCCAAGTGGCTGGAACGTTGTGAATCACAAGTGGGAGAGCAGCTAAATGGGGAAAGAGAGGCAAATAGATAAACCAGAAAAGAGTGTTGGATTCTCTCTCCCCTATCCCAGCTCCGGGCACACAATGGCAAATCTAGATTTGAGGAATGGAAGGGGAAAGCGTTGGGGTTTCCAACAATCCGCTGATATTTTAGATGTGAGTTTGTAGGGGAGCTCAGGTTTGCCAAATGCTGCCCTTGCGGGTTTTGGATGCTCCATGCTCAGGGATTTTGGGGCAGAGTCTGACCCCAGCACCTGCATCCACAGATTCACCCTCTGTTTGCATCCCAAATTTTGTGGCTCATCCAAATCCGGCAAAGTTAACCCTGCAGAGCAAGGTGAGGTGACCTTGGAGAGCATGAGGAGCACACACAGGTCCTTGCTTCGTGCTGATAATAAAATAAAAAGAGAAAAATCTCCTCCTGATCAATGCCACACCCCACAATTTTATATTTTTCTGGTCTATTCTGTCTAGACAGGGAGGTTTGGAAGTGTGGTTTGATGGCAGCCTGCAACAGAAACTGATCATAGGAAGGTATTTTTAATAAGGGCATGCAAGAATGAGCCAAATCAAATGTAAACAACTTTTTTTTAGCCTAATCTGCCTCAAGAGAAGTGGCAGATTCACCTCCAGCACTAATGAGTGAATCCATTCCAGCCTCACTCGATTTTCTAACAACTTCCTACAGGAAAAATACAGAATATTCTACATACCAATATATGGAAGTGGAACTTGAGCATCTCACGTGTCCATTCCAGCTGGAGGTATTCTGTGATTTATGGAACAAAGGCTGCAGGTAAAAAATGAATTTTAAAAAAAGTCCTGCCACTAAATTAATGCAACACTGTAGGTGTTTTCTGTCTTGTTTGGGACTAGAACTAACCAGCTAGAAAGGTTGGTCCAGTTGGATCTATCAGCTTATCAGTTCTTGGTGGCTTTTAATGATTCCTGGTTTTTTTAGGTGTATTTATCCATGCCACACACACCTTCCATGCCACATTGAGAAATTGCTGGTGGTGACATGAAGTTGAGTCTCAAGCTGTTCTTTTTTTAATATGAAAAGTGTTAAAATATCCCATTTGGTTGAAAAACTCCATTATTTCCTAGTCAGTCTCTTTCTTGAATATGTATTTCCCCAAAACACTTCTGAAGTGTTGCTTTCACCAGGATTTTGAGGTGAAAATAAATATTAAGGGTTTGGAGCTGGCTAACAAGCTGGAAAATCAATTTCTGAACCAGCTTTGTGTACAAGATGCTCAAAATAAGAGAGAAAGCAGAGACTTCATTCCTATCTGGAGGACAAGGCCCAGCTGTTCCAGAGCCATGAGAAATATAATTATTAAAAACCACTAATGAGGCATCTCAGAGGGCACAACAAGCTCACCTGTATCTTATCTCTATGCACAGCAAAGAGATTTTTTCTGGGAAGAATTGTTAAAAGGAATGTTAAGACAGGAAAAAAGGAAATATTTGCTGCACAAATTCTCTGCTTTCAGCTTTATTTTCATTTACAGCCGTGCGAGCTGAGTATAAAACTGAGCTATTTTGACTTTGTAGTATTTCACGTCTCGTTTGAACGGTTTTAAAAATTGATTGAAGGCAGCCAAGAATTGGACCTTTTCCCTCTTCCCTTGTTCCGTGGTGCTTGGTTTTATGTGGCACCTTTTCCACTAAAAAGGCACAGAGGAGACTAAACAGCAAAATAAAAGCCTGCCATGCTCTACTAAATCTTATTACCCAAACCAGAATCATTTGAATGTTTTAAAAGTTTTATCTGTTGGGTCCCTGTGGGAGGGAAATGTTGGGTTGGTGGTGGATTTATTTTCCCTAAATTTCTGAATTTCAATCAGGTTTGCTCTAATAGCTGTCAGCTGACCTGATTAAAGCCTACCTCTCCTCGAGTTGATTTAAATCAATTTGGCTGCCACACAGCAAGCTGAAATCCATGCTGGCCATCTGCTACGTGAAATTAATTTATTTTGGAGAACTTTAATTCAATTACCGGGCCCATATTCCGTGGCAGGTGTAGGAGACAAATCCATATTTCAGGTTCCTATGTGGGATCTGGTGTAGGCAACTGAGGAGTGAGAGGAGGGCTTGGGTAACAAAAAGGGAGTAAGACAGGATTTCCCTGAAAGCTTTAATTACAGTTTCAAAGCAGAAGATTTAAACAGGCTGTGGAATCAGGAATATTTAAAAGACTCATATTGTGACCTCGCAAATTGCTGCTGGTGTTGCACACAATGCTAGAAATTATATAAATACTGTGACTCGGTTAACATTTCAAATCTCTGACTCACAAATTACCATGAAAATGGGGAATATTTCAGGATCAAATGAGGCCTTTACCCATTTCTTGGCTTGGGGCTGTAGATCTGGAAGGCCAAAGTGGCAGAGCCGGATCACGTGTGGCTTTTGTGCAGTGTTGGGAGCCCTCTTGTCACATCTGTCAGCTGTTGGAGGAGCTGCACTCCATGGATCTGCTGGCATCCAGGGTCTGAGTGCCCCCATCCAACAGGAAAATGTGGAATTGGGGTTTAAAAGTTCAAACCAGCTCCTGGAGAACATGGATTTGTGGTTTAAAAGTTCAAACCAGCTCCTGGAAAACGTGGAATTGAGTTTGTTTAAAAGTTCAAACCAGCTCCTGGAAAATGTGGAATTGAGTTTGTTTAAAAGTTCAAACCAGCTCCTGGAAAATGTGGAATTGAGTTTGTTTAAAAGTTCAAACCAGCTCCTGGAAAATGTGGAATTGAGTTTGTTTAAAAGTTCAAACCAGCTCCTGGAAAATGTGGAATTGAGTTTGTTTAAAAGCTCAAACCAGCTCCTGGAAAACGTGGAATTGAGTTTGTTTAAAAGTTCAAACCAGCTCCTGGAAAATGTGGAATTGGGGTTTAAAAGTTCAGACCAGCTCCTGAGCTACTCCTGGAAAATGTGGAATTGAGTTTGTTTAAAAGTCCAAACCAGCTCCTGGAAAACATGGAATTGTGGTTTTAAAGTTCAAACCAGCTCTTGGAAAACATGGAATCGGGGATTAAAAATTCAAACCAACTCCTGGAAAATGTGGAATTGGGGATTAAAAGTTCAGACCAGCTCCTGGGCTGTTCCTGGTCTCACCATAACAGTTGTGGCTCCTCCTTATTTATCAATACCATGAGGGAAGAAAGTAGCCTTGGTCTTTTTGATTCCAGGAGTGGTTCAGGATGGAGATCAGCAGGAATTTCTCCATGGAAAGGGTGCTCAGGCCTTGGAAGGGGCTCCAGAGAGGTTTGGAGTTCCCAACCCTGGAGGTGTCCCAGGAATGCCTGGATGTGTCTCTCAGTGCTCTGGGCTGGGGACAAGGTGGGGATTGGACTCCATGATCTTGGAGAGCTTTTCCTGCCTCAGTTATCTTGGGATTCTTTTCATGTGTCTTAAAGGAAAACTTGTAATTTTCCTTCAAAGTCTAATTTCTTTCAAACTTTAGATTTTCCTTCAGGCAGCTCAACGCTGAATCGGTTTGGAAGAGAAGGGAAGAAATTATTTTGCCAAAATGCTGTAAATCTGTTTATTGATAATCATTTTATGAGAAATTGATAGATTTTTACTCTTAATCCTAATTTGGGTGGAAAAATACCCCTACACTACAATATCACTACAATATCCCAAATATCACCACAATAAACCCTTTTCTTACTCAGCTCTACTCAACCTGCAGATTTATTTTACTACAAATTCAGTTACCTTCTCCTGAAAAGTCAGATAAAAATGGTCTTTTATTACTGGCCTGACATTTTATTAAAATCTTGTTTTATTGTGTATAGGAAAGGAAGTGGTGGTGTGGGAATGCACAAGAGTGGACAGGGGAGTTCTGCCAAGTTCCAGGCACTGGATCTGCATCTCTGAGCCTCATCTCCATGGTAAATATATTTTTCTCAGCTCAGTTTCTGACAATAAAATTGTTCTTAAGTTTCCGTACACTTTCTGGTTTTGATTCTGGTTTTTTTGTTTTCTTTTGGGAATTTTTGGTTTGGTTTGGTTTTGGCAGGTTTTTTGGGGGTTGTTTTTGGTTGGTTGGTTGGTTGGTTGGTTGGTTGGTTGGTTGGTTGGTTGGTTTTGAGGTTTTTTGGTGGGTTTTTTTGGGTTTGGATTGGGTTTTCTTGTGTTTTGTTTGGTTGGTTTCATTTTTGTTTGTTTTTTGGGCTTTTTTGTTTGGTTGGTTGTTTTTTTGTTTTGCTTTGGTTTTTGGGGATTTTTTTTTAGTATTTTTTTTCTCCTCCTGTTAATTTGGATTTTCAGGAATATCTGTCCATCCTTGAGGGGCACCCAGCTCTGGAAAGCAGCAGAAATGAGGAATTCCTGCTCTGAAGAGCAGCAGAAATGGAGAATTCCTGATCTGAAGAGCAGCAGAGTGAGGAGTTACTGCTCTGAGTAGCAGCAGGAGTAGGAGTTACTACAACCACCCCGAGCATGAGCAGCTTGCACTGTGCTGGCCTCAGTTTTCAGCCTCCTTTGCTTCATTAAGGCAATTCCATCAGAATTAAAGGAAGACTTAGTGCCTGCTTTAAGGGCCTATAATCAAAATTAATGAGTTTCATCTCTCAGAACCATTAGATTGTTAATCAGGACATGGGGAGTTCAATAAAGGGGGCTGACAAAGATTTATGGTGGTACCAAAATGGAAAAGAAGAGAGAAAAAATTTTAAAAGTGAATAAATATTGGTGGGTTTCCATGTTTGCCACCTCTTTAGGGAAAAAATCCCCATGAATCCATCACTGCCCTGCAGGCAGAGTGGGATTTGTTTCACCTGGTTTCACGTTTCTGATGAACTCGTTCATGTTCTGGTGGACAGAGGTTGTGAAATGCACTCAGGTTTTCATCCCTCATTAAGATTTACTCAAATTTTAAACATTTTCATAGATTTTTTTCCACTTTTCATGCTCTGTTTTCCTCCTACACTTTTGTGCTCAGTTGAAGTTCACGAGGCTCTTGTGAGGACGCAAACGTAGAAGCTGTAGAAATTTTTAAAAATCATTAATTATACATTTTAATTAGAAAAAGTCCCATAATCTGAATAAATAACCACCCCCTACCATGACAGGAACACCTTCCACTGTCTCAGGTGCTCCAAGCCCCACCCAAGCTGGTCTTGGACACTGCCAGGGATCCAGGGCAGCCACAGCTGCTCTGTAAAATCCATTCCTTGCTAAATTCCAGCATCTTCAAACTCCACTTGGTCCAGTCCATCCTCATTTCCCAGTGTTCACTTTACATGCAACACAAAGACTGGAGGTTCTAATAAAGGGGAAATTTTCTAAGGGCTAAAAGCAATTTTGCCATTGCAAAGTATTCACCAGCTCCCATTAAATATTTTCTCTTTTTAATTGCAAATGACAGCTCAGAATGGCTCTGTTTTTACTGCACTTTGGAACATATTAGTTTTTTCCCTTCAGGGGAAGAAATGAATTTTTCCCCTCCAATCAAATGTAATCTAGAGCATTTAAATAATTCTTTTTCCAAACACATTTTTCAGTCCTGCCTATGAATGAAAACAGAGATTTTTTTTTCCTTCTTCAATTTTGAGCTTAGATTTTTGCGGTGGAAATGAAGTGATTTTTCAATGGAATTATGAAATTTCAGTTTTCCCAGCACATTTCTGACTAATGTCTATCCATTAATCTGGAAGGAAGGAATACAGAACCGACTGAGGGAATGCAGAGCTGCATTCAACTTATTGCAGGTTGATGCAATCACAGGTCTCCAGGTCCTATTGTGTTTGCAGGACTGAATATCTGCTTTTATTCCAGTTTAGTGTTTCAGAGGATGAAAGGTCACAATTTCTTGTCAGCAGCAAGCTGTAACTATATGTATTTAAATATAAACTTTCCAGATCCCACTCATTAACATTTCCTTGGCACAGGCACAGTTAATATTTTGATGTAGTCCTTTTGTGGAAGGATTGTAAGGGCTCTGGTGATCTTTGACTTGCTGGTGTTCCCTCCTCTGAAAATGCCGGGGCTGCATCAAAACAGAAACAAAGAAGGGAAGAGAACAAAGCCTGAACTCTGGGTTTCAGTTTATTCAGCTAAACAATCTCATTCCATCACAGTAACACTGATTTAACTCAATAAAATCAACAAAAGCCATGGTGCTGTAACTGCTCCTTGATGCTCAGAAATCTTCTGCTGATGGCACCTCTGGAGAACATCTGGCCAAACCTCCTGCTCAAGCCAGCATTGAAACAAAGTCAGATTTAACTTCAGAGTTGGGCCAGGCTGCTCAGAGCCTTGGTCACACAAGTTTGGGGCATTTTCTGAACAAATAAAGACACCCAACACATCTCTCTTCCATCCTGAAGATGGGAAGGTACAGCTGGAAATACTGTCCTGGCCTGAATTCTCCACCTTTCCCTTCTTCCCCATTGAAAATCAAATTGTCATACACAATTTTAAGTAGCAATAAGAATAACTCTCTTGTCGTCACAGTGACTATTCTAATTAAGGCTTAATTAGAAGAAAATCAAGGGGGATACTTTGAAAGACTTTTTCTCAGTGAGAGGAATTTTATTTCCTTGATTTTTCCTTCGTCCCCAACTCCTCCCTGTGTTGTTTGAACTGCAAAGAAAATAAAAAGATTTTAGGAAATAAAAAAAGATATTTAAGTGCATTTTGGCATTTATTTCTAACCACTGAAAGGTTATTTTTATCAAGGTGGATCTCTTTAGTGGGATCCATTACTGGAACTGGGTATGTTATATTCCACAGCCTGCTCTGTCCCATGGTTTTCTTGTTCAGCTTTCCTTTTGTTTGAAAAGTAAGGAATCTCCAAGCTTTAGAAATATCTGGTGAAATTCCCTTCTATAGATCCCAGCCTTGCAGACCTCAAAGACAAGAATTGTTCTGCTCCATTTCTGCTCCTGGTGGACTCATCCCAAACTCAGCATTTTGGGGCTCTTTGCTTTTACAATTCCATCAGGGAATCGTGGAATGGTTTGGGTTGGGAAAGAGCTTAAAAGTTCACACAGTTCCAGCCCCTTGCAAGGGCAAGGACACTTCCACCAGAGCTGAGTGCTCCACCTTGGTGATTTCAAAGCTTTTCTCCTTTCCAACATCCAGAATATTCCCCGAGCAAAATTCACTCCTCTCATCCAAATAAAGGCGTTCGTTAGAGCGTCCAGATTTCAGATCTCCACTGAGAAAGGGGAAAATGCTGTTCCAAATTCTGCTGAGCTCCACTTGGGTGCTGCTGTCCCCAAAATCCACCTGGCTGCAGATGGCTGCTGCTCCTAATTGCTGCAGGTTTCACCACGAGCTAATTGCCTGCTCAGAGCCCGTTGTGTAAAGCAGCAGAAGTAATGGCCCATGAGACATTAGAGGTGATTAGGAAAAATAAAGTTCTGTGCAAGACTGAGATGTTGCCTGCCTGGAAGTTATTTCTTCACTTAAAATTCCAGCGGCTCAGGTGGGCAGGAGGATACAGCAAGAAAATTAAAAGTGGAGTGGTTAAGCTGCTACTCAGCCTGAGTTAGCAAATTAAGAACAAGACAAAAAACCAAAAAACTCATCCAGATTATATTTGATCAAATAAACAGAAAAAAAAAAAAAAAGAGCAGGTGAAGACCTGATAGAAAATGAAAAAGATGCAGAGTGAATTTTTCACTGCTTCAAATAGAGATAATTACTGGAAAACTGGAGCAGGGAATGTGTTTTTGGTGGTGTTATTGACCTGGGATTTTTCACCCAGGATCTCAGCAGCTTGGAAATATCCTGGCAGTCAAAAAGTCAAATAAAAAAAATTGGCTCTTGAAGGGGTAAAAAAATAAAAAATGGTGATCACATTAAATCAAAATTGACTTTCATTCTGGCCAGACTATGGCTACATGATGGTACATTAATGTTTCATAGAGAAATTTGCTTAAAAGCACATGAACATATGAATGGTAAGTGGAGCATCTGAAGAGGCTGCAAAAATATTGCAGTAAAAAATGTCTCTGAGTAAATTATTCAAAGTATATAGAAATTATGAAACAATGCAGTGTTTTAATAACCATGCTGAGCCTCAAACCTTTTCAGGTCTAGCCTGGAATTTGGGTCCAATGGGGATTTAAAAGGATCCCACATTTAGGGGGGATCAGGCACCCACACTGCTCTGGGAAGCTCCTCCCCAGGGATTTATTAAACACAGATGATCTGTTCTTTCTTTTGAGAGTTCTTGATCTCTCCTACAATAAAATCTAATAGTACATTTTCATTTTAAATGACAGATAGTCATGATCCTGTCAGAGCTTTCCATGGGGAAACCTAATTTTTAGTTTTGAAATAGCGAAATAGTGCTAGAGACAAGTGTTAGAGGAACGAATTTGCACGTCAACATCCTCATATCTGCCAGCCTCTAACTTTAGGGGAACTTTGGGTCAGGCTTTGGATTGAAAAGTGGAGTTTTTTGAGCAAAAGTATTGTGTGATATAAACCAGAAATCTTCAGCCTAGTCTTTTAAATTCTGGAGGGTTCATGTTTAAAGAAATGCTTTGCTGTCAGCAGACAAATACTGAAATAATTGTTCTCTAGGGGATGACAAACACCCGTTAAAATGCAGACACACATCCAGTTCTTCATTTTTAGAGCACACTAAAAGTTTGATACACTGGGGACTGGCAGATTGATCAGGGAATCTGGAGGTTGGACAACAAACAATTTCTCATTTCTGTCTACAGCAGCTGAACCCAAGCTTTGAGGTGAGAATGATTCAGTGGCTCAAAAGGTTCTGATTCAGCCCAATTTTACAAAATATCCTGATAAGGTGTTGGTGGAGGAATCGGGGGGTGTTGGTGCAGGAGAGGCTCCTGGTGCTGCCTTGTGCAGGCTGCCCTGGAGCAGAGGCTGGGCAGAGTCCCAGAATAAAGCAGGGATTTACCCAAAGGATCTCCTCCATGGATCCACCTTGGGCAGCACCAGAGCCCAGCCAGGGCTGCACCCAAGATGAACCAAAATGGCCCCAAAATGCACGAGCGCTGCCGGGGTCTCTCCCTGGGATCAGCTCTGCTCCATTTGCACCTTGCAGTTCATTGTCCCATTGCAGCTTTAGCCCAGGCAGTCCCACCCTGCTTGTTTTTCTCTCTGCAGCCCACGGGGATTGTGCTCCTGGGCTGAGATTTGGGTCATTTGTCCTTGGTGCCCAGCTGGAGCAGGAATTGTTTTGTCTCCCTGCTCTGTGCACACAGCTCAGCATCCCACAATATGGAGCCCAGACCCACACACTAAAGCAGTACAGAACCTGAAAAATATAAAAGATAAAACCTGAGGCATCACTGGCACTGGTGAGGTTCCCAAAAATGCCATGGGCATGGTGCCAATCTGCAAGACAGAGGTGATGCCAATCATGGGATAACCCAGTCCTGGTGTGGCTGTGAGGGCCAGAGGGAGGGGTCCAGCCCCAGCTGGGCTTAGGGTGGGTTTGGGTTTAGGCTTAGATTTAAGAGGGTGGAGGAGTGGTTTGGGTTTTGCTTTCTCAGAATTGCTTAGGTTGGAAAAGACCTCTAAAATATTCCAGTCCAACAATTCTGGTACTGCTGAGCCCTCAACTCAACCATGTTCCCAAGTGCCACATCTCCTGGAGAAGGTAGGAAAGGAGGTGTTCTTGATTGTCACATTCATGATGGTTAAAATAATACTTTTCATGGCTTTTTGTCCTTCTTTGTATTTGTGTTAATGAGCATTTGTCCCCTTTTGGGTCACAGAGATTCTCGGTAGAAACCTCAGCTTTGGTAATGTCCTTTCAGGTGTTAAAAACCAGCAGAATTTGTGTTTTAACTGTGTTTTATCCAAATCTGTTCATAGAAGCTGCTTATTAGGTACTCTGGCTAATGAAGTGTCCTTTGATAATTAATTTGTCAGATTCAATTTATTGTTTCATGGGGAAAAAAAAAAGTTGAATGTCTGGCTTTGGTGTCAAGTTCAGAGTAAGTAGATTCAGACAGTGCTGCTAAAAATAGTAAAGAATAAATGTTGTGTGTTCAGCCAGAACCTGCTGGATTAATGGATTTTGGGACTGGTGGATTAATAGATTTTGGGACTGGATTGGGTGGTGCAGGAGGTGGTTGGGTTGTAATTGTTTGTGATGTGTGAGCATGAGACTCAGTTCTCTTTGGGTGAACCTGTTTTGGGTAATTCCACCCCAGGGCTTGACCTCCCTGCCTGCACAATAATTAATGGGGATTTTTGTACAGTGAAATGATGGGATTTGCATTTCTTGGTCTCAAATCTGTTGGAAAAAGAGGGAAATAACTTTTAGTAGACATGAGCCTTCGTGGGAGAGGTTTGCTCAGCGCTGGGATGGTTCAAGGACTTGGTTTTCTGTGCCCAGGCACCACTAAAAGGGCAGAAAACAATATATCAGGCAGCAAAGCAGACACTGAGGATTTCTGGAGCAATCTTGGTGCTATAATACTGATAAGCAGAGAATTCTGGTATTTTTAAGGAAAATAATTCCAAAATGCAGCCACTGCAATGGAGTTGTGACTGCTTGAAGTCAACTAAAACTTGTTCCCTGTGCTCCCAGTTTCCAGGAATGTTAATTAGGAGTTAACTGGTGTGGAAGGTTGGGCTTTTCTGGGATTTTTGGTGGTTCTCTCTGGAGATGAGGGTATTAATAAGCCTCTGCCTGGGTGTTGGTTACTATGACACCATTAATAAGGACAGGCTGTTTCTATGGCAGACATGCAGAATGCTTTAGGTGTAAAGATGGCTCCAAGACAAAAAAAAATCCCCTATTTTCTCTTGATAACAACACAAATTAAAGCTGTCATTAGAAGGTTATTTAAACTTTATGGCTTTAATAAATTATTTTCTGTTTGCTATTTGGGGCTGGAGGTGTTTGGGCCCATGCGGTTTAAGGGATATTGCCTGGAAATTCAGTTTGATATAGAGTTCCTCCTCAGACTCGTCCAGGATGTTATCCCAAGCTGTATGAAAGTGCTAATCCTTGCTTGTAAATAAGAATAAAACAGAGTTTAGGCTGAAGACTAACCTGAGGCTGGCAGGGTTTGTTTGGGATGGGTTGCAATCACATTTCTTCCCATTGCAGTTTTCTGCAAAGAAATGGAAATTGCTGGCTGCTCTGCATGATTCCAGGGAACTGTCAATCCTAAGGGAATTAAAATGCATTTGTGCATATGTTCACATAATTCTTAAATCCTCCGGGAGCCCTGTGTTCCTGTGGCTCCATCTCCCATCCTTCCTCAGGAGTGCCACCACAGGCTGTGGCGCCTTGTGAGCACAGCACAAAACCTGTGCTGGCCCCCGGCGCCTCTTTTGTCATTAAATTCCCAAAAAATCACTGCACGGTTCACTTTTGATTTGTTGCTTATTTTTCTGCACGCATTTCTGCCTTTGCCGTCCATTTTTACCGCTGGCTTTGCCCGGAGGGGACATCCTTGGGGAGCAGCTTTTATTTCTGGGGTCAGGATGTGAGACAGGCGCCAAACCTTGTCCGGGATGCTCGGGACAAACCTTGTCCGGGATGCTTTGGGCTGAGAGAGGAGGGAGCGGGGCTGCAGTCCGCAGCTCCCATCCATCACTAGATCATCACTAGATGGCACGCTGGGAGTGGGGATCGCCTGCGCTGGGTGAATTCCTGCAGAGCGGGGACAGCGCAAGGGACAAAGGCTGAGGGGAATCCACTGTGTCTGGCACAGCTCCTGCCTGGGGGCGGTGTTTGCTGCTGAAATGTCAAGGGAATCTCTGGTTTTTTTTTTTTTTGTTTTGGTTTTTTTGTGCTTTGTTTTATTTTTGTGTGTTTTTGTTTTTTTTTTTTGTTTGTTTGTTTTGGTGGGGGTTTTTTTTGTTTAGTGTTTTTTTTTTTTGTTTAGTGTTTTTTTTGTTTAGTGTTTTTATTGTTTAGTGGTTTTTTTGTTTAGTGGGGTTTTTTTTTGTTTAGGGTTTTTTTTGTTTAGCGGTTTTTTTTGTTTAGTGGTTTTTTTGTTTAGTGGGGTTTTTTTTTGTTTAGGGGTTTTTTTTGTTTAGGGTTTTTTTTTGTTTAGGGTTTTTTTTTGTTTAGCGGTTTTTTTTGTTTAGGGTTTTTTTTGTTTAGGGTTTTTTTTGTTTAGGGTTTTTTTTGTTTAGCGGTTTTTTTGTTTAGCGGTTTTTTTGTTTAGTTTTTTTTTAGTTTTTGTTTAGCATTTTTTTTGTTTAGCGTTTTTTTGTTTAGCTTTTTTTAGCTTTTTTTTTTGTTTAGCGGTTTTTTTTGTTTAGCGGTTTTTTTTTGTTCAGCCTTTTTTTGTTCAGCCTTTTTTTGTTCAGCCTTTTTTTGTTCAGCCTTTTTTTGTTCAGCCTTTTTTTGTTCAGCCTTTTTTTGTTCAGCCTTTTTTTGTTCAGCCTTTTTTTGTTCAGCCTTTTTTTGTTCAGCCTTTTTTTGTTCAGCCTTTTTTTGTTCAGCCTTTTTTTGTTCAGCCTTTTTTTGTTCAGCCTTTTTTTGTTCAGCCTTTTTTTGTTCAGCCTTTTTTTGTTCAGCCTTTTTTTGTTCAGCCTTTTTTTGTTCAGCCTTTTTTTGTTCAGCCTTTTTTTGTTCAGCCTTTTTTTGTTCAGCCTTTTTTTGTTCAGCCTTTTTTTGTTCAGCCTTTTTTTGTTCAGCCTTTTTTTGTTCAGCCTTTTTTTGTTCAGCCTTTTTTTGTTCAGCCTTTTTTTGTTCAGCCTTTTTTTGTTCAGCCTTTTTTTGTTCAGCCTTTTTTTGTTCAGCCTTTTTTTGTTCAGCCTTTTTTTGTTCAGCCTTTTTTCCCCATGTGCTCAGATTAATCAAAATAATAACAAGATTTCTTATTATGCTGGTTTCTACAAGGGCAGGTTCATACTTTCTCTGATATTTCTACATTTTATGGAATTGTTTGGGTTGGAAGGGATCTGAAAGCTCATCCAGTGCCACCCCTGGATGGGCAGGGACACCTCCCACTGTCCCAGGTGCTCCAGCCCCAATGTCCAACTGGCCTTGGGCACTGCCAGGGATGCAGGGGCAGCCCCAGCTGCTCTGGGAATCCCACCCTGTGCCAGGCCTGCCCACCCTCATGCCATGGGATTTTTTCCCAGTTTGGAGCCATTCCCTTCTGCCATATCCAATATCCTGTTCCATCTCCTCTTTAATTCTAAACATGATACAGTTATGCAGGGATAACACAGAGAAATGGGGATTTCAGCAAACTGGGATTTAAACCTCACTGTTTAAACCTGATCTCTTGAGGACTGATCACAGATTTCCTCCACAGTGCTCTCCCCACCCGTGTTTGATGAATTGTTCCACCCTCACTGACACCATTTTTGTGTTTTGGATTCAAACCTCTCTGAGAGCAAGTGATGGCTGCACTGACTGACCCTGACATTTTTTTGGATGCTGTGGTGGGAAAATGAGGAAATCTTGGCTAATTGCCTTCAGGAGGAGCAAATTGGGTGATGAAAGGAGCACTGGTCCGTGTGCCAGCGGCTGTTGTTTCTCAGAGAGAGGATATTTGTGATGTCTTCAGCTGAAAGGTGGTGAAGGAGTTGCTGTGTCATTCCAAGCGTTGTGACAACTCCCAGTTTGGCCAAATGCCTGCGATCCCCCCGAGGTGGTTCAGGCAAATCTTTGATAGAGACCCAATTCCATTGATATTTTCTATTTTCCTGCTGCTGGATATGCTTGAGGCAACTCAGTGACAATCCTGAACTCCAATATCACGGCAAGATCAAGGGACAGGAGGCAACTTTGGAGTTTGGGCTGTTTCTGTGCACACTTGTCACGGGAACAGCGGGATGCCCTCGACTGCAGACGCCACTAAGAGCTCCAAAAAGGCCTCAGATCTTGTCTCTGTTGTAGGCAGCTGCATCAGCAAACCCTCTGAAAAATATATCCACGGTATCCGTGGGACTTCTGACAGGCTTTGGGAGTTTGATCACCAAATCTTGGGAGAAAACCCCAGCTCTGGAGTTAACAAAGGAACAAGCAAAGCCCCAGATTGCCCTGAATGCTATAAAATCCAGATTTTTGGTATAAGGAGAGAAAGTCAAACCTATTTGTATAAATGTGACGCTCCTCTGAAGCGTTGCTTCCTTTCAGAGAGTTAGTTCAGAATTCCCAAGAAAATGAGGGAATGCAGCTTTTGTATGAGGGTAGAGTGACAAGAAAAAGCCAGTTCACCCTTTTAGGAGGGTGCTGGATAAATATCTTCAAATTCCAATGTATTTTAGAGAAGCAAAGAGTTCCTGCAGGAAAAAGCTGAGATCCAACTCTTTCTATCCCTGTCAGACTCCTATTAATAGTATTAATTTTAATAAGCTTTCAGGGGTGTTTTTAAAGGGAATAACATTAAAACAATGTTCAGACATGCTGACTGGCTTTTATTGTGGGAGGTTTGAAGCGACATCATGCCATTAGATAAAATAAGGGATAATCTTGTTATCATGGAATGATTTGGGTTGGGAGAGGCTTTAGGGATCATATCCAGCCTGTGCCAGGGCTTCACCTCCCTCACAGGGAAGTTTTCTCTTAATGACTAACCTAAATTCAGATTCTTTCAGTTGGAAACCATTCCCTCATCCATAACCCCTGATCCATTCCATGCACATGGACTGTCCATCTGAGGTCTGTATAGCCTAGAAAAAATTCCTGTTTCCTCTCCAACTTTATCATGCTTTCATCATTATGAAAGCTCTTTCAGAGCAGTTTTTGAGCTGCATTTTGAGAAGGTGTAAAAATAGGGATTGGTTTTACTTTAATTTGGCGTTTTTCTATCATTGTGCATCTTCATGTTCATACATTGGAGTATTTTCTCTCTGCCAGTGATCTCCCCTTTTGGACCATTAAGGAAATCCTGCTTTTTAGTTAAATGCTTAATTCTAAACAGGGATCAAGATCTATTAATATCCAGTAAAGTTTTTTAATATTAAAAATAACCAGGCGTGTGTTGGCACAGCAACTCCTGCTCCAGGAATGCTGACCTGTAGAGCCAGGAGAATATTCCTCAAATGAGAGACTTCATTATACCCCTGGCAATTCCTAATTGCTGCTCAACTGGGTGCACTGGAAAGCTCCAGCTGCAATCCATCACTTTATTGCTTTAACCTACTGCAGCTGATGTTGAAATGTTAACATTTAATGCGGTCACGGAGCCACTGCTTCCCCTGCTTGTGAAACCTCTCAGGTGAGGTCAGGTGTGTTTGTTTAATCCTGGGTTTTATAGCCAGGACAGTGGGAGTCTGACTGCTGGGGTAATGGTGATTTTTGGCTGGAATTCAGCTTCTGATGTGCTCAAATTGGCCCTGTACTCTCTTAATTCCAGGTTCATAACCCTTATTGTGAGGATGTGGGGAGAAGGAAATGCTGAAAAAGGATATTAATTAAGATTTTAATTTGGTGGGAGATGCACAGACTTTCCTTCCCAATATATACAGTGGGAAGAGAGCATAAATATGGTGCTGTGCTGGGGTGAGCTGTTATTGGTCATTACACATAAAAACTGGGATAAAGACACTTTAATTTCATGTCTTTCATATTCCCAACCTGTTCTCCACGAGCTGTGCATCCCAGCAGGAATGATCCTGTGTGCACCCATCACGATACACAGAACATACCTTGGCTTTTCTTCTGCAGCACTGCTGAAAAATAAGAATTTATGGTTTTTAAATTATTGATCTGTCCTACGTTCGGGAATTGTTGGAAAAACCCCATGTGGGTTTCAGTGTGGATACTTTACTCTGACCATAACTTATTTCATGTCTATCCCGTGAGATATTTGCATATCAATACAGCAGTGTGTTTTGTCTTTTGGTTTTGGTGCTAGATGATCTTGGACAGAGCACAAAAGGTGATTCTGGTGGAAATAATACAGAAATACAACTTTTTGTGTGCTGGCCTCTTCTGGATGGATGCAAATTCCAAATTCAGGGAGCTCGTCCCTGGAGCACTCATTGTTCCTCGGTGTAAAGGCTGAGACGTTATCTCCACAAAGTGGGATACCTGCAACTGAAAATATTTCATTTTGCTATCGCTGTCTCTAAGTGGAATAGGAGATGGTAGAGCAGGCAGTGATTTTGTTTTAGATCTGCAATTCAGACAATTGTTTTTTTCCTGAAAAATGATGACTATATTGAAAAATGAGGAATAAAAGCAAGAAATGAGTGATCATTTTAACTTGGGGTTTAACACATAATTTATACCCTCATTTGGAGCTGTATCATCTCCTGTATAATTTCTGTGAGCGGCTCTTTTATTGAGAAGTATTGCTGCTATCAGCGCCACTTTTATCTCAGAATCTTTTTTATACAATGCAAAGCTGGGAAGAAAAATGTATTCTCTCCTTCAGTCACTCATCCCTGTAAGCCCCAAAGACAAACAGCTGAAATTCCTGGGGGTGAGGCACAATCATTTATCACTCCAAATTCTGGAACACAGAGCCTGGTCTGTATGCTGAGAGACAAGTGACATTCCACTCCAGGAAAAAAGAAGGAAGGGAAGGGTGGAATTTGCCACAGAGCCTTCACAGTGGGGAGGAAAAAAAACAAAAAAACCCAAGCAACCAACCAAAAAAACCCAAAAACCCAGAAAAACTCCAAAAAAAAACAACAAAAAAAAATCCCAAAAAAACCCCCATCAAGAAACAAAAAGTAAAACCCCAACCAACCAAAAAAAACCCAAGAACAAAACAGCCCCAAGAAACAAAAGAACCTCAAACAACAAAGAAACCAAACCCCGAAAAAAAAAATCAAACAAACAACAAAAACCCCCAAACCAACCAAAAGAAAACAAAACAAACCTCCCAAAAAACCCTACACCACCAAAAAACCCCCCAAAAACAAACAAAAACAACAACAAAAACCCAAACAAAAATAATAAAACCAAAAGAAAAAGCCAAAAGCCCAGGGTGGAAATATTATGTTCCAGAAGTAGAGAGGAGATTTCTCTGGGATTGCTTCTTTTAAAAACCAAGGTGAGCTGCAATAATTCCGGAGCAGTGGGTTAGGGCCTGTTAAGTTTTATTTAATAACCCTCAGCACAATGGCCAGCTCTGATCCAGCAGCTCATAGGGAGGCACCTCAAGGCAATGGGATTTTTTTCACCCCTGTGTTACAGATAAGGGAATTAAGGGAGGGAAAGGTGAGGCTGGGTGGCAGCAAAGGAGCCCTGAGGGTTTTCATGGAGCTTCCCCGATCGTGTGTAATTAGGAGAGGTCACTTTGTTGTGTGAGCGATAATTTATTTCACTCTGGAGTCATTGTTTGGAGGGCAGGGTGGTCAAGCTGATCCTTGCATGGATGTTTGCCCAGTGCTCTGGTACCTGTGCTGGCTGGGGGGGATAAATGGTCAGTGATCGAGTATTGGGAACTGGGAATGAAATTATTTAACTCCAATTCGTCTTTGAAATATGCACATACATCTCCAGGAAAGAGACAGCTCCTTTTAAGGTGGCTTTTGACCAGATGCTTTTAAAAAATTTCTTTGACATTAATTTGTTTCCCCGCCTTTTTTTGTTTCCCCGCCTTTTTTTGTTTCCCCGCCTTTTTTTGTTTCCCGCCTTTTTTTGTTTCCTGCCTTTTTTTCCCCTGCCTTTTTTGTTTTTAAATTTTAAAATATTTTTATATTTTTATATATATCTTTTTTTTTAGTTTTGTATTTTTCATATTTTAAAATAATTTTTATATTTTAAATTTTTTTTACATATATTTTCAGTTTTTAATCTGACATGTGCACTCCAGGCTCTTTCCCTCTCCACTCATCAAAGTTCTCTCAGTCCTGCCTGGCTGCAGAGCCTCGAGATCTCCCAACCTCGGCTGTATAAACCCAACACGGTGCTGAAATCTTTTGTTCTGTCTCCTCTTGCAGTTCATTCCATGCTCTCCCAGCTGATTCTTTGACTTTCCAGCTGCTCTTTTCACTTGAGGATTGAAGCATTTGGTTTTCAGCTGAGGAAGGGCTGGGAGGGAGGTTCGGAGAGCTGGGGTTGGGGTGGGTCCTGCTGGTTTCTGGTGTTTACTTTTGTTGTGGTCCAGACCCTGTGCAGAGCTCTCTTCTTGTTTGATTTTCATCTGTGGGATCAACGCAATGACAAAAAACTGCAAAAAACTCTGTGTTTGCATAGGGTCATCATAAAATTCCAGGATGGCTTGGATGGGATGGAAGGGACTGATTTGGTCTTATTTTTCCAACTATAATTACACTTGGAATAAAATTATTGATATATGAGGGAAACACTCTATTATCAATGATTTTATGCCTAAACTTTCATCTTCCCATGTCCCAGTGTTAGACAAGAGGTCCTCAAGACCTAATCCTAAAAATCCAACATATTTTAGTGACTTAACTAATGATATTTTGTCTTTGAATTGTATTTCAGTGATGCCTGTGGCTTCTAAAACTCTCAGGCCAATATTTGAATTATGGTTCAAAATATCTGCCCTTTCCTTGCTGTTCAGTTTTTTGGAGCATGGGACAGCCATGGTTGTGACAAAATCCCACCTTGGAGTTGTCCCTGTCTTCCCAGGAAAGGTGTGGTGCTGTAAATTCCAAATAGATTCTGAATCCCTTGGCTGCCAGGGATCACCAGGAAACTTTTGGAGAGCAAATGTGGATGTGCAGGCAGTTGTGGAGGCAGCTCCTGTTGATAAATGAAGTGCCAGGTCTTTAATCATCATCTTTAATCCCATGTCCAGCTTCAGGTTAATTATTCAGAGCTCTTGGGATCAGTTTTGGGATGATGCACACACACTCAGGAAAACACTTCAATCAAATCCAGGGCTGTACATGTGTTCTCAAACAACTTAAGTGGGTTTTTTTACAGAAATATTCTGTATTCGTGCTTAATTGAAAGAGGAGGTTGTTAGGGAGAAACAGGAGGAAAATTTAGGGCATTTCTCCAGAGGGAATCTCTTTTTCTTGACCAGTGGTGGTGTGACTGAACACAACTCGGCCAAAACTTCCAATGAAAAAAGTTTGATTTACTCATTTTAGGTATTTTTGAAAGGATTCCTTGGTGATGGGGGTGGATGGTTTGGTTTTTGGGTTATTTGTGTTGGTTTGAAGTTTTTATCTCGGTGGTTTTGGGTTTTTTCGGGAGTTTACCCCCACATTCCAATAAATGGTTGGGTTTTTGGGGATGAGTGGATTTTGAGTCATTTGTAGCAGTCACCTGCCAGTGCATGGAGCATTTTTCCCACAGCCAGTGGTAAATGGGAGCTGCTCTCCAGAAATGTGATTTCAAACTCCTGACACTGAGTGATTCCCACCAGGAATGACCTGGAAAGTGAAAAACTAAAACCCCACTCCAGGTGGATGATGGAGAGCTTGAAATGCTCCTTCCACAGCCATGAAAACCCAAAACTATGTGGAAAAATATGAACATTTAAGCCTGATTATTTGAAGTGGTGCATCCTAGAGGAACCACATTTGTGTGGGTTTGTTCCCTATATTTTTAATCCCTAAACATCCAGAACACTTCATGGAGTGTTGGGGTTCCATCACAGGACTGTGAATGTAGTTGTACATTTAAACAAATTAAGTCTATAATTCTCTAGCAGAGTGATGATTTCTTCTTCCTCTTTTTTTACATATATTTGAATTTGGTAACTTCTCTACAGATTTTTATTTGCTGTCACCTTTGTGGCAAAATCCTGAGGGAATTCATTAAAGTGAGTTAGGAGAGGAATGTCATCCTTTGCAGGATATGTTTTGTTGTACTGTCCCAAGCCCAGGGTTATTTTGACAGAGGAATAATGGAGATAGCCATGATTTAAAGAACAGCAGGAATTCCTGACAGGAATGGGGATCTGTCCTTGTTGGGAGCCAGCCTGGGGCACTTGATCATGGCTATTGATTCAACCCATCAAAATTTGTTGTAGGAAATGTAATTTATGCTGCGACCTTCAGACAGCTCTCAGCTGAAATGGAAAAACATGATCCTTACAGATGGCTCTGCTTATCACTGGCTCCAAGGAAATGCAGGATGGATGGAGGAATTCAAGCAGGCTGGAAGGACTTTCCAGTGGAAAAACACATGGAAATATCTGTTCTGTAGGCACTGCTTCACATAAAATTTTGCCATAAAACTCCTTTGATGGAAGAACTGCATCTCCCAGAAAGGATAAAACTCTTCCTTCCTCCCCTTTTCAATTCTATTTTATTATTTTCATCATGGATGTGAGGTACTGTTGATTTTGTTTTGGTTTAGGCCAGTTGCAGGTCTGGGGATGGTGGAGGTGCACAGGAGCAGGATTTGAGGGGTTGTTCCTACTGTAAGGGTTAAAGATGTATTTAAAGGAGCAGAGTGATGAGAAATGATTGGGAATGGATTAACTTCACTGTAAAGGCAAGGAAAGGAGCAGGGACTGCTATTCCCAGTTAGTTTCAGGAAAGTAACCTGGTAGGGAACCTTTCAGCAGGATGATGTAAAGCATCTGTGTAGGATCCCAGAATGGTTTGGGATGGAGGGAGCCTTCAACACCGTCCCACCATGGCAGGGACACCTTCCACAGGAGCGCCAAGGCCTGTCCAGCCTCGCCTTGGACAATTCCAAGGATGCAGGGGCAGCCACAACTGCTCTGGGAACCTGTGCCAGGGCATCCCCACCCTCACAGGGAACAACTCCCTCCCAAAATCCCACCCAAACCTCTCCTGTGTCTGTTCAAAGCCATTCCTCCTGTCCTATCCATACCAGGATACTGTGTCCAGTTTTTCTCCTCTGCTGTTCAAGAGAGCAAAATCTGCAGGAGAGCCAGAGGAGCGATATCAGGATTATTAGAGAGTTTGGGAACTGGACATATGCATATTTAAGGAGTTGGCTCAAGAAGTTTATCTTTGTAGTAACAGAGTGGGAAATGAAGTTTGTTCCTCAGGAAGGATTTGAGTCAGGTACAGCCTGGTTCAGAGCAAAATCTGAGTGGTTAGAAGAAGGAGGAGGAGAAAGGGGAAAAAGAGAAGGAAAGAACTATTAACCACTGGAGTAAATTTTCCAGGGAGGTGTAGGGCTGTTCCTGGTTGGGATGCTGATGCTGGACAGGGAGCTGGATGAGGTGGGAGCCAGGTGGACGTGATGGACAAAGGGATCTCCACAGCTCCTGCAGCCCACAGCACTCTGCTCTGGGGCCTCCCACAGCAAAGTTCTGCAGCACAGGAGGGTTTTGCTCTCCTCCCACCCCTCCCCACAGTCAAAGGTTGTTCCAAGCCTCGGGGTAAGAGCGGTTCGGAGTCGCTCGCGATGTGGATTTCCGTACATTAAAATGTTTAAGGAGTTTAAAAGTGCAGTTTTCTAAAAACAGACACCCTCAGGCTTCTGCTTGAGGAGCTGGAGACAGGAATGCTGTTTCAAAGCTGCCTTAGATGCTTGATGGCTGTATCAGAAACTGCTCCTGCTGATGCAGGGCTGGTGCCTGCGGTGCATTCCAGCGCCTCCAGCCTTTGTGTCTGTTGGATTTGGAACATTACAATTTTATTTTGGGGTATTTATGTAAAAAGCTGCCGTGTCTGGAAACTCAAGAATTGGTATTATTAAAGATATTTCCCTTCCTCTGCTCTTGGTAGGGATACAGATACAGTTTTCAGTTTTGTTGGAGTTGAAACCCCCTGGGTTTGGGGCTTTTCTTTTCCCCAAAAATGACAAGAGTAATCAGCACTGTGCATTTCAATTGCTCTGGAATTAAATTTCAAGTGGGACAGCGTGGTAGCTATTTCATTATCTCGGAATTTATTCCAGAATTAGGAACCAACGTTTTGAAATTTCATTTCCTTGTGCGGCTTCTTGAGCCAGCCCCTGTCTGTGACAGGCTGAGCTCCAGCAGGGACGGGTTTAATTTATTAATTGGAGGCAGCAGGCATTGTAAGGTTCTGCATTTGGGCATGAACACATCTATATTTGCATACCTTAACTAGAACAAATGGGTGTCACTGCTCAGCCCTGGATTTTCAAAGGAGCTCAGGAAGTTACTTTTCTCTTTGAAAGCCCTAAACTTCAGAGGAAATATTTTTTTTAATTATTTTTGCAGTGACTCTGTGGTTTCATAACCATCAAGAAGAAATTCTGATTAACTCAGTTTAGAGACTGTCCTTCCTTAGCTCAGCTCCTTGGAGTTATCTTGGAGATTTTGTTCTGTTGTTGTGCCCTAAGTTTGTCAATTCTTCTTCAGCAGTATTTCTGAAACCCTGTCCTTTCCAAACAAATGCCCAGCATCTTATCTGCCATCGAGGCTGTTGGGGCTTCATCTCCCATCCTTTATCTCTTATCCCTTCCAGTCCTCTTGGAAGCTGCTGGATCTCTGCTGCTGTCTCTGGCACCGACAGCCCCATCAATTCTCCATCCCTTCACCGGTCCCTTTTCTTCCTCTTGCATCAAGATAAACTTTTATTTTCATTCCTGAAGACGTTCCCTTTGTTTTCTCCCTGGTGTCAGCTCCTGTCATGCTGTCCTCTTGCTGCTGGCTCTGTTCATGTGGATGGATGGTTCCAGACCCTCAGCACGGGCTCCTGAGTCCATCCCTCCTTGTTCCAGGCACAGTTTCCTCTCCTTGGCCCCTTCCTGCTCTGCAGGGGCCAGAGCTTGGTTAAAATTATAAAAATGCAGGGGTTAAGGTTGAGCAGCTTGATGTAGCCCTCACCAAAGTGATCACAGGCAGCCACACACCTTTGAAGGTGTGTGCTGGGGGATTCAGAGTCCCATCAAGACTCCTCTGGCACATTTAGGGAGTGTCATCCTCTGCAAGAGCATGGAAAATGCCAAGGAATGCGTGGTGATGCAGGGAATGCTGCCTTTCCCAGCCAGGTGCTGGGAGGATGATGATGATTGCTGCTGGCCAGGAGCGCAGCCAGTCTGCTCTGTGAACCTTGGTTGTGTGAGCTGGCGTTAGATTTTATCACTATTTCATTGCTGGTTTTGTTGCACAGGCCTCAATCCTTTATTCCTGGTGAATTTGCTGTTGTGAGCGTGATTAAAAGTTTCTTCACTTCTCATCTCACTTAAACCCCCAAAAAGCTGTTTATTCCAATGGAGACACTGGTTTCATCTCTGCTGCCTGAGAACAATCCCAGACTGATGCAGAATTTGGAATCTGAAGCCGGGCAAGGTGCTGAACACTTTTGGTTCCAGTCCCTTTTTCTGTCTTTGTGCCTCATTCCCTGTGGGCTCACCATAAACCTCTCCTTGGGGAAGAATCCTCCTCTTAATTTCACTGCTCACACTCAAGACACCTTTTGCTCTCTCCAGTACAGCCTGGGGAAGATATTTAAGGGACAATTTCTAGCTCTAAACATTCCCAATTTCTTAAACCCCTTCCCCTGTTTGCAATAGCTGAGGATAACACCTAAATGAGCAATCTGGTTTGTCCAAAAAACCCCACACAGCTTCCCAAAACCAGCATGGCCTAAAAAGAAATGGATCATTCCCATCCCTTGGATGTCTGAGTGTGCAAAGGTGCATTTGGTGCCATTCCTGTAAAGGCCTGATTACGTGATGGTAATGAGAGTTTGGGGAGCTGCATTGTTGTTACAGGAAAGCTCCTTTTGAATTCAGCACAGCAATAATTCACTTCCTTTGATCAGGAGAAATGTCAATTACATTCATATTTGAGCTGGAGATCATATAAACAAGCCCAGTCCTTTCAGTGGTGCATGGTTAACACAAAAAAAGTAATTAAAGCACATCAATAGCATTTCTCAGAAAGCATGGGCAGGGGCTAACAACAAAGCACAGAATCTCACCCTGCTTCTCATTATTCTCCAGGTTAATAAAAGGTATTTTTACATCAGCTGGCTGGTTGTCCACACATTCAAAGCACTTTCCTCCCTGGCAATGTTAGATATTTTTCCTTTTCCATGAGGAGAAAGGCACCTCTGGGAACTGAACTGCTGCTAAACCAAGTACGCAGGGATTTTCAGAGTTCAAAAATCGCCTGTGTGAATTGTCTTGTTATTGAATAGGAAACTGGGCAGGGTTTTAAAATTCAATTATAGCAGTGAGTAAAATAGCAAATATATTTCATGTCGTGGCTTCCTAAGAGAAGAGCCTGGTAGGAGGACATGGTCAAGTTCTTGGCCTGTGTGCAGCAGGTGGGAAGTTTTGAAATATGCTGTTGGGGAACTGAATTGTCCTTGTTTCTTAGGGTGTTTCTTCATTTTCAGCTAAAAATATATGGGTTAAATCAGGGTAAAGAGTTTCTCTGTCCAAGCTGGTGTGAAAACAGCTCTCAAGAACTCATTGCAACCATCTAGTGAAGGATTAAAAGATTTTATAGATCTTTATTCTGCCCCACAGTGGTGCTCTTGTGTGGGTGGAGAATTGTGGGTGCTGTGTGGGAAGAGGGAGGACCTGATTTTCCTCTGCTCCTCAGTCCCACCACACAGAAAGGGCTCTGGAATGATGGATTTGGAAGTTTTTGGCTGTGATCTGGGTGTACAAAAGTGCCAGGATTCATTTCCACAACACTCGCAGGCACGGGGTGTGGCTTTGGAGCTGTCCTGAGCAGGATCCGGAGTTGGAGTCTGAACCTCGTGGGTCCCAACTCAGGATTTTCCATGATTCCCTAGGTCAGTGTCTGTGTGGTGGTAATGAAAGGGGTTAAAATGAGCTGGAGAAGAAATGATGCTAAATTGGGAGCTACAAATATGTGTAAGTTGATGTGTAGTGCAGTAACTACACTGTGCAAATTCCTAAGGAAAATGTTCCTAAAAAGAAGCAATTTTAAGGATAGTAGTTAACCACTTCCAGGACAGATTTATAATCCAGAACACGGAATACACTAACCTAATCTTGGCTCTGAGCAGTGTATGGCAAGAAAATAGGGGAAATAGTCCCTCCTCTCCCCTGCAAAGCATCAGATGCACTCTGCTAACAACTTTGAGGCACAGCAATAGGCAGGATCTTTTTAATAAATGCTTGATCTCCAAATCCATGGGCAGAACAGGTTAACTGGGCTCTGGTGGGAGGGATCCACGAGGGAAAAGCAGGAGTGTGTCATTCCAGGCAATTGTTTCAGTGCTCAGTGCATCCATCTCAGCGAGCAGACACTGCTTTGTGTCACCGGCCAGAACTGTCATGGTCTGCTTCAGCAGGCAGACTTGCAGAATAATAAACAAGATTTCTGTATGTGTGACTGCAGCAAATACTTGTTGATGGTGACGGCTGTATTTCCTTCAGAGGTCCTGCCAGCTTTAATTAACTCAGGTTTATTCTGAACCGTGCCGAGATTAGGAAGTTGTTTGCAATCTATTTGTGCTGTAATACACAGCCCAGAACATCTCTCCCCGTGTCTCCCTGCCTGCAAACCTGTCCTCTGCCTTTCCAAAAGTGAATTTGAGCCCTGGCCATCGTCTCTGCTCCATTTAGCTCCTGCTTTTCCAGCCCAGTTTGGGGACACTGGCTGGGTTTGGTTGGGGGAGAGGGTGATTGCCTGCCAGGCTTGTCAGAGCCAGCGGCCATCAAAATCTCTGCATTTCTTTTCAGATGTGCTTGTGTCATATTTCAGAGTTTTTCCACATCACCTGCTCCTCTTGCCTGTTGTCTGTGAGCACCTGGGGTCTCTGATTGAAGGGCTGGGATCTCCTTGAGGCTGGAGTTGCCACCAGCTGTTGCTGGGCAGTGCTTGGAGCAGGGGTTGGATCCTGGGTGTGCTTTGGGTGTGTGAACTTGGCTGTACTTGCACAAGAGCTGTCCAAATGCACATTTGTAGCTCTCCCAAAAGGCTCCAGCACAAATTCTTCCAGTGTTTCACCATTTTCTTCCAGTGTTTCACCACTCACCTGCTGGGACAGGCTCTTCCAGGGGTGCTGCTGCACCTCCTCCTGCTGCTCCCAGCCCTGATCACTCTGCTCTCAGCAATCTCCTTAAAATTTAACTTCTGGGTTAATGAAACAGAGCAAAGCCTGTTCTCCGCGGCAGCACAACTGGCCAAAATGACAATTCCTACTCTGGCTGGGACAGAGATTGATGTTTGTGTGCTGTAGAGGAAAAAAGCTCCAGTAGTGCTGGGACAGAAGGGAAAACACAGGGACAATGGGAATGGAGGATAAGTAAGTGCTGCTGCCAAGTTTATTAGATGGTTGTGCTGGATTGGTTGGGACATGATTTGTTTTCTTTTTCAGGGGAAGGGAAAAGCAAAGTTCTTCCCATCACTGCATTGTGTAGTTTATAGTGTAGGGAAATTGGTTTCTAATGCTGAATGTATTTTAACTCACCCCTTCAGCTTTCAGTACTGAAACCCACAATTATCTGTATGGAAATGTTTTCATGACAACAGACCAGGCTGTGATTTACCCAGGAGGTGGTGTCAGCACCTCTCCAGGGCCACTGAGAGCTGTGCTTACTTGTTCTCTGTGGAAAAAGAGGAATTTTACCTTGTGTCCCTATCATAAACACTCCACCCCTCTGCTGCCCACTCTTCCACCCCTGGAAGAGAAACCTGCCCCATCCAGGTGGGAGAAGTGCAGGGAAGAGCTGAGCTGTGGCCAAAACAGTGCTGGCAAGGTGATTTTCAGTTTAGTGCAGAGCTCTCCTTCACTGCTGCTGCTGCTCCAAGCTGGCCTGGGTCAAGTGTTGCACTCAACAGTGAGAGCCTCAGTGCTGGGAGCAGCCCCAGGAATGGTCCTGCCGTGGGGATGAAAGCCCTCAGCACACAGGCACTCAGTGTGGGTGGAAATGGAGAGCTCCAGGCTGTTCAAAACAAACATTTCTGGCCCAGCAAGCCAGAGAGAGCCCAGCCAAGGAGCCACCTGCTCCTGCTCTTGTTTGAAGTGGAACTTGGGTCTCCTCTCGTTCACAAATGCTTTGCCTCACTGCCAGCCATCAAATACTAATATTATTTTATAGAATGGAGCCCTTTGTGCTCCTCTGAAGGACCAGCAGGGCTATAATCATTGCCTGGAGGGCTTTAAAATTCAGAGTAATTTTGCTGGATGGTTCTGGGAGGTTTTCCTTTGAAAGAAGCCCTGTCCCAGGGGAGCTGCTCTGCTCTCCACAAACAGAGCACAGGAGCTCCTTGTGGCACTAATGGCAGCTGTGCCTGCATGAGGCCCCACTGAGAGATTCCACAGAACAAAACTCAGCCTCACAACACAAAATGCAATGTGGAAAAGGTGAAATTGTAAAGGGCCTCTGTGAGGGTGTTCACAGGGGTTCTTGGATGAGGAAAGAAACGAGAATATCAATTCCATATTTCAGAAGGCTTGATTTATTATTTTATGGTATATATTACATTAAAACTATACTAAAAGAATAGAAGAAAAGGATCTTATCAGAAGGCTGGCTAAGAATAGAAAGGAATGATAACAAAAGCTTCCGTCTCAGAGAGTCTGAGCCAGCTGACTGTGATTGGCCATTAATTAGAAACAACCACATGAGACCAATCCCAGATGCACCTGTTGCATTCCACAGCATCAGATAACCATTGTTTACTCCCTGAGGCCTCTCAGCTTCTCAGGAGAAAAAATCCTAAGGAAAGGATTTTTCATAAAAGATGCCTGCGACAGGCCTCCTCCTGATCTTGCCCAACATCAGTCTGAAAGCGATGGAGAGTGGGAAATTGCCATGGATTCGCTCTCTGTGGTAAAATCAGTTTGTTTCTTGGATTCCTTTCGCTTCCCTGCAGCCAGCCTCCCTCCCTGTGCTCCGAGGCTGCTCAGGTCCTTGTGGTTCATCACCCACTGGTGCCCTGAGGCCAGGCTGCTGTCCCCTCCAGAGCTCCCCTGGCCGCTGCTGCCAGGCCCCATCCATCAAGGGAACAGGTTGGTGGCAAGCAGGAGCTGCCAGCCCGGAATAAATCACAGCTCTGAGCAGCACCAGCGCCTCATCCCTGCCTGAAAGCTTCCCAGCTCCTGGCACGGCTCTGGAACGAGCTTGGCTTTAGTGATGAGATGTTTTTTTTGGCTTTTCCCTGCCAAACAGGCTGGGAATGGTGGGGCTGAGGGACCTGGGTCTGCTCAGACCATGGTGGCAGTATTGATTTTATTATTTATTTTTATTAACTGCTTCCATGTCAGAAATGGATTCCATGACATTGTACGTGATCCACATCCAGAGAACTGCATAAAGGTTGTCCCTTTCCCTGATTAAGGAATACCAAGGTTTCTGTGCTGTGATGGGATTTCTGGGATTGAATTTGGAGGTCTTAATTTAGCTTGCTGATGAGTGGGATGCCTAATAAAGCTTCCCAGCTCTTGGTATGGCTCTGGAAGGAGCTTGGCTTTAGTGCTGAGACTTTTTTGGCTTTTTCCTGCCAAACAGGCTGGGAATGGTGGGGCTGTGGGATCTGGGTCTGCTCAGACCCTGGAGACAATGCCTTGTATTGCTGGGTTGTCCCTGTGCCAGCTGGGAATTCAGGGTTGGAAGGTGCCCATCCCCAGGCACTTGGAAAAAGTGGCAGTATTGATTTTATTATTTTATTTATTTTTATTAACTGCTTCCAAGAAAACCATTGAAAACTCATTGAAAGCCAAGATTCCATGTCATTGCATGTGATCCACATCCAGAGAATTACATGAATGTTTCCCTTTGCCTGATTAAGGACTACCAAGGTTTCTGTGCTGTGGTGGGATTTCTGGGATTCAATTTGGAGGTCCTAATTTAGTTTGCTGATGACTGGGATGCCTAATGAAGGGAACACTGATTAATGTGGTTATGAAAGGTAGTAAACAAAACCATGGAAAATAATTCAAATTTGTTGGTAGCACTTTTGCAGTTGTTGGACATGAGAAACTCAGCGGTACAAGACCTACAAAATGTAAATTAAGGGTGGAAGAGGAGCCCTTTCCTTCCTCCTAAAAAATAAAAAAAGTAGGAGAAAACAGGCTTGGAGTTTTGAAAACATGCTGTGTTCGATGAATCACAAGCACTCTCTTGAATGACCTTACTTAAAGGTACCAGTGCATTGCAAGTTTAATTCCTCTGGTTTGAAATCTTGAAGCTGTTTTGCTTCAAGGAACGCTCAGTGAGTCTGGACAGGGTGGAATGAAATGATGAATGGTTCTGTAAACATCCCTGATGGTGGTGCACAAACATGGGAACACGCATGGATTGCCCCGCTGGAGGAGAACCAGGAGCTCCTTGGAGCTGGGGCAACGCAGGGTGTGGATGTGTGAGCAAAAGACAATTTAAGTAATTTTTTAATTTCAAAACAATTTTGAGTTTCTACAATTGAATTCTAGACATCTAACGTAAACCCATGCCTGCTTAGATCCTTTTTTTCTCGTTTTTATTTGTTTTATAAGATTTGTTTCAGTCATTTTTTTCCCCACCAAAAGGTAAACTCAGGGTTAGCACGACACCTTTAATTTTCTCCTTTTCATTTCTCCTTTTTATAGCACACCTCGGGACACCTCTTTGCTCCACACCTTAATTTTAATCATGCACTGAGAGCAGCCTTTCTATTATTCAGGCAATCTTGGTGGAATAAAAAATGGCAATTGTTACTTGTCCTTGATGGCTCCATTTCCCGGGGAGATGTAAACATGCCAGGCTTCAGTCTCCAGTTCCTAAAGCCAGACTTCCAGGTGTGTCAAGATTACACACGGAGCATTAAGAGGTTTAAAATGTTTTTCCTGCCAGGATGGGAGTCACAGCAATTTCAGGCATTTGATGCAAGGCCCCATCCCATGCTCGCTCTAATAGGGGTCGTTATAATGCCTGTTTTGGAAGTGGGGTTATTGATGAGCTGCAGCTCTGCAGAGCCCAGATTGCCTTTCCAGTCTGCTTTCTGCTCACAAGTTGTTTTCTCGGTGGGAAATAAATTGTTTTCACTGTGGGAAATGTTGGTTGTTTACTAATAAGTTGTTTTCTTGCCGGGAATAGATTTTGAATGTTAAGATGGAAGATGGGGTTTTGCTTTGTGCTGGTGAAGGAAACACAATGAGCTTCAAGTCCCTGAGCTATGGGGACTTTTTAAACAGAAGATTTATGGTGTCATGTGTCAGTCTTGCACCTTATGGGGTTTTATGAGGACACAGGGAATTGTGTCTTGGCAGTCACTCAGCACTGAAGGAGTTGTGGTCAAGCAGGCTCCTGTTGATGGAAGAGGAGCATGAATTTCATTGGAACTTGTGCTCATCTGCAGCTCTTCCAGGGGAAGATGTTTGTCTTTGATCTGTGCCTTTCTTTGTTTCATTTCTATCATGGGAGCACAAAGGTTGGAAAAGATCCCCAAAGCTGAGTCCAGCCCATGGCTGATCCTCACCTTGTCAGCCAGACCAGTGTTTGTACGTGAAAAGTCCTGAAATCCCCCCAAAGTGCAGCTGGATGTGGTGTGCAAGTGTTTGCCTCCCTCCCAGCAAACCTCCCTGGATTCATCAAAACTCCAACAAAATCCCTTCTGTGTGGTGGTGGGAACATTGGATTGGCGTTTTCTTCTGGAGCTGTTTGGACAGAACAAACTCTGACTGAAATACGTTCAGTGGAATGAGGGTTTCATAGCTGGAAAAATGGGATTGAGTGGGAAAATAGCCAGAAATTTATTTATTTACTTCAAATTTATTTATTTTTCTTCAAATTTTGTTTCTGTAGGCCAAAGTAACTTTTTGATGACACATTTTTATGTAAGATTTCATCCTAGAATTCATAGAATTGTTGTGGAATAATTTGGGTTGAAATGGGACCTCCAAATTCATCTCATTTCAACAGGGACACCTTCCATTAGACCAGGTCGTGGTATTCAGGAGGAATTTCTCCATGGAAAGGGTTGTTAAACATGGGAAGAGGTTGCCCAGGGAGCTTTGGAGTGTCCATCCCTGGAAGTGTCCAAGGAATTCCTGGAGGTGGCACTGAGGGCTCTGGGCTGGGGACAAAGTGAGGATGGGGAACAGGCTGGACTTCATGGTCCTGGAAGGCTTTTCCAACCAAAATATTTCTGGAATTCCGTGATAGCGGTGAAGTAAAAAAGACCCAATCCTATCCAGGGAATGCGTTTTTCTTGTAGTTCTTGGATACATTGGATATTAGGGAATATTTCTTGGAGTGGAGTCACCATCCCTGGAAGTGTCCAATGAAATGTGTGGGTGTAGTGATTTTGGACATAATTTAGCAGTGCTGGTTTAATGGTTGCATTTAATCTTGGCGGCCTTTTCCAACCTTAATGATTCCATGTTTCTGGGAAATATTAAGGAAAGTTTGATACACGTTTTCTCTAACACTTCTGTTCAGGTGAAATACAAGATTTGTGTGTTTTCAGGAGGTTTTGAACTTGTTAATAATTTTCTTGTGATCAAATGGGGTAAAACTACTGGAGGGGACTTTTCTGAGGGAGGAACAAGGTGGTTTTCCTGCAGCCAGAACTGGGATGTGCAAACACACTGTACACTTGGACATGTACGGCTTTTAAATGGGAAGAAAAAACCAGATTATTTTACCTGGGAAGAACTTGTTTGACTGGGTAGAATACATATTCCCCCAAAAATGGTCTACATGATCCCCATTTCCTTTAGTGGAACATTCCCAAAACACTGAAAGATGTCAAAAATTTGAGATTTTGCATCTATTGGAGAATTTGCATAGAATAACTGCAGTTCCTGCTGTAATTCATTGGGCGCCTTCTGTGAACACAGATGTGAGCCCCCGGTGCTCTCCATAAATTCAAAGAATGACTGCAAAATGATACATCTAAAAAATAAAATTTAAAAAAAAGGCAAATAGAACCAAGGAAAAATCTGGGCAGGGGATGAAGAATTTGCCAGATGCGCAGAAGAGAAATCACAGCAATGAAAGGCAGCAGCTGCTGGAGGGTGGGAGAAACTCTTGGGGTCAGCTCAGGGCCTTGCTGGGCCACCAGCAACTTCTCCTTGATTTCTGAATCATGGAATCATTGAAACTGGAAATGCCCTCCATGATTTTGGAGCTGAACCATTCCCCAGCACTGCCAATCCCACCAGTGTCCCCACGTGCCACATCCACAGGGCTCTGAAATCCCACCAGGGATGCTGGGCAAGGAAGAATCTTGGAGGGAAAGGAGATTTAAATGCTTGGAGCAGCAATTCAGATTTGGGTGTGTAAAAGGAAGTAAAGTCCAGGATCTCTGTGTGGCAAAATAGAATTTGAATTTGTTTTCCAAACTGAGCCATACAAAATTCTTCTCTCAACCACAGGATGCAAAGGAGATGGTTTAGGTCACCTTCCTTTTGGTTTTTTTTTTTTTTTTCCTTTTTAAAAATTTTATTTTTAAATTTTTATTTGGGTTTTTGAGTTGTGTTTTATTTGGTCTCCATCTTTGCAGCTCTTTGCCTTTTTGGACACCCTGGTGTTTCCATTCAGGTCTCCGCTCTCTAGAGCCAAGAGCCCTGGCATTACAGAACTCTTTAGGCTGGAAAAGCCCTCTGAGTCCAGCCCTTAACCCAGCACTGCCACCCATGTCCCCCACTGCCACCACTCATTTCTACCCAGTTTTGGTGGCTTTCCTCAGGTTTTTCTCCATCCACTCTGTATTTTCACAAATTGGGATGCCCAAATTCAGCTCAGTGCTCCAGGTGATGACTCCCCAAGGACACAGGGAGAGGGAACATCCTTATCTCTCCTTCCCCCTTACTTTTGATATCAGTTTAGATCTGTCTGATAAAAAGCTGTCACCACATAAAGTCACCAAACTGGGGCTGGAGGGAGGAGCTCAGGCTGGCACTTGGATGTCAATAAATATTCAGAAAGGTAAAAAGGCTTAAATGGGGATTTTGTGGTGTTGGAGCAGAGGAACAGATGGATTTCTGCTGTGGTTTCATTTAGGTCAAGGGAAATCTAATTAACAGAAATTACAGCAGTTGAGTCTGGTATTAGTGCTGTATTCACAGAAACTATGATTTTTACATTAAAAAAAGGTAATTATCTGTTCCTGTGAAACAGTAGAGGAGACATAAGAGCTGTCAGAGGGCATTTGGTGTATTTTACCATGGAATTTTAGTGCTAAATATAATTAGAATAACGAATTTTTCCAGTGATGGTGAGACTGAGGGGATTGCTCCTGAAATGAGGAGCAGTGATTCCTATTTAGCAGTCTTCCAAGGAATTTATCAGGGCTTCTTAGGCTTTGTTTTGTGGGCATAGCTTGGAAAAATAATCCAAGTGGATTTTTCAAATGGGTTATTTGAATTGAGTTTTGAATTGTAGACAACCAGAGACTGAGAATTCAAGTCTTAAATTGGCCTTAGAGATGAATTAAGCAAAACTGAAATAAAGCTTTGTTAATTCTGAATGTCTGAGAGGCTTCATAGCTGTTAAGGCAATTTTAACTAATCCCCTTTAACTTGATATTTCCAGTTAATTTGGATTTATATCTCAGTGTCTCTGTGCTGACAAACCCTGATATAAAACCCATGTTCAAATGAGCTTTTTGTAGGGATAAAGTGGAATTTTGTTGTGCATCTCAATGGAATGGTACAACTTTGCTGAAATCCAGGGGGTTTTCTCTCTTGCTGGAATTGTGACAAGGCAAACATTTGGATGACTAATTTTAATTGCTAATTTCTAATTAATTGATTTTTCAGGGGTGTCCTTGAAAGTTTTTCATTTCTCTGGAACAAGCCTTACCTTTGTCAGGCAAAATTTAAGACTGTAAGATTTTACTGGGACCCTGAACATTTTTAATTTAAAAACGTGGCTTTGTACATTCAGAGATTGCCTCATGTACAAAACTTTACAAAATAAAGTAAGAAACAATTGACAGAACTTTATAAATTACACACCTTGAGAAACAATTTACAAACAGGTTTAAAAATCCCTCTGGTGGAGAGGTGTGGTCTGAAAAGCTGGAGAGAAAAGCTCAGCTTGTGCTGGTGTTCGGGAAGAGCAGAGTCACGTCCTGGTGGCATTTAATGATTTTGTCACAGTTCTGACATTGCTGTTTATTTATCCAACCTGCCTGAGGCTCCGGAGCTCGTTGGGAGCTCTGACACTCAAAGTTGTCCCAGGAACAGATTTGGAGCCAAGCAGGGCTCTGTGATGGAGGATGACCCATGGGGATGAGTATTGCCGCGCCTGAGTGGGCGCAGCTGGTGAGGGAGAGACGGTGAATCTTGTTTCTTGAATCAGAAGGCTGAATTTATTAATGTAAGATATAATACATTATAGTTATACTAGAAAGAATAAGGAGAGAGGTTTTGCAGAGCAGCTAGGCTAGCTAGGAAGAGATAGAAAAGAATCCACAACAAAGCTGTGGCCAAGGACTCAGTCCCCTGGCTTGCACTGGTGATTGGCCCTTAATTATAAACATAAAACATGAACCAATCACCAATCAAAACAGGTGCCCCTGTTGCATTCCCCAGCAGCTGATAATAATTGTTTACCTTGTCTTCGGGGGCCTCTGGCCTCCCGAAGACACAGAAATCCGAAAGAAAGGATTTCTGTGGAGAAATGTCTGCGACAGATGAGCTGCCCCGTTCGTGTTTCTGTGGAGATGGCCAAGGTGATGGAATGAGCTCGGAAATATCCGGAACGGCTCATCGGGGATCCAAGGACCTTCTGCTTAAAGATTTCTCACTTCATTAAGAAACCCAAGCCAGTGAAAGTTAACTACTCCATAATCACTGGGTTCTGAAGACAACTTGCCATCAAATTAGGTGGGATATTGAGAGGGAAGGGCTGTCTCACACTTGAACTCCCATAAAAGCATTTTGAGGGACGTTTTTCCTCCCCTGGTGAGCAGCACATGTTCAGATTTATCCAAGTGACGTTTCCACCCTGGAACATCAGCTGGGTGCCCTAGAAAATCTTGCCACTCATCTTCCCACTTGATCTTTGGGGATAAATTGGGAAGTGCTATTTTCCCTGGGTTTCGTGTTGGTTTCATGATCTTTGGGGATAAATTGGGAAGTGCTGTTTTCCCTGGGTTTCATGTGGAAGGGATGAGAGGGAGCTCAAGGATGTGAGATGGCTCCTGTGGGTTTGGCTGCCTCTTTTATTCCTTTGAAATTCCAACATCTCTTCAGTGGAACAGTTTGGGAGCTCTGTTCTCCACTACTGATCACAAGAACAGAAATTTTTTTGCAGCTCAAAATGAATTTGTGGCAATTTCAGGATGAAGCTGTTTGACTTTGGCACAGTCCCTTAAGGTGTGGTAAATTTGGCAATTTTCCTGAATTTAGACAAAGAGGACTTCAATACCTTGGAATAAACTTCACATCTTAAATATTTCCAACTGCTGTTAGCACCTGAGGAACTGAGCTGCTACTGCCTGAACAAAATTAAATGTCAGCTAAAACAAGTGTTACTGCTTAATGGCATGAAAGAAACTGAGCTATGGCTCAAGAATTTCTGGGTATTGATATTCTTGAGAAGATTTTTAGTGTGTTTTAGGGTTTAGAAGGTTTTAGAAGATTTAGTTGTTACCCTTTCACTAATTACTGTCACTTTTTTTATATTATATTGGAATTTCCTTCTCACCCAGCTATATTTTTACTTCAATTCTTAGCCCTTTTTTTTCCCATAATAAACTTCATTAGTGAGTAGGATTTAGTGTGATTTTTAATGTAGCTTATCCAAACTGAAGCACATCAACCAGGAGCTCTAAAAACGCTGGAATGGGAATGTTTACAGACTTCTGACAAATACTGAGCTGTTGATTGCAGAGATATTTTTATGAGTGAGTAGCAAATGTTTCTGGAGAGATCATTTACAGTGAGGCTGCTCTGATTATTTGCTGCATTTCTGTGGCGCTTTTTTAATTTTTTTTTTTTTTTTTTTTTTTTTTTGGTTGTTGTTTGTTTTTCTCCAAGGGAAGTCACAATAAAAGATGAGTCTGAAAATAGGCCCCGTGTCTGGTGGTAATGGATGCTCTGCTATAAATAGTGGGACTTCTGGGGGCTTTTTGCATGTCACAATGAAATCAATCTTGGGATAATTATGCTACTCTGAAGAAGCTGGAACATCAGCTTAGTCTTTTATGTGTGAATGTATAGGAGTGACTTTATTGATAGTCCAATAATTGGGCATTATGGAAACTGCCCAGCATCTTCCCTCAGTGTGGAAGGGCCTGTGAGGGTAACAGAAACTCAAATTTGGTGTGGTCCCAGCAGCTTTTCCATAGGTAGGGAGTTCCTTCCTTGCCTCATCACCAGGAATGTAAGAAAATGCAGTTTTTTATCATAATGCAAGTAGCAATCAAAAAAGTCTTAATCTTTTTGTTTCCTTCCAAAGAGAAGTGACGTGTGAATGACATATTTTGTCCCATTTTGCCAATACATTTGTTAGAAATGTTTTCTTATTAAATGGTTTTAGGAGGGGGCTTTTCTTATGTGGTCTGAGTCTTGTGTGTCTCACGTGAGATTTTTACACCAAAACAATTATTAAATAAGAGTGGTTTTGGTTAAAAAAACCCTAATAATCCTAGATTAAATTTAGAATCTGAATCTCTTGAGACTAATAAAGCACTGGCTCAAAAAGACCAGTAATATTGATGTTAATATTTGCTTTAAAGGGACGATAGTTTTGGGAACTCCAGGTAAATTCCTCCACTAAAAATGTGGGAAGAAGTTTGGTTTTCCTGCTTAGCTTTGCTCTGGAATGTGGTGCTAACAGAGGGAAAAGAGATTCCTTGTTGATATTTTGTCATTATTTTCTAGTTCTGGTATTGGGTTTTCATTGTACAGGGCAGCTGTACATAAAAAGCTGGAAAAGGTAATGGAACGACTGGAAAAAAAATAATTTTGTGGGTGTCTTAAAGTCCTTCCCGTGGTTGGCATTGTGGAGATTCCTCCTTGGGCCAGTCTGGCTGATGTCACTCAAACATTTGGGTGGCTCCCAGGAGCGGTAATCACTGATTTTACAGCAGAGGAACTGTTAATCCATTTCCCTGCCTTATGTACATGTAGATTTTATGTGCATATAGATTCAAGGAGAATGAAGACTTCAGGAGAAAGCTCAAAAATGACATTTCTTACACCTTCATGGCCATTAAAATAAGAGCATTTGAGTCCAGCCCTATCTATAGGCAAGTTATAAATAGGTTCCAGCCAGCAAATGATTTGTCACCAGCAATTATTAAAAACTTTCCAGTTAAATCCAAGCTATAACCTCCTCCTTAAAAACAGAGAGGGCTGAATTATTATTTTAGGTTTCATCTGGGTCATTTTCAAACCATGAATAAAACATTTCCCTTGCACGAGTCATTCATCTGCACGAAACCTTCAACAAGGGTCGCAGAAATGGCCAGCAGAGGTGAAGATGTTCATGCAGATTTCGTGGTGATGGAAAAGCTTTTTTGGAGACAAGGGGAGAAAGCAGAATGTGAGAAGAAATCCATCAATGGAGGGGGGAGAAATGAAGTGCTTTACTCAAATGGCACCATGACTGAATCAGTCAGGGGGCTGAAGGCTTATTTCCAACAAAATATGTTCACCCAGCTATTAAGAGTGTCCTCATGAGGAATTCCTGCTGTGTGGGACATCAGTCACAGGCAAATCTCCTGGCTTCTATTGAAATTGCTGGGTGAAAAGGTGATTTCAAGTCTCCAGTGATCGTTACTGGATTACACATCAGGGCAGAGTGAAATGGCAAAGCTTTATTGTCTGATACTGCCTTGCAAAATTGGTATTAGGTTAAATCACCTTGGTTGGTCATAAATCAGAGACACGCGGGTGAAAAATGAATATACACAAGCCTTTATTGCTGTGGCTTTGTTTGTGGCTTTTTCCACTAATTCCTGCTTAAAATTCAGCTCTGGCTGCTGGGAAAGCAATCCCAAAGCCATCAGTGGCTGTAAGGACCTGACAGGAGCAGGGATTTGGGAGAGTTGCTGCAAATATTTGTGAGGGGGCGCTGGCTCCGCAAAAATCATGGAGGAATCATTTTTAAATAGAATTTACAGAATTTGCAGAATTTAACTGAAAAGCTCGTGTCTGGGTGGTTAATTCCTTAATCTGATGAGGATTTCAGGGGGAATAAATCAGGGAGTTGGACACTTGGACTCTTCCAAGCACGGGGCAGCCACAGCTTCTCTGGGCACCTCACAGGGGGGAATTTCTTCCCAATATCCCATCAATCCCTGTCCTTTGGTAGTGGGAAGCCATTCCCCATGTCTTGTCACTCCATGAACAATAAAACTTCATCAAAAAAATCAATTCACCAATGGCATCACAATCCAACTGAAGACACAAGCCCAGAGCCAGAAGCTTTCCTCTGGGCCTGTAGCTTGTTCTGGCTAATATTTAATGGTTTCAGGCAAAATCAAAGTAAGAAAAATAAGTTTATGAAGGTAGATTTAATTATTTTTTCTTTTATGTTATAATTTCTTGGGATATCAGGTTAAAATTCAAGAGTCTCCTCAGATTTTTGTGTATTTGATTTTGTGGTCACCGTGCAGGTTTTGGTAGTACTAAAAAGAGGTTTTGCCTGTAAGAATGGGGTTCCACACCTGACCGCCATAAAGAGTCATAAAGTCCACATAGAAATTATTTTTAAAACCCCCTTGCTATTAATTGGAGTGATATTATTTCTCTGTATGTTATTTCATTTGGGCTTTGGAGGATTAATTTGCTGGAAGTGTCTGAATTGCAGCAGAAATGCTGATTGTACTGAAATTACCTCAAATGAGCCAGACAAAAATGGGTTTTTACAGTCAAGCTCCTTTTGCTTCTTTTCTTTTTCTTTGGAAGTTTTTCCTGCTTTTCCACTTGCTTTGTCCTATAAAAATATTCAAATTCTAGTTTTTTTTAGAGACCTGGAAAATCTTAATGCAGTAAAATTTGATTTTAAAAACTCGGCTACACTCAGGGTTTGTATTGGTATATAAATACCTGTGAAGGGAAAGTTTGGGGGTAGGAAGTGGAGGAAATTCCATGGGAATGATCTGAACTAGGATGTACCAACCTCTGGTCTTGATTCTCCTGGTTTTTGGGGTTTTTTTAGCCATTATTCCAGAAACTTAAACAATCTGTGGTGCCTCTGTGTTCAACAAATCAATTTTTGTTTGTATTCGTGACTTTTTGCTCAAATAAGTGTCAGTAGTGATGACAGATTTATGGGATACAAGGACCTGCCAGCCATCCCGAGGCTTTCCAAGGATTTTTTAGCGTAATAGGGACGTGCTTCCCTATTAGTAGTATTATTATTTTTCTCCCTTACCTTGGCTCAGCTGGCAAAACCAAATCAATTTTACAGCTGCAGCCTGAAATCTTAATTCAAGCCCTTGGTTCCAAGCAGAGTTTTTGACATTTCCCTTCCTCCCCGTGTCAGTTTTTGGGTAATTGCTGCGTGTTTATGGAAGCTTTGGTTTGGAAAACCTGGGAAGCTGGAGTCCATAGCAGCCAATTAACACTATTTAACAGCTGTTCAAAGGGATAATTGCCTGATGTTAGCATCACCTCGCGTCATTTTTAATGCTAATTATGCCCAATTTACTCTCCCAAAACACGGGTATGTTTCCAAACGTGACAACTGCAATATTTGTGTTCCTGCCAGCTGCACACTGGAGCTGGAGGATTTTGTGGCTGTGCTGGTAAATCCGAATATTCCTTGTTGAAGGATCCTCTCCTGCATGGAGACGTTGTGGTGTCACATTTATCCCCTTCTCCCTGGGGATTTCTTGGTAGGATTGGAAAGCCAGAAGGAAACAAGCCACAAAAACTTCCACATCCCAGCAGAAGCTCAGTTTTTGTTAATTTTTCCAGAAAATTGGGAGAGCAGAGTAATTCCCATCCTTTTTAATGAACTTTATGCTGTATCTGTAGTCCTGTTCACTAGAAATTTCTTGGAGAATTACAAGAAGACATCTGTATTTTTTTTTAATCCAGTCTCTTGATTTCTGTGAATTCCAGAGATGTAATTTTTAATTTTTTAAAGTTTTTTTAAAGATTTATTTGCTCCATAACCTCCTGCTAACAGCAGCCTAAATTTTACCACTTTTATATAAATGACTTGTTCCTCAGCTTCTGTACAGTTTTACAAACTGAATAAAGCAGCATAAATTACCCATTTAGGAGAGGTCTTATTGAATGTAAACATTTTACATCCAGGATCAAATTGCGATAATTGCCTGAAAGGAAAACGCCTAAAACAAATGATGGGTCTTGAAAATAGAAATCATAGTTTCAAATAAAAATAGATAGAGAACCCTTCAGAAGCTGTGGTAAATGAAAGGTTGGTTTACTTGGGAAGTGGGGATTTATTAGCTTGGGTAGATTGTGATGAAAGATACCTGTGAAAATAATTGGACTCATTTTGGGAAAATCAGGCAGTCCATTAAAGCTGCTGCACACCACGATCACAGGAATGCTAATTTGGCTTGTAAATTCCTGTGGTTTTTAGCACTCCCGAACCAGCGTAAATCCCAGCCAAGAGAGGAGAATTCAGATCATCCGGAGTCTTTTGTTTGTGCATCTCAGCACCCCCAGGAAGATCCTTGTGTGGGAATGGATGCTGTGAATCCCTCTGAGGTTCCAAGCGCAGACAAGGACATATCAGGAGTTGATTACAATTAATTTTGGGGTGAAATAAGACAGAAAATGGAGTTTACAGTGCCCGACCCACACCCAGCCCATGTACAGAGCAGGATGAGTTGTGTGAGTTTTTGAGGCAGGGAAGCAGAGCCGGAATCACCAGTTAGGGCACAGGGAAACAAAATTCTCCTTTTTGCCTTTAAAGATGTAGAAATAATTTAGAGAGTTATAAATAAAATATGTTTTGTTTTGTTTTTAGGACAGAAAGAGGTAAAATAATCACTATTATGGATAATAGAAGCTTGGGTGGAAATGCTTCATTGGTAGCAATGTATTTTCTGTAGGTTTGATAGAGACAGGAAAACACTTTTAATCTTTTCAATCATGATTGATATCAATCATCTAAACATGCAATTACCCAGGTATACAATTAATCAAAACACTGTGAGATGAACAGAGTATCATTATTTAATTTCACCAATAAATGCCTCGACAGAATCTGCTCTCGAAAGATTTTTTTTCCAATTCTGGCTTCAGAATTGGTTTCAAAATAAGAAATGATCTCCCAGATGGAGTCATTTGTGAAAGTATTGCTGGTTTGCAGTGTGGGAATAGTGAAGCCTGTGGGTGTTGCATCTCCTGCAGCAAAAAAGGAACATGAACCTGTGGAGCCAGCCAGGAAAATGTACAGGGCGAAAGTCCAAGTGAAGAAAGAGTGGGTGAGGATGAAAATGTTGCACTTTTCTACATATTGCTGCACTTAGATTTCTTATAATAAATTATATTCCCTTTCCCAGCCGGGTCAGGGCTGAGCACTGTGAATACCAACCTATCCTGACAGCAAATACACCTGGAAATGCAGGACTAAAAATCTTTCTAAAATTGATTTTTAAATCCTTGTGCCTGTGCATTCTGACCAAACACAGGGGGTTTGTTGCCCTTCCAGTTTTTGAGCTCTGCTGTGGCTGGACAATTGAGATTTGTTGTTCTTGGTGCCAGGGAGAGAATTTTCTGTGTGGAAAATGAACAGTGAACAAAGAATGACTTTGCTTGGTGTAATTTTGTGGAGCAATTTGATGGCTTTTGAAGATTCTCTGTCATCCTTGAAGCATCACTTTCTGTGAGAGAATTTGATTTTGATGTTCATATTTTCAGAGCCCAGTCTGAGCTTGTACTTTCCCCTCTGCTCCACTCCTTACCTGGAGCACTGCTAGGATTTCCCAGGGCCTTCTGTTTATGAAATGCAGAGAAAATCTGAATCTTTCATCAAAATTAAGATTGACTTGTGCCTTATCTCTCTTTCCTCTGCATCTGGTGGATTTGCAGGTGAGGATTTTTTTCTTTCCTGGAGGGTGTAGGAATGGGAAGGGTTTTATTTTTAGTGAAAAATCCAGATTAATTCTGCTGTAAGGCCAGCTCATATCTCTAATGTAAAAAGTGAACTGGGATGGAATTGATTTCTGGTTTTGCTATAAACAGCACCATAAAATAGAGATGAAATTGAGAGGGGTGAAGTGCCTACATGGAAATATCTGTGTGTGTGTAATGGCTTCGAGTCGCCTATATATATATATATATACATATATATATATATATATATATAAAACATAAGTTTTGTAATAACAGGGTTTTTACAACACAAAAAAGATGTTTAAAGCAAACACTGACCAAAGATTTAATACAGGAATACAGGCTTAAGCCAGACCCTACATTTCATTTCTGCCTTGCCCCTCCAAGTGTATCAGAGGGAAGCTGTGATTCCTCACTGGAACACTGGGTTATTCCTGCAGTGCTGGCTGGAAATTAAATAGGCTTTCTCCAAATTCCTTTCCCAAGCTGAGTTTTGTGCAGGGCATGGTCAAATGCACATTGGAGCTGGAAAAGGACAGGCAGGAGCGTGGAGGGACCACCTGCTCTGCCTCAGTCCTGTCTGGAGCAGGGAAGTCCAGATTAATTGTGTTTATATTTGTATTTAACATGAGATCAGGAACAGCAGATCTGACAGAGCTCACCAGCTTCAGGGCTGGGACAGCAGACAGAAATCAAAGAATTCCAAGTGTAGAGCTGGGATATGATGCTTTCAGGACAGTTGCGAGGGAATTGCTGTGAATTTCCAGCCTTGAAATTTCAAAGGATGGACAGGGAAGTCCAGTTCAATGCTAAAAAATCCAGAGAGGTGGCCCTGCCTCTTGCTCTGATGGCTGCCAGTGCTAGGGTTTGTTGGAATTGCTTAAAATTGGGGAAGTGATGAAAGTGAGTTATTTCAGAGCCTGGAAATGCTGTAAAGCCACAGCATTTTGGTTCTTTGTCAAAGAGCACTGCAAGTCTGAGCATTACTGGTAAAAACAACACAAGAAAATGAAGGTTTGGGCTGTGGCCTCTTGTGTACACCAATGCATCAAACAAGGTATTTCCCTCTGGGTGAAAAAGCCCTGGTTTTAATAGAGTGGAGGAGAACCTTTGGAAGCTGTGCCTGGCACAGCCTTCATTAAATGCTAAATGTATTTATACTGATAACTTCAGCAGCGTTGCAACCTGTATTTTGTATTTCTGATAATGCTAGAATGGGAATATTAAACATCTCTATATTCTGCCCTTTGCCTCGACAGATGTCTTGGCCAGGATTAAATTAATTGCTAAATGTCTTTTCCTGCCTGACAGCTGGGATTTTGAGGCTTCAGAGGTAAATAGGTTTTGAAGCAATCCAATAATAGGCTTACAAGGCTGAGAGGCAACAGAGCTGAAAAGTGAAAAATCAAGAGGCTGGACCATTAATACCTCCTTGAAAAGTTAATCAGCCCATGACAACAGGCTGGAGTGGGAAGAGTGGCTGTGCTGAGGGGTTTGGCAGGTCAGTGTTCGGCCCCAAGTGCTCAGGTTTGGAGTATTTATGTAGTTATATGTTGTGTGGTAGATATTTGTAGTTAATTAACTTTGTAATGACATTGTGAGGTGATCTGAGCAGGTTTTCCTCAAGAGAAGGGGGTATATGGACTCAAAGTGCTCCTCCAAAGTTGGTTGTCACTGCCTAGCAGAGGTTGTAATGTTTAGCCCAAATTTAGGGTTTTTTCCTGTATTTTGGTTCAGTGCTGATGCATGATGGAGTTGCTGACTCCAAACACACACAGAGGATAATTCCAAAGGATGAGGAGGCTGAGGGTGGCTCTTCCAAGCCTTTTCAAGGAAAATCTCAGTGTTGGTGGCTGTGGTTTCAGTGGGGACAAGAGGAAAAGCAGAACATGAGAACAGAACATCATTATTACAAAGTTAATTAACTACAAATAACTACCACACAACACATGACTACATAATTGCAGAAATCGAGGTGATGCTGGAGAGAGGGCAGAGGCTTGGGGTTGTATCAGAGAAGGAAAGTGATGGGGAGGGTTAAAAAATTAATGATGGACAGAGAAAGAAAAATTTGGGGGTGACAAACCTACATGATAATGTTATTATTGAAACAAAAGTAACACTGCTGAGAGCCTCCAAAGCATTTTGCACCAACTGATAAAATACCAGTGCCCATCTGCAAGAGGGGCTGCTGGAGGTTTGTGTTCCTGTTGTCTGTCTCCATGGTAATTCAGTTTCCTGAGGGCTGAAATCCATTTGTTTAATTACAATCTTTCATTTTAATACGGCGGCGCCTCTGTGTCCCTAATTGCTCTGGCTGGTGTGCAGATGCAGAGAGCCCTTTCTCCATGAAATGGCTCCGAAATTCTGGGGGTGTTCCCAAGGACAACATTAACATCTGGAGCAGGGCTTGGCTCTCAAAGCTTCAGATGAGATATTCAGCTTTAAAGCACGCACCTGACTGTGAGGAACGTGAGCAGGAGGAGGTCTGGGAGCCTGGCAGTCCAACTGATGCCACTGAAGTGTGCAAAAGTGCAGAAATAAACCAGTCTGGGCTTTTTGGTACCAATTCAGGGACATTTGTGCCATTGAATTCCTTCCTTGTGGGTAGGGCAGCCATGAATTTCCACGGAGAGTGGGAACTTCCAGCCCTGATGGTGCTGGGAACTCATTTTTACCCCCACCCACCCCTTTTGCCACCTGTAATGAAAGACCTTGGGGGAAAATGGGATTTTCAGCAGGAGCAGGGATGGATGGAGCTGGTGGAGACTCTGAAATTATGATGGATTCTGCCTCCTTTAGCAGGAGAAATGTCTTGGCAAACACATTCCTGTTCTGTTATCAGCTCCTAAATTGTTTCTTCAAGGATTCCTCTTTGCAGGAATTGCAGGTGAATTCCCTAAAAAAGGGAATTTACCTCTGATCTGGGTAGGGGAGTGTCATGAGGGAAATGGCTCTGGGAGTGCAGCCCCTGAAGGAAGAGATTGTAAAATGTATTATTTTTATTAATTATTTGTTGTTGTTATCAAATCCTGTCATTTCCTGGCAGGTTGTAACCACAGTCTGGTGACTTCCTTTTTATTTGAATAACTCACCAGGTGAATTTCTACTTATGCTCTTTCTCATGTCCTTCTATTGAAAATAGTGGTAATTCTGGAAAACAGCTTTCAAAAGGAAGGAGTGAGCCTTGTGAATCTTAATTGATTCATAATTAAGTGTGGATCAGATGATATTCCCAGAATAATTTGTCTGGGTTCAAGTATGGTTTAAGTTTTGGGGTTTTTAATAGGAAAATCTATGAAGGAAATTTTTCTTTAGGGATTTCTGAATCCTATTATAATTATATTATTAATATATAATATAATTATATCCTATTATATATATAATTATATCCTATTAAAATGATATTTTCTTTAGTAATTTCTACCTGCTTGGATCTTTCCTGTAAATATCCAGCTTGGATGGGGATGGGACAGTGGAAGGTGTCCCTGCCCATGGCAGGGGGATGGAATGAGATGATCTTTAATGTCCCTTCCAACTCAAACCATTCTGTGATTCCATGAATAGCATGGGAAATGTTACAAAAATGAAGTATTGGAGGTAAAACTAAAGGAATCGTCCTCTCATTCTGTCACTTGCCTGGGAGAAGAGCCCACCCCTGCACAGCAGGGGAAAATGAAGCCCAGCCTAAAGCCATGAGTTATTCCAGAGTGGAGAACAGCTGGAAGCAGATAGGTGTGAGTTACTTGTGTCAATTTAAAATATTGCCCTGCCCTATTTATATTTTTTTCCTGTGGAATTTGCCCTAAAACTGTAATTCCTATTCTTAATACCCCTTTGGCTCTGCCTTGTGAGCCAAATATTGTCATGCCTGGGTTTGATTTCATGGCGCTATCCGGGGAGTACAAGAAAAACAAGGTTCCTTTGAGTTTTCTTCACCAAAATACCATCTTGTCCCAGTTATCCCGTGCTCTCCTGCAAGATCTGTGCTAGCTGTGCCCCCAGCTCTGTGACAGCAGCATCTGCTGCCAGCCTGGAGCTCAGGGTGGTTTGCCTGGGGAGCAGGTACGGCCATCCCCCCTCCAGATCCAGCTCTGGCCATCTGGCTGCTGGCTCCTGAGAGCAGGGAAAGAAGTCAAAGACCTGAGAATTGGCAGCTGGAGGGGCTGGGGAGTGGATGTGTGACTGTGTGTGGAAAATGCACTTTTCAGAGTTGCTTTCTGTGCTAGCCAGGGGTTTGTTTATTTATTTATTTATTTATTTATTTATTTATTTATTTGGGTTTTTTTTCCAGGCGGCGGGTTTTATTTTGAGTTTTTCACCAGCTGCTGTGAAATATTTGGGTTTTTAAATAATTTATTTATAATTATTTATATATTATTATTTTTAATTATTATTTATAATTTATTTTAATAATTATTATCATTACTATAGGAAATAATTAGAATTATTTATTTTATTATTTTAATAATTTATTATATCTTATTATATAAAATATTTTAATTATTAATTACTATTAAATAATATTATTTTAAATTATTTATTTATTAACAGTTATTAATATTAATATTTTGGCCAAAAGAGGAAGTTTTGTTTCCTTTTCTTAACATATAGCTGCACGTTCTGTTTTAAAAACTGTAAAGGAAAACCCAACCTTGTACTGATGGAAGTGTTTTTTCTTTTCTGTATGAGAACATGCAGAATTGCACACTTGGATGCTACATTTCATTCCAGTGGATCCTCTATTAGGCTGTATAAGATGGAAATAGAAGGCATTGAGAAAAATTAGTTGGGTTTTTTTTAGGGTAAAACAGGTGGAGCATGGCCTAGCCAGGCACAGGGCACTGATGCAGGTAAATCATGCAGATAAATGATAATTCCCCTGTCCATCAATTAATAAGAGGCATTTCTCCTCCATTTCAAGCTTTGCTTGGGCAGCTAAGACTCAGAAATCAAAACTAGTTTCTTCCACTGTCAATTATGATAATAGACCTTTGTCTTTTGCCTCTTCACAGATCACTAGCAATTTATCATCCACTTAATTGCATACAAAAAAATTCTGTTCAGCCTCGAGTTAACCAGGAAAGCAGATCCTTCCCTTTGATCCTGAGGATAGGAGTTGCAGTGGGGAATTTTCTCCTGCCTCAAAGCCAGACCTCACCTCATGACTCACTTGCTTGAAATGAGCACTGCTTAAACAAAAGAGAAATTAAGTCAGGAGGCCCATGTGAGGATGATTCACAATTCATATTAAAAATTGCCTCGTCATTTAGTGATATCAAACCAACGTGCATCCAGATCTTTTTGGCTTCAAACACTTCCCTGGTGAATAATTGCATCTTTCCAGCTTTGCACTTCTTTTACTCTGCAATTTCCAGGGCAGATGTGCCTGGAGGAAAAGCTCAACTCCGTGCTCTGGGCATTTTCTAATTAAAGGTTACCAAATGCTGGTTAGAAAGTTCATGAGAAGAGACAAAAAAGCTTTTCTGGGAAGTGGGAGAGGGATGTGAGAATTGGGATGGGATTCTTTAGGGACAGTGGGGGCCAGGTCTGGGTGATCCAGCAGCAGATCCCAATTTGAGGTGATGACTGGAAGCTGAGGGACTGAGGGAAGGAATGGGAGAAAGGCCTTGAGAAAGCTGCCCTAGAGCTGGACAGAGTTCCAGAATAAAGCAGGGATTTACCCAAAGGATCTCCTCCATGGATCCACCTTGGGCAGCACCAGAGCCCAGCCAGGGCTGCACCCAAGATGAACCAAAACGGCCCCAAAATGCACGAGCGCTGCCGGGGTCTGTCCCTGGGATCAGCTCTGCTCCATTTGCACCTTGCAGTTCATTGTCCCATTGCAGCTTTAGCCCAGGCAGTCCCACCCTGCTTGTTTTTCTCTCTCCAGCCCACGGGGTTTGTGCTCCTGGGCTGAGATTTGGGTCATTTGTCCTTGGTGCCCAGCTGGAGCAGGAATTGTTTTGTCACCCTGCTCTGTGCACACAGCTCACCATTCCTTAACATGAAGCTCAGAATCTGAAACATAAAAACTAATACTTAAGTCCTCAGGAGGACCTTTGGAGAGTGCTGTATCCATGGATGCAAGGACAGCATCCTGAGTATCCACCTCTCTCTTCCCAGTGTCCTCAGATGTGTTCAGTGCAGGCATTTTCTCCTCACATTGTTTCTACACACCTGAGCTCACTGTGTGTTCACTGCTGGAGAAATGATGTGGATATGTCAATGCAAACATCCCTAAAAATTCCCTTTGTCCTTTCCAAATGTCCCTGCTGTGCTGTGACATGCCCCTGGTACAGACTATGGATGTGTTGAGTCTCTAGATTTTACAGAATCCTGGTACCATTTTCCTTTTGAGACTGGAAACTCGAATTTTCCAGAGATCAAACCCCACAGCAATCTCTGTAAAAGGGAAACTTTTCCCATTTAGCTCAAGCTGGAACTGCTAAAAGTGCTGCAAAACTTTTCTCATTTAGCTCAAGCTGGAAGTGCGAGGAGTGGCCAAATGCCAGCTCGTAAACACCAGAGGTACCAAGTGAATAAAAGCCACCCTGAAGCAGAGAGGATGTGGAATTACAGAGCCGGGCACGTCCAGGTGGGCACCCAGGAGCTCTGGGCGTCAGGGAAGATGGACAGAGCCCACAGCACTGAATTTTACAGCCCTTGTGTAATGCAGGGGTTTACTGGGATGTAAAGCAGGGAATGGCTCCTTGGAGGATGGGAAGGGAGATGCAAAGTGCATTGATGTGAACAGATTAAAATCAGCCCCTTTGTATTTGTAAAATTAGTATTTGTTGGCCTGCCATTAATCTAGTTTTAAGTTGGTTTGTTCAGTAGCAGAGCACAGGGTTTACTTCTGACTCCAAAGTCACCAAAGGCCTTCAGCTTATATTAACACACAAAAAAGAACTTTATAATTTAGGTGGTTATTATGTGTTAGAGGGTGTCCAGGGAAGAGAATGGAGCTGGGAAGGGCCTGGAGCACCAGGAGGGGCTGAGGGAGCTGGGAAGGGTTTGGGGCACCAGGAGAGGCTGAGGGAGCTGGGAAGGGTTTGGGGCACCAGGAGAGGCTGAGGGAGCTGGGAAGGGTTTGGGGCACCAGGAGAGGCTGAGGGAGCTGGGAAGGGTTTGGGGCACCAGGAGGGGCTGAGGGAGCTGGGAAGGGGCTCCAGCTGGAGAAGGGGCTCAGCCTGGAGAAAAGGGGGATCAGGGGGGCCCTTGTGGCTCTGCACAGCTCCTGACAGGAGGGGATTTGGGATCTTATCCTAGGGAACAGGGACAGGAGGAGAGGGAACGGCCTCAGGCTGGGTCAGGGCAGGCTCAGGGTGGGCCTCAGCAGGAATTTCCTCATGGAAAGGGTGAATAAACATTGGAACAGACTGTCCAGGGAGGTTTGGAGTGCCCATCCCTGGACAGGGCTCTCAGTGCTCTAGTGGGGATCAATCACAACTTGGACTCAGTCTGGGAGATCTTTTCCAAGCTGGATGTTTCTCTGTGCTCCCTCTCTGTGGATGAGGCTGCCCAGAGAGGCCCTGGGCTCTGCTGTCTCAGCCCAACTGGCTTCAAGTCCTGTTCAACGTGAGCATTGACTTTAGGAGATGCCCCTGTGCACCCTCCCTTGCCAGGGCTGCAATCCCTGCCTGTATTTAATGAAATATGAAAGCTCCTATCTCTTATTCATGGCTGCTGGAAGCTGCTCAGCAGCAGCCTTCAAACACACCCCTGCAAGCACCTCACTCTACAATTCATGTGACAAGGAATGACATGCAAACATCTTTGAAAGTTAAGTATTTGTGTTAATTATTGAAGAGAGACATTCCAAGTGACAGAGTGGATGAATGCCTCCAGCCTTGTGGTGAGGAAAAGGAGACTTAGGGGAAGCTCTGGGAAATATTGAACTCTGGAAGTTGTACTCATTCCAACCCCCTGCTGTGGTCCCACTGTCCCAGGCTGTTCCAAGCCCTCTCCAGCCTGGCCTTGGACACTTCCAGGGATCCAGGGTGGCCTCAGCTTCTCTGGGAATCCCATACCAGCCCCTCATCACTCTCACAGGGAAGAATTCCTTCAAAATATCCAACCTTAATCCTCATTATTTTAAAAATGTTCCTCTTTCCTGTCTCTATCTCCTCATGGGAAAGTCTCTCTTTTTTACAAGCCCTGTTCAGGTCCTGGAGGCCTCACAAAGGATCCTTGGATTCTTCTCTTTTCCAGGCTGGACAACCTCTCTCTCCCAGCCTGTTTCCACTGTCTCCAAAGGTGCTCCAGGCCTAAAAATATCCCCCCACTGAGGTCATTCCTGCCAGTCCATGGGGTCTGTGCTATATTTATAAATACTGGAGTTTGGGCTCTCCTTCCAGCTGCTCTGAGGGTGTTTATCACCACATTTCAATGAGAATCCTCATGGAAACACAGAAGTGGACAAACGTCCCCAATCTTACTTTCCAAATTTGTGTAACAATAGAGGAAGAAGCTTTTGTTTCAAAGGTCTTATCAGCTGCTATTAGAATTTTTCACAAATAATTCTATGTGCTGCAACGCTGTTTAAGTTTCATTCCTTTTTTAATTCCAGCAGGCTGCAATATTCCTAGAAATAATAAAAAAATCAGAGCAGGGAGATCTCCTATGGCCAAAATTTCCAACTCTTACAGCTCCTTTTTGTTGAGCTTGTTTGAAAATCTCCCCTCTCACCACTACAGCTCCTTCCTGACACAATCTGCAGCATCTTTTGTGTCATCCTGCTCAAAATTGTGTCTTCCAGGGAAGGAAACATCCACTGGACATGAGAACACTTTCAGGCTTTTGTAGGAGCACAACAATATCAGGAACAGAGGAGATGCCATAGGGAATGTGATTTTCAAACTTATTTCTTTTCTGCTTCAGTGCTTTGAGTGAATTTGTTCCCCTAATTTGATTTGTTATGTGCTTGTTGTAGTTTGAAGCCTGGTTCCCAACAATTGTAGAAATATCGAGGCCATGTCAAGTAATTTTCTGCTTTAATTTCAAAATATAACTTCTTTTATCTGCTGGTGTTCAGTGATAAACATCAATATTGTCATCAAGATCACTCACAAGATAGTGGGGTGTGATAATAGTGCAAATTCTATAGTATTTATATGGAAAATTGATTGAGGGGTGGCACTGTGCAAAATTAGCCTGAATATTTACTTTGTGTTTTCTAATTAAGCAGTTTTCATTGCTGAATGAAAGCAATGAAAAATTCCTCTACAGAAAATTTTTATCATGATTCACTGTCAGCTTTTCTTCCTGAATTTCCTTCCTGAATATTAGAATGAAATTAATATTTTTGATCGTCCAAGGAGCTATAGATATATATTTTATAAATATATAATATATATATATTTACATATTTTTATATTTGTAATTTTTTTTTAAATCTTTCCACTAGTGAAAGTGCCAGAATCTGTGTGGTTGTTCTCCCTAAAAGAAACCTGATAATTTGATTTGGGTTTTTCAAGGAATTGAAGTCTCTGCATTGTTGTGTGTTTCTATATCCCTAAACAGAAATTCTGTGTGTTTATGACTCAAATGCACTTTTTTAATCACTGGCTCTTTAAAAAAGGGAACAAACCCAGATGTTTGTTCTCCTGGGCATCCAGTGTTGCTATTTTATTGCACTTTTAGAGGCAATAAAAATGTTGATTAAAAATGTGTTAGCAACTTCCCACACTGATACATTTTGGGGAAGTGTGAGGCAGTGTTATCTTTTCTGCTACCTGGCCTGGTGATGTTTATTTATAGATATCCAAGAAAAACATGCAGGGCTTGGAGATATTTAAATATTAGGACCCATTTAGGATGAAGTGGTGGAACACACGCTGGTTCCTGCTATCCAGAGGAATTTTAGCAGATGTCAGAGATTTATTACGGCCACAGAAATTTTGTGGGTTTCGAGGCAATGCTTTCCATTTATTTCAATAATAATAATGTTTCCCAAAGGATCCAGGCTGACCCAGGAGAATAAAATGCAGGATTTTCTCAGCCACGAGCACAGATTGTGCCTGGAAAAGCTTTTTCCACACCAATTTTTCCATGGGTTGGAAGCTGCTGTGTGCACTTGGGCTCTGTGAGGAATTTTAGCTCAGTTTTAGGGAAGTATCTGTGTGATTGGAATGCCATTAATGGAAAGGATTCCATATTTTTTTGATGTCCCCAAATCCCACATTTGTCAGTCTTAAAACTTTTTACAATTCCTGGGCATTCTGTGATTGCCAGCTTTTAGTGGGGTCTCCCAGGGGACATTGCCATCTGTGACTTTCTCAGGACATCCCTGAACCCCCAAATCTGAATTTGTAAAAATGCAGTGGGAGCTGAGAAGATTCCCTGGCTGGATTTCTGATTCCTTGCACCCCTAAATCCTCAAATTTGAGTTTGTACAAAATGCAGTGGGAGATGAGAAGATTCCCTGGCTGGATTGCTGATTCCTTGTGTTTAGGAGCTCCAGTAGTAAACAATTCCACTGCACCCACCTGAATTTACCTTTTGCGTCTTTAACATTAATTAGTATTAATTTTTAACTTATGCCTACCAGGCTGCTACTGAAAATCATGGAATGGTTTGGGTTGGAAGGGATCTTAAAGATCACCTTGATCCAACTCCCTCTTATGGGCAGGGAAATTTTCACTAGACCAGGTTGCTCCAAGCCCCATCCAATCCAATTTCCATTCTAATCAGTATCAATCTCAATTATTCCACATCCAGGGAATTACTGGAATCCCAACAAAACGATCAGTCTTTACTCACTTTTCTTCCTTTGCCATTGTACAAAAGCTCCTCAGTGCTGTGCTGGCTTTCAACAAGGAATGAAGCTCCAATTGTCTGTGAGGAGCTGATATATCAATTTAAATATATTTGGCCATTAATTAAGTCCCCTTCTTTTTGCATGCAAATGGATTTCTCTCCCGGGAATTAATTACAGAACAAATTTCAAGCTAATCTATCTTTGCAGTCCAATGCAATATTGTGCTATAAAACCCATTTTCTAAATGAAGCTGCTCCCATTTAATGGACTGCTATCAAATTTCTCTAAACAATTTGGCACAATCCAGTTAAACAAAACCAGGAATCTGCCTGGAACTCGCTTCTCAATATCCCAGTGCAGTGGCTCTGGGTGATAGAATTGCTCAGGGATTTTGGAGAGGAGCTGATGGATTCAGAGATAGTTGCATGGGGTTTTTTAAATGGCATATTGAAATCTGGACTTAATTTGGATTTTTTAATATTATTGACAGTGATAGTAATTTTTCCATGGGGACAGATTAAAGCCCATGCTCACAATTTATTTTTTTTTAATTCTACCATGTCCATTTTCTAAAATACTAAATCTTCCAATAATCCTTCTGTTCAAACTGATCGTGATTATTTTTCTCAGGACATGAATATCCTTTCTAGAGGAGTTCCTCCTCTCCTGGAATGAGGACTAATTTTAAAATAAAGTTTATCCACGTACTTACTTATATTTAGTAATGTCAGAAACAGTTAGGCTGGGTGAGACTTTACTTTCTGACTCATCCACCTTTCTTTAAAGGCAGGGAAAACTCTTTGGGTGTCCTAGATTGATACCAAAACCCCCCCAGTCTTGGCAAAATCTTATGCTCTGGAAGGGAATTAGGATGACTGTGTATTTTTTATTTCTTTTGAAATATTATGGAGTTGTCTAATAGTGATTATTGGTGGGAAGACCTCAGTAGTGCAGTGCAGGTGGAAATCCCTTCCAAGCCCCAGGAACGCCACCAGCCATTCCCAATCCCTTCCAAGCCCCAGGAACGCCACCAGCCATTCCCAATCCCTTCCAAGCCCCAGGAACGCCACCAGCCATTCCCATTCTCCTCCTGCCAAGCCCCAGGAACGCCACCAGCCATTCCCAATCCCTTCCAAGCTCCAGGAATGCCACCAGCCATTCCCATTCTCCTCCTGCCAAGCCCCAGGAACGCCACCAGCCATTCCCAATCCCTTCCAAGCCCCAGGAATTCCACCAGCCATTCCCAATCCCTTCCAAGCCCCAGGAACGCCACCAGCCATTCCCAATCCCTTCCAAGCCCCAGGAACGCCACCAGCCATTCCCAATCCCTTCCAAACCCCAGGAATGCCACCAGCCATTCCCATTCTCCTCCTGCTAAGCCCAAAGGACAGGGAATTATCAGATCTGCTGCTCTGGAGGGATGGCAGCACAAACACCCAGTGCAGCCCCTTCTGTCACATCTGGATCTGTCTGAGCTCACTGGAAAACCTTTTTCCCCCATCTGATTTATTTTGGCTCTGAGCATTGACCTTTAGGCAGCTTTATCAAGTGGAATCACTCTCCTGATCTGCTGCTGCTTTTTAACAGCTTTCTGTTTCACTTGTGTTTTCCTCCCTGGCAAAGGTTAAGTGGAGGTGACCCCAATCACATTTCTCTTATTCCCCACTTCTCTCTGCCCTGGCACCTCTCTGCTCCAAGGCAGGGTTTATCATTGCTGATCTCATTTAGTTTGGGCAATAACACAGGATCTGCTCTTCCATTTCCTTCCCCATCACTCTCCCAGCCCCAAAGCTGTGTCCTCTGCCACTCTATTATCACTCTTAGAACAACTCCAAGTGAGTGACTGAAAGATTTGTTTGTAAATGGGTGCTTAAAGCTGTTCTTTAAAGCACAGTTCATGGCAATTCAGCACTTGTTGCAGACAACTTTTATGAAAAATCCTTTCCTTAGGATTTTTCCTCCTGAGAAGCTGAGAGGCCTCAGGAACAAAATGCAAACAATGGTTATCTGCTGCTGTGGAATGCAACAGGTGCATCTGGGATTGGTCTCATGTGGTTGTTTCTGATTAATGGCCAATCACAGTCAGCTGGCTCAGACTCTCTGTTCAAGACAGAAGCTTTGTTATCATTCCTTTCTATTCCTTGCTAGTCTTCTGATTAAATCCTTTCTTCAATTCTCTTAGTATAGTTTTAATGTAATATATATCATAAAATAATACATCAGCCTTCTGAAACACGGAGTCAAGGTCCTCATCTCTTCCCCAATCCAAGAACCCCTGTGAACGCCTTCACAAGCACTCACAGTTTTTTGTGGAGCTTCTTTCACATAGGAGTTTGTGCAGTTAGCTCTGCTGGCCACCTTCACTTATTAATTTGTGTTTTTTACCTGCCTGGAGAAGAGGAGGTTGTGGGGAATTGCAGAGCAGCCTTTCAGGGTCTGAAGGGGCTGAGAGGGACAAACTCTTCATCAGAAACTTGTTATGGGGAAAGGAGGAATGGCTTTAACCAAAAGAGGAGAAATTTAGGTGGAGATATGGATGGAATTGTTCTGTGTGATGGTGGCAGAGGGTGCCCAGAGCAGCTGTGGCTGCCCTGGATCCCTGGCAGTGCCCAAGGCCAGGCTGGATGGGCTGGGAGCACCTGGCACAGTGGCAGGTGTCCCTGCCATGGCTGGGGTGGGAATAGATGATCTTCAAGGTCCTTCCAACCCAAACCATTCTGGGATTTTATGATTAAAATAAACGAGGTAATACCACCTGAGAGCAATGCTCAGTTTGTTCAGCTGTGCTGGCTGTACCTTGTTCCAGCAGCTGAAAAGTTTCAGATTTATTTCTCCTACTTTGAGGAAAGTACATTTCTTTCTCCTACTTTTCTTATCAGTACAAAAGTAAAGTGAAATCTTGCACTTTTATTTCTACTGTGGGGCAAAACTACCTCGAGCCTTGAGGGAAAAAACCCTGAGGGGTCCAGGATATGCTCTGCACTCACCTTGGGGCAGTATACTTTAAGCACCTTCAGACAGAAGTGATGTCTAAAAGAACAAAAATAAAAAATCTCCATCTGGTTTAGCCTTGAAGACAGGCTCACAGAGCATCAGGAGCTGTAATAAAGCTGGAAGTTTTAGTAGTTATCTGGAGAAGTGAAAGGGTTGAAAGGACAGAGCAGGGGATGGTGCCCTGGTGAGAGAAAAATAGCTTTTCTCCAGGACACATTTAAGTGTGTTGTGACCCCAGGAAATTGTGGAAAAGCAACTAAAATGCAGCTTAGCATTGTGGTTGTGATGTAAAACAGGAAATAATGCTATTAAAATATGGATCTGTGTGAATAAATGCATAAATACAGGCAAATACATGTATATGCACATATTTATTTGCCTGAAGGGGGTACCAATGGAGATGAAACTGCTCAGATGCTGCTCACCAAATATAAACAGAGTGGAAAGGAGGTTTTGGCTTTTGCAGGCACAGGAGGAATTTGTGGCTGCAGCTCTGTGGGGTAATGTGCTGGTCTGATTTCTCAGCTCTCAGACTGCTTTGACAATTTTATAGCTGTGGCCTCTGACAAAATGGAAGAAAAGGTCATTTTGCAAAGCTGGAAAATGAGACGTGAAAATGGTGAGGGGACAAATTGAGACAGACAACAGTCAGCAAAGAGAATGATGGATTGTTTAGGCTGGAAAAAGCCTCTCAGACCAAGTCCAGCCATGACCCAGCATTTCCAGCTCCTGCACTAACCCCACACATTTCTGAGCCCTCCCAGGGATGGTGATTCCAGCACTGCCCTTCCAATTCCTGACACCCCTTTCAGTGCAGAAATTTTCCTTAATGTCCAACCTAAACCTCTCCTGCACAACTTTTCCTCTTGCTCTGCCTTCCATTCCCTGGGAGAAATACCAACCCCACCTGGCTGTGCCTCAGCTTTGACCCTCACAACTTTCCTCAGCAGCTGGAAATCTTTATTTTCCTTCTGTTTTTCCTCATTTCTGGTCAGTGTTGGAGTGGTGCAGAGTGGGCAGCAGGAGGAAGGAGGGAAGATGCATCAGGGAGCAGAGGGATGGACTGACATGCACAGAGTGACAACAGCCAAATAGTGCCAATCAGAGCCCAGAGCACCCTGTGTTTAGGAAATAAACTGCTTTGGGAGGTCGAAAAATGAAACAAAACACAGCAAACGTGAAGGATATTTTCTAAGCAGAAAGCGGACTGGCAGACGTTGGGTAGAAAGTAATTGTAATTTCATTTTTAAATGGGATAATGAAGTGTGTGCCTTCAAAAATATGAGAATTACCTCCTCGTGCATAAATGGGCAGTCTAAATAAGACTGAGAACTTTGTGAAAAGTCAAATTTTAAGCAGAGCTTCTTAAAATTAGATATTAAAAAGTCTGAGAATATGTGTGAGAGTTTGGGTTGTTTGTAGTGAATCTTTGGTTTCTGTTTTTTAGGTTCTGTTTCTTCTTCTAGAAGAAATGGAGTTGGATGCAGATCAATTGCTGCATAAAATCATAGAATGGCTTTGCATGTAGAGATTTGGGTTTATATTGCTTTAATTCACAATTTTTTTATTAAATCTATTTGTCCTGTTCACGAAATTTGGTTTCTGAGGCCTGAATCTAATTAAAAAGTCTGACAGCAATTTTACTGAATATCTAATTACTAAAATTAGTAAATCTTAGAAAATATGTGCATGCAGCCACCACTGATTCCAACCTCACTATAATTTTAATTATAATTGGTGGAGCTTACCCAGAATTGCCATATCTGTCTTGATTTGCATGAGAAATTTTGGCCAAAAGAGGGGATATAGGTAAAATATCCAGTTTGGATGGAAAGACCAACCTGCTCCTAATTTGTCTCCTTTGAAAGCTAAGAAAAATTTCCATAATTTCTTTACAGATAAACTATGAGAGACCACTATGAAATTTTTTAAAAAGTGAATTTTAAAAAGAAAATAATATACTCAACTCCAGCATTTCCCCAAGGAATGCTTTTTATCTTCTTTCAAAATACATACCTGCATTTAATTTATTTAAAAGACCTCTTTGATTTTCCACTCTTTCCCTTTGGAGGAACTTCAACCATGAATGACAAATCAGGATGATGAAAAGTTTTCTTATCACTTTTAGACCTGAAGGGTAATGGATGTTTCAAGAAACAATACCAAAAGCTACTTGAAAGGCAGAATTAAAAATAAATAAAAGAAAAAAAGATGAGAGAGGGAACCTCCCCTGTGGGTTTATGTCCTTTTGATTTATCTGCAAGAAAAGCTGAGCTCTGTGACAGGAGGGAGAAGGGCTTTAAGTGCCTCCTCTTAACCTTGGGATATTCTGAATTTTCAGTGGTAAGTGCATGGGATAGAACATAAGAACTTGTTGGGTGATAAAAATCCGTTTTTTCTTTTAGTCGCTGCTGGTCTTCTCTGTCTTCTTTCTCTTTACAGTTTCCATCAATAAATGCAAAATTTCTCCTGGAATGAAGTCATCCTGTAATAAATGGGGGTTTGGGTGTTTTAAGGATATTTGTGCAATGAGTGAGGCATTTGTAGGATTTACCTGTGCACTTTAGGGATATAACTGCCATGAAGGAATATCCTAAATTTGCAGGATTTACCTGTACACTTTAGGGATACAACTGAAATCCTAAATTTATAGGATTTGCCTATGTACTTTAGGGATGTAACTGCCACAAAGGAATATCCTAAATTTACAGCTGATGAGGAGCAGTGTGACGGTGCTCACAGGGGTGCCAGGACGAGGGAAGAGATGAGAATCTTGACTCCATGTTTCAGAAGGCTGATTTATTATTTTATGATATATTTTATATTAAAAGAAAATTATATACTAAAACTATACCGAAAGAATAGAAGAAAGGATTTCATCAGAAGGCTAGCAAGGAAAGGAATGGAATGATGATAAAATCTTGTGACTGACCAGAAAGTCTGAGCCAGTTGACTGTGATTGGCCATTAATTAAAAACAACCACATGAGACCAATCCCAGATGCACCTGTTGCATTCCACAGCAGCAGATAATTGTAATTAATATAATATACTAATAATATGTAATATATTAATATAGTATATATTATTAATATATACTATATTAGGATATATTTATATAATATATATAATTTATTAATATATAATATATTATATATAGCTATAATATATTAATATATTTATAATTATAAAATAAACAAGTTTTCTGTAAACTTTCTGAGGCCTCTCAGCTTCTCAGGAGAAGGAGCTAAGGAAAGGATTTTTCATAAACATGTCAGTGACAGAGCAGCTCCCCTCATCACCCTCCCAGCTGAGCCATCCCAAGCCATTGGGAGGATTTTCTCTCTTTACAGCTTTGAAGCTTTAAATTTCCCCTTGGCCCTCCCAGGGGCTGGAATTTGGTGCTGCCCTTGTGGCTGTGTGTCCATCCCCTCTGGGTGGTAGGAATGGTCTCTGCATGCAGGAAATGTCCCACAGCGTTGTGTGTTCTTCTCATCCATCACCAAGCCCTTCACGACAGCACACACTGCTATGAAATGAGAGGAGGGAGAATATTCTGCCGCAAAAATCTTCCCCAGGTCAGGGTGAAGAGATACACCCAAACAGAAGTTGGGATGCAGAGCAAACTCTTCTTTTTGGGTGTGCCTCTACCCTGACCTGGGGAAGATTTTTGCAGCAGGATGTTCTCCCTCCTGTCATTCCATAACAATGTGTGTGGTTGCAGAGGGCTTGGTGATGGAAGGGAAGAGCACTCAATGCTGTGGGCCATTCCCTGGATGCAGAGCCCATTCCTGCCCTGTTTCCCAGCTGGGATCCCGGCCGTGTCGGGCTCACACCGAGGATCCCCCACCTGCCTGCCCTTTCCCAGAGCTGCTCACAAAGACTCATTTCATTCTAACAAGGCAGATGACATTTCCAGCAACCCTTTCCAAGCAGATTCCCTGCAGGAAACTTGAGGAGATTTGATCTGGGCCTTGTCAGTTTTTGCTCTCTTTTGCATCTTCTTTGACCACTGGCCCCTAATTTGGTTGGCCCCAGGGGTGTCCTGAGCCAAGGAAGGTTTTTTGGTGACAGCTGTGCTGCTGCTGTCCCTTGGCTCCTTGTCCAAACACTTGGCTGCACTTTTGCTTCAACGGAAGCCGCAAATGAACTAATTTGCATCTCACATCAATTATATTATTTGGAATAATGAAATGTCTGAGTGCTTTCGTTCCCAAATCAAACTGTGCTCCTCCAGGTGAGAGAGATTGTGCTGCATGTTGGAAATATTGTCTGTGCCCCACTCCTGAGCTCTGGCATTTGGGAAATCAAACCTGAGAGCCCTCAGAATTCCAGCAGAGACTCGCTGATGCTTTTGACTCCCTCTCCCATCGTGTCAGTCCTGCCAAACTTCAGACTTGCTAATCAGAGCAAAGGGTTTTCTTTGCTTTGGCTGGATTTGATTTACTGTCCTGACATGTAAAATTCATCTCTTGCCCTGATGCCCCTCTAGTTTTACATAAAGACTCCAGAAGCCAACACTTCTGCCATTTCAGACTAGCAGGCCTTTGTCTGTGTAATTTTTGGCTTCAGTCTGCACACAGTGAGGACCCAAGGAGAGTATTGCTTGTTAGCCATCACCCTCATCAATAGTGACAGTATTTTAGTTTGCATGCTGATGCTATTGATTAGATTTGAAGAACTTTAGGACTAAATTCAGAATCTCAAAGTATCTGAGAACTACTTTAAGATTCTCTCCTAGTTTTGATTTGTTGTTTGAACTCGTCTTCCCTTTCCCCATCCATATGTTGGATGCTCCTTGTTTCCTTCCAACCATTCAAATTATTCAGGCATAAGAATTGAATGCCATTATGGCTCAGCTACAAGAGTTTTACATTAGCCAAAATATGAAAAGCAGATTTATAGCAGTTCCTATAAAGCCAGAGATGGTAAATTGTATTGACGTGCAGTGTTTAGGGAAATCTTTCTTTACCAGTGTCCATTTGTGCAATGTAAACTGATTCCTTTGCTCCCCTCTCATGAGAGCATGTTCCATTCAGGGAAATACATTAAGGTTTAAATTATTCAGCGTGCTTTGCTTTGAATGCTCTCAAATCAAATTCAAATCTAGCAAATAAATCCCTCCTTATGTATTAACAATGGAATAAATACGAGTGTTTTGCCAACAGAAATTATTCTTCATCTGGATTTTTCTGTTTGTTCCATTTTGACTTGTCAGACCAAAGTGGGACTCAGAGTTTGCTGTGCATCCCAAATTCTGTTTGGTTTGTGTCTCTTTACCCTGACCTGGGGAAGATTTTTGTGGCAGGATGTTCTCCCTCCTCTCATTTCATAACAATCTGTGTTGTTGTGGAGGGCTTGGTGATGGAAGGGAATAATACACAAGGTTTGTGACATGAACTTGTAGTGGACTCAAAGCACTCTCCAGAGTAATGGGGGAAATTCTGAAGGCAGTTTGGCCTGAAGATAACTTCTTTTATTGTCTGAATAAGTGTCAAAAACCTGAGTAGATGTGACACTCATAGTAAGCTTTTGTGGGTATGATGGTCAAAGGTTGGACTTCATGATATCAGAGGTTTTTTTCCCAAACCTTCATGATTCTTTAAGCAGTTTCTTCTCTGAAGACCTCAAATGTTACACAAGTTACAGGAAATGAGTAACATCCCTAGAACTCCTCATGGTAGCATCACATTTGTGATGGATTTCTCAGTAAAATTGGTTTCATAGGAGAAGGTGCTAGAGAGCAAAAGGCAGGGCAGAGTGAGGGGTGGAATCTCCTGAGCTGCTGCACCAGTCTGAGATGGTCCCACTGTGGCTTTGGACCTCAGCCTTCAGCTGCAGACTTAAAGATTTCATGGCAACTCTGGATTTTATGGAAATAGTTCAAGTTTAGAGTAGCTTAAGAGCTAGGAAGGTTTTTTGGGAATCATTTTTTCACCCCTTGAGTGAGGGGTGAAATCTCCTGAGCTGCTGCACCAGTCTGAGATGGTCCCACTGTGGCTTTGGACCTCAGCCTTCAGCTGCAGACTTAAACATTTCATGGCAATTCTGGATTTTATGGGAATAGCTCAAGTTTGGAGTAGATTAAGAGCTAGAGAAGGTTTTTTTTGGGAACCCTTGCAGACTTGTGACCAGGAGATATTTGATTTTCAGTCCCTGTATTAACAAAGCCTAAACAGAGAGCTGTGGCCTCTGTAAATGGGGGTGATTTATGACCTGCTAAACTTAAGGAAGAATTTTTAGGGTTTTCACTGCAGATGTGTTTATTCCGTGGGCAGAAATCCTGGGATTCCTGGGATGAGGATGGTGGAGCTGGGAGTGCTCTGCATGTTGCAGTATTGCCACTATAATTACTCCCAACTGCTTTAGTGCCTTCTTTTCCTCCTTTCCCTGTTTTCCATCTGAACAAAATTTGCTGCCCTTGAGTCTCAAAAATTGGTGTTTTGCCGTGTAGAATGAACTTCCACTGCAGAGAGGAGGTGACACCTCTGCCTCATTGGTGTTAAACAGATTGTTTGATGTATCCACCTTCATTTCCTTGAGCCTCTTACTGTCAGCTTTTATCCTTCTCTGACCTTCTGACAGTTTATGCAGAGTTTCAAAGCTAATCATGTCTGCTAGAAATCATATGCTGTGCTTCAAATCACTCCAGAACAGGTCGGAATTCAGCTGGAAAATTGAGGAGACTCGGTTAACTTTATGCAGCCTCTTAACTGCGTTCCTAAAAGGGTAAAATATATGTTGGTTTTATGGGAAATCTTTGTACAACGTTTCACTTCCCTTCCATGATCAGAGTAAGGACTTGTTCTGCCTTTGTAATTCCATAATAATCCATGGATTTTCAGTCAGTTAAATGAATCCAAGCTGTGGAGAAGTCTGATGGTGTCTCAAGAGTGTGGGAGTCATTGGAAGAAAATTGAAATCTGGGATAGGATTGGAGTGTTTGAGGTTTGTGTTGGAGCAGCCCTGGGCAGGGTGTGATAACCCTTCTCTGCAGTGAAAATGACTTGGGATACACATTTTGGTTTGGTTCCAAGTGTCCATTTAGTACAGAATGGATTTTATTCCCTTTACCACATTGTGTCCACACTCAGCACAAGACTCCAGCTCGTGTTCCCTCTCAAGAGCCTGGTGCAGACACTCCCAGGGGCAGGAAAGGCTCTGGCTTCTATTTCAGCCCCTCAAAAAACAAAAGAGACATTCTGAGTTTATCACAATCTCACTCTTTTGGTATTTATTGATATTGGAAGTGCAGACAACATCAAAAGTTACCAATTTTTAATTCACAGCATTTATCTTCCATTTGCTTTTTTGCCCCCCCTTCAGTTTCTGCAGCTTTAAAACATCTCCACCTTGCTATAAATTTGGGGTTTTTTAAAGGTATCATTTTAATTACTTTTGATAAGGAAGAAATCCTCAGGCTCATTACTAAAACCTAATTCCTTCCTTAGTGAAAAACCTGATTATTCACTAGCAGCTCCAGTCACCTGCAGAATTTTGGGGGCAGCCAGCCCAGCCCAGGCTCCCCAGTCCTGTCCAGTGGTTTTTCCTGTGGAAAACAATGGTTTTCCTTGGAAAACCCAGTGGGTGCAAGAGGTTTAGTCCAGACTAAACCCCATTTAAACCCCATTTCCTGAGTGCAGTTGGGGCAGTTCACAGCAAGCCCAGAGTCCTGAGGCTCTCCAATTTCTCTCAGTGAATAATGAAACCTCATTCCAGTTTCCTTCGTGCCCAGAACTGCACAGGAGCCTCTCACAGAGCTGTTGGGGGAATTTGGCAACAGCCCCACAGCCATGAAAAGGAAAAAAACCTTGAAGTGTGTGTCATGTTTGTAGATGAATTTTATTTTGTTCAAATACGCAACAACTCTTTCCAGGTATTGTCCGTAGGTTACAGGCTGCTCCCTCTTCAATATTGCCACGGATGTGAATTGCACCTTGCGGTTTTTTCCTAGTCCATTCACTGCGGTGGGCACTGAGATTGATGCATTTTCTGATTTTTATTTTTTTTATTAAGACTGTAATATGTTGGCCTTCCTCAGGTTCTTACCCTGACACTCTGATATCTGTCCCTTTGTTTCCAGAGTGTCCCAAATTGCTCATAGCCACAGAGATATCACTTTGCTTGCTCTTCTCTCCTGTATTTATTCCTTCTTTAGGGCACTATTGTTGATGCTCACAGGTTTTAGTGTCACATTTTTGCTGACAACTCCCAAATCTATTTTTCTATCTGTACCCACTGACTCTGTCCTGGCTCTCCCTTTGCTGTGCCTGATTGCCTTCATGATATTTCTGCTCTGAATTGATGCCATCAAACTTTCTCAAGTTGAGTTGTAGCTTAAAGAGCTGTCTCAGTATTATTTTTATATCTGTATTCTTTTTTTCTATTGACTTTGGTAGATGCAGCAAAATCTCTCATTATTTCTTCTAAGATCTGTATCTAATATCAATAAATTGTTAGTGTTTCATCATGGAAGTCTTAATAGCAATTAGTGTTTAATAAACTTACAGTCCTCATAATCAAATCAATTAATACAGGCAACTGGAATTTCTTCAGTGGATAAGGATGTAGACCTGTTAGAAATGTCTGTCTGTTTTGAGGGGCAGCTCAACATAAAAGTTTAAATAATAAAATTCAGGAAATCTTTATGGGTACAAGAACCAAGCCTCCAAATCTGCCTGCCCAGCAGATTCTGTGTGTGCCACATCCCCCTGGGACTCAAAAGAGAAGTGGCACCCTCAGAAATTCCTGAAAATCCAGGAAACACCTGAGCTGCCTGCAGAGAACATCTGGTTTGGAATTCTATTGCTGGAAATTCAAAGCACTGGGCAATAAGCCCAGGATCCATAAAAATGAGTGGGAATGACTGTTCTGGAGGGTTGGATCCAGGGATGGGAGGCTTTAGGGAATGACAGGGTCTGGTTTTTGGGAATTCATGCACAGTCATCCAGAAACACTGAGAAGCCTGATGAATGTTCCTTTCTAAACTATTTTTCTTTAAAAACTCCATGGGTTTAGTTTGTAATGCTGAGGTGATTAAATCCAAGTTCTATTTTATGATTTCCTGGGTGGTTAAAACAAATTTTCTTTACATTTTTCACCTTTGCTTCAGTCTTTATCCTTATCTCCTCTGCTGCTCTCTCCTCTGTCTCAAGGCTGTAACAGAATTCCTTATCTCATCGCCCCCTCTCTGTGCTGTGACTTCTGAGAAGAAAAGGTTGATCTAACTTTTATACTCTTTGCTTCCATGGCAATTTTCTCCTTCTGGGGCTTCTCTTTGGCTTCCCAGCTGTGGGATTAACATCCAGCTCCTTCTGGAACACTTCCTTAGACTTCCATTGTACTTCTGAACATCCAAGCTCAGGACTATCCAGGCTTTATGATATTTGAATACAATCAGAAAAGCAGCTTCTAATCAATATCAGATGCCTTTATTACTCCAGGAATTATGCTTAAAATAAGGAGTTTAGAGGGAAAGGAGTCAGGCTTGGGAGGCAGGAGTTCAGGGTGGTTTAATCCTGTTCTTTTGAGGAGAGCTGGAGGGCAGAAGTTGTGCCCTGCAAGAACTGGCCTTGTTATCCTCCTGAAAACCTGGAGGGGTGACATGAGGGCAGAGGGAAACCTCTTCATGCCTGGAAATAACCACAGAAAAGCTTTTATTTCTGCAGTGAATGGCACTGCTTGGGAGCTGTTCCTGCAGGGACAAAGGGAAAGTGACTTTTGACCTGGGCAGATAGTGATGGGGAAAGATTTTCAAGTGAAGGAGGAGAGATTTAGATGGGATTTGGGGAGGAACTCTTGGCCGTGAGGATGGAGAGGCCCAGAGCAGCTGTAGCACCCCTTGGATCCCTGGCAGTGTCAGGGCTGGGAGCAGCCTGGGATGGTGGGATGTGTCCTTGCCCATGGCACTGGATGGGTTTTCAAGTCCTTTCCAACCCAAACCATTCTGTGATTCCATGATTTCTATGATCCAGCTTCCATCCTTTTGGACTGGACGTTGGCCACCTCTCCAAATGTACAACAATTAAGCCACTTCTGGTCGGTTTGGGCAGTTGTAGGACTGGAAATCTCCCCAAATGGTAACCGAATTCCTTCATCTCAGCATCAATTACTTCACCAGCATGCTTTACACTTTCCTTTCTCCAAGTTATCCCCCCTCAAACTTAACTTCTCATGAATTTACACTTCATGGCTTCCAAAAATGACAATGACACAGCAAGCACTTGGCTGCTGAGCAGATCCCAAACCGATGGCAATTGTTTGGAAATCCCTGGAATTTAATTAAACCGCATTGAAGCGCCGCGGAAAGTGACGGCTGGAAATGATCTCGACAAAATGTTTACAAATGGGCACATAAATCTGGTGTGGAGCTGGGCTCTTTGCAATGCTGGGCTCGTCCCTGTGCAAAGGCAGCTTCCAGCACAGCCTGCCTCTGATAATTGCATTTTGCCTTAATAAACACAAATGGGACGGATGCTTATTTTTAATTATGTTAGTGCTTCCTTTTTTGATGCATCTCACTAATGCTGTGCATAGAGGGATGCTTGGCTTTTATATTCCATGGAGAACATCTCCACGTTCAGAATTAGGGATGGTTAAAAGGAGGAGCAAATTTTTGTCCTTTTTGTGTAAAATTTAGGGCACATTTCAAACCTGTTTTATCCTCGTGAGATTTCTTCAAGGGAATGGAATTTACTGTACATCAGAGGGATGGTTTGTGTTTAATCAGCAGTTTCCACTCTAGGTTTTGTTCACATGACATGTGTCACTGTTACGTATGAAAATATGGGAAATATGGGATATCAGGGTGTGACAGGACACAGGGAAGGGCTTTCCAATGCCAGAGGGCAGGGATGGGTGGGAATTTGGGAAGGAATTCCTGGCTGGGAAGGCTCTGGCACAGGTGCCCAGAGCAGCTGTGGCTGCCCCTGGATCCCTGGCAGTGCCCAAGGCCAGGCTGGATGGGGATTGGAGCACCTGGGATGGTGAAAAGTGTCCCTGGGACAGGAACTGGATGAACTTTAAGGTCCCTTCCAAACCATTTTGTGATTCCATGATTTTAAGGGTCTGGATCTAACCAAAAATCTCTATTTTCTCTCTGCATTTTTCTTTGTCTGACACATTTTTAAAGCTGAGAGAGTTAAGGTTAGACACACTTGTACTAATGGGCTTTTTCACAGTTTTTTAAATACTTTCCTAAAAAAAAAAAGAAAAGAAAAAATAAAACTAGTAGAGCAGGATGATGCCAGGGATCTATCAATGTAAATTGGCTTTCTGGGTTCAAATTAACTTCTCAGAAATGTCACAAGACAGTCACAAGTGAAAAGCAGTTCTGTCCCAATTAGACAGAATTTGCTCTTAGTTGTTATATTTTAGGGTGAGGGAAAAAAAAAAAAAAAGACATTTAAATTCCTTATTTTAAGACATAGAGTAAGAAAAATTAGTCTTTCAAAATCATCCATAACTCTTTCCATCCAAAGGAAATGAAAAGGAGCCCAAACTTTCTCCTGGAGAGTTTAGAGGCATCACTTTTTACTTGATTTGTGATCACAGAAAACTTTATTGACGAGTTCAAGCTGAGGTCTTGGAAGGAATGCTGGGATCTTCATCCTAATTTTTATCTATTTTTTTTCCTATTTTTATCCCCTACTAAGTTTATTTTTAGCTGAAGTTGAATTTTGCTGTTGTGTCTCTGCAGCCTTTTATTGTTATTATTTCAGGTGTGAAAATCCCTAAATATTTGAACAATTAAATCCATAATAAAAAGAGGAAATGCAGTGATTTCCAAATGATTTTCCAGTGCAACAGAGAGCAATATTTGGGATGAGTAGGAAGTTACTCATGGGTGTATCTGCCAGAGTTTTGCTCTTTGTTATCAGCACGTGGGGCTCTTTGTATTCTTTGGGGATTTGTGGGAATTAACTGAGAACTTGAGTGGTAGGATAAAAGGCCTGTTGTACAAAATTCCTTGAAAATCTGTCAGAGGAATTTCTGCAATTCCATAAAACTCCAGGGAGTTCATTGTTCCTGCCCCAAGTGCAAAACTGGGGCACTTAAAAAATTGGGTTAAAATGTTTTGTTAAACAGTCATGAATACTCCTCTGTTTGTTATATGTGTTATTACATAATTTTCATAATGTATTCACAGGGAAAAAAAAATGGTGCCATTCCCCAGTTTTGATGGAATTCCTCAGAGCACAGCAGTGCAGGGTGGTTTATCTCATTATCTCATCAGACCTGGGATCATATCAGCAGCAATTTGGATTAAACCAACGTGCTCCCTGAGTCGAGAGACCTGGCTCCAGAAATGCTGAATTTAAAAGTTATCTGGCTTTGGTTAATTTTCCTGGCTTGGGTAAAAATTAGTTTTGATTAAGAAAAGGGTTTTTCTCTCCTTTCTCCCTAAGGATTGGGAAGATTCTAATCCTGGAGTGTGCTGGAAGCTGGGAAGGGCCTCAGGCCACTTTTGGGGCAGCAGTGCCAGGTGGAATTCACGTAGAATTCAGGTAGAATTCAGCAAATGCCTGAAAATCTTTTTGGTTTATCCCACGTGAGTGGGGAAAAGGGAAATATTGCCTGCTGCTAATGCTTGTCACTCACCTGCCACGTCCCTGTCCTGCTTCCAGCCCTGCTGACCCCCTGTGCCCCTCATCCCTCCCCTCTGGATGGCGTGGTGGCCTCCGGGTGAGCCCCCGTAATTCCATCCACGCTGGGATGCAGAGGTTAAGTGGGAATCCTTTGGCTGGCTGTCAGAAGCAAATTTCCTTCCAAGAGGCAGCTCTTAAACGCACCTTGGGAAGGAGCTGCTGCTCATCTCCGTGGCTGATGATGGGCAGTGCTTAACGCAGCAGCTGGAATGTGTTTGGGGTTGGGTTTTTTTTCCTTTCCACTATTACTGCACTTGCGTGGGCGCAGCTGGTGAGAGAGAGACGGTGAATCTTGTTTCTTGATTCAGAAGGCTTGATTTATTAATATATGATATAATACATTATAGTTATACTAAAAAGAATATAGAGAGAGGTTTGCAGAGCAGCTAAGCTAGCTAGGAAGAGAGAGAAAAGAATCCACAACAAAGTTGTGCTCAAGGACTCAGTCCCCTGGCTTGCACTGGTGATTGGCTCTTAATTATAAACATAGAAAATGAGCCAATCAAGGTGTTCCTGTTGCATTCCACAGCAGCTGATAACAATTGTTTACCTTCTCTTCAGGGGCCTCTGGCCTCCCGAAGACGCAGAAATCTGAAAGAAAGGATTTCTGTGGAGAAATGTCTGCGACATTCCACAGAGGGAATTTTCATCTTTCCACATCTGGCAGCACGCAGTGAACTCACACAGCCTCCCATCCCTGTCTGCTGGCATTTCATCGCTGACAAAAACGCTCTGACGTGCCAACACCGGCAGCGAGCACCGAGAACAAAATGTGTTTACCCTTTTAGTGTGTTTTATCAGCTCTATTGATTTCCTGATAGAACGGCCCCAAGATCTCTCTGTTACAGAGCAGAGCAGCCTCACGTGTTCCAGAGGCTTCTCCCATGTGCTCCACTGGGACAAATCCCAGAGCCTGGCAGGGATAAATCCTGATTTCAGGTGCTCTGGTGTTGTGTGTCCACAAGGAAAACTCTTGGAAATGTGATTATTCCCGGCCCTTCCAGGGACTTGGAGCAACCTGGGACAGTGGAAAGTTAATAAATATTTCTGAGTCCTGGTAATGAAGTTGAGAACTTAACTTTCGAGCCACAGACTTCATTTAATCCATATTTCTCCAAACATGCTCCTTTATTAACAAATATCTACTGCTGGCCCCTGTGACCATAAAAAAAAAAAGCTTAAAATTCTCCAACATAACTTTTTGCTGCTCTCTTTTTCTTTATTGCTCAAGATTTGCAGTAGCAAAATATCAAGGTCCAACTTCCATAAACATAAGGATTGGAGGGATTTTGGGGGGATTTTTTTTTTTTTTTTTGCAAGGTCTCTTTAGGCTTCTGCTTTTTGGTGCAACAAAAAAACCAAACCAACTTTCAAAATCCTGGAGAAATTTGCTGATTTTCAGCATCCAGGCCCAGCAACTTTTAGGGGTTTGTGATTTTAAGGGCAGGATTTTTAATTTAGCAACTTTCATGGCTAAAAAGACACACTAAGTCAAATATATTTAAAGCTGCAAAAGGTTAAATATATTTAAAATTCAGAGATTTAGAGTCTTTTGAATTTCTGTCTACAATGGATCTCTTTAGGGACTGTTATCATAACTGTTGAGAACTCTCATTTCACGAGTAGGAGTCTGATATTTCCTTTTTATGCAACTCCTTTTTTTTGCTTTGGTGGCTCAGGATCAGGCTCTGAGATGGGAGATAGGCCTGTGATAGAGGGTTATTTTTGTCAATAGCAATCCTGGGTAATGAGATGTATCTCTTGGTTTCATTTGAATTTTAGAAGACGTTTCAAGTTATTTTTAAAAACTTTATCACGACTGTCTGAGAGGAAAGATAAGACAGAAAGGATGTGGAAACTTTTAGAAACTCTGCTTGGGAGATGGATGAGATAAAGGGTTTGAGTGTAAGTGGGGGAATGAGCCAGTGTCATGCCAGGAACTGATAATATAAATATAAATAAAATATAAATAAATATAAATAAAATGTAAAAATATAAATAAATAAAATATCAATAAAATATAAATATAGTTATAAATATAATTATAACTATAAATGTAATTAGAGTATTAATTATTTCAGCAATTCTTGCTGCAATATGAGAAAAATATATTTTTTTTCACGGCCCATTTCAATTCTGCCAGCTCATGGCTCCCCTGGAAGAAGAGCAGGGAGAGAAGGGATCATTCACAGCTCACTTCCATTGAGGAGATATTCTTGGTGTCAGCTGGTTCTGGGTTTTGGGTAAGGAAAGTTTTCCCTCTAAATCGTCACCTGGGAATACTCACTGAACACTTTTAACTGGGTTTTTGTCACTGTTTTAAGGATGACAGGTAAACCATTGCCATTAATGTGAAAACCATCAATATCACAGGGAGTTTTCTTCACTTTTTACTTAAATTTCTGCTAAAAATAAATTTGTGTGCTCCAGTGGGGCCACTGGAGCTGCTGGTGGCTGCTGGCCAGTGGGACACTCATTTAAGTGCAAACTAATTCAATTTTCGTTTCACTTTTCATTTTTTCATGCAGCAGCTGTGGAAAACATGGAGAGGGTGTTAATCGCTGATTGTGTTGAGAGGTGACAGTGTTTGTACAGGAGGGGGGATGCAAAGATCTGCGCACAAATAAATAGAAATACACGCATGGAAGGCAGCACTGAACCCACCTGGGCTGTGCCATGATGGAAATGTCTGCTGGCTCCTCTGCTAAATATCAGGGAGGTTTGGATATCAGGGAATGTTCTTCCCCCAAGGGTGGTGGGCACTGCCCAGGGAATGTCCCAGAGCTCCAGGAGAGTTGGGATGCACAGGATGGAATTGCGGGGTCTGTGCAGGGCCAGGAGCTGGGATCATCCCTGGATGTTGTCCCTTTCCCCTCAGTACATTCCAGTATTTTTGCAGACTGATGTATTCATGGATTAAGCCACAGCAGAGGTCAGTTTAATTAAAGCATGAGACTAAAGAATGGTTTTCTCCACCCAGCCTTGCTTTGGGCTCCCTCCTGCCCAGGTCTGACCAGCAGCTGGACCCATCTCCATGTGCCAGCAGATGCCAGGAGGGATCCAGCTGGTTATTAATAACCCCAGACCTGTCAGACATGAAGCCCACACTCAGTAATGAGCACACCCTCCCTGGCAGACTCTGTTGCACAAAAAAAAAACCAGCCCCAATCCCCTCCATATATTAAATATACACTTGAGAAACATGACCTAGCAGTGCTCCAGTTGCAGGCATATGCTGCTGAGAATATGCAGCAATTTCAGGCTCCATCATATGTTCTCCAAGGAAACCCACTGATACCTAATTAGGGACAAGATTACAAATGATAATGACAACATAATGAATTACAGAACCTTCATGACTTATTAGCAGAGCTTCCTGCTCTGCAGTGAGACACTGGGATGGGATGTGAGGGGAGCTTTGGGGAGAGCTTTGAGTGGCATTTGCTGGTGGATTCCAAGGCAGGCCAGGGGTGACGCCTTGAGGAGGCTGAGCTAGAGCAGAGGCTGGACAGAGTTAAAGAGTAAAGGTGAGAATGATTCAGTGGCACAAAAAGTTCTGATTCACACCAATTTCACAAAATACCCTGATGCTGAAAAGGTTCTGATGGAGGAATTGGGGGGTGTTGGTGCAGGAGAGGCTCCTGGTGCTGCCTTGTGCAGGCTGCCCTGGAGCAGAGGCTGGGCAGAGTCCCAGAATAAAGCAGGGATTTACCCAAAGGATCTCCTCCATGGATGCACCTTGGGCAGCACCAGAGCCCAGCCAGGGCTGCACCCAAGATGAACCAAAATGGCCCCAAAATGCACGAGCGCTGCCGGGGTCTCTCCCTGGGATCAGCTCTGCTCCATTTGCACCTTGCAGTTCATTGTCCCATTGCAGCTTTAGCCCAGGCAGTCCCACCCTGCTTGTTTTTCTCTCTGCAGCCCACGGGGTTTGTGCTCCTGGGCTGAGATTTGGGTCATTTGTCCTTGGTGCCCAGCTGGAGCAGGAATTGTTTTGTGTCCCTGCACTGTGCACAGAGCTCACCATCCCCTCATGTGAAGCTCAGCCCCACACACTAAAGCAGCACAGAATGTGAAACATAGAAAAGCCAAACCTGAGGCATCAGGGGAATTACAAACTGGGTGCATCTGGTTTTATCAGGATGGCACAAGTTCTTGTGCCTGCCATGGGTTTTGTGAAGTTACAGCCAAACTGATCCTAATGATGGGACTTCCTCAGCTTTTGCCATCTCTCTTGGTACCATGGTGTCTGCTTTCCCAGTTATTACATTTCCATGATCCCACATTTTCCTTTTAGCCCTAATTTATTCCATTGCCTTTCCTGCCATAACCTACAGGTTAAGAACGCACAAGTAAAATTGCAAAGGAAAGGAATTCTGATGTTTGATAAGGCCAAGATTGCATTTCCTATCACTGCTTTTCCTCCCCTTTACCGTTTATTTGGTTTCAGGCATGGGCAAGACCACAGTGTAATAATTGTAGATAAAATGAAGATTAAAATCTCAGTGTTCTCTCTTCAGTCATAAAATTACTGTTGATTTTAAGGAAACCATATTTAACCCCTGGTATGCCCCCAAATGCCACGGGGGTGACCCAGGCAGAACTCTGTAATTTTATAATTATCTCCTACAGATAGTTCTAAATTCACTGCTGACTGGAAAAGTTGGGTTTCAGTTTGAACAGCTTAGCCAGGATTTCCTTAAGTCTTGCTAAGCTTTATTCACTTCTTGTATTACTCAGCAATATCTTGGCAGAATTAGATACTGTGGTTTTCAAAACTGGAATTTGTTTCAACCAAAAAACTACACAGGTGGGGTTTGAAAGAAAAGGAGAAAAAGACAAAACAGAGTCCAAGGAATTTATACAGTTTTCCTTCCAATGGTATATGATGGCTAAGCAGACAAGAAACGTAATGAACACTCAGTAAATTAAAAGAAATATTGTATTTGTTTGCCTCATTCAAAGTCAATTTAAACCAAATGTGTTTTAGCCACAGGAGGAGAAAAAGCTCTTTGTCATTGATGTCAAATGCAAGACCTCTGGTCATTTTAAGAGAGGTGAAACAAAAAAAATTCATTAAACCAGTACATTGAACACAAGCAAAATATCAAATATCTGTGTGTGGATCTGTAGGGTTGTTGGCAATGCTCTGGATTTTACTCTCCATGGAAACCAACATTTTATTTTATTTTTTTTATAAAAATTGAGCCCTGAAGTGTCCCTTTCAATGAAACGTCACTCTCCTCTTGTGGAAACAAACCTTTGCAGGCAAACAATGTCCTGTGAGCCCTCCTCTCCCTGATTTCTCTTAGGAATGGGAGGAAAATCTTTTGCCAAATCCCATTTTTAAGTTTAGTTTTGCCCCTTGATTCCTGGGAAATACTTGGCAGGTGCTTTTCTATCATTATTCTTCCCTGACAGCTGGAGCCTCGCCTGGCTTGCAGGGTTTGTCCTCGTTTTCCCAAATCCAGAGTGACTTGTACAATTCCTGTGCCAGGAGCGCTGCATTTTGTAATAATTATTAATTCCTACTTGAATTCTGTTAGGAATAAATGGGAGTTGAGGAGCTGTGGGGCTGGCATCAAAGAGAGCAAAGAGAGATCTGGTTTAGGAAAAGGGATTATCTCAGGGTATTCTGGGGACATTAAAAAAAATCTTCAGAATTCTATTCTAAAAAAATATTCCAGATCTTAACCACACTTAAATTCCTGCTAAAATAAAATCAGTGTGCTCCTCCAGATCCTCTTGGAGCCATTGGTGGGATAATTTCTGCCAGTTGTGACTTTCTAAAATATCTTTGAATTTCTTTTACATAATATAAATCTAGCTTAGAAAGTGGTGTTTCCAATATCTTTTGTGTAGATTTTAGATCAAATACTTTGAATAAAAAAGTAATCTGGAAATTTGAGACAGGTTTAAAATCAGTTTGTTACTGTGGGATGGTTAGAATCATGTATCCAAGTGTATATAAAACTAAGGAAGAAACAAAGAGTTAAAAAATAAGGATAAGGAAATGATTATTTGAACTTTTTTAATTTAAAGGGGGAACATGTGGTGTGAATTCTGTAGAAGACTGTAATTATGATTTGAGTTATAGTGAGCTGTGAAATTGTTGAGGCTGCAAAGCACCCAAACCTATGAAATTTCCTTTTGAGCCAGTGTGCCACAAATTCACAGAGGAGCGGATCTGATCTCTTTTCTAATGTACATGAGTTACAAAAAAAAAATGAAGATATCGAATTCTACTTGCTGGATTAGAAAATAGAAATAACTGGAAGAGTGTTCTGATATTCCAGGCACTCGAAACCCAAGAATTGAGTGTAAGACATTGATTTTCCCTTCCAGTAATCGTTGCTAAGAAAACGAGTTTATTAACAAAAGGGAAGGGAATGGATGGATGTCTGCATGTCAACCCAGCTCCTGTTGAAATATGTGATGGTTTATATTGATAAATAGATGGGCAGGGAAAGTCGGGAAACTCCAAGGCAGAATCAGTAATTTCCTTATGAAATAATGATTAGATTTCCCAAAAACGCTGCCATAAAAGGGTTTCACTGCAGTGCAATGAGAAGTTCAGAGCTGGAAGCCTGGGATACCTGCAGCCAGCAAAAAAGCAGGCTCAGACACCTGCAGGTGTTTGTTCAGCATGGTTTTTAATTCTGTTTTTACATCTGTTCTGCAACCTTCCAGGCTGCTCTCAGAGCTGAGGCAACAGCTCCAAATGGCTGGAGTGGAAAACATTATCTCTGATTCCGAGCTGGAAAATTGAACCAGCGGGTGAGCACAGGTAGGCAACTGCTTTATGGGAAGAGCAAATGGTTCTGTGATTGCTGAGCTAAAAGTGCTTCTGGAAACCAGAAATGTGGAAGGAAATATATAAGAAACCAATCACGAGCCTTAGCAACTCCAGGCTCACAGTGCCTTTATATTGGAAAGAAGTAATTTTTAGGTGTGCTGAGGTTCAATTTCCAGTTTTTATTTAGTCCTTTCATTCAGTCTATTGTGTAAAAAAAAAAAAAAAAAAACATATAAAAATCCCTCTGGCGTGAATGGAGTGGTTTCTCCTTTCAGTTCTGTTTGTTAATCATTTCATTAAACACCCCAAATATTTAGAGAATGAAAGGACACACTTATTTCTGAGTGTGCAGCTGGGTGGGATCCAGGGCAAGTTGAGATGATGCTTGAGGGATCCTCCTGAGTGAGGTTATTTTCCTGGCAGAGCTGCAGGGAGGATGGAATTCAGAGCCGTTTTTGCAGGTTTTCTGATGGAACATTTCACACCTATTGCTGGGAAAAGAAAGAATTATTCAGCTTATGCTTACTGGAGCTGATGTATATCCTAAAATCAATTTGAACACGTCTCTGGATTGAGCAGCTAGAGAGGCTTTACATGCATCTCAGTGTTTTATTACTGCTTCAATTTGCAAGGTTAATTTGAAAAACATGCCCTCAGCCTAATAATTGAGACTTTTTTTTTTATTTATGAGGGTTCTTCAGTGATTTGTTTATTAATCCAATTGCAAACAGATGGTGGTGAGTTGGGTTTTATTTTTTTTTTATTTTTTCCTGGCTGTGTTTCTCTCCCATCTGACCTCATTCGGAGGTTTCCCAGTCAGCTGAATGGGGAAAATTCAGGTTAGACTTGAGGTTCAAGGGAAATCCTTGAAAGGAGATGGTTCATGTGCAAAGATGGCACAGGAAGATGATGATTAACAAAAAAACACCTGAGATTTCCTTGTGGACACAGAATGGTTCACACCTGTTCCACAGCGGGGTAAAAGGCTTTGTCAGAGCGAAGCTGAAAAACTGAAAAGTGACCCAAAAATTCCATTTTCTTTTCTGGTGTGTTTGGTGCTGTGACAGGAAACTCAGTGGCAGCAGATGCATCTCCCTGTCCCCTCCAAATATTTTCCTAATTGAACAAACCCTGACATTAAAATATTTAAGAGGAATTTACGCTGCATGAGGTGAAGTTTCTCCTGTAATAATTTTATTTGCTGGGGGGTTTTTTTGGCATTACATGAAGACAGATTGGATCAGAGAAGTCCAATCAATCTGGTACCTGAGCAATTTTACCTTATAAATGCAAAGTGCAGAATTGTTGAAATTCATCAGCTTTTTTTCCCCCTCATTAATACTAGAGGAAAAAAATCCAATCAACTTTGAAAAAGTTCAATACTATTTTATCTAATGAAGAATGCTCATGCCTCATTTATTGCTGGAAAATTCCTTCCCTATTAAGTAGCTGGTAGCTTTTAATTATAATTTTTCTTTAACAACCAGGCCTTTCTAACATTCATCCTAATAATAATAATAATAATAATAATAATAATAATAATAATAATAATAATAATAATAGTATAGTGATAATATTTTAAGAACCAGGCCTTTCCACCATTTTATTTTTGTGCTATCATTATTGATGATATTATTATTATTACCATTATTATTATTATTATTATTATTATTATTATTATTATTATTATTATAGAACTAGGCCTTAGCACAATTTCATTCTTGTACAATTATTATTAATAATAATAATAACGATAATAATAATGATAATAGTGATAATATTTTAAGAAACAGGCCTTTCCACTGTTCATTCTTGTGCTGCTATTATTAATATTAATATTTTAATAATAAGGCCTTTCCATCATTCCCCCAAGCTGGTTTTTGCAAGGACACAGAGCTGACAGCCAGGACAGGTGAAGGTGGTTCTGGGAAAGGTTTTTCTGGGTATTTTTGAAGGAAACCTCTCTGGGCTGAGGATTTGGGTTGGTGTTGAGAGTTCCTGCTCTGAGATGCATCATTGTTTGATTTTTCTGTCTTTGGAGAGTTGCGGTGACTGTGGGATGTTTTATCTTCCCATAAATTTCAATTACTGCTTTCCCCAAGCAGCTGCAGGAGATTTCCAAGAAGGAAACTGCTGTGACCTCGCTGGGTTTGCTCAGAGTGTTTCACCAGCCATTAGGGGAGGTTCATGATTTAATCCATTCTCAACTCTTCCTGTAAGTACTTATATTTTCCACTTAATTGTCTCCATTTGATCCTCAGCAGTCCTTCAGGAGACAAAGTTATTGGACCATTATCTAGTCATGAGGCATTGATTTGTGCTATATAAAGAATGTATGGATCTTGCTCTTTTCAAATGGGAACACCTCTTTGTACTTGATCTTGCAAAAGGGAGAAGACTTTTCCCTCTGTGAACTTCAGGCTGAAATCTGTCCAGATCACAATTTTAATTTTTTTTTTTTTATCAATATGCTTCCTATAACACACCATTAGAAATGGGATTTGGATTTTCTTTGTGACCTTTGAATGATGATATTTGGAGTCTAATGAAGTGATGTGCCTAAAAGAAGAAGAGAAGGGCTGTTTATGGGATGGAATTGGATTTTGTTCAAAAAACATTGTGTTAAAGGGAAGCTTCCAGTGGATGTGACAGAGGGGATTGGCAAAACTGGGTAAGCAATTCTGAAGGTTGGTGTCTGTCACAGACATCTTTTATGAAAAATCTTTTCCTTAGGATTTTTCCTCCTGAGAAGCTGAGAGGCCTCAGGAACAAAATGCAAACAATGGTTATCTGCTGCTGTGGAATGCAACAGGTGCATCTGGGATTGGGCTCATGTGGTTGTTTCTAATTAATGGCCAATCACAGTCAGCTGGCTTGGGCTCTTTGTCGGGGCCACAAACATTTGTTATCATTCCTTTCTATTGTTAGTTTAGCTAAGCCTTCTGATGAAACTTTTCTTCTATTCTTTTAGTATAGTTTTAATATAACATATATCATAAAACAATAAATCAGCCTTCTGAAACATGGAGTCAGATCCTCGTTTCTTCCCTCATCCAAGAACCCCTGTGAGCGCCGTCACAGGTGTCTGTGGTGTCTCCTCAGCACCATGAGCTTCACAAGGGTGAGCCACAGCTGCAGTGAGTCCTGACAGAGTGTCAGGAATTCTGGCATCCCCCTGCCCCAGGAATTCAGCTCAGAGATCAATCCCCAGCTGGGATATCCCCCTGCACACAGCTCCTTCCCCAGGGCACTCCCTGCCCTGGCTGCAGGGACAACTGAAATGTGCTTTCCCACGGGTTTAGAGCAAATGTGGCATGTTATTTCCATTCCATGTGAGGGTGAGGTGCTGGCAGGGCTCTCATATTTTACCCTCATCAGCTGATGACCAAAAATTTGTCTTACAGGTCTATTTAAGTCAGAAACTGGTGCTGGTGGCTCTCCACCCTCACAGGGAGCAATTCCCAATATCCCACCCATCCCTGCCCTCTGGCAGTGGGAGCCATTCCCTGTGTCCTGTCCCTCCATCCCTTGTCCCCAGTCCCTCTCCAGCTCTCCTGGAGCCCCTGCAGGCCCTGCCAGGGCCCTGAGCTCTCCCTGGAGCTTCTCCTCTCCAGGGGAACATTCCCAGCTCTCCCAGCCTGGCTCCAGTCCTGCAGCAGCTCCTTGGCCTCCTCCGGCCTCTCTCCAGCAGGTCCATGTAGGCTCTTCCTGAAAGTTCTACCCCAAAAATCACAGTTTAAATCAAAATGGTGTCCTGATGGTTGCAGTGGGGCAGAATGGGAACCCACGAGAGAATCCCCTCATGGATGGCCAAATTTATGGGCACAGGCTCAGCCTAACAAAGCTAAACAAGGAGCAGAAAGAACACAGATGTGTCAGGCTGAAAGAGCAGCTCCAGTCCTGCTGCCTGTGGGAAAGGATTTCTGTGAAGGGCAGGGAGCACGGAAAGGGAAAGGAAAGGGGAAAGAAAAGGAAAAGGAGAAAGGGCTCCCTGGGCCTCCCGAGATTGATGGGAATGCTCATCTCCAGCTTGTGACTAATTAACGTTCACCACAAATCCTCTGATTGTCTTTGGAGGCTCTGCAACATCCCCAACCCTTCCCAGCCATTTGTTCCTCTGCCTCTCTCTGAGTTAATATCCAGCAAATCCATTTGCGGCTCCCCTGTGATTGCTCACGAGGCTGGAGGTTTGTTTAAGGCATTAGGAGTGATGTTCCTGTTAATATTCCTCCAGCTGAGGTGGCACTGAGAGGCCACAGGCAGAGCCTGAGCTAATCCTGCCTGGCACTGGGCATGGGTGCAATTTCCAGTTAATGTGAGGCTGGGTGATGGTGGAATGTTGCAGTAAGGTAGAAAAATTAGAAAGAAAAATTATAAAATCAGGCCTGCTCTGGCTGGGCTGTCATTTCTTCTAAGCCAAGGCAGCCCTCTGCAAGTTCCCATGTGGAAGCAATCCTGTGTGAGCAGTTCATTAACACAACAATCCATTCCTGGGAAAAACAACCAGCACCTGGATAAACTGTTTGTACACCCTGAGAAAAATGAAAACTCTCTCTCACAAACAACTTTTCAGCAGGTACACACTGGGGTTGGAGTGACCAATAAATACAGAACAACAACTTGTTACTGACCAATAAAGGGATTGGCAAGAGAGCTCCTGACCAATGGGAGTCACACACAGGGCTGTAAAACTGGATAAAAAGGAGTTATGTGAGTAGAAAATGGGCTTTTTATTTATTTTTATATTTTATTAATTTATTCCCATAGTGGAGTCCCTGGAAGTGCTCCAAGAGTGAGTGGACGTGGCACTTTGTGATTGTATTCAGTCAAAGGTTGGAACTGATGATCCTGGGATATTTTCCAGCTTTAATGGTCCCAGGAGTCTTTGGCTGTGGGGACCACTGGGTCATCACCCCCAGCACAATTCTGGTTAAGGATGGAGTTACCAAAGGAAGATCAAAGAGTCCCTGCTGCAGGCTTGGCTCAGTTTGTGCAGGGGATTGTTTGTACAACCCCATCCCTTTCCTCCTTCAGTCCCAGGACTGTCTGTAATTCCTGCCCTCCCTGTGCCGCTGCCACCTCTTGCTCACTTCCAGAGCTAACCTGCTGCCACTCCTGCTTTCTCTGTTTTTAGAAGATGAAGGTGAGTTTGGATGTTTTTGTGCTGTATGAGATGGGTAATGGCTGCATTTGTCCTGTTGTGCCTCAAATGCATCACAGCAATTTAAAAATATTACCAATATTCGCAGGCATGCACATTACTCCAAACACATCCTGATAAATTATTCATGTTTAATGTATTTATTATGCCCTGGTACAGGCACACCAGTAAAGTGAATCATGTTTTTAGTAAAAGCAATATTATTTTATGTTCTTCCTCCTTTGCCTTTATCACTAATTTTGAGAATGTCCTTGCACAGTTCAGCTGGGATTGGGATTTAACTGGGAACTGAGACTTTACGTGTTTTGGAGCTCATTTTACTCTATTAATGAGTGTTTCTGCTTGGTTCTTCAGTACAAAATGCTCATTATAAGAAATACCACATAGATTTGGTCCCTGAATTCCTGAATTTCACAGAATCAAGGAAGGAAAGGGAGCACAGGGATCATCCAGTCCAGCTGCTGGCCCTGCCCAGGATACCCCAACAATCCCACCCTGTCCCTGGAGCATTGTCCAAATGATATTTTCTGCCTAAAATCCATCATTTTGGCCCACCTGCCTCCCCCAGTGCCTCTGTATCCTATAGATCTCATAAGCAATTCCCACCAATCCATATCCTCCTTCCCCAAGCTGAATTTTCTGCATTCCAAAATCCTCTCTGTTTCTAAATTTATGACCAATGTTGCTGCTGCACTTTTCTAGGTTGTTGTTTTTTTATCTGGAGTGCTTTAATTTGCTACCAGTGCAAATATGTCTCTAACTACAGCTGAACTCCAGCTGACAGCACCTTATGCTAATGTGGCAAAGAATAAAACCACTTTGTTATCAAGCAAATAATTCGAAATACATAAAGAAGAATTCATTATAATCTTGCTGTAAAAGCAATGAGAGAAGGAAGGCAGCTTTTCACCTGGCCATAAAACATGGCAGGAGGAGCTCACCTCCCAGCACCATCACCCAGGAGTAAACCATGCCATAAAATCAGCCTTGCCATCCTTAATTGCTTAATTAACACTGGATTTCGAAGCAGGATTTTATATTAGCAATGCAGAGATTCACCTGAGATAAAATGTAGGCAAGTGAAGTGATTTTTAGTTTGTTTACAGCAGACCTCGTGTCAGCCTTTGCTGCAGCTGTCATTGCAAGGACCAGCTGTGGCTCCTGGTTCCAGCCATCCCAGGGCAGGACAAGCCAGAGTATTCTGGATTTCTGAGCTGCCACCCTCCCAGGCATTTGTCTGGAAAAGTGATACCATCAGCATGGAGCAGCAGGGATATTTTAGGGGAATATTTATTTATTTATTACTCCATGGTGTCACCATAGGATGGCATCCAGTGATTCAGGATCGGTCCAGTAATCCAGGAACAGACACCAGAAATGGGACCCAGGTAAAAAATGTCTTCAAATGTGGAGCTTAAATTAATTCAGTAATTAATTAAGTGCTATGGGGCCTTTTCCTGAGAGGAGCTCTGTGTGGTGAGGCTCTGGTTGCATTTGTGGAACTGAGGTGGAATCTCACAAAGTTATTTGTTCCCTAAAATTCCCTGAAAAGAAATTGGGGCCAGGTGGGAATCAGTCTTTTCTCCCAGGTAACAAGAGGAAACAGCCTCAAGTTGCTCCAGAGGAGTTTTGGATTGGATATTAGGAAAAATTCCTTCACCAAAGGAATTTTGGAATCCTTCACTAAAGAATTTGGAACAGGGAGCGTTGGAGTCACCATTCCTGGAATTGTTCACAAAATGTGTGGATGTGTTGTCTAGGAACACGGGTTAGTGGGGAACCTGATGACTTGGAAATCTTTTCCAACTGGAATAATTTTGTGATCACAGCCTGGAAAGGCTGTACAACAAGTTATACTTTAATTTTCCTTTTCTTGTTTCTGTGGTGTGGTTTATCGTGGTTTGCTGCAGTGTGGTTTATTGTGGTTTGATGTGGTTTAATGTGGTGTGGTTTACTGTAGTTTGCTGCGGTGTGGTTTATCGTGGTTTATTGTGATGTGGTTTATTGTGGTTTGATGTGGTTTAATGTGGTGTGGTTTATTGTGGTTTGATGTGGTGTGGTTTATCTTGGTGTGGTTTATTGTGGTTTCGTTGTTGTTTTTGGGGTTCTTTGCTTGTTTTTTTGGATTTTTTGGTTGTTTTGGGCACAGTGAACCCAGAAACTGAAAAAGAAGGCTCAGACTCTCCCAAAGCTGTACCACTTTACAATATTCCTGCTCAGTGGTCCCAGTGCCTGGGTGACACTGCCATATGTCACGTCACTGCCTCGGTGGCAGCTCAGGGATAATTGATGGATTTACAGGTGACCCTCTCCCAGACGGGAACATTCCTCTGACTGATGGGTTACTGCTCCTTTGCCACTTGAAATTAAGCAAATAAATGAGCTCCAGGTTCTGTGTGGAGTGAAATGCAGCTGGGATGGGGGGCACATTCCCAAACAGAGGTGTGGGGGCTTTGCAAAAATTCAAAGTAACCAATTTAAAGTGCAGTTCAGACCACCATTTTCCATTTGCTCCAGTTCTGCAGTTCCTGCATTTTTGAGCCACTTATGAAATAAGCCACTTTACTGAGGGATAAAGGATGGTTGCAGAAAACAAAACATTTTAATTATTTAATTACTTATTTTTTATAATAGTAAAGTTATTACAGGCTCGTAATGATGAAATTAACCTAATTTGCTCTATTATTTTAGAAATTCCAGGAGATTTTTTGATGCTGGTCCTAGCCCATGTTTAAACCATGTTTAACCTGCCCACGGGTGATGCCTGTGCCCAGGGACAGTCCAGAGACTGGATCTGTTGAGTATGTGGCAAAATTAAATCCACTTTTATGTTTCCCAGCTTCTGAGGCAGCTCTGCTTAAAAATAATGGATTTATAGGAGGTAACACCATGGTAGCCCTTTATTTAGTTAGTTTATTTATTTATTTATTTATTTATTGAGCTTTATTATGAAATGCAGAAGGTGTAGGATGAGGAATTTGGCAATCCATGGAGCACAGGCATGTGAGCTCAGGAATTTTCTGAAATCCCATTGCAGAATTGGAAATTCCAAAAGAACAACCAGGAGCCCAAGAGGGGCATTGGTTCCAGGACAAGCTCCCCTCACTTTCTCCCTGTCAGCCTCAAAGGCTTTCTGTGGACACGTCCTTGAGCCTAAAATAAAAATACTCTGGGAATAAAATGTTCTTTTGTAACTTCCTTGTGCTCCCCAAAAGTGAAAAAATGAGGGAAAAACAAGGACATGAATTCCTTCCTTTTCCTTTGACTATGTGAAACCCACCTGACACCAAAATTCCTTTTCTTGCAGTTAAAAATGCATTTTTTTCTATGCTGCTCTTGGAAGCACATTCCAAAGGAAAATGTTTGGATGGAAGACTTGACAAATAATTATTTGTTTTCCTGCAAGACACCCTGTGCAATCTAAGCAAATAGAAATAGCACTCCTAAAATAGGAACTATTGTTTCTATTTGTGCTGCTTCATCAACTGAACCACTTCATGATCCTGTTTCTTTATCAAGGAGACATTTAAATGGAGGAAATGATTTTTAATACTAGGGCAGAAATTAATTTCATGCATCTGCTGGCAAATGCCTACTATCAAGAACCGAGTAAACAAACATTTGCACATCTGCTCCTGCTCTGTGACAACAGGATTCAAATTAGAAAGGAAGTTGGGGTTTGCTTTTTGACTTTCTAAAGGCTGTGTTTGCCATTTAAAACGTTGTGAAGTGCAGTGGAAGAACAGAACATGATTTTGTAGCCAGGAAGAGGTAGAAAAATATCCTTGGTGGTGATATTATGAATCTTTAGTATGAGCTAAATTTTAGTTGAGTGTGTTTTAGTTTGGTATTTGAGCAAGTCCAAGTCCTGCACTTGGGGTTATTGGGAGAAGTGTCTCCAAAGATGTTCTTCACTTTTTTTTCTTCTTTTTTGGATTTGAGTGGTGAAACTTGAGGCAAAAATCAGGCTGTTCTTATTATTGGAAATGTCCTGGTTTTGGACAAGCTGGAGCCACAAACCCGGCAAATTCCAGGGTGGGAAGGCAGAGGAGCTTCTGCTGCTGGAGGTGAGAGCAAGCAAAAAGCAGCAGGTTCTGAAGATTTAGAAAGTTTTTCTGAAGCTTTTAGGAAGTTTCTAGGTCTTTCCATGGCTGTTTTTGTGTGGTATAAAGGTATTGGGTGAGTAGGAACAGCTAAAAAGTGTTGGTGCAGGCTGAAATAAAAATCTCATTGGGTCACACAGACCAAATCGATTTGGTCATAGAATATTGGAATTTTTGGGGTTTGAAGGGAGATTAAACCCTATCTTATTCCACACTGGATGGGCAGGGACACCTCCCACTGCCCCAGGCTGTTCCAACCCCAATGTCCAGCCTGGCCTTGGGGACTGCCAGGGATCCAGGGGCAGCCACAGCTGGTGGGGAATCCCATCCCAGCCCTCTCCATTCTCCCAGTGAACAATTCCTTCCCAATAACTGATCCCAGCCTGTCCCTGTGAGTTTGAGCCAATTTTCCCTTTCCCTAGTCCATCTCTTGAGAAAGCTCTTGGCCAAAAGGACTCATTTTGGGAAGATTTGGCTTCGTCCTGCCTGGCTCTGATTGCTTCCTCAAGTGTCAGATGCCACACAAGGGTTTTACAGGCTACAGGGGAAATGGTCTCTGAAGAGCATTTTGCCTAAATATTCCTGCAGTGTGTACTGAAGGGAAATTGAATTTCCTTTGGCTGTAGCTTTGCTCGTGGAGTGTGTTTAGGATGTGGTGACATTCCAGGAATAGCCAGAGAGGCACCAGAAAAGATGGGAATGTCTCCACAGGGAGGCTTGTGCCAGACAGCTGATTACACACTATAAATAGAGATTTAAATTTGCTTTAAGCAGTCTGTGGAAGGCATCATTTAAATCAGTCACAGACACATGCAGTACAGGCATAATAACATATTTCAGCTCTGACAGTGACTGGAGTTAATTCTCAGGTTGGATTTTTTTGACATCTGGCTCCTCGCAGCACATCCCAAAAAAATTCCTAACAAAACAAGAACTCTGATCTTGTTCAACAAATGGAGCTGGAGAGCAAATAAACCTTTGTGGCAGGAGCTGTGCATCATTAGCTGTGAGCTCCTGGCCACTGGTTAATGGCATCGCTCAAAGAAAAAGAGGAAAAAAACCCTCCCCAAATCTAAACCAGTTCAAAGGTAACACTCTTCTCATACCCTCAAAACCACAGAGAATAGAGAATAATTACTCAAAATTAATTGAATTGAAATATTGAATTACTGAAAATATTAAAATACTGAATTAATGGAGTTAAAATATTATTGCTATTTTAATAATAATAATTGCTTAATTAATAAAACATAATTGCATTAAAATATTTAAATACTGAAAATATTAAAATACTGAATTAATTGAATTAAATTATCATTATTATTATTATTACTACTACTACTACTATTATGAAAAATATTATTGAACAAAACAAAATAGCGTCTTGTTGTGTTTCCTGCTTGGGAATTTGGATGCTTTGGGAGCTGAATGTCATTCCAGCCCCCAAGAAAGGAGCTTTGTCACCCTGCAGGGATGAGCCGGTTGTTCCTCACTCCCTTCCTGCTCTGATGCATTGAGCTGAAAACCTGTGCCAGAGCCATGTAGAAAACAGGGATCTGCTGTGAAATTCTGGTGTCTTACACAAAAATTGACCTTTCCACAGGACTAAATCAGGAGAAGTCAGGGAGAACAAGGCACAGAACATCATTTGTCACTCCCCAAACCTGGAGCAGCCTGGGCTCTCTCCATCCCTGCACCTGGGAAGGGCAGCGAGGCACCAGGGAAGGTGACAGAAGTGACAGAAGGAAGGTGACAGAAGTGATTAAAGGCTTGAGGAGAGGGCGTGGGAGGGATGTGAGGCTTTGCTTTGAGAGGAGAAACCTGAGCACTGTGACTGAGTTACAAACCCACGAATTTTCAACAGATTGCACTTTATTACTATTATTATTACTATTATTATTATTATTATTATTGTTATTGTTATAGCTATCATCATCATTATTGTCATTATCATTATCATTACCATTGTTATGATTATCAATATTATCCATATTATGAATGTTATTATTATTTCTCTGTGTCTAGACTTTAAAACACGTCACCTTTCTGTATTTTCCCATTTTGCACGTTACCTTTATAAACTGTACACATAATTTTTCTCTTCAAAGCAAACCTGCGTGCCCAGAGGCTGGGGTTGGGAGTAGTTAAATTAAATTCTCTTTTCATGGTGAAATAAGGGCAGTGAAAGAAAATGCTTAAAGAAAGGAGCTGTAAACCCATCAGGACATTATCTGCCTCCTAGGTTTGACCTCACAGCAGGGCAGCTAAATCCATCCAGCAACTAAATGATTTTACTCTATAAAAGTCTTTGGAAATAGATTTTATTGTTTTTCTTTTTTACTTTTTCCTCAGGAATGTAGCAGAGGGATTGATTTTTGGAAAGCAAATAAGCTCCATAGTGTAAATTATGTTAATTACTGAGTAAAATGCCAATATTAGAGGTATTTAGGCCAACTTATGTGGAGATGCTCTGCTAAAACTCCTGCCCTCTTGTAGTTAAATATACATTGCACGCAGATTTAAGGAGTAGTTTAATGAGGGGTTTTTTTTCCCCAGAAAATGGGATTGGATTTTAGAAGAAATTGTTGCATAAGGAGGGTTAGATCAGTTATTTGACCCAATTAACCCACCCAGTGTTATTCTAGATATTTTCTTCCAAGTTTTCTCCAGACTAGGAATATTCATGGAGAATTTCTGGGCGGAAAAGAATTTCCAGAAGGGAAATAATTTCTAGTTCTCCAGACTAGGAATATTCATGGGGAATTTCTGGGAGGAAAAGAATTTCTAGTTCGCCAGACTAGGAATATTCATGAAGGGTTTCTGGGAGGAAAAGAATTTCTGGAAGGAAAATAATTTCTAGTTTTCCGGACTAGGAATATTCATGGGGAATTTCTGGGAGGAAAAGAATTTCTAGTTCTCCAGACTAGGAATATTCATGGGGAATTTCTGGGAGGAAAAGAATTTCTAGTTCTCCAGACTAGGAATATTCATGGGGAATTTCTGGGAGGAAAAGAATTTCTAGTTCTCCAGACTGGGAATATTCATGGAGAATTTCTGGGCTGGGTTTTGGTCAGTGCTTCTTCCTGGAAACAGAGAAGGGTAAAGTGGGAAAATGGCAGAGTGGGCAAAAAAAAAAAGCATCAAATGAACCCAGTCTGATTTGCAAACAGAAAGGGAAACTTGGCCAAATAATTCAGTGCACGAGCTGGAGCAGCTCTGAAGGGTTCTAACTTGTGTAACTGGGATTTATGTAGCTTGTAATTCAAGCTGACACCGACTTTGCCACCACCAGGAGGGTCATTCTGAGCTGTTCTTGAGCAATCTCAGCACTGAGCAAACCATCCCTCATGCCATGGATTTCATGTTTACAGCTGACACCCTGCTGGAAAAAATAGCTTTAATTTTGAGGGGAATCATTAAAAAAAAAAAAAAAAAAGAATTATTTGTTGGTTGTCAATGTCAAAGTCATTTTTTGTGTCTCTGGGCGCTTTTGAGGGCGGTGTCTGAGTTTTGGAGTTTTGTTCCAAATTCCTGTTGTTGTTTTGGATCTTGTTTGGGAAGCCAGAGCCAAAGCCCAAGTGCTGCTGTTTGGTGCTGTCCTGCACCACTGGATTTTGTCATTTGAGGATTGCAGAGGATTTTCTCCTGGTTTTTGGCATCTGCACGCGGGCTGCCAAAATCAGGGCTGCGAGTGTGTGTAGCAAGATTAAGAGAACCCAGTCCCAGCTAAAATATGAGAGAAAAAATCCAATATTGATGGAGAGAGCTCCTCATTTTCCCAGAAAGTTTATCTGGAGCATTGCCATGCTGCTTGAATCCTCATGCCCAGAGCCCAGGCAAAGTGAGAGATGGGATGGGAATGGTTTTTCTGGAGAAACCTTCCCCCAGTCCCCCCCACTCTTCTTCAGCTCCTTGTGTCTGCTTGGTTGGATGGAATTTCACACAAAGCTGGATTACATCAAGCACAAAGCTGATTCAAGGGCTGTTCTTTGTCACCCAGGACTTTTTCTTCTCAGTGAAAGTCGAATAAATCCCAAATATTTTGAGTTCCAGTGCTGACACTCACAGAGGTGTTTTGTGAGCTGTCCTGCCAAGCTTTGCAGGTGACAGCAGAAGAGTCCAGATAATTTCTGGAGATTTGTGTGCCTGGATATTTGGGTCAATATTTTGCATATATTTAAATGACAGCCTGGATGATGTACTTCAGGAGAGTTGAGTGTAATTTATTAGAAATATTTGGTGATAAATTATTTATTGAGGCAACTAAGTCAATTGGGAGCTCCTTGTCTGTAAACCATCCAAATATTGATTTTTAGAAATTATTGTACTAATGAGCTAGAGCTTAATTTATCAGAATAACATGAGGGACTGTGCAGCTAATAATGCTGTTTATTAGCCTGATATAATCAAATTAATGTTCATGTAACAGCAACATCACAAAGGTAAGAATTATGAGTGTGTGCATTGAGGAAAATTGGCAGGAAAAAATATTTATATCCAGGAAAAAAAAATAATGGAAATTCTGCTGCAGAGAGAGGGCTGATCACTTAAAAGGATATTTATATTTATATTTATATTTATATTTATATTTATATTTATATTTATATTTATATTTATATTTATATTTATATTTATATTTATATTTATATTTATATTTATATTATTTATATTTATATTTATACTGATACTGATACTTATAAGTAGTATTATATACAGTAGTAGAGGTGACGTCTAGCAGGTTTTCTTTTTAATATTAATATTATAAAATATTAAATATTTTATAATATTAATATATAAAAGCATATATTATTATTTTGGCATTATATAATATTATAAAATATAAAATTTTAATGTTATTCTAATATTTTGCATTCTGGCTCTGGGATTCCAGCTCCAAAATGAGATTACAAATCCCAGCTCTCAGATTCCCGTTGCAACCACAACATCAACGGGGTTTAAGGCCCTGAGTGACTTTTATGGAGCTCATAAGGAGGTGTGGAATTGCCCAAAATGCTGAGGAGCACTTGGCAGCTTAAAGCAGGGCCAGGGCTCTGAGGGGAGGCTCAGGAGCTCCTGTGGAAGTTTTTTATTCCAATAATGACTCCTGAGTGCTCGGAGTGCCCTGGGAGGGGCTTTTTGCCAGGGGAGCACCAGCTGTGCTGCTCTAGGGTCTCACCTTCCGTCCTCTCGGTGCCACTGTCCCTGTGATCAAGGAGGAGGCTGCCAGGGGTTAATCCGGGGTTTAGTGGGGAATTTCCCCTGGAGAGATGGGAAAGGTGGGGTAGAGATGGGATGGAGACCTGCCAGGTGAGGCTGCAGCAGCTCCTGAGCCCACTCAAGCTGCTTTAATTTCACCCTCGTTTAGATTAGCCGGGGTAACGCTTAATTTAGGATAATGGGGAGATCATATTAATAATGATTAACCCTAAATCTCCCCCTTTGGAACATTGGTGCAGGATTTATGTTCATAGGGGTTTATTTTTTTCTTAAAAAGCTCTGGGAATGAGTACACTGCTGAATGAGAGAGAATTAGGCAGGCTGAGAGCATCAGGAATAAACTGCTGTCCCAGAGGAATGGGAACCACAGAATCCTGGAATGGTTTGGAGGGACATTAAGGATCACCTGTTAATTCCTCTGCCATGGCAGGGACACCTTCCACTGTCCCAGGCGGCTCCCAGCCCTGCCCAGCCTGGCCTTGGGCACTGCCAGGGATGCAGGGGCAGCCACAGCTGCTCTGGGCACCTGTGCCAGCCCTCCCCACCCTCACAGTGAGGAATTCCTCCCCAAATTCCTTCCCAAATTCCCAGCCATCCCTGCCCTCTGGCAGTTTGAAGCCAATCCCTCTTGTCCTGGCACTGCAAGCTCTTGTAAATGGTCATTCTGGGTTTTAGAGGCAGGGATAAGTATCTCCCTTTGTGTCCAGAAAGAGGGAGAAGCACTTTATGGAAAACTATTCCTTAGCAGGAAAAGAAAAGCATTAAATTTTTTTCTTTCTACCCTTTTTTTTTAATGACAGCCTTTTATATTCTGGGTTATTGCCATTACAATGTGCTGAGCCAGTGGACAGGACATTCAAACCATAGAAAAATGCAGGATGTGTGGAATAACACCACACTTTCCATAAGTTATTTCACCTCAAAATTCAAGAATATCTCCATCTCCCTGATCCTGGCTGGACTTTGTTTATTGGATTTGGGCTGCCTTGGATGGGAATCCAAAAGCTTTGATCAATGTCAGAGCTGCTGTTGCATCTTTAGGACTGGAGATCAAGGGAATGGAGGAACCACAGCTTTGGCAGGATGCAGGGGAGTGGGACAGGGAGCTAAATTAATATCAAATATGTTCACACCTTAACTGCTGTTCCAGCAATCGCTCTGAGCAGGGCACAAACACAAAAAGCAGCTCCCAATTATTTGTGGTGGCTGGGAATGCACATCATTACTGAAATGTGAGCCTTCACCTGTTCTACATTTGCTGAAGAATTTATCAGCACTGACACTTCCCATTTAGGTCAGTCCCAACAGCATCCCTTTGCCTTTCAGAAATCATTTAATAATCAATCTGGGAGCTCTGTTCAACACAAGCTGGGAGTTCATTGTCATCTGGCAAAATCCCAGCCTGCACATTTGGATTTGGCTGTGCTGGAGAAGAGAATTCATCCTTTTGTCCACCAGAGAAGCTCAGAACAGGACAAGTTGCCAATTTTCATATCCAGCCAGAAATGGAGGTAAAAATACACAGTATCATGCATGAGATGGTTAAAAAATCCACTTTTTTTCATGTGAATTGGAAGTCTAGACTGTTCATCTGAAATACTGCAGCTACCACATCAATAAGAGATAAGAGGAATCTCAATCCTTGCCTCCAAATTAATCAATTGCACATTGATCCAATAACAGAGAAAATAATTTTGTAGTCTTTTCCATCTTTTCCTTATCACAAAGTGATCAGCATTTACACCAAATTCAAGTGTTTCCTTATCTTCTTTGCTAAGAATGTTCTTATAAATGTTAAATACTTTCAGACTTTTAAAAATGGGCAGAATGGATAAATGAGCTTTTTTTTATTCTCTGGAGGGAGACCTGAGCTCCTGTGTGGAGGCAGGGCATGGTCATAGCACAGGGAACAGGAAAAGTGTGGGGATGAACAGAACTGGAACGGGAATTGAAGTGGAAAGGGAGAAAGGAAAGACCTAAAGGTTGTGCCAGGACCCTGCAGGTGGCTCCAGCAATGCAGAGATGCAAGTGTTGCTCGCAGGATTTCGGCAGAGCCCCCTCCTGAAGGCTGTCAGGAGAAGCTGTTGATGCTCAGATTTTACACCAGCGCCTGCACAAGGAGCAGGGGAGAGCTGTGGCTGTGCTGCTAAAGAGAAGCAGAGCTCAGAGCAGCTCTCCAGTAAATACTGAGAGTGTAAAGCTCAGCTCTGTGCCTTGTTAGTGCTGTGCTTTGCCTTTCTGCAGCCCCATGAGCTCCCTGCGCCTCCTCAAAACTTTTAAGAATGTTTCCTCAGGAAACTTTCCCAAAGTGCTTTATTAAAATCGTGCTCCTCCTGACACATTGATGAAGTTCTTCTCTAGTGGAAGCTCCAATGATTTTAATTTCATCAGGAAAACACATGAAAATCAAGCAAGAGGAAAGCCATCAAACCCTAATAAATCTTTTAAAACAAATTAAAGTGATGGCTGAGCTGACATATTCAATTTCCAATAAAAAAGGATTTTCAGCAAGCCACAGGCATTACTCAAAGACTTAAATCTGCAAAACCAGGATTCTGCTTGTTTGTTTGCACTTTTGAGTGCATTAAACCAGCTGGGGGGCTGATCTGTGGAGCACTGCCCACTCTGGGGTTCCCAATGCTGAAAGTTGCTTATAAATAACAGATAAAGACAGAAGAATGAGTTTTCAATGAACTTTCTGTGCACAAATGCTGTGAAGTTTCATGTTTGGGCAATCTGCCAGTCAGATAAATAGGGATAAGGTGTAGGATTTGTGTAGTCACAGTTAAAGGATTTGTTCCTACATATTTCTACTGAGTAGTGTTGGATGTATCCTAAGTGACTTTGCTTTGTTGCTTGCTCAGTTGAACATATAAACACTAGGGAAAAAATCCCAATCCTAACTGGAAAGTTTCCTTCCTCCAAGTGTCCTCTTTAAGGATAATGCACTACAGAAATAATATTAATGATTAAAATTACAAAGCAGGGTGTGGTGCAAGTGTTTCAGTGTACAGACAGCAGTGCTGGGGAAAGGAAATCCTTTTGGGGTTCTCTGTGAGCCTCTGGTGCCTTGTGCAGGCTGCCCTGGAGCAGAGGCTGGGCAGAGTCCCAGAATAAAGCAGGGATTTACCCAAAGGATCTCCTCCATGGATCCACCTTGGGCAGCACCAGAGCCCAGCCAGGGCTGCACCCAAGATGAACCAAAACGGCCCCAAAATGCACGAGCGCTGCCGGGGTCTGTCCCTGGGATCAGCTCTGCTCCATTTGCACCTTGCAGTTCATTGTCCCATTGCAGCTTTAGCCCAGGCAGTCCCACCCTGCTTGTTTTTCTCTCTCCAGCCCACGGGGTTTGTGCTCCTGGGCTGAGATTTGGGTCATTTGTCCTTGGTGCCCAGCTGGAGCAGGAATTGTTTTGTCTCCCTGCTCTGTGCACACAGCTCAGCATCCCCTCATGTGAAGCGCAGACCCACACACTAAAGCAGCACAGAACCTGAAAAATATAAAAGGTAAAACCTGAGGCATGACCTGAAGGTGATGGGATTCCCCTGAAGGGAAGTGTTTGGATGAAAATGATGATTTAGGCCCAGGATTGTTGGTTCATGTGTCTCCCCCTGCTTGGAGTCCAAGGAACCTCCTAATTTCTCCCCTCTCTGATTCTCAGGGCTCATTTCCATTCCAAAGGTAAAACCCCACATCCATCCTGCTTCCATATTTTGCTTCCTTCATTTCTCTTGTCCTGTGTCACCTTTTTAATGTGGGGAACAAAGGGCTGATCCCTAAGGACTGAGTGAACCCCAGAAAACAACGCACTGCTTCCCTAACAGCAGCCACAACTACTGCTTTACTCGCTGCCTTAGCTTGATGTGCTCCTGATTAATTAGGCAGCATTTTTTCAAGCATGAAGCAGTTTTTAAAATACCCTTTCAGGTCTAAGAAGTGCTGCACGCTGCATGCCACAGTTTTTACAGTTGAGTTTATTCAGCTTTTGATGATTTGTGCATCCTGTCCCACAGTCCACCTTTGGATCTCTACCTCATTGCCTTCAAAGCTTGGGCTGCTCTTTTTTATAATGAAATAATTAATATTGGTGACAGAAAAACACAAGGCGTGAATACAGCAGGAAGAGGGTTATGGCCCCTAATTAAAATGAGCACAGGAGTACAAAAGAAAATCCTCTTTTATAATTATCATCTATATTATACTTTTAATGAATGGAACATCAGGAGGTGGGATGTTGTTGATTTCTCCAGAGCTGCACTCCTCGAGGCACTTCGGCTTTTTCCAGGTAAACTTTATTCAGCTTCTGGTGTGTAGGACATAAATCTTTATTGGGGATGGTGTGTCAGTAACAGCATCATAAAGCTGAGTGTTGAATATTCCTGGTAATTTGTGCTGCTCTGCAAAGGTCAGCCCGCAGCTGTACGAGAGGGGGAGCAGCTCCCAGCACGGGCACCAATTTATTTGGGAATTTCTGCCTGGTTAAATGGCTGTCAGGTATGACAGCTGCATTTATAGCAAGAGTTAATGCTCCAGAATCTGTCAGGACTCTCTGACTCTCCCGACCTCATCTTTAATTCAGTGCCAGATTTCCATTTTGGTGGGCACAGGACGAATGTATCACACGGACAGATTGATTCTTGGTGTTTGTATTAATGGTTTGTGCCCTGGTGGTGCTGATTTTGTTGTTGTTGCTGTCCATCCTATTAACCAGCCCTGTAATTATTTATTCATTTAAAGCCCTCTAACACAGGGCAATATAAACTTCCTCAAGAATTACTCTGGAATTATAAGGTTTAGGAAATGTTCAATCTCTGTGTGTCCAAACTCCACCCCATAATCAAAAGGAAGAAAAAAACCCAATTAATATCAAATAAAAACACCCCCAATTAATATCAGTTCCCCGAACCAGACTTTATTTTAACACACAGCATTCCTGCTCTGAGATTTGTTGGCATTTAAGGTTATTTTAAAAGTACCCCAGTTCCTTTATGAATATGTTGATTGTCTATTAGAATCCTTCTTCCTGCAGGTTAAGAGAATTTGTTCTGTATCAGAAATTCCATATAGATTCTCACTTGTTACTGGCACAGAGCTTTTCCTTTCTTTAGAAGGACACACTTTGTCAGCAAGGAAATATTTTCTGGCAATAATTTAATTGGGACTGAAAAAGGCTCTTTCTTCTCCTTTTTACTCCAACAAAAAGGCTGCCCATGATTTTGTTTTGTGAACCATGGCACAGCCAGGGACTCAGCTCCATTTATCCCCTCTCCAAAGGCACTGCTGCTTTGAGTTCCACCTCAGAGCTCCCTGTCCCGCCCCCCCACTCATTATTTTGTTGTTGGAGTTAAATTGGAGTTTGATGGTTCAGTGTTTTAAAATCAGCAGCAAACCCTGAGCTGGAAGAGCATCCCTTCCCAAACTGAACTTGAAAGTGCTGAGAGCTGAGTTGTTTTTAATTATCTCCAATCCTGCTGAAAGCAGAGCTCGCATTTCAGTGTCTGTGTTGTGGAAATTGTCTGGATTTTATTTACGTAGCTGCAGGTGAGCTGAGAATAAAAAGAACTTAAAAATAAACTGAGCATTAACAGCTTGAAACAAGTTGAGTGCTAATTGTGTTACTAATGCCACCTCCATCTTCTTTTTGATAAGACAGAAAATTTTAAAAGCCCACACTTGTAATCTGTTGTGAAGATTTTCAGAGCCACAGCAAAGTTCTAGACAAGGCAATGTCTTTGCATTAAAAAAAAATAATGGAGAGGCCACTTTATATACAAGTGACAAACTGCCAATTGATTTAGATTCGCTCTAATTGCTACTTTAAGGCTTTTTAAAATTTAGCTGGGAGTTTATAGGAAGATTTCCTCTGGCTGTAAGGGGAGTTTTGATAGATCCTGGGGGGAAAAATGCATATGTGTGTGTATGTGTATATGTGTGTGTGTGTATATATATATGTATATATAGGAGAGATAGGATGGAAAAAACTTCAAAGCACAAGTTGGAGCACTGCTGGTGAAGCTGGCAGCTGGAATGGCTGCTGGAGGAGTTATTCTGATGGGTTTTCGTTGTGTGAGATCTTGGCTGGGATTGTAGCAAAAAATGGGAAGGAAAAAGCAAATGGGGAGTGCTGGAGCCACAGGGGCTGCCAGAGACCCAATCCCAGGGAATCCAACCTCCAAATGTGTCCCAGCTGGGTGGGATGGCTTTGGGGCTAACCAGAGGGCAGACTTATTAAAGGAATAAAAAGCAGTTATGTTGATTGAAGCCCTTCAGGTTCACCCAGGGCAGCCCAAGCCCCCCAGGGCCTACACCCAAACTGCCCCACGGCTCACGGCTTTCACACTTTTATAACTTTGGGCCATTTGCACTTTGGGGGTTCATCCTCCAATTCCAGCTCCAGGTAATGAAGGCATTGAGCCCCAGTTTGCTGCCCCAGCTCACTTTTGTTTCCATCTCTGGCCCTGAGGCAGTGAGGTGTCCTTGATTGCCAGGCCTGGAGAGGAATTGTTGTGTCTGCCCCCAATGGGACAGCAGCAGCTGGCACTGGGTGTGGAGCTCAGAGTTACACACTAAAGAACTGCAGGGTTACAGAGAGATGGAAATAGGAAAGCTCAAATCCTACGGCATCAGGTGCCATGAAATTGGGCAGCTTGGCCTTAATCCAAGGTCTCTGCCCAAAAGACTGAGACAAATCTGCAAGAGGGGACAGCAGAGAAACCTTTGGCAATAGAAAAAACAAAAGGGTGCTCACCTCCTGCTCACCAGAGTAATTTTGCCATGAATTATGGTTTTGTCATGCCAAAGTGATGTGTTTTCACTGCTGTGATGATTCTGGAATCATTTTTTATAGGTATTTTTAACCTTTCGCTGTGGCACGCCAGTAAAGCTTGCAGGAGGTGGGGACATTTTTGGAAGTGCCACTGTCACATCGTAACTTGGTGACAGTATATCTCCTACAGATGTGGCTGTGTTATTTTATTTATAGGTAATGCAAATAAATCCATTATGGGCTAAAAATAAATCAAGCAGGCTAGTCCAAACAGGTGTACATCCAAAAAAGAAAAATTATGGATTATTTAACATTAATCTTCTCTAAAAAAAATTTAGGAAGTTATTAATTATCAAAACCTGTATTTATGCTGCTGTAAAATTTATCTATTGCCATTCACAAGTTGTTGCACTTGTTCCTAGGACTTCTGAACTAAGCTTAAATCTTAGCATTTAAAATCTCTTCCCAATGCTAATAGTGTTCTATGTATTTGCAAATTTTGCATTATGGCACCATAAAATCCATGAAGTGCTTCGAGCATTTAAACTGCACAAAAAAGCGACAGCAACTCATTACTTTGCCTCGAGTGTGATGGCTTTTCATGTCTCCAAAATGAAGAGCAGGAGAGGGAATTCCAGGTATTTATTCTTAGTCTCAATTGGGCCCTTTTCATCTGTACAATGGGTTACTTAATGCTATTTGAACTTTTATTTGGGGCAAGAATTCAGTGTTCTGCCTTGGTAAGGATTTTTTTCTTTGCCCACATGCTCTGGTGTGACACAGACAAAAATAATAATATCAAACCTTTGCCTTTTTGAAGGAGTCATTATCTTTTTATTAATCATCTGATGGGAGGAATGCATTCATCTCTCAGCAGCAATTTCTCACGCTCTGCTCCTGGTGAATGGAGCTTTTGTGAGGCAGCAATTTTACCTTGACCTGTAACTCAGCTCTGAACCTCTCTCTCTGTAAGGAATTGTTCCCACTCCTCTTCAGCATTCTGCATTTCACCGAGTGCCAGGAGCTTCAGAATTCAAAGAACTACATTTCCTTGCCTGCGTTCAAACCTAATTCCATCCATAAAGGTATGAAAAAAATCAGGATTTCTTTTCCATTCCTTAACTTTTATGCATCTGGATGTGCAGCATTAGCAGAAGGTGGAAAGTGGTTTTAGGGCAGGTGCTGAGAAGTTTTGCACCTTCCTGAGAGGTGCTGGGGGATGGTTGGAGATGTTTCCCAGAGCAGCTGTGGCTGCCCCTGGATCCCTGGATGTACCCAAGGCTGGGTTGGAAGAGTCTGGAGCACTGGGACAGTGGAAGGTGTCCCTGCCATGGCAGCTGGATGAGCTTTAAGGTCCCTCCCAGTCCTCACCATTCCATGATTTTTAGAGTGGCTGTGAAGATTTAAATTCCTCTTTGTCTGCCCCTGGGAGCTCTGCATTGGAATGTGCAGCACTTTATAGCCCAGATGTTGTGTTTGTGCACTCTTGCAATGGGAAAACAGCTAATGCTACAAGAATTCCATGATTAGGGGAGTCCACAACCCTGCTATTTACTCTTAAACTTCATGGACTTTTCACTTTTTGTTGCATGGTTGTTTAGGTATTAATTAATTTAGGTATTAAATTGTAGTGGATTTAATAACGAGCAGAATGGAAATGGTAAATTAAATTAATTGCTCTGCAGTAAAAACCACACAAACACATCCCTTCCATCTAGGTTTGATATAACCCAATTAAAAACAGGATAGAGCTCATCCCTTTGTCTTAATAAGCATGTTAAATTAGCTATTTCCTCCTCAGAGAAAAACACGCTTAGAAACAAACTCCGGAATGTTTGGGGAATGGGAAAAGAGTTGATTTCTTGTCCCCTGCCATTTGTAATCTGTGATTAAGTGGTGTGAAATGGGGCTAAGCCTTCCTGGCGCTGCCTCCTCCCCTGTGCGCTCCAAATGTGTCTGGAACAAAAGCAGAGCAAGGCAGGACTAATCTCCATTTTCTCCACAGCCTTGGAAAATCTTTCCTAGTGATGTAAACTCCAAGCAAAGGCTGTCATATGTTTAATCCCACAAATCTGGAACTTAGGGAGGAGGGATAGTAAAAAAAAAAAGAAAGTGTATGGAGCTTGTGTATTCCATGGTAAAAGGAACTGGGGGATGTGTTCCTGTCTCCAGGTATAAAGTCAATTTCTTGAGTAATTTTTTTTAATTTTGATTGCATTTTTGAAATTGGAAAAGCCGGTGGGCTGCAAAATGTTTGAGTGGATACTCAGATGTATGATCAAATACGTTTTTTGTGATGCTAAAATGAAGTTATTCAGCTGCTTTGCTGTGTTGTATTTACCCCTGCAACCACATGTGGGGAGAACACACCTGCCCATCTCCTGTAGGAGCACTGAGGGTTCATCCCCTGCCATTGATGCTGCAGGAATAAAAGCATTGCTATGACTAAAACCTTAATTTGGAAATTCTCTAAGTCTGATTGCATTGATGTGATGATGACTTCAACCTGTTTGCCAGTTTGATTTGGAAATGATCCAAACTGAACCTCTTTTCCTTTTAATCTCCTGTTTTGCAGCCTAAAAAAAGTTTATTTTATTTACTCTGAATTTTGCTTGCATCAGAATAAAGGGAGACACTGTGCTGTCATACCAGGTAAACCTCTTTTCCCTGTGGAATTGTGGATACCTGTGGTTCAGCGCGCTGTAATAAATAAAGCTTTGCTGAAGCAAGGTTATAAAACATATTATTATTTTCTTAAGAGTGATAGAGACACAGAGGAGTCACCTAAGCAATAAAAAGAGGAAAAATCTGGATCCTAAGGCAGCTGGAAGCAGAGGTGTAAATGGAACAGGGAGTACCCACTACAATTAAAGGTCATTTCTTTATAATATATAGTGAACTTTTGGGCTATAAATTGCTGAAGAGACCTAATGCTGAGGCAGAGAACAAAGGAAATTGGAAGCAGAGTATTGTAAGAAACAGTAAAATAAATGAGGGTCACCAAATATTTGGGGAGACTGATAGAATAAGAGAAATAGGAGCTTAACTGTGGTGCAGAACTGAGGCAACCCCAGATTTTAAACTTGTTTGGGAGGTAATTTGGCCATGGGAGGAGATCCTTGGGCAGGGAATGTTGGTGCCAGCCTTTTGGGTAGTACTGACCTCCTAGGGGTTTATAGAGAGTTGGTTTTGGTGACAAAACCCCCTCTGAACTTGTTCATTTCCTTGTGTTAATGTGGTGGTAGAACAAGAATTTCCTGAGGGGATGTTCCTTTTAACAGAAGCTGCATTCCTTGGTTTCAGTCAGGTTCACATGGGGAGGATGGGGGTTCCTCCTCCTCCCTCCAACAGAAACAGCAAAATATCAGCTCAGTGCCCGGGGCAGGGAGAATTCTGTCTCCAGGGTCAGCTGCACTCCACAGCCTCACCTTGCAAAGCAGCAGCTTTGATTAAAAAAGGGCAAACCAGCAGGAGCCATTCCCATGGCCTGGAAAAATTTAATCTCCTTGACTGTGATGCTAGAATTTGATCCAGAGGAGTTAGCTGTGGTGCAGCACTGAAATTCTGGAGGGTTGTGTTCGTGCTTTCCTTTGCAGAAGACATTGAGGTTCTAATGCAAAATTAAATTCTTCAGTGAGTGGCAGCAGTTTATTGATCTGCAGAAATGTGTTGCAGTTAATATTTTTTTTTTTTTGTGAAAAGTATTTGGTTTATTATTAAACATTATTGAAGTTTGGTGATTCATTCATCTTCTCTCTCCCAGTTTGTTGTGATCATGGCACACCACGAGGGCCTGGAGTGACTGCACAAGAGGAAATGGATTTAAATTGAAAGGGAGCACGTGCAGATGGGATATTTGGGAAGAAATTCCTCCCGTGAGGGTGGTGAGGAGCTGGGACAGAATTCCCAGAGCAGCTGTGGTTGCCCTGGATCTCTGGCAGTGTCCAAGGCCAGCTTGGAAAGGGCTTGGAGCAACCTGGGATGGTGGAAGGTGTCCCTGCCATGGCAGGGCGTGGAATTGGATGATTTTTAAGGTCCTTTCCAACCCAAACCATCCTGTGATTCTTCTATTCAAATCATGTAAGTTCATATATTTTATTTACCTGAACCACTTTTAGGGATCTGGACATTTCCAATACTCTCTTATAGAACACTTCAGTCACAACACCTCTGTTCCAATGTCAGATATTGTATCTGACTCTTACTTTTCAGTGGAATGAAAGTATTTAAAATTAAAATATGTAACCATAATCAGCCTGTGAAGGTAAATTCAGTAATTAGCAGTGTTTCAGGGAAGAATTTGGCTCCCCAACATACAGTGGGTGTTCACAACATTGTTCAATATGTGCATCACTCTAAGATCATTTATTACCTTTGAGCTATGTTTGAACTTCCAAAAAATGGGCAAATTTGTGGTGCTGTCACTGAAAGAGAAGAACAGTGGTTGCTAATAAAGTGTGAAAATCCAACTTCTCATGTATTCCAGCCCAATCAGAATTGTCCTGAGTCCTCCCCTTCACCTGTCTAAATGTCAGAACCTCCAAGGGATCCCAGCTCAGCCTCAGGAGGTGGGAATGAGCTCAAGTGGCACAAATATGAAACCAGAGCAAATAAATACAAATAAATACCCACAGCACTGCAGTGCTGGGACAGGAACCATGATCACATCCATAATGTCCAGATCCAGAGGCACTCCTCAAAGAGCAGAATGGGTTTTGTTCCTTAAAATGACATAAAAAAGGTAAATTGCCTTGCCTGGCCATCGTGCTTGTCTGATTTAAGAGCTGCTTAGCTCCCTGTCTGAAAGGCCAGTTCCAATTCTTGCCCCTGTGATTCACCCAGAGCACAGGGAGCTGGGAGAGATAAAAAGCTTGTAGAGCAGTTAATACTATTTTATGTTGGAATTGATGCACCAGGCGGCCAAGTAGCACAGATGCTTAATACACTCCATTTGTAAAGGAGATTTTAATCTTCACAAGTACATCTCTTTTCACTTCCAGTCCCCAGCTCTGCTCGGTGAGAAGGAGAAATATTCAGCCAGGCTGAGGACATTACATCTGCTTAAAGAAGCCTCCAGGCCCTGAGGTGGCCACTAAAGTACCTTGAAATTTGCCTGTGAAAGCCCCTGATATTCAAGGGTATAAATTCCAGTTTATCCCAGTAAATCACCACAGGATGAGAGGAAAAAAGCTGGACAAGGCTGCAAAGTGTCCTTGGAAATGGGATGGTCAGGACTGAAATTCAGCTTCTGAGAGGAGTCAGGGCTTGCCCTGTGGCTGGGAAAGCTGGAGTGAAAAGGTGAGGAATATTTTGCTTTTATCAGCATCCCTTGGGGTTTTTTTGTGTGTATAATTAGGGAGGAGCACAGTCTGTAAGCTCTAGGTTGAGATTTTAATTAATTTGGGGGCTTGTTTTTAAGTATTGGCAAATACAGCTACAATCTGGTAAAGTTTTTTGTTCTTGGCTGTAACAAATGTATTTTTCTTTGGGATGTGTTATTTTAACAATGTTTAACAATGTTAAATTGTTAAATGTTCAATGTTTAACAATGTAGAACTGAATGTTCTCCAATACCATTCCCTCATGCCTGCATTCCCGCTCTCTGATAGGGTGGGGTCTATATTTATGAATTATTTCAGGGTGTTTCACACCCTCTTCAAATTTAACATTTGGTCCATGGTTAGAGGTTTAAATCTGGATTGTGCACCATGAAAAGCTGGGCCGTAGGATTTGTGACTTTTGAAACTCCACACAAGGAACAGATCTGTGATAAAAAGTATCTCTAAGGGTTGAGAGCCCGAGGGGAGAGTGGGCACCATTAAATTATTGGAAGAAAAGGAACAAAGTCCAGGCTCAGCAATTCCATGGGGACTGCCCTGCATTTGGGAGCTGCAGTTACTCAAGGGTGTTGAATTCTGGGGTTCAAACTCCCAAAGGGAGTTGGTACTTAGGAAAATGGCAGGAAAACTGTTGTTTGCCAGGGAAAGAGTGTCCATGTTGTTGGTCAAAAATCCCCAAATCCAGTCAGGTCAATGGAGTGACTGCCATCAGTTCAATGATGATGTTGTCATCATCATCATCATCATCATCATCAGCACTGACCAGATCATCCAAAGTCCAGGCAGGCCAAGGGACTCATTGTCAGTGACTTCATCAGGATTTGTATCAAGCCCATGGTGAAAACATAGCTTTTATTGAACGAAATTCTGGTACAAAATACAAATACATTTTAATCCTTTTGCAGACACACTATATGGGTTGATTGAGAGCTGGTAAAAGCTGAATTTCTGTATTTTATCCCTGCCCCATTTGCAGTCCATGGCTGTGTCCCCCTCTGATTTAGGAAGAGGGACTTAGCCATTTCCCATATAACATTTTCTTTGGTTTTGTCTGTCAGGGCCAGGAGTTGGACTCGATGATCCTTGAGAATCCCTTCCAACTCAGCTTTTTCTGGGATTTATTGTGGCTAAAATGATGAATCTACCTCAATCTTCCCATTCTCCCTCCTCCTCTCAGGCTAAATGACACCATTTGTTTGGCTCTGTACTGACTCTGGTGGGGGCATTGCTCAGATTGTGACTGATTTAATGAACATCCCATCATTAAACCCAAAAACCCTCCTGAGGAAGCACTGCAAGCTATGGGTGGAACTCCTAGAAACACAAGTGGTGAGTGCTTAATCCCATTGTACTGGATAAACTCCTCTAGGGTGGGAGTGTTCAGAGTCAGAGCTCTCTTAATTATAATTTTTTGGCTGATTTCTGGCCTGGATCATGGATCTGGACTGGCATGACGTGTCTGAGGCATTCCAAACTCTACTGCAGTGCTTGCCAAAGCAGGTTTGCTGTGCTGTTAAGGTGTTCCATGCACTGTGCAAGCTCTGGGGATGCAGCCTATCTAAATACCCACAGGTTAGGCAGTGCTTTGCATTCCTGCTTCCTGGAGCATGACAGGGAATCTCACCCGCTGCCCACGTGCAAATAAACACAATCATCACTCCTATCATCATGGATTTTCTGCTTTGCTTACCCAGCCCTCAGCTCTGAGGCATGCTCAGTCTCCGATGGCTCCTGTAACACACATGAGAAGTGGATTCAGTTGTAATTTTGCTGTTTAAGCTGCTCTCACGGTGCTGCATCACTGTTTGTTTTATTATATTTTTTTAGAGGAACAAGTTGTTGTGGCTGCTGTTACACACATAACTCCAAAAAGCTTTGTGGTAATAATACAGATAACAGTGCTTGTAGGAAAAACCCCAATGTTTATAATAGCTGGAGAACATTGCTATTTGTATTTCAAATTTCCCCTGTACACGGTGCCTGGGATTGATTTCACACCAGCCTCGGTGCTTGGGCTGTGCTATCTTTGCTTTTGCAGGGAGGAGAGGCATTTGAATGAGGCAGATCCTGTTGTTCTCCTGCAGTGCATTTGTCACATTTGCTCCTGTCTGAAATGAAAAGGGAGCAGAATGGGAAGGAAATTTCTCCATGTTTGAGCTCTGGGTAAAATCCCCCCAAGCAGCAGCGGTGGCTCTTGGGGTGACGGTGGCTCCTGGCTTGGTGACAGGGTGGGGATGGCTCAGGGGACAGCTAGGGTGGGATTTGGGGGCTTTTTTCCTTGGTTCCTGCCTACATGGACCTCTGGAATGGGAGGGAGCTGAGGGAAGGGCTGCTGCCCAGAGGAGGAACCACAGGATGGTGTGAGTTGGAAAAGACCCATAAGATCATCGAGTCCAACCATTCCCCAAGGCCACCACTAACCCGTGTCCCCAAGTGCCACATGCACACAGCGTTAAATCCCCCCAGGGATGAGGACTCCCCCACTGGAAGGACAGCCCTTCCAGTGAAGGCATTTTTTGAACTAAAAGCCCTTCCCTGGTGCAGCTTGAAGCCATTTCCTCTTGTCCTGTTGCTCGTTCCCTGGGAGAAAAGACCAACCCCACCTGGCAGCAAGCTCCCTTCAGGGATTGCAGAGAGTGAGAATCCCCAGATCAATGAGGATGGAAAAGTCCCCAAAGATCATGGAGTCCAACCTGTAACCCATCCCCACCTTGTCCCCAGCCCAGAGCTCTGAGTGCCACATCCAAGAATTCCTTGGACACCTCCAGGGATGGGCACTCCAGACCTCCTTGGGCAGTCTGTTCCAATGTTTATTCACCCTTTCCATGTGGAAATTCCTGCTGGTGTCCAACTGAGCCTGCCCTGACCCAGCCTGAGGCCGTTCCCTCTCCTCCTGTCCCTGTTCCCTGGGATAAGATCCCAAATCCCCCCCTATTACAGCGACCTTATGAGGTCTCCATGGTGAGAGAAGGATGAGAATCTTGTTTCTTGATCAGAAGGCTGGATTTATTGATATAAGATATATAATACATTATAACTATACTAAATAGAATAAAGAGAGAAGTTGCAGAGGCTTGCTAAGCTAAGAATAGAATAGAGTCCAAAAACAAGATAATTCTCTGTCCCTGTGTTCCAGAGAGCTTGCCCTGTGATTGGCCCTAATATTGTACACATGGACCATGAACCAATCCCAGGTGCATCCTATTGCATTTCACAGCAGCTGATAATCATTGTTTACATTCTTCTTCTGGGGCCTTTGCTTCCCAGAAGATGCACAAGCCTGAAAGAAGGGATTTCTGTGAAAAAATGTCTGCGACACCCCCCGGCTGTCCCCTCCTGTCAGGAGCTGTGCAGAGCCACAAGGGCCCCCCTGATCCCCCTTTGCTCCAGGCTCAGCCCCTTCCCAGCTCCCCCATCAGACAAAACAAACATGAGCCACATCCTGGGCCTGGTGTCCACTCTCAGCCTGGCTACACCTGGGACACCTCTGGAGCATCTCCTCACCTGGCAGGAGACAGAGGACACCCCTGGGAGGAAAAGGGATGAGCAGTGAGGGCTGGCTCTCTCTGGGCAGTGAGAATGCCCCAAAACTCCCAACAAAATCCAAATAATCCAGTTGCAGCTGCAGCTCTTGGTGCAGAATGGCAATGGAAAAAGGAGCGAACGTGTCTGAGCTGGGGAAAGTCCATCCTGACCCAGAGATGATTAAAAATACAGAATGAAAACTTACCTGGAGGGGCTTGTGAGTGCATGAAGGGTCTTTGTGACAAATGATTTTATAATGGCTGGGGAAGGAATTATTTATTCGTTCATCGAACATAAAGGAATTGTTAATGAGAGCATTCATTATAATCTTTGTTGTGGCACATAATTAGCAAGCTCTGCTTCTGTCTCAGTGCTGGGAGAGTAAAATGTGTGATTTATAATAATATCACAAGCCATGATATTTCCCCCCAAAATTAATGAATCATAGCAGAGAGAAAGAGGGAATAGATTTACCAAGATTTGAGTCTGGCACTAAAATAGCAAATTGTGAACCAGCAACTGCTGTCTTGCAAGTCTTGTGCTTTTTGTCAAAATTTGGGACGTTTCAGGCTGGTGGAAGTCACATTTCTAGCAATGATCATCATTGCTGAAGAGTCTGGGTTCTTTATGACATAAAAATAATTTCTATTCAGCTTCCTTATCCAGATTCCCCTTTAGTCCATCCTTCATTTCTAGAGATGAAGAAGACAGGGAAACTTCTGATTTTATGAGGCATTAGGTGTCCAACCCCAAAATTCTGGGCCTTACAAAGAAACCTCTCACTGAGCAGGAAATTGAACCTGACCTTTACATTTGGGCCTTCATCATCCTCAGAAAATGTAACAATTCCTCTGTGGTTTCAAACCCTTTGAGAGTTGACCAATAAAAATTCCCAAATTTCTCACTCACTAACATCAATTTAAGGCTATTAACTGCTAATAGAATTTCACCTCTGTCAGAGTCCACAGCACAGAATTCATGCTAAATAAACATTTTTATGGGCTTCTAATTTTGTAAGTGCAATAATAGAACTGCCCAGGATCTTACCAGTGTAATTGAATAATATTCACATTTGTCTTTCTTTATTTCTTTATCTCTTTATTCTTCTAAATTCTGCCAAGGTGGCTATTTTTACTTCTTATAACAGAGTCTGAAGTACAGAATTCTGAATAGATATCACATACATGGATAAATAATATGGGATTTGTTTGGGTTGCGTTTTTTTGGGGGTTTTTTTTGATGCATTATAGTCCTTTTTGGAAACACAGCAAAACAAATGGCCTCAGGTTGGGTTGGGGAGGTTCAAGTTGGATTTTAGGGAAAATCTTTTCCCTGGAGGAGTGGTTAAGCACTGGAAGAGGCTGCCTGGAGCAGTGCTGGAATCACCATCACTGGATATATTAAAAAAATGCATCGTAGCTGTCAGGGATATGCTTTAGTGGGAATGGGGATATTCAGTCAAAGGTTGGACTTGGTGATCTTCATCTTTTCCAGCATTAATGATAATTAAAGGCTTGAGAGCTTCCCTGGGCTTGTGTCCTTTGATCAGGCTTTGCAAAGATTCTGGCTGGCTTGAAATGTCTCCAAGTATTTAGGAGCACAAATAGAGCATCAATAAATGATGTGGATTATTAGAAAGCCTAGCCCATCCTAATGTGCTTCCCAGCATTAGGAAAAATGCTGCAAGGTGATTAGGAATTCACAAAGAGGATCCACAATTAATGTCAGCTGCTAACAACTCACTCATGATTAGCTTTCAGATCCACTGTTGCTCGTGGTGCTTAGCTGGGCTTTCATATTTTATCTTTTTTTTTTTTAATCTGCAAATAATAATTGAGATAAATATTTTAAAAATGTAAGTAGGGCAATATTTACTTTTGTGTTTCAAATGTAGGATTTGGGATAGTCAGCAATGTTTTCTGACAGTTCCTATCCCACTGCAAAGGCTTTTGGTGTTTTCTCTTTGAGCATCTTCATCTTCCCAGGGGGGTTTTGTGTGTTTGTAAAAGGGTGCTCTCCTGGTCCAGGTGTGGGGCTCAGTTAACCCAAACCAGCTCAGAGACCTTTTGCTTGAAGAGAAATTTCTTTTTTGGGACATGGAAACAGCAAAATCTTTCCCTTCTCCAAAAATACCAATGAAATTTAGCTTTGGGGACTGAAGAAAGATTAGAAAAACCCAAAATAAAGGAGAGATCCTGATGTGTGCATTGGGGTCCTACTAAATTCTGCATCCAGTCCCCCTAATGCTGTGGTTTATTCATGGTATTAGGTCCTGTGCGCATGAATTAATTTGCTTTATTTTGGAAATTATTGGGTTTTGATTATTGGTTATGTTTACTGTCAGTATTACAAGACCAAAAAAAGATTAATAACAAGGTGAATCATCTTATTCACTGGGAATTAGGGGATTCAAACTGAAGTACTTAAATAATATATATTTAAATATACATATCCTAAAAAAAAAAAATCTATGTTTTGGGGTTTTTTTTAATGAAAGCTTTAGGTCCAGCTTGTACCTGAAGCAAAAATCCTCCCTGATTTCAGCACACTTGAAGGAGAACTCCAGTGGATTTAGGAAGATATTAACTCAGTGCTGAGATGGATGGGATTAAGAGGTCAAACTGGAAAGAAACAGAGCAGAGTAGAGGCTGAACCTGACACAGCAATCTGTTGTTCTCATAGATTTTTAAGCAAGAAAATGCCATTATAAACATCTTTCCTGACCTCCTGTGTATTGCCAGGCAGGAAATTTAATCCCTGATTCCTGCATTAGGGGAAACCTCTGCTCTGTTTCATAAAATGCTTGTCTTGTTTGTTTTGCTGGGTGATATTTTACCTTCTCAGGGTGGAGAAAATCAGCCATTAGAAAGCCAATTTCTGCTCCCTTTGCTGGGGATTTCTTTGAAGCATTTTGATATCTGTTGTCTAAATAAAAGCTTTACAACACAAACCCCATTGAAAACAGTGCAGTCACCGCTCAATTCTTGGTTATTTTTCCCCTCTCTCTTCAGATTACAAAAATCTCTTTGTTTGTTCAAGAGCCTGAGCCCACCTAAGCCTGGTTTGGCCATAAATCCAAGATGAAAATCCTCACTCTAATCCCAGGTGGGACATTTAGTCCCACACAATCAAGGTGAGATGATACTTTTCTGTTTTAAACCCACCTCCAGCTCAGGAAACTGGAGAGGTGAGGTTGGAATTCTGGCCAAAAGGTAAATCAGAGAGTAAAACAAGCTGGGAAAACTGCTGAGAAAGGTGTTTTGTAGGGACTGTTACATCTCCCACTCATTACAAACCCAGAATTGTGCTCCCCACATTGAGAAAATCTGTGTTTTTATATCCTGGCATATGTTCAGAGACTGGATGTGTCTGCCCTCACTTTATTATGACAAGAAGTGAAATCTCAGGGGAATTCAGGCACTTAGGCTGTTCTATTCAATCCCTGTAAATATATTTATATGTAAAGAAGTCTGAATTTCCTACCAAAAATGAAATAGGAACTGTGCAGTGTGTTCAGATGTCTGAATAGAAGGTGCAGAAATACTAAATTTCACTAAATCAGAATGCATTGCCCTGCAAAAATCCCTGAAAAGGATAAGTTAAGAGTTTGGGGATTTTGCAGGTTCTTTAGATGAGTTTCTCCACAATCTGATTTGTGCTGCCCAAATTAATGGAATCACCACATTTTGTGGTGCTTCTGCCACCACTGCTTTATCTTAATTATAACTCATTTGCAAAAGGTATTGGAGTGGAAAAATAAACAAAGCAATAAGAAAAATCTCAGCTACATGCAGTGCCAGAAAGATATAATTATATTATTGATTTCATTATCAAACATTAACTAATTTGGGTTTTTAAATCAGCTTTTCAGCATTGCTCTGAGAGTATTGAGCAATCCTAATGTTTTGTTTTCCATTTTTTATTGGATTTTTCCTCTGGAAGGAATTTTTGCATTACAAAGGTGGATAAAAATAATCTGAAATTATGTTTTAAGAATTTGAAAGTACATTTATAAGAGTTTTAATTGTTCTGAAAGAGAAGAGCCAGAAATGGAAAGACCAACTTGGCCCAGAGGAGCCCTGGTGGTGGTATCAGAGTCAAATTTCTGCATTAAACACTTGAAAAATGCAAACTCTGACAAAAAACCCATCCTAAATAAAATCAGGAAGAGATACATTTGCAGAAGACATTCATTTCAGCATAAAATCCAGCAAGTAGGGGTAAAATCCTGATATAAGGGGTACCTGAGACCTTTGGATGGCTCAGGGACCCAAAGGCAATCTGTGTTCTGGTTTGGCTCTGCTGGAATTTTCAATCAAGGCTCCCTGGAAATTCCTCTCTGTCCTGGTGCTGCCTCTGTCCTTGGTTGATTTGGGTTTTATTTCTGTGCAGGAGCTGAACAAGAGACACCAGAGGGGAAAGAGGGAGGACAACTCTTCCCCAGGCCCTGTGGACACAGATATCTGGGATTCTGAAGGTGAAGGATGTGCCCATGTGTCTTTTAACACATTTATTTGTTAAAACCTCTGTTTTTTTATGAGTTTTGTGGGACAGAGGTGTTTTTATGGTGCTCTAACATGGCCCAAGCTCTTGGCATTGTCAGAGGTGTTTGCTGATTGTGCTGCTGCACCTCTCTCCTATCAGGTCTCAGCTGAGAGCATTTCTGATGTGCTATAAATCACCTATAAATGTATTTTCAGACATTTTTCTGTCCTTCATTCATATCCTTCATTTTTCAGACAGTTTTCTATCCTTTTTGCAGACCACAAACAAGAGCAAAACTTGCCCAAATGGAAGTTCTCCTTGGCTTTGCAGGATGGAGATCCAGAACCTTTCCTGAGGAATTCGTGACAATCCAGGATGCTGGCAGGCCACCAGGGTGAGAAAATTCACCTGATTTAATAATCTGGAGGTGATTCAATCTGCATACAACTGGTTGGAAACTCTGGTGGTACATTTTGTGCCTCAAGTTGTTCTCCTGACCAGAAGGTCTGGTTTAGGCCTTGGTGGATCCAATTCCTTGGGACATGAACAACCAAAACCCTTTTTGGTGCTTTGTGCTGGGTGTGAGCACCCACAAAGTGGTGATAAACCAGAACTGCAGGTGAATTTATCAGCAGGCACCTGCAAATCTGGGGGATCTCATGCCCAGAAAGGTTGGGAGGCCCCAGTGGCTCAGGGAGGTTTCAGCCTGGCTGGCCCAGTGAGATCCTGAAGGGAGGATGAGCTCTGGGTGATTTATCTCTGCTTTCTGCTTCCAGGTGAGTTCATAAAAGCTCATTGCAGTTAATCTGCATCCTCTGGGCATGAAGGTGATTAAATCTGTATACAACTGGTTGGAAGATCCTGTTTTCATTTTGTGCCTCAGTTTGTTCTCCTGACCAGAGGGTCTGGTTTGGGCCTTGGTGTATCCAATTCCTTGGGACATGAACAACCAAAACCCTTTTTGGTGCTTTGTGCTGGGTGTGAGCATCCACAAAGTGGTGATAAACCAGAACTGCAGGTGAATTTATCAGTAGGCACCTGCAAATCTGGGGGATCTCATGCCCAGAAAGGTTGGGAGGCCCCAGTGGCCCAGGGAGGTTTCAGCCTGGCTGGCACAGTGAGATCCTGAAGGAAGGATGAGCTCTGGGTGATTTATCTCTGCTTTCTGTGATTTATCTCTGCCTTCTGCTTCCAGGTGAGTTCATAAAAGCTCATTGCAGTTAATCTGCATCCTCTGGGCACTGTCTGTGTGTCTCTGTGGCTGGGATGAGGCTGCAGTCATGCCTTGGCAAGGGGAGAGGAGCTTAAAGCTTCTGATGTCCATGAATTAAATGAATCAATCTCTTCCAACACACTTTAAATTGATCTTTGATTGGACCACATGGCCCTTGGATAAGGCACCCTGGTATTAGTCAATTTGACTTGGAAAGATGATGATACAAATTCAAATGGAAAGATGATCTATATTGAGCAGCTGTGCTTCTGCAGAGTGATTTTTTTCCTTTTTTTCCTTATTTTTATTAGTATGCTGCTCTGTTTGTGAAGTCCTCTTTGTGAATACTGATGCCCGAGCCCAGAGCTGTGTCCAGAATTGCAAACTTGGGCATTTGCATTAACGATCTGTGGCCTGTATTATTGCTTTAATCCTGCCTTCAAATTGCTCAGAATCTATAACACAAAATGCTCCTATATCCTCTGCTTAAAAGAACCTATTTATGTCTAACACAGTTACTCAGAGCTGCCTGCTGGTTTGAAGGGTCTGTCTTCAAGTAGTTTGAAATTCATATTGAAATTTGTGCAAAGGTCTTGAGAATGTACAATTGAGATTAAAGTCCTGAATTCCCAAGGGAAGAGGTTCTGTTCAGGCACCTGGACTGCAAGGGAGGCTCCTTGGGTGGAATTTTATGTGCCCAGGGGAGAGTGGGCAAGTGGAGTAAATCTTTTCCTTGATTTCAGCAGGATTTGTGTGACCTTTGCACAAGTGACAATGTAAAACTGAGGTGTGGGATGATTTCCAGCTGATTTATTTTTGATTAACCATAAAGCAAATGCCAGTAATTTTTATGGGTGTGGGAAAGGTGAAACCTCGCTGACCTATCTCAGATGTTCTTTAAACGAGGCTTATCCCCACAAAGAAGTGTTTATTTTAAAATCCAATAATTACCTGATTTATTAACCAGATCAACCAATGCCTCTTCAATGTCAAGCCCCTTCTGCTTTCAGCCTCTCTCTCACACGCAATCCACGACCAAACCTGATTTCTAACCCCAGCTGATTTCAGCCCATAATTAAAATTTCATGGTTAAATTATAAATAGCCCTTTCCCCTTATCCCCTGCCAAAGAAGATTTGTGATGGGACAACTGACGAGGCAGGACACTTGTGAATTCAGATGTGGAGGCTCCATTGTGTCAGCTCCATAATGCCATTGCCTTGTCAGCTGCATCAACAACAGAGGGCCAAGATCAATCTGTAATGAAGGGAGATGAGGGCATTGATCCAGCTCCAGGGCTGGGATTCTTCCCCAGGAACTGGAAGCTGGAATTGCTGTGGTTGTGCTGGATTACCCTAGTTTGGAATAGCCAGCAGTAAATCAAATTAAACCCCCGGAGCAATGTGTTGCTCCTAAAGATTTGAATCTAAGCAGGTCATATTTCAGGTTTTGGGATGTGGTTTGTATCTGTAAAGCACAGAACACAGCATTTTGTCTCTGTTTTGCTGTTTCTAAGCTTTGTGTTGTGTTTTTTCACGTGAGTTTAGCTGGAGAGCTGTGGATGAAAAGGGGAGGAGTGAGAGCCTCAGGTGGCTGCAGCCAGGAGGGTTAAGTGCATGAAAAAGCTGCTTGGGCTCTGCTCGGTGGGGGATCTGCAGGTCATGGAGGGATCATCCACGTGGAGCTGCCCAAAGGAGTCCTCTGAAGCTCAAAATGACACCTGAACGTGCCCCTGATGCTTCCTGCTGCTTTTCCCATCTGAGGCACAACTCCACTGTTCCACATCCTGCAGAGTGTGTCAAAATCTGGATACCTGCTCTGGGCAGATCCTTGTGAAGGGATCACAGGTTTAACAAGGTTAAAAGGATCCCTGTTCCCCTGCAGGACCTTTCCCTCTTAGACATGGTTTCATGCTCCATTTGCCTTTGGCAACGCGGCTCTGAGTTCCCATCCCAGCAGGGTCCCTCCACCCTGCTCTAAAGTGCCCCAAAACATTACAAGCAGGTTATTTTCCAGGTAATATCTTGGAGTTTGGTGTGTGGGAGAAGGGCTGAGCTGCTGGAATGCAGCAAGCCACTGACAAGTACAACAGGGTTGTGTCTGTGCCAGCTGAGGGCTGAACTTGTTTTCTATAGAAATTACCCAGAGCTGTGGTTACAGCCTCTGCAGCAGCAAAGATGTGTTAGAAATTGGGATCTCTGCTTCTAACCCGTCTTTAAAATTGGTGTTCTGGAGGTGGGCAAGAGGTTAATGATTGAAAATTAATAATTATGCAGTGATAGAGGAGGAAAGTGAGGCTGTGCTTGTCACCTGTGTCCCTGCAGACGCTGTCACAAGCTTCTGAGGCAACATCCATCCTCCAGAACCCCCCCTTGCTGACTGTGTGGTTCCAGCTGTCTGTCATCAGTCAGGACTGGGTACAGACAGCCCTGACAGCCAGCCAGGGACACAAAGGAGATTGGAGGAGCTCTGCTGGCAGGAGTGGCAGTTCTGCTCCTCACCCGAGCAGGGCTGGCAGCTCCAGGGCTGGGATGGAGCTGCTGATCTCCCCAGGATGCAGGAGAGCATCAGCAGGGCCAGGGGATTAGGGAATAAACCTCTGCAGCCACACAGGTTCCCTCCAGGGCAGGAGGAAAGTGGATTGTGGAGGGTTTTCCTTGATTTCTTTCTGCACTATGACTCTAAAATCGCCCCCTTTCAAGCGTGTCTTGGCTTGGGGATGATGATAAGAAAGAGTGAGACTCATAGAACCTTGCATCCTTGTTGAGGATGTATTGGAAGTTGAGCCTGGGTGAAATGTGATGCAATATTTTTATTTCCAACTACTCATTGGAGTAGTTTTGTTAATTGACATGTTGCTTTTAATTGCCAAAGGATTTTATGGTTCTTGCTATGGATGTGCCATTCCTGCAGCTTTGTCCCTCGCTGTTCAGCTCACTCCTCATAAGCATTTCTTCTTTACTGAGCGACTCAGGTTAAACTACCATTAATTTAATAAAATTAATAGTCTAATTTAATATAACTAATAGTTATTTAGTTATATTAAATAACTAATAGTTATTTAGTTATACTACCTCCGAACTACCTTTAAACTATTTAATAAAATTAATAGCCAAATTTAATATAACTACTAGTTATTTAGTAGCTGTTTAGCACTGCTTAATGCAGAAAACCTGTTTCAACCAACACAGGTTTAAAGTGACAGAAAAAAAAAGAGTTGCTCTAGAGAAAAATCTGATGACATCTTTAAAAATGAACCTAATACAAAGCATAGTTCATAATTATTTGTGTACTTTTAGACTGGAGGTGTTTGAGCATTCTGGTGTAGTGTCAAAGAATTAAAACCTGAATTAAATTAGTAACAAAATAACTAATTAGGTAATTCTGATAGTGACTGTGTACCTGGCAGTGTGTTGTCCCACCACTGCCTGGGTTTTAATTGGAAAGGAGTTGTTGGCACTGAAAGACCTTACAGAGCTGGAAGGGTTGGTAATGAGGAACCAAATTAAATCAGAAGTCAGCTTTTCCCACATTCAATATCTTTCTAAAGTGAATTGGGATCAGTTTATCCACTCACTTGTTTAACTTGTGATTCTTGTTAAAATACAATCATCACAGAACGGTTTGGGTTGAAGGGTTCAAAGCTCATCCCATTCCACATTTTCCTCTATCCCTGCTCCAAACCCTGTCCAGCCTGGGCTTGGACACTTCCAGGGATCCAGGGGCAGCCACAACTTCTTCTGGTAATCTATGATGAGGCTTCATCACTGTCTTATCAAAGAATTTCTTCATCAATATCCTAAATTAACTAAAAACTACTCTGCGTGCGAGGATGGAGTATTGGTGAAGGTCATCAACCAACTTTGCATTCAATAAGATTTTTCTAAATTTTTCAAACTGAAAAACTACTTTTTGTAAGGAAAAAAAAAATAAGATTTGACAACATTTTTAGAGGTAAATCTGGAATTTTCAATGCCTCCTTTAAAATCTTTCTCTCCTCAGCAAACATCCCTCTTCCTGTAGATTGTTGCTAGAATTGGAAGCATTAAAAATAAACCAAAAAAGCATCTCAGAAAACTCCCTTTTTGACCTGACTGGAAGGAGCCCTCCTGCTTGCTGTGACATTCCAAAGCCAACTGATACGAAACCCAGCCCTGATAAGGGGGGAAGAGGAAAACGTGTCCCAGCCCTGGCTCAGAGGGGAAATAATTGAGGGATGGAAAGTCATGGCCTGATGAGCTCCAGCTGACTGAGCAACCACTGAGCTGTGCCCAGAGTCCTGATTTCCCCCTCCCTCAGAGGGATTTTCAGATGGATATAACCCCAGCATCCTCACTGAAATAATGCCTCACTTACCAAGCTGTGGCTGGGAGGATTTTGTGCTTTAACAGCGCTGCTCCTGCTAAAACGCAAATGGGAAAAGCCACTGTTTGTCAAGAGGAGGGGTAAATATGAATTTTTAATATTCAAATGAACTCACAGATTGATTTTCTTCAGCAAATGAAACATTCCCATCCATTTTTTATAAGCTGTCATTTCAGAAAAATCATAAATTGTAAAATATTAGAGTGCATTTTTCATTTAAACACAATAAATAGTTACGCTAAATAAAGCAAGACCTTCACAGTCTATTAAAGCAGAAATAATTCTGCTGCCACAGCAATTGTGTGAGGAGTTTCCATTGAGAAATGAGGAAAATTTCCCTGTTTTGGTTCACTTAAAAAAAAATGGATAATTTTCCTCTTTCACAAGCGATTTTGCTGTTGAGATGTTTCTCACAATGGCAAGGCTGGAGTCACACCTGCCCTGAAGGAGTTTGAGGAAGCAATTCTGTGCAATCCAGGGATCTACAGGGGATTAATATCCCCAAAAATGCCCTCACAGCTGCACTTTCAGCTCATGTTTAACACAGAAGGTCATGTAAAGCATGATGTGATTATTATGTGACTTTTTAAATCCTAAAAGATGATACGGCAGCGGTTTTTTTTAGTTATTTCTTTAATTAATTTTTCTTAGATTATCATTTCAAAATTCTTACATTTACTTAAAATTGTAGATTCAATAACATCTAACAATTAAATTATATATTATAATAAATAACAATTCATTTATAGATTATAAACATCTAATAACAATTTTTAAACCCTGATTTTAATTTTTAGTACTTTGCAAAAAAAAAGAAAACAAGAAGGAGAATAAGAGTGACTCAAGACTTGTCCTTGACAATAATAAATATTTTTTATCGCTTTTATGATTTTAATATTCTTAATGATTTAAAAATCTGTTCTGATGTTATTCTGGAAGAGGCCAGATGGCCAAATAATGTGTAGCATGTAAATTACATCAGCAGTCTGATCAAAATACTTATCCAAAAACAAATACAGGCTGTGACAATAATTCCACAACCATTTTCAAATGACAGGAAAGAAGATTCTTGTGCCAAAAACTGTGCTTTGAGTATTCCTTTAAATTGCATTAGTGGTTTTCAATGGAAGGAACATAGAAATTGATGTTTTGTGTGGTAAAAGGAAGTATCTATATCATATAGAAACATAAATATTATTAATTATTCCATTTTTTGGTAATGAGTATTTTAGTATTGGCTTTTTGTGTTGGGTTGAAGAGGTGTGGTCTGTGCTTGTCAGCTCTCTCCTGTGCCAAAAGTGCAGGAAAATTCTGTGGACGTGAGGTTTTCCAGACTTTTTGCTTTAGAAGTTGTTCCCAAGTGCTGCCATCAGCAAAGCAGCCCCAGCTCCAGTTAAACCAGTTAGACCAGTAATGCAAACCAGTTCATAACTGTCCAGGCAGTCCCTGGAACTGCAATTAGGATTAAGGATATCCCAAAAAGGAGTAAGCCCAAGTGATTGTGGTTTCACATTATTAGGATTGTTTAGGGTGTTCCATACAGTCCTTTCCTTCCAAATTGCCAGCTTTATTTTTATTGTACAAAGGAGTGTTGCTGAGTCCCAAAAATCTGGGTAAAGTGAGGATTTTTTGGGGCAAGAGGTCTCATCTCACTTTCTCTCTTTCATTCTATCCAGCAGATCACTGGAGATTGTTCTTGATTTGCTCTTGCCAGAGATTGTCCCTCTTTATTAATATAATAATACTGAGATTTAATTAGACCACATATTTTATTTTACTTCCCATGCTGTCAGCAACAAAAGGTGCAAGGAGAGCAGATCATAAAATATGTCAGCTTGGAGGAGGTCACTCCATCAGCTCTGCCCCACAGGGCACGGAGCAAGGTCATGGAAAACGGGCACAGAGGAGGAGGGAATGATGGATATTCTCACATTGGCTGAGATCTGCTCCTCTTTAAATCAAAGTTTTAACTCAGGGAGACTAAATCTGGGCACTTTTTCAAGCTGTGGAGAGCAGGATCCTCCTCATGTGGAAATCAGGGAGAGCAGTTTAAGCGGTGCTGAAGTTTGGTGGCAGTGGCTTAGGTGACAGCTATGCCTGCTAAAGTTCTGTACCTCTGGGTCAGCCCTCCGAATCCAGTCTAGGTCATTACTGCCACAGAGTCGTTATCGTCTCATGAATGTCATCAAATGGCACTCCAAATGTTAAGTATCCCATTCTGCAGCTGAGACATGAGGAATCTCTCTGTCAGTTTTCAGGACGATCAGGGAATCGCTCGTCCTGTGGCTCTTCACCCGTGGCCTCTCCTTTATCACATCCAATAAAAGCCAGCACCTGCCAAGGGTGGTCGATAGCCCGTGGCAAACCTGCCATCCTCATTTTCTCTAGGATAGCCTGAATAATTTATTTGGTTTGTGTCCAATATGATTTTTGTCCTGTCATTGTCTCACATTACATCTTCCCTTATTTGCTCCGTGGCGGAGGTGATTTGGTGTAGTAGATATTTATTGCCAAGGGGTAAATAATTAAACTCAAAAAGTGCTTTTCATCTCTGTGTTGTTATTTGCAGAGGTGGCTGGAGGGCAGTGTTGACTTTAAAAATTATATTATGTCCATTTTATGTTTCAAGACACCACTATTAGTCCAGTTCTAATAATGCTAAAGCTTCAAAATTGATACAGGAAAGCCTTATCAATAAAACACTCAAAGTTAATTTATAAGAAAACTTTCTTTTATTTGGTGTCATGCTCCCCCAGCATCCTTCTGGATCCAAATGTCCACAGCTCCACTCTTTGTGAAGAGGGATGGGGAAAGGATTTTGGTGCTGGTCAGGGTGGGGATTTCTTCCTTTTCTGTTCTGGGTACATCTCTATTATAATTTAACTCCTTTTCCCTTTATTATTCATGCTGCCTCTCAGTTACATCTGGAAATCTTCCCAACAGCTCCTCCAGCCCAGCGAGATGTGAAGGACAATTTTGTGACCTGGTGGCAACCTGAGCCTGTCAGACCTTGGCCATGAGCAGCCTTCAGTGCGCAAGGGCAGGTGAGACGTTTGCTGACCAGGGCTGAGGTTTTAAATAACAGCAGCCCTGCTGGAACAGTCTCTGCTGAAGCTGGAGCCCTTTGTGAGGGTGACCCTCCTTTGGCCAAGAGGTCACTCCCCATTGCATGGAGAAGAAAAAGAGGACAGACAGTTGGAGAGAACAGTGAGGAGGAAGCCAAGGAGCTGTCAAAATGTCTTTAGGATAGGAGCAAATTATTACTTCTTAATGTGCTTAAAAGACATGAAGTGAAAACTAGTAGGTCTCTTTTTTTCACATAAAGTAGAAAGAATCTGTGAAGTTTTTCTTTCTCTTTTCCTCCTTTTTTTTTTTTTTTTTTGACCCAGAGTTTCTAAAATACTTTTTAAATAGGATTGTTCTCTCCAGCTTTACTTTTCCAGTTTCCTCTTAGCGCTGTTTCTACAAAGGCTCGTGCTGGTGCCACTGGAACTTTCCTGGCCAGCCTGTTTTTCTCCATCCAAGGTGCAAGCTAGGCTGAAAATGGAGAGCTATTAAAAGCCAGGTGCAGAGGGGTGTGCCAGCTGCTGGAGAGGAAGGATGTCTGAGGTAAGTGGGTGCTTCCCTCACAATTTAGAACAAACAAGGTCTAAAAGTCGAGGGCAGGACCCCTGTGCAAAGGGATGCTCAGGGAATCATTTCTGAGGCCAATTGTGCATGTGAAATAAGGTTAAACCTGTGCACAGCTCGGGCTCGGGGTGGCAGCTCCCAGCCAAGTGCAGAGGTGCTCCTGTAGCGTGGTGGGGTTCACAGGGGTGCCAGGACGAGGGAAGAGATGAGAACCTTGACTCCCTGTTTCAGAAGGCTGATTTATTATTTTATGATATATATTATATTAAAAGAAAATTATATATTCAAACTATACTAAAAGAATAGAAGAAAGGATTTCATCAGTAGGAATACAAAGGAATGATAATAAAATCTTGTGACTGATCAGAGAGTGGGAGCCAGCTGGCTGTGATTGGTCATTAATTAGAAACAACCACACGAGACCAATCCCAGATGCACCTGTTGCATTCCACAGCAGCAGATAACCCTTGCTTACATTTCATTTCTGAGGCCTCTCAGCTTCTCAGGAGAAAAGATCCTAGCAAAGGAATTTTTCATAAAATGTGTCTGTGACACTGTAGGACCAGCACATCCATGGAAAATGAGTTCTCAGCTGCCTTTTCCCTTTTTCCACCTGTGTTTCCTCCAGCCCAAAATGAGATGAGTGCATAGGTTGGTACAAATTCCTCTGGCTTCAGAAAAGCACACGGGAAGGAAAAGAAGGAAAGGAAAAGGAAAAGAAGGAAAAGAACCAACCTGGCTGAGCAATAAAACCTGGGGAATTACAGATTTTCAGCCTGGTATTGCTGAGGAAAGCACAGAAGGTAAAGAGGAGGGAGCAAGATTTGCCTGGACCCATCCCCACCCAAGTTTCCCTTTGGCAAAAGGGAATTAAAGCAACAGTTATAATTCAAAGATATTTTGATTTCTGAAAATCACAGGTTTCTGCTTCCAGGTTGTGTAAAACTGTTAAAAATCAGTTTGTCCTGCAGAACAAGTGGGTTCCTTTTTATTCATTGTGATAGCAGGAGGGAATCTGATGTCCCCATTACCTCAGTTTCCCTCTCAAGGAGCCAGCCTCAGACCAGCTCTGCTAACTGTGAAATGGGATTAGAAGCTCTGCTAGGTCAGAGAGGTCTTTCTTCCTCAAGTGTGAAAATATCTTCTTCTGTAATAGACCATCAGAGTCACCAACTTTTCCAAACCATCTTCCTAAAGAAAAATAAATAAATTTGAAATTTTTTAGGAAAATCTTGTGGAAAACAGCGTCTTGTGGTCCGCATACAAAAATCTCAGACTCTCTTGCAGATCTTCTCTATTTTATGTATTTTTAAGGCAGGACTTTTTTGGTTTATTGTGTTTTTACTGGTGCAGCGCCTTCTCAAAGGTTTTGTACGCATAAAAGAATGGAAATACAGGCAGCAGCTGAAGCAGTTTCCAAGGAAAAGCAAGAGGAGGATGATTTACTGAGAGCTGTAATGAGGAATAGACTCTCAGTTTCATAAATTCAGAGTAAGTCCTGGTGCATCTCCCTTAACTGATGTCCTCTCCTGAAGTGCCACACGACTCCGAGTCCATCCACCGGGGAAAACACATGGATTGCTCTGGGTTATTTAATAATGCAGGCACTGAGGAGGGGAAAGTCACTGCAGGCAGAGAGCTGCTCACAGCTCAGGCCCGAAATCCCCAAAAATGAATGGCAAAACCCTGCCCTGCCTGCAATGCACTCGGGAAGATGAGTTGTCCTGCACCGCTCTTCTCATTAGATCCCGAGAAGCACTGAGGAATTATTGATGGAGATATCCATGGATTGCAGGATGAGAGCCTTGGAGGCAGAATTAGAAGGTTCTTTTAACCCAGGAATTGCTGTTTTCTGTTGGAATTTCCAGGAAAACCAAGTGTCTTTGACGGTGTTTTATTCTGCTCTGCTGATCAGAGGCAATGTGACAGTTTGCCTTGGGAATGCTCTCTGGAATAATTTTTTACATCATCGAGAAACGTTTTGCCTGAAGATGTGAATTTCAAATTGTGCACTAAGAATCTCGAGATGTGCTGCTGGGTCTCGGGAAAAAGGGAAGAAAAAGGGAGAGCAATCCAGTAATGTAGATAAATAGAAGAAAATGAGATCTACATGAGAGGTTTGATTAAATTTGGAATCGGCTGCTGGACCAGAAAGATAGAAGTAAGTAAAAGCATGGAGTTAACTAAGGGAAAAATGAGTTTGGAGCAGGAACAGAACTCAAATTCATCTTTGCCAGCGAGGCAGGGAGCTGGAGTGACCTTGAGAGCTGCTGTGAGCTCCGTGCACGTGCGAGCCCCACGGCGGCACGAGAGAGAGCCCTGCGCAAAGGCAGCTCTGGGTTTAATTCTGGTGCATTTAACTCAGAACTGCCATGGACCCTGTGTGTGGCAATCTGTGACAAGTCTATAACTCAGCCTGCTGAGAAACCAAGGAACTGACAGGGAAACTCAGGCTCCTGAGGCCAGGGTGGTTTTATATCTGAAGCAGCCTCAATCTCTTTGTGGTGCAGAGCTGGATGTGTCATCAGATGTGGATTAGCAGGGGACAGCCTTCATTTAGATGTGTTTTTACAAACAGGGATTCTTCCTGGCCATCAGGAAGCATTTCTTCATGGAAAAATGTTGTTAAACATTGGAAGGGGCAACCCAGGGAGGTTTGGATCTCCCACCCCTGGAGGTGTGCAAGGAATGCCTGGACAGGGCACTCAGTGCTCTGGACTGGTGACGACAGGGGTTGGTCACAGGCTGGATTTGATGGTCTGGGAGGGCTTTCCCAACCTCAGTGATGTTGTGAGTCTGTGATGGGGCCTTGGTCAGTGGGGATGAAACCAGTGGTGACAGTTTTAGTGTCTCTGGCTCAATAGATGGGCAAGTTACTGCTATGTCATGGCCGGGAGTTGTCCTAAGGCTCTTGTGCTTTTGGTCTTAAACTGAAGAGCTCATCCTCCCTCCATGGGAGCCATGGCCACATCCCAGACCAAGGCTGTCCTGTGTCCCACCAGGTGTCTGAGCTCCTCTGGAAGGTGTTCCCCAGCCCAGCTGAGTGAACCAGCTGGGGAAGGATGGGATCCCTGCTGGGATGTGCAGGACCATAAAATAACTGAGGGTGGAAGGGAGCTCAGGAGGTCCCTGGGCTCAGCTCCTGCCTGGTGCCGTGAGCTCTCACTGCTATTGCTGGGGCTCCTCTCATCACTGTTATATGCCCAGAGGTATCAATAAAACACTGAGGGACAGCAGAATAATGCAGTGACACCTTGAGAAAAATTCCAGACGTGTCACAGTCCAATTGGGTGCACTTCCCACCACCAAAACACTCAGGTATTTTCCATTATTCTGATCCTCTGTGGGCTCCTTTTTCTGCTCCCATGACCTATTTTTTTACTTTCTGTCCAGTCACAGCTACTTCATCTCCTTGTTTTAACATCTATTCTTTCTTTCCAGACTTTCTTTTTAAAATTTTTCCCCCTGCTAGTTAACTGTAATTATACAGCTTTTTAATGAGTTTTGATGCATTTAAACGTGCTTTATGTGCCTTACAGCAAACCCCCTGCTGGCCTAATTTTATATAGTGTATTTAATTGAGACCTCTTTTGCAAGTACACATTTTGTGTGTGGTGAGCACAGTCCCCAACCATAAATTCTGCTTTATTCCCACTCTTAAGATTAGATTTTTATTTGCATTACGTGAATGTTTTTTCCCCCACTAAAATCCTGTCACGTACATTTTAACCACTCCAGCAAATTAATTCTTGCTATATTTAATGCCATACAGAAAAACGCCTTTATGGAGCTTCTAATTGTTCATTTCGAGCATTCCAAAATTAGCTGCCTTTTATTAATTGGGGAGTCACTGCATTGTGGAGAAGACAGAAAGCTCTCTTGCAAGCCACATTAACTGGACAGATGTTCTGAAATATGTTAAATATTACCCAGTGAGTGGTGACACAGTTCATCCATCATGTCAGTGCCACAGCCACTCTGGGATCTGCTGTGGGGTGAAGGTGCTGTGAGAGAGGCAGTGTCAGAAAGGATGAACTGACACTACAGACAGCACTTTTATGTTTGGTGTAAAGCAGGAAGAAAATCGTAATTTAAAATAACTGGAGAAATGTCATTATCCCCAACAGAGAATTACAGAATGGTTTGGGTCATCTAATTCCAGCACCCTGCCATGTGCAGGGACACTTTCCACTGTCCCAGGCTGCTCCAAGTCCTGTTCAACCTGGCCTTGGACAATTCCAGGGATTCAGGGGCAGCCACAGTTTCTCTGGGCAGGGCCAGGGCCTCCCCACATTCACAGGGAGGAATTCCTTCCCAAATCCCATCTAAATCCACCATCCAACTCAAAGCCATTCCCCCTTGTCCCAGCACTGGACAACATTGAATGGAACCTTGCAGCACTCAACAAGGCCATGAGAAAAGAGGGGACTTGGTTTGGGCTTCACTCTTGATTTGGATTTCTCTCTTGATTTGGATTTCTCTCTTGGTTTGGATTTTTCTCTTGGTTTGGATTTTTCTCTTGGTTTAGGTTTCTCTCTTGGTTTGGGCTTTCACTCTTGGTTTGGGCTTCTCTCTTGGTTTAGGTTTCTTTCTTGGTTTAGGTTTCACTGGTGATTTAGGTTTCAGTCTTGCTTTGGGCTTCACTCTTGGTTTTCCCTGGAGCTCAAACACTTTACAAAGAGTCAGGATCATTTCATGAGTGCCAAACAGAAAGTTCAAGCAAAGCAGGAGCTGTCCAGGCAAAGTTTTCCTGAATGTATTGACTATGTGGGTAAGAGGCAGATTAAGACTTTCTTTCCAGAGCGGTCCCCAAAAATAACCCACCCACCTCCTGGCAACAGTTCATTAACTGGGTCATCTCCATCCCTCTCTTCAAACAGATCTTATCAGCAACACATCTGATGGGATAAGAATGTTTTGGGATGAACATTTACATACAGAGAGATAAAAGGCCTTACATAACCCTAGGAGCAGAAAATACATCTCCCCCTGACAATTGCCAATGTTCCCTTGCTAAATCCTGCATAATGCGGTTTTGCTGCCATGTCAGCAGCTCCATGACAATAAAGCCAATGGCACAGGGATCCTGAGAGCCAATTTCAATGGCCACAAGGCAAGAAATGCCAAGTTCCCTTCCTTTTTCCAGCTAGATGGATGATGTTTGAGCAAAGAACAAAATCTCTGCATTATGGTTCTTAACTAACCCATTCAAAATAGCCCCAGGAAATATCCAGAGCTCTTTGTTTTATAGCAGGGTGTTCAAGACTATTTAATCTTTTTTCAAATACATGGCAATAAAATTGAATTTTCTGAAGCCTCCCAAGAACCCAATCAGGGCACATACTGACAAAATCCCATATATTTAAAATCATGGGCACAAAAAGAGCACTCCAACAATTAAATTTCAGTTTTTAGGTGCTGGGTGTCTTTGAGAAGCCTGCTTGCTGAGTCAGCACTTTTGATTTCATCCTCCCTCATGCAGGTTTTCCCCAGGATTTGCATAAACCAGCTGATGGATGTGGCCAACAGGAGCTGTGAGGGCATCTTGTTCAGCTTCCTTCCTGAAATACCTGTCCCCACTGTGTGTCCTGCAGTGCCCTCAGAGGGGTGAGTTGGGATTGGATGTGGGGTGGCCTTGGAGAACAGAACTCTGTGTCATGACTGGAATGAAGAGTGCTGCTTCCTGAGGGGTGATCCTAATTGATCCTAACTTCATCCCACAGAACTATTTTAGGAAATATGGAGCTCAAATGTGGTCATTTGGTGATGGTCAGACCTTACAGTGGGCAGGGGTGACCTTTTGGGCTTTGTGCTTCTCCCAGGTCAAGAACTCTCCATCCACTCAAGTCAAACTTGCTCAGGATGGAAAATCTCTCTGGGGTTTGTCCATAAAAAAACCGAGCAACGAATTCATTCAACCACATCATGGAAAACAAGAAGTTTCTGGTGGTATGAGAACACTTTGATTAGCTGTACAATCAGCCAAGAAAAAAAACCCAGCCATAATAGTGACAAAATCTACTGAGGTTTATTTTTGCTGTGAGCACTTCAATTTTCTGCAAAAGCCACAAGCAAACAAGACTTTTGAACCATTTCAATCTACTCTAAGTCAGAAAGCACAGTCTCTGTTGGCATCTGTATTTTATTATTGTGTCAAAAATTACGTGAGAAGGAGAAGCGTGAATTAACAAAAAGCCCGTGTGTCTTTTGTGGTACAGGAATCATTTTTGCCTGGCTCTAAACAGGCAGCTCCAAACCCCAGCAGGATTTCGGTGTTAGCTCACAGAAGAGTCAATGTTTGCTCAGTTCTCTCTTCAAACACTTCCAGCATTTTGACCACTCATTTGAAATCCTCCAGCGTTCCTTTGAAGGGTTTTGCTTTCCCCTGGTGTTGAAACAAACATTGGACGTCTTTGTGACTCTTTTCAGATGGTTTTCCTGCGGTGCCATCCCAGCTCTGTGGGATTCCTAACGGGGGGAAAGGATTCAGGACCAGCTTGCACATCGAGTTGTGATGCACTCGATATTTGCAGCAACTGGGGAATGTTCACTGAGCCCATGGAAAGTCCACAGAATCTCCTCTGTTTATGGTTAATGACCATCCAGGTTGGAAAATGTTCTCCAAAAGCTCTGCTGTTTGCGTGGGACAGAAGTCCAGACCCCACAGGAGATGCTCAGAGGAGAGGAAGGACATCGTGGTCATGTCATGATGCAGCAGCAACAGGAAATTTTTAGGACTCCAAACAACTTGAGAAATGTCAGCAAGGCCAGAGAAATCCTTGTACAGTATTTTCATTCCATGCTTTAAAGCAGGATTGGAGTGTTTGGTTTTCCACGTTGGAGCAGAGTCTTTTATCAGAAGTGGGAATCTTTTGATCATGTTTGTACCTAATTTTTGATCAGTGTTTCCCATTCCTGCTGCCCAAAGTGTTTTGATTGCATGCACTTACATCAATTTTTGGTGCTTCTGACACCACCAGCTTCAAAAGCACGGTGAGAGTTTTATTCCAGCAGGATAAAACTGATAACATTTATAATGACATAATTATTACTGAGAGTATTAAAGAATTACTGCATTTCTTTAAAGCAATGTTATTTTTATCCCTGACTCTACAGTGACACATTGGATGACAGTACCCTTGATATTATTTTAAAATTCAATTTAACATGCAACCCATTATGTGTGAGCTCCCATTCCTGGCAGGTTACCTGCCATAGTTTCCTTATTCAAATCCCACTGTAACTTCCAAATTAGCGACTTGACCTTCTCCACACTTGAAATTAAAATCAGAATTTAAATTACTAAAAGTTTTGGGGGGTTCTGAGGGGAGTTCTCCCATTTTACAGGTTTTTTATCTTCTCCATGAACATTAAATATGCTGCTGGGAAGGTGAGAAGTCCTGTGTACCCAACAGGAGGCGAGTCCTCCAAAATTGCTCTGTTACCCACAGGGCTCTTGGCTTACTCACAACATAACTCACTGCTCCTGTGAGTAAGAGCCCGCCTCTCAGGCTGGCACTAATCTGCAATCAAGAAAATCCCTCTGGGCTGGTTCACCTGGGGAAAAGGGGCTTGAGCATCACCAAAAGTTTAGCAGGGAGTGACCCAGGAAGGCATAAAAAGGGCTGCTCTTAGCCTGGGGTTTCTATTTTTTAAATGCATAACTGTGTTAAGCTTTAGACTTTTTTTTTTTCCCAGTGGCTGAGTATTTGAGGTTCCTTCCCTGCCTTTTCAGAGCTGTAGAGAAAAGGGAAATAAATCCAGTGGAAACAAATCAAACCAGAATATACATCCAAGATATCTCCTCTCCATGTTTTTCAGCTGAAACCCTGCACGAGGTAAAGTTGTTTGCTAATCATGTCCTGAAACATGCTTGAAAGCTTTTATTTATAATTGAATTTGTTCTAATGTTGCAAAGTAGCCAGATTTAAAATAAGATGTTTATTAAATGTGTAAAACCTCACGTCCTTGGGTGACAGGGCTGTGAAAGCAGGATGTGTTCAGCAGTGCTTGTAGAGGAGTGCAGCTGGAAATTCCTGCCAGAAATTCCAGAATCAGAGTGTGATTCCTGCATGGAGCAGAGCTGGAAATTCCAGAATCAGAGTGTGATTCCTGCATGGAGCAGAGCTGGAAATTTCAGAATCAGAGTGTGATTCCTGCATGGAGCAGAGCTGGAAATTCCAGAATCAGAGTGTGATTTCTGCATGGAGCAGTGGATGCTCAGGAGGAGCAGAGCTGGAAAATCCTCTCAGGTTCCTGGAAGTTTTCTCCAATTTCAGCTCAGCACAAGAGAGATTTTCCCTGGGGCTCCTTGTGAGATTGTTATCAATGGTGTTCCTGCATGGAAGCACCAAGGAGAGGCTGTAGATGTTCCTCCAGCCACGGGCAGGGCGTGATTTCAGGGCACAAAGAACCAAACTGAAAAATCAGAATAATATTTATGAAGGGCCTGCTTTTCACAAGCTCAGGGGAAGAATCAGCTGCTTTCTAAACTGAAAAATGACTCCCCATCTTCTGTTAGCTGGAGTAATGAGGGTGGAGAGAGATTTGGATGTCGCTGCCTAAATCCCAAGGTAATTCATCCAGTGGTTAACAATGTTCAGAGGAAAATACCTCTGCAAAGGATGTAAATCAAAGCAGAGCTAAGAGGGAAAAGCTGCCTATCTTCTATAACGAGTTTCTGAATGGGAGTTACAGATGTTTTAGCATAAGTATGAAATTATTGGAATAAGGGAGACATGGCTGAGTGAGAAAAGTGATTGGGGATTTAAAACATCAGGAGTTTCTGGGAAGGATGTACTAAATGAAATTGGAGATGTTATTGGCAAGGGATTATGGAGGCTTGCAGAGAAATGATGGATATATTTAAGTGACATGCAAAAGAGTTTTGCTTTGAAATTAAGAGCAATGAAAGTGGAGAGGTGGCTTTGGTGTTTTGTCTCCAAGGGAAGAAAGTCAGGTCATTATTTTTAAAGTAAATTAAGAAAACAGACTAGCGCATCAATTACTGCAAAAGTGCATCTACATTGCATCAATTAGTGCATGCTGATAAAGGAATAAAATTGGAATATGGATTTGGAATATGGAATATTCTGTTCACTGGGAAGAGCTGTGGGGTTGAACACTGCAAGTGAAACAGGGAAAACACTCCTCCAGTTTGTAAATGCAACCTCAATATTATCCTGCACTCTTTGCTTTTGGAAATGTCAGCACTTGGTACTAAAATCCCCAAGCCCAAACCTGCAGCAAGGCACTGCCTGCTAATTTCCCACTCCCAAATTCTCAGCTGATCCTAAATGAGCCAAGTGTTGATGGTTTGTATGAACTGTGGCTGCTTCCCTAGGGAATTTCACATCTGCCAGAGCTGGGTGGAGCACAGATTAATTAATGAATAATTTACTAATTGCAGATGAGCTCTATTTGGTTTGGCTTGTCTAGGGAAAGAAGTTTCTCACTTTGCTTCCCATTTTTCTGTAGGTTCCCCTTTTTCTGCTTCATCTCTTCCACCATTTGATTTCCCTGTCTGCCTTTTAAATGGCTCCTCGTGGAGCAGGGCATTGATTTCTCCTGCATCTTCTGAATTTCACCTCTTTTCCTGCCTTTTCAAGCTTTTTTTTCATGTCTTTTCTGTGCCTGTGTCACTCTGGTAAAACAACTGCCCCAAATTAACACCAAAGTCAGCTGGTACCTCCCTGTCCCTAAACCTGCTCCTGTCAGACTCAAAACATCCCTTTCCTTTTCTTCTTTTCTGTTTTATCTTGTTCTAAACTGATTGCTATCAGATGATTGCCCAATCCATCTGTCCACCAGGCTCCTTTCTAATCTCAGAGAGATTTGCTGCCACTTTAATTTCATGTTGCAGCCACTTCATTGTCTTGCTTTGAGAATTAATCTCTCCAAGCACTTTAACTTCTCCTTTTCTTTATTGCTGCTCTCTCTTGCTTATTGTTTCCTCCAACATGCATCAAATTCCCAAATAAAAACCTGACAGTGGCCTTTCAAGAGCTGTAAATATTGATAGTCTGAGTTTTCCTTTCCTTGGGTGTTGATTCATGTGATGGCTCTTATCAAAACTTCTGTGGTTCTTTCCCCTAAAATATCTCTGTAGGTGGTGACAGAGGAATAGCTTTAAAAACAGAGATCACAGCCTTGGGAAGAGGCGAAATTACTGATGTTGGGGACTTACTAGGAAAAACTTCTTCCCTGAAAATGTTGTTAAGGCTTGGAACAGACTATCCAGGGCAGTGGTTGAGTCAACATCCCTGGAGGAATTTTAAAAATATTTGGATGTGGTCCTTGGGGACACAGTTTGTGCTGGGACTACTTGATCTTGAAGGTCTTTTCCAGCCTAAATAATTTCGAAGTTTTGAGTTTCAGAATTCTGCACCATCTCTGTTTACTGCCCAAGATAATTGGAGCAATAAATATGAGAAATCTCATAAACTGTGCTCTGAAATGCAGAAGATATTTGAGTGTGGTGTGGGACAGGCACTTTAATCCATGGAATGGGAATGGGAGCAATGAAAAGCTTTCAGAACCTTCTTCTGTGCCGTGGCTCAATCAATATTATTGAAAACCAAAAGGCAGAATTACCCAACACAGAAATATCGCTCAAAAAGAAAGATACTTTTTGTTCAGCTAGAAAAAACCATTTAATCCAAAAGAAACAGCATTTTGAGGCTGTTTTTTGGCAAACCAATCCATATTTCTGCATGCAGGTCCTTTCTTTTGACAGGTGTTCAAGGGGAAAATGGAGTTGTTAATGTGGCAGGTGCTCGAGGAAGTGTTCCCTGGATGTGACAAAAGTCCTGCAGACAACAAGTGGAGTAAAATCCCAAGTTAATATGGGATGTGGGGCTGCAGTCCAGCTGCAAAGGAACCCCAGCCATGAGGTTAACTTGGATTTTTAAATTGATTTTTAACACAAAAATTAGAAATTCAAACCACCATGGAAACAAGATGATTTCTCTCTTTCTCTCCCCATCACATGATGATTTAGAGGACAGACTCTGGATCAATACAGCAGCTTTTTGTTGGCACAACAACTTTTGTTGATTGATAAATTGTGAGATCTTTCCAAATTTAAAAAGGGGATAGTTGAAGGTGTCCCTGACCCTGGCATGGGGTGGCATGAGGTGACCTTTTAAGCTCCTTTTAAACCCAAAATATTCTATGAGTCTCTGCCTATTCTATCTCTGCCAAGGCTAAGTCTTAGAACTGAAATTTTTAAAATCAAAAATAAAATTACCCAAATTCTGATTGCAGGGCCAAATACCCTCTTGCCTGATGTTTGTTATATATTATTGCCTCCAACCAATAACAGAATATCATCATTAACTTTATTTAATGGTCGCCACCAGCTGCAAACTGATTTAATTATAACCACGAGGCGAGTGCACTAGTTAGACTGATTATTTATCAGCCAGAGGTTGATGGCTTTAATAGGGCAGTAATCTCCTAATGAATGCACTTTATTTGTCTATATGGAGAGGCTGTGGAAGTGTTATTTAAAGTGCAGAACAAGCCCTGAATTGCCAAGGCCCAGACAGAACAGGGTGAACGCTGCTTCCCAAAGAAGTTCCTTTCTGGAGTGAATTAAACTTGAACCAGGGTCAACCACCTGCAGTAAAACCCAGTTTTTATGGCCTCTTTGGCTTTTGAAATGTTATTCTTCTTTTCCCCCCCCCTCGTTTATGGCATGTGTATGAGTGTTTCTTGATTTACAATGGAATGTTTTATTAAAAACGACGCTGGCGGTGTCTCTGCACCTGCAGAATACTGAAACTGGAGGGATTATTCACAGGCACACACACTGAAAGGCCAAAAAGTCAGCCCAGCCTCACCTCCTGCTCTCCTTGGGAACAATAACTGCCCGTGGGTTTTAGGTAGACTGCAGTAGAATGTCATGAATTTGTTATTTCATAGTGATTTATGCTGGTAAATATTTTATTAAGAGTTTGAATTTATATTTTTTTCCTTAGGCGTACCTAGTGCTAGAACTCCTTTAGGATATTGGTGTTTTGTTTGTTTATTAAGTTGAGTTTGTGTCTTTAAAGTGTTTCAGAGTGGTTTGTGGTTGGAATTGATCAACATCATTTGGAGGTGGGCAGTGACCACAGGGAACATCACAAAAAATCAAAATGTAGCTCTTTGGGGTGGTTCTGTCAGGGTATTCAGGCTGTGTGATTTCTGTACCAATGCCAGGATTCAGGAATATCCCATTCCCATAGTGTGTGTAAAGAATTAGACTTGGAGAATCATTCCTGGCTCTTGTCTTTTCCTTTGCTTCAGTATCTTTAAAACTCGGCCCTTTTCATCTTTTCCATGGCCCAATCAAACAAACGTGAGAGTAAAGCTTGTCCATGGAATCTTAGAATAATCTTTATATAGAAAACAATCAATATGCAAATTAACAGCAGGAATGGGCTGTTAACAAACACAGCATTAAAACCTAATTAGAGATGCATAAGGCTCAAAAGGCAAAAATAACATTGGAGCCCACATTCGCTGCAGGTTTTGAGGCAGGGGAAGGGCCCTCTGTGGTTTCTTGGCTTCCTTGTGCTCCAAACTTTCTTCCAGCCCTCTGCTCCCATTTAATACTGGCACACGGTCACAGCAACAGATTTCATTTCTTCCCCCATTAAAGCATCCAAATTCAAAAATAAAAATATGAAAAGCAGGGAGTGAGTAGGTGGAACTGCTTTGTTGTGGAGCCAAACAGAAAGATGGACATTCTGTAATTTTCTGACACAGTGGGAGCTCTGCACGGGGTGGGGAAAAAAGAGCTCTTGAAGGCACATTTCCCTTTATCAGTTCCTGTGCCTTGAGTGCACTTTCTAGTTAAAACTTTTAAATTACTTTAATTACAGCAACTAAAAAGGGCTGCTGCAGGAATTCTTCCCACGCAAGTGAAGAGGTCATTAAAAGTTGTGGCTCTGCAGCTAATTTGTGAACAATGCAGAGCGAGAGGGGCTCCAGCTGCAATAATTACATCCCAAGATCCATTTGCATTTCCCAGCCTGTCCGTGCAGCCCCTGGCAAAGCCCTCCCTCAAATCCTCCTGCAACATGGACACCAAGCTGGAATTATCAGAGATTAATAATTGGGAGCCTCACACCAACCTGCTGATGTGACCCTGAAATCAATCCCTGGTCAAGCTTTGCCTGGATTCACCTGGAATTGTGTGAGCTCAGCTCTGTTGTGGTGGAATTCCCCAAGGAAATTTTAGTGATAAAATAACAAATCTCAGTTGCTTTTCCACAGGTTGGAAGGCTTAATTTTAGTTTTCTTTAAGAAACAAAAGACATTTTGCATATATAAGCACCTAAGTCACAGAGCTCCCATAAATATTTGGGGATTCTTTTCCTCTAGGAATTTCGGCCTGTATTTATTTCCTCGTGTTATGGCATAAAACTGCTTTTCCTAAAGATCAGAAGCCCTTTTCACCCTCTTATTTTTCCAGCCATATGTTCCAAAGCAATAAATTCCAGCTTGGTTGAACACTTAATGTGGTGTTGGCAGCAGGAGCTGGGCTTTTTTTAAGCCCTTGTGATACTTAACACCAGCAAAGCCCTTAAGTGTGACAGAAGAAATCAAGCCTGAAAAGCTGATTTTTGCTCCATCTTGTAGATGATGCTTTCCACCTTGAAAACAAGCTGTGAAATATTAAATTTAAACAGAGGAGGTTTCTTTCCAGTCATCCTTTGCTCAGCAATAGTTGTGGTGTTAACAGAGGTGTTGCCATCATAAGGGGAGGTTTTAAAGGGGGCTGGTTTTAAAATTACCCAAAAATCTGAGAGTTTTTCCTAAGATTTAATGATGGCAGATTTAATCTCATCCAGGTTTAATTCCAGCAGGAAATGTCCCATTGCAGGCACTTGGGTATCCAGGGTGTCCCACACAGGCAGGAGCTGCCTGGTAATGAGGGATGACAGGGAGGAGGAGAGATTTTGGGAATATGTCATCGTTCCAAAATTGAGAAATGTCTTTGATATCAAAATTATAAAGATATAAAAATATATATATAAATACACATATATTATATATGTCTATAATATATTGTATATGCATACAATATATACAATGTGTATATATATACATACAATATATTGTCTATTACATTGTATATAAATTATATATTATATAATATTGTATATACAATATCTGTGTATATATATACACAGATAAATACTCTCCCTATATAGGTATTTAGTTTTAATATATATTTATATATATAAATGTCTTATATATATTTATTTATATTTATATATATTATATTTATTTATATTCATGTAGATTGTATATTTTTATTTTTATATCTATATATATTTTTATATTTTTTAATACATAAATGTCTTTTAATATATTAATATTAAATTATACTAGCTTATTCCTGCCTGGGCAGTGCCTCCAGTGTGTCCCTTGGATTGTAGGGTCCAGCACATCTCCATCCCAAGGGACCAGGAGAGTTCTTTTAAAACAAACCCCAATTTGTCCCACTCTGTTGGAATTCAGTTTTGTTTTCCTACAATCCCAGTCTGAGCAAGGACTTGGCAAGATTTTGAAGCTACCTGAGATTTTCAGTTTTAAGATTTTATTTATTTCCTCACCACTTTAAGCAAACAGGTTTTCTTGCCAGACCCTACATATTTCTTTATCTTTTTTTTAATATAAAGTAGTCACCATATTTTATTATTTCTTTATAGACAGTAATAAAACGCAGCCCTGGAATGGATGAGGAGGAATACAAAAACAATTGCAGAGAAAAAGCACAATATAAATGTAAATCAGGCACGTTTTTACTTTTCAGAGCTGTGCTGGGCTTTTCATCAGCTGCTCCATTGTGGTAATCCTTTCCAAATTGTTTAATTTTTTTTCCTAAATCCATGGATTCATTGCTCTGCATCCTTATCCTCCACAAAGTTTCTTTCATGGAGATCCCACTAATGCCAAATAAAATATCCTGGAGATCTCTGGATGTCTTGGTGGAGCAAATATTTATCTGGAGTGAAGATGGTTTAAAGAGAAAAGAAAAGCTGAACCATTTCATCCCACTCTCCACAGTAAATAATCAGTCAAAAAACCCTAAATATCTTATAGGGGATCAGAAAAAGTTGAAAAAAATCCAGATCTCTATATTTTTTTTATTTGTTACTTGAACACGTTCAGTAGAAAATACTTCTGAAAACTTTTACTTGTGTAGTGTTGGGAGGATTTTTTTATCTCTTCCTGAGATATCTTTATAAAAAAGTTAAAAAGCTGCAGAAATCAGGAAAAGTGAAAATAGTTTAGTTTTCCATTAGAAACGTCTGTGGTCAGAGCCTTCAGAGAAATCCTCTTCTGAAGGAGGCTGTGAAAAACCAACTTCTATAAAACACTTTGAGGGGAACGAGGAGCAATGAAAGGAGCGACAAAGCCCGTTTCATGTTTCATACCCAACTTTTTAATGCATTTTTCATTCTCAAGTTCCTTTCAGGTGAATATTTCTGCTTTCTTAAGTCAATCCTGACCCTTCTTTTGTGTCCATTTAATTAAAGCTGACCAGGGAAAAGACCATTATTGAAGAGAGGAGCAGCCAGCGAGGGTTTTCTGGAACCAAACCTTTTGTTCCCTGACAAAACTGATGAAAATGGGAAGGGCAGCATCCCTTTGGATGAGGCTTGAGCCATGACTTGTCTTATAAGAATTATTATATTTAATATAAGCACTACAGATGTTAAAATACGACACAGGGTGGAAAATTGCTTTTTCCTGGTCTATCTCTGCTGTTTCTGCACTTAAAATTCTGCCATTATAACAGAATCAGCCCCAAAGAAGTCATTAAGAGAGAGGAATGTTTGCATTTAAAGATCTTTTTCGATATGTATCGTGATTCACCCCTTCAGCCTTGGACAGGGTCGTTTGTGCTCCCTCAGTTCTGTTTTCTGCCATGTTTGAAATAAAAAGGGATTTTAAAATAAGTCAATTTTTAAAAGTGTGGCTGTGAAAAATTGGGGAAGTTTCTTACCACTCAGGAGTGGTAAGAAATGCACGTTCTGGCTGAAGTTTGGCATCATTCCAAAGATAAAATAGAGAGCTTAAAAATGACGTGGAAATGGAGATGAAGTTTGGAGCGGTTGCAGATGCTGGACTTTGAGACATCAGCAATATTTGGAGAGAGGGAAATGGAGTTACAGGTGGGATGTGCTGAGATGGAATAAGGAGATTAGTGAGGACTTGAGCATGAAAATGAAATATAATTGAAAACTCTCAGATCTTTGGGAAGTGTGAGTTGGGTTCCTGCTGCCTTGTGCAGGCTGCCCTGGAGCAGAGGCTGGGCAGAGTCCCACAATAAAGCAGGGATTTACCCAAAGGATCTCCTCCATGGATGCACCTTGGGCAGCACCAGAGCCCAGCCAGGGCTGCACCCAAGATGAACCAAAATGGCCCCAAAATGCACGAGCGCTGCCGGGGTCTGTCCCTGGGATCAGCTCTGCTCCATTTGCACCTTGCAGTTCATTGTCCCATTGCAGCTTTAGCCCAGGCAGTCCCACCCTGCTTGTTTTTCTCTCTCCAGCCCACGGGGTTTGTGCTCCAGGGCTGAGATTTGGGTCATTTGTCCTTGGTGCCCAGCTGGAGCAGGAATTGTTTTGTCTCCCTGCTCTGTGCACACAGCTCAGCATCCCCTCATGTGAAGCGCAGACCCACACACTAAAGCAGCACAGAACGTGAAAAATATACAAGACAAAACCTGAGGCATCATTCCTTCCAGGGAGAAGGGTTGGGATTGGGTGAGAATGGCCGTCCTTGTGGTGCCAGCACAGGAAGCATTTGGGAAGGCTGGATTGCAGGGATCCAGCTGTAAGAAGTCTTTTTTTTATTTTCTTTTTTTTTCAATGAAAATCCCATTTTGGAAATATGTATTTCCATAATCCATACATGGAAATATGCAGAAATATGTAACTAGAAAATGCACCCCAACCACTGCTAGGAAAACCCCTTGGAGGAGTTCTGTCTCAATTCAATGTTCACACCTCTGAGAGGGCCAAACACAATTTTTTCAGGACAATGTTGTTGAATAGTCATGGAACAAATACGGGAGATAACAGGCAGCCTTATCAGAAAGGTCAGGAGCAAATTAAATAAAAGATTGGAGCTGTCAGGACTTTAGATTGTTGTGTGGAAGAGACAAGGGATGTAAAATATATTGAGTAGGGACATTATTTAATGCTGGTGGTTGTGGTTTCCATGCTAAGGGTGATATTTGTGTTTGGAAGGAGTGATTTTTTCATAAAAAAATCCACTTTTAAGCACCTTTCTTACCTGTATTTTAATATTTATAACATCCCCATTCCTTCTTTCCTTGGAAAAATTTTTCAGTCACTGTTAATTCTCTAGATATAATAAAATACTTTACAAGGTCCCTTCCTACCCAGCAGATTCTGTGACAGCACAGAAGGGAAATGGATGAGTGACCATGTTTAAACTGTTCCATGGAGGAGCTAAAAGTGTTCTTAATTCCAGTTATAAAAACTGAAATGGGGAAAAAGGAGCAATCAAAGCCAGCACTTCTGGTGTTTGATTTCTCGTTTTATAAAATAAAAATCCCCACAAACACCCACCAGAACAGTCAGTAGAGGCCCAGTTACATCATGCACCAAACCTTTTCCAACCAAACCACAGAAATTCCCAACATCTGAGCATTCCTGTTCTTTAGACTTGAGCACGGCAGCTTCTCAGGAAAAAAAATGGGTTTGCCCCAGGTCAGAGGAGATGAAGGATGCTTGAAACAAATCTCCTGGAAGAATGAAACTTTTCCTTTTGCTCTGTGATTTTTTTAGAACTTAACATAAAATTTTCTCCACTAAAGGGATGTCTTGAGTGCAGCAGTCAGTGACTGAATAATTGAATTATTTCTTAAGGTGCTTGGAGCTTCCCCACCTGGAAACTGTCAGTCAAAAACCATTAAAATATGTGCACTCCATCTTCTCAATCCCAGTTTGATAATTTAAAATAAAACTAAACCTCACTGTCCTATTTTCAGCATATCATTTAGTTTTCCATTTATCTTCCTGAGTTGCTATTTTAAACTTTTTTTTTTTTTGACAGTTAGAGTGTAATGAAGTATCAGGAATTTGGTTTTATTTAATGGAGACCTGCTGAGGAGATGGTGCTTTCTAATAGTCAGTAAACATAAATCAAGATTCACGGGTGATGAACCAAAACTTGGTTTCAGCTCAGTTTCTACATTTTTTTAATTAATAGGGTGATGAAAAAGATAATGAATTTGGGAAGGACTTGTTCTCTGTGAGGTTGGTGAGGCCCTGGAATAGAATTCCCAGAGCAGCTGTAGCTGCCCTATCCCTGGAATTGTCCAAGGCCAGGCTGGACAGGGCTTGGAGTGACCTGGGACAAGGGAAGGTGTCCCTGCCATGGCAGGGGTGGAACAGGATGAGCTTTAAGGTCCCTTCCAACCCAAACCATTCCAGGATTCTATTAATTAAGGTTTATATGCATTAGGTGGCAAAGCCAGCACAGCTCTCTTTGGGAGGGTTGACAAGATTTTCTTGGGACAGAATCTCAGTTGGGGACTGAGGAAATCTGGATCTCCATTGGGATCTCCATTGGGATGCCCATTGGGATGCCCATTGGGATCTCCATTGGGATCTCCATTGGGATGCCCATTGGGATCTCCATTGGGATGCCCATTGGGATGCCCATTGGGATGCCCATTGGGATCTCCATTGGGATGCCCATTGGGATCTCCATTGGGATGCCCATTGGGATGCCCATTGGGATCTCCATTGGGATGCCCATTGGGGTATCTCTTTTCTTCATGTTCAATCAAAAACTTTTTTTGAGTAAGAAATGGCTGGATATGTGGATACACGTGATTATGTGAAGGAAAACAAAATTACAGCCTCACAAATTATCAAGAATCCATGCAAGAGGAGTTTGGCTTTGTTGAGATGCCAAATAAGTTGTTAAGCACAATTCTTGCTCTAATTTTTGGTAGACACCCATTTCAGCCACATCCTTTGTGTTTCCTGGAGCTCTCCTCTGTCTCTGGTTCTGTCTGCACTTTGAAGGGGCAAAGAGCACACGGAGGATTATCCCAAAAGAGCATTTCCACTGTTTAATGTATCAGGAGAAGCAGCTTTAATAGCAGCGTGGGTGGCAGAGGCTGCTCTGGAGCCTTTACAAACACGAGGAGATGGGATGGAATATTTTGTATACAAAGCTGAAATATTGCCACCCAAAGCACAGCACTTACACCCAGAGTGCTCTCTAATCCATTTTAAATTGAATAGGAATACTTCAGGGAAAACGCCATCTCTTTTCATCAGCGTGTTGTCTCATTTAGAGCACTCTGATCCTATAAAAGCCCCCATTTTCTGGCTCAGCCTGTTCCACACATGGGGTTGGATTTGCTGTGCATGGATATTTGCTGCCTATGGGTTTTAGGTTTTGTTACAGGGCTGATACTTTCAATAAAAATTGCACTTTGGGGTTTATGACGTGGCATGGGAGGGGCTTCAGCCTCGTGAACCAAACACATCTAAAATGTTCTTTAGGCTTAACTTTGTTGTCAAAAGTAGATATTAATAGATATTAATAGATTCTAGTAGATATTAATAGATATTAGTAGATATCAATATATATTAGTAGATATTCATAGATTATATTAGCAGATATTAGCAGATATCAATAGATACTATTAGCAGATATCAATAGATGCTATTAGGAGATATTAGCAGATATTAGCTGATCTACATAGATATCATAGATATCATAGATATTCATAGATTACATTAGTAGATATTCATAGATGATATTAGTAGATATCAATAGATGATATTAGTAGATATCAATAGATGATATTAGTAGATATCAATAGATGATATTAGTCGATATTCATAGATATTAATAGATATTAGTAGATATTAATAGAACACCCATGCATTTGTTAATCAGGTAATAGATGCTTGCATGCACTGCCTCATGTTGTGAGCACTTTGCCTTTTTCTGGTGGCACAGAATTTGTGGCAGGGCTCAGAGAAGTCACCGTTTCTGTAAGGAAGTTTTAGATCCTGTGTGAGGTGTGCTTTTGTGGGGTTGGGATTGACACAATGCACCAGAAAAGCCACATCCAGCTGGGAGAGATGGAAAGCAACGTGCAGGCACAGCCTGGCAAGCCCTGGCTAAATATCACTGATTTTTACTTTATTTTTAGATGAAGAAGTTGCTGTTAGCACAAAGTCTCCTCTGCTTAGAGCTTGTTTTATTTCCACCAGATTTGCTCCCAGCATGGAAGCTCTCAGTGGAGCCAAGCTCATCTTCTGGCAGGGGTGTGGAGTTGTTGAGGTTTCCAATATTCAGATTTCGCCCCAAGGGGATGCTCAGGAGCACTCAGAGCCCACACAGCTCTGGGGTGAAGGCGATTGTCACCGTAGCACAGACAAAAGCTGCTCTTCTCCATCAATTTTGACCAGGTTTGGGTGTTGTGGGATTGTCAGGCTTTGATGGATGTTGACTCCAGTCCCCCAAGGGCTTTGGTGAGGAACAAAATGTTTTGGAGAGAGAGAGAGAGAGAGAAAGCTGGAGCAGGGACAAGTGCTGCTCCCTTCCAAAGGAAATAAACCCAGGGCTCGCCCAGCCCATCCATCACTGCTGTCCCTCAGTGTCTGGCGGGGAAAGGTTCCCAGTTTTCCTCTGTGACTCCCTGGTGAGGCAGGAGGAGGTGGGAATGTGGTTTAATTGAGATGGAAGCTCCCCATCCCTCCTGAGGGACTCAGCAGCAGCAAAATCCTTCTTTTCCTCCTTGGTGCCATCATTCAGGCTCTGTCCTAGGGAATGGGGTGTTGTCCCTGCTGGTAAAACTACCCCAAATTACTCCAAAATAAAGTGGGTTATTTAAAATTAAATAATGTGTTATTTAGCTTTGCTGCCGAAATAGAGTAATTTCATAAAAATTGCCAACAATGCTGGGTTTTCAATTAGGATTTCCTTCTCCTTGGTGTTGTTTTGTTGTACTCGGTAGAAGATACAGAGAGGGAATGTGACATTTTAGGGATAAATGTGATGCTGCCCCAAACAGAGGCCTTTGGAAGTGAAATGAATTTCTAACAGAACTTTAAATTATTTCTGATCAAACTGGAAATGGAAAATGTTTGGATTATGTTTTGTAATTGCCAGATTAGACTGTACTTCTGTGTGGGATTAAAATTATTATTTTAGAGTCAGAGCCAACCAAAACTGGAGCCACAGAGGGCAAGAGCAGAGAGTTTGCTGAACTGGGCAAGTTTCCTCTGGGATTTTTTTCTTTCAATATCTTTGAAATTGAAAGAAAAAAATACCAGAGAGATTTTTTAATTCTTTAATTTTTAAATAATTGTTAAAATGTTGAATTTTAAAGGAAAAAATTTAGTTTTTCAATAACTTTTAAATTTTTAAATAACAATTTTAAACAAATTAATTTTTAAATTTTTAAATTATTTAGCCCCTGCCCCCCTGCCCACATCCCTGTCCCCACAAAGCTGTTGTCAGCTCCCCAGCAGGTTTGTCCCCTGTTTTTATCCTAAAATAAAAGGATTTAGAGACCCAGCTCCCTGCATTCCTGTGCATGTGGTATTTTCTGTTATTAAAATGAATGTCTTGGCTCTGCACATGGATATTCCCCATTCCTGTGAAGAATGGGAGGCTGGAATGATTCATTAGAAAGGTTTTGCAAGAGTGGTTGCCCAATGCCAACTTTTCCTTTAAAAATTCTCTATAATTTTGTTGGTTTTTTTTCCTTTAAAAGGCTTGGGAAGGCAATTAACTTTTTATCTGTTTATTATTGTCTCACCTTGGGATCAGAAATACAAAAAACTTTGATAAATAGGTTCAAAAGTTTGTCCAGCTTTAAAACTGTTTTTATAAATCTCAGTTTTCTGCTGTTCTGAGGCCCTGGCACAATTCCCAGGGAAGCTGTGGCTGCCCCTGGATCTCTGGAATTGTCCAGGACCAGGTGGGACAGGGCTGGGAGCACCTGGGACAGTGGGACGTGTCCCTGGATGGTTTTTAAGGTCCCTTCCAACCCAAATAATTCCATTATTTCCCATTGCTTTGGACTGATACACAGATATTTATAACATGTAACATTCAGGAGTTATTTCATTGTTTTATCCGAAATTAATTAGAATTTTTCCTTTTTTTTTTTTTTTTACCTGTTTGCTTGATTATTCTGGATCTGGTGAAATGACAGAGCTGTGGTCAGGTTGGCAGCCAGGCTCTGCCCTGGGAGCAGCCACTTCTCCATGACAACAGAGAGTTCTTGTTTCCTGTAGCTATTCAGAGAAATATTTCTTGAAACCACCATGATGTTAATAAGCACAGTTTTCATGGAATTAACAGAATCAATTCATGTGGACACAGGAACAATTCCCCATTAACTGCAGCCTGATAAATTTGGATTTCCCTCTTTTTTTTTCCCTGTGGAAGGAGCACTGGGAGGCAAACTGGGATGTGGCTCCTCCCCAGCCCCTCCTTGCTTGTTAATAAGCACAGTTTTCATGGAATTAACAGAATCAATTCATGTGGACATACAAAAAAAAAAAAAAATCCCAATGAATTGCAGCCTGATAAATTTGGATTTCCCTCTTTTTTTTTTTTCCCTGTGGAAGGAGCACTGGGAGGCAAACTGGGATGTGGCTCCTCCCCAGCCCCTCCTTGCTTGTTAGTAAGCACAGTTTTCATGGAATTAACAGAATCAATTAATGTGGACACTGGAACAATTCCCCATTAACTGCAGCCTGATATATTTGGATCTCCCTCTTTTTTTCCCTGTGGAAGGAGCACTGGGAGGCAAACTGGGGTGTGGCTCCTCCCCAGCCCCTCCTTGCACCATGCAGGGAGTGATTTTTCATTTGGAACAAACAATAAAACGACATCTGAGCAGCTGCAGTGACCTCCAGCTCGCCCGTCACGGGCCATCAGTCCCTGAGCACCTGTCACATCCCGGGACTGCGCTGGAAAAATGTCACAGAGTCAACACATTCACCATGGGAAACCTCTCTGCTCGTGTCTCCTCTTGGTTTATGCGCCCATCAGTCAAGGCCAAAGTGTTAAAATTCCAGTAAACGCCTCGGAAGTGGGGCAGAGATGTTTGGGAGCAGGATGCTCATTTCCTTTAAGTGCTTCCATGCAGCCCTGGAGAAGTAATCACTTTACAGAAGCTAATAAAGAATGGATTAAGCTCCAGCTTTGAAGAACTCATCTCCAAAGGGCCCCGAATCCACTGTCTAAAAGCAATATTAGCAGTATTAGGAGCTGAAAAATTACACCAACAGATCTAGGTCAGTGCATTATAGGGGGAAACAATAGGAGTGATGTCAGGAATATTACCCAAAATCTGCCTCTGGTAGACCAGGGGGATTTCAGTCATCAGCTGTGCTTTCATTTGGAGAGTTTGGGGCATGGCTGTGTCAATCTGCACCCTCATGTTTGGGATTTGGCTCAGCCCCAGGGCTGTGTTTTAAAGCACTGTGGTGAGATTTCCCTGTGTGTTTGTTATCCAGGTGTGGGGGAATGAAAACCTGGAGCAGGGGAGGTTCAGACTGGATATCGGGGAAAATTCTTCATGGAAATGAATGCTGGGCACTGGCACAGCTGCCCAGGGCAGTGGTGGGGTCACCAGCCCTGGAGGGGTCTCAGAGCCACGAGGATGTGGCACTGGGGATGTTCAGGGTGGCCTTGGAGTTCTTTCCCAACCTTAATGGCTCCATAATTATTGTGAACCCCAATTTCCTCTAGAGTGGCTCCCTCTAGAACAGCACCACACTGTGACCCTGCTGGTGACATCCATCCCTGCACAATTTGTCCCGTTTTAAACCAGTGCTCATTCCCCAGCAGATGATGCTGATGAAATCCCTCCCTGGGAGAGAGAAGAACCAGCAGAGAGGAGGGTGGGCAGGTTTCTACAACCACTCCTGTGTCCTGCTCAAAACACCTGCAGAAACAAGGTATGTGTTGCTTTAAAGTTCTGTTTGGGGGTTTTTGCAGCTTTTTGTTGAAAGGGAAGAGCTCTGGGAGGTGCTGAGTGCTGTGATGCATTATTTGCGTTGATATTAAATGTATATTAGAGACTAAAAGCTCATTGGTGTGTACAGCAACATCCAGCAACATCAGCCTGAGGATTTCAAGTGAAGACACAAAATTATGGGTTTGATGTCTGGAGGTTTTATCAAGTCGCTCCGAAGCCTTCTGTGCTTCAGAAGAATAGAAATAATATTATTTATATTAATCTACATTACAGCACTGAGGCCTGGAAGGACCTGGTCACAAAGGGAGGTAATGCAGACAAAGTTTTAATCCTGATAAAACTAATATTTTATGTTGTATAAATCTAGGATTTTGCACTCTTTTGAAAGGACAATTTTAATAATAAGATAATGGAGAAAAACAAAGATGACTGGAGTGTCTGTGACAAAATTATGAAAACATTCTCTTTTCTTTTGTGAATGCTGATGGATACCAGGAAACCACCTCTCTAGCAGCTGGGTAATTTGATTTTGTGTACTATTACAAAAGATAATTAAGCATCTGAGAGGATGAAAAAAGGAACCAAAGGGAAAAAAAAAAGCCAGAATGAAACTAGTGGTACAGCTACAGGAAAGCTATTTAAGAAAAAATCAATTATTCCCTGAAACATGAGAAGCTTCATTTCAGAAACTGCAACAAAAGGAACTGCTGGTAACCACCCCAATACATCTCCATTGCTCAGAACAGTGCAGGCACTCAGAGAGGAGCCAAGTCATTCATTCAGAGCACCCCCAGGAGAGAGAGCTCCTCCAAGTGAACTCCACTTTCCTCTTCTGCAGAGAAAAGCAACCCTGAAATAAAGACAAGGGCTCAGAAAGAAAATTCCAGTGCCTCAACAGTTCATATATTTATGGGCAGTGTGGGGATTTTGTGGGTCAGATTGTTCATCTACATATTTAGAAGTTTTAAAATCATTGGGTTTAGGTGAAAAGTGTCTCTGTAGGACTGTGATACATCATTGTTTTAAATAATTGACTGTAATAATTAACTTATTAAAGCACTTAGGTGTTAAAGGATGGGGAGGAAGAGGTTTCACCAGGTTTGGTTCATCACTAGACAATGTTGCTTCTGCAAAATGACAGCATTTTAGGCAAAAATCTGGACATAATTCCTGGAAAAACAGCCAATACATACAGTAGCATTTTCACAATAAATAGATTTTCCATAAGAGAAATTACAGTTTTGCAAAATTGGCAAGTCAGACACAGAAAAGAGCTCTCTCAAATTTGATTTTTTTTTTTTTAATATCTTGCCATTACTTTTTGATAATAAGACAACAAATTGCTGTGTTCTGCTAATTTCTAATTTGGCTTCTAAAGATTTCACTGTGGTAAAGGATTAGCAGAGCACTCAGCAAGGTAAGGAGACTTTGCTTTTAGCTGTTTTCAAAGGGTTTAGATGTTTTCCATCCCTGCAGAGCTGTCTCTGGAATGGGAATCTCAGGGAGTGGAAATGGGCCCTTGCCAGAGAGATTAACCCTGGTCCTTTGCTTGGCACATCAGCTCAGTGGGCAAGAGAACTTTGATCATTTCATGCACAATTCAGAGCCTCTCATGAGCTCATTTTGGAGCACTTATTCAACGTGAACAGGGAAATAATCTCAATTTCTGCCCTGCTCCTCCCTGTATTTTCCTTGTGTTGTGTATCCCATACAAAAAAGATGGGAAAGTTGAGAAGCAGGCGCTTGAAATATTTGTTGTTTGTTTTTTCTTTCCACCTCTCTGAGGAATCCTCTTTTTTGTGGGAGTAAATCTGGTAGAGTTTGATTTGATTTTTCTTTTTTTTTTCTTTTTTTTCTAATAAATTCCTTGTGTCATATCCATGTGTCGCAGACATTTCTCCACAGAAATCCTTTCTTTCAGATTTCTGTGTCTTCTGGAAGGCAGAGGCCTCAGAAGGGAAGGTAAACAATTGTTATCAGCTGCTGTGGAATGCAATAGGATTCACCTTGATTGGCTCATTTTCTACATTTATAATTAAGGGCCAATCATCAGTGCAAGCCAGGGGACTGAGTCCCTGGACACAACTTTGTTTTGGATTCTTTTCTATCTATTCCTAGCTAGCTTAGCTGCTCTGCAAACCTCTCCTTATTCTTTTTAGTATAACTATAATGTATTATATATCATATATTAATAAATCAAGCCTTCTGATTCAAGAAACAAGATTCACCGTCTCTCTCTCACCAGCTGCGCCCACTCAGGTGCGGTAATATCCATGGATAAATTCCTAATGGTGTGCTGGGAAAGCACAGAGAAATTACAGTTGTGGTGTAATTATAAAGTGCCTTTTGTCATGCAGTACGAAGGGAATAAAACAACAAGTTCAGCTTTAATTTTTGAATATTTAATTTTTTTTCAAATATTTAATTGACCAACAGTCTGATAGGCTAAATATTTATAATTAAACACTCTGATTTGCATTTGCAGAGTAAGGAGTGCAACAAGGATGATGGTTGGTAGATGTTGATGTTCTGGGGGTGTTTATTTGGAAATTTCCTTTCCTGGGGAAATGGGACAGTGAGCATTTCTCCATTAGCAGAAGGTTCTATTTTTATTTATTACTTGTCTGTATTTCCATGAGCATGGTGAGCACAGCCCTGCTTGTTCCTTGCACCATTCACATCTATAAAACCTGTCATTAACACTCACATCATCAAAAGTAACAATTAGCTAAAGTTTCTTGAGTAATTTGTTGTTAAGGAGTTTTTTTTGCCACATCTTTTCACAAATGTATTTTATAAACAAGGCCAGATTAAACAGTGGTCAGTTTTAGCCATTCCTGCATGTAGGTTTATGCTCATGAAATCATGTTTTTGTATTTTTAAAGATCATATTCATACAACTGGGATGTATCTTTAAGTTCAGAATCGACCTTTAACTCAAAAAAAAAAAAAAAAAAAAAAACTCAGATCTTGAGAGCTCCAGAAATTTGAATACTCTGCTGCTGGAGGATGTTTGTGTCTGGGTTTCCCATCATTTACCATGTGTCACTCGTCGTGTCCCAAGGAACTGACAGGAAGGAAGTGACAAGTTGTGGTGACAAGTCTGGAATGAAGAGATGGTGGGACAAGCAAACAAAAATAAACGCAGACATAGCTGCTCTTTTCTGTGCTGCTCAGAGATGGAATCACTCAGGCTGCTGAGTCTGGCTTTGCTGGAAACCCAAACTGTGGCTCTGGGTCCTGTGGGCAGGGAGCCCTGGGGATGGGAAGGGCAGAGAGGATCCTGTTCAACAGGCAGAGAGAAGGGTGGTGGGGATTTCACTGAAATGCAAAATGCCCCCAGAGCCTCTTCCCCCTTCCTCTGTGTTTTCCTCTGAAGTTGGGAGTATTTCAAGAGGCAGTCATTTGTTATTTTAACCGTGATTTGGTTGAAAACTTCAGCCTTCCTATGCAGAAATAACTGGGAAAAACATCAAAATAGGACCTAAACTTAAACAAATGGAGTACAAGCAGAATTTTCATAGGATCGCAGGATGGTTTGGGTTGGAAGGGACATGAAGGATCACCCAGCCCCACCCCTGCCATGGCAAGGACACCTCCCACTGTCCCAGGGTGCTCCAGCCCCAATGTCCAACCTTGGAGCCTTGGGCACTGCCAGGGATCCAGGGAATTCCATCCCAGCTCCCTCCATCCTCCAGGGAACAATTCCTTCCCAAATCCCATCTAAAATCCAATCTATCTTCTCATTTCTGACATGAGTTTGACCTACAGTCACCTTAAAATACACCTAATCCAGCCTCACAGCTGTTTATATTTTCCTGTATAAATAGGATTTCAATTTAGAGGTGCAACATTTTATTCATTTATTATTAGGATTATTATTAACATTTAATATTAGGGTTCAAAGCTCCCTGGATCTACCCACAATCTGCAAAGGCAGACAGAAAGAAAGCTGGAAAGGAAAGGAAAGGAAAGGAAAGGAAAGGAAAGGAAAGGAAAGGAAAGGAAAGGAAAGGAAAGGAAAGGAAAGGAAAGGAAAGGAAAGGAAAGGAAAGGAAAGGAAAGGAAAGGGAAAGGAAAGGGAAAGGAAAGGGAAAGGAAAGGGAAAGGAAAGGGAAAGGAAAGGGAAAGGAAAGGGAAAGGAAAGGGATATTTCATATAAGAGGACAGAAAAAACTGCTTAAAGCCATGTCCCAGCCTTTCTGACAAAATGAAATGAATTAAAAACAATGAGTCACTTGAAGCCCCGTGTAAGTTAATTGTAGTTTGGGTTCAAATAGCCCCAAAGTCACTCATGGGTGATGGTAAATGATGTCTCCCTCAGCAGAAATCATGGATTGCTGCTCATTCCAGGCATTGAAGGGTCTGTTTGGAATTATTTTGCAGCTGTGTATGAGCCACTTGCCCCTTGTGGATTTTAGTTACCCCCACCTCCTCCTAATGCAATTGTACATTGCTTAAATGCTTTTTTTCTTACCCAGTTCAATAGATCAGGAAGGGTAAGGTCACCTCAAGCTCTGCCTTACAATTCTTTCCAGAGTATAATTGAACATTTTGTCTAAAAATTGACATCTGAGGAAGGAGCAGCATTCACTCCACTCTTGAAACAGATGCAATGTGAATTTATTTGTTCTTATCAATGCCTAATTCATTTCTCCACAATGTGGGAAGATAAAGAGAAACTCTTTATCCTGCAGGTTCCACCTCTGCTAACCCATTGCACGTCCAGGGATTGATCCCAATTTGTCAGAACAATGTAGAATTCCCCCCTCACCTCTGGCTGCTGATTTATAAATGGGTTTTATGGGCCCATCTGATCTGTGCGTGCTGTTCTTGCATTTCAAGAGGCTTTAATACATTTATTTTGACGGCGACTTTTTGTTTAATAATAATATGTCAGTCTCACATCCTGCCTTGCATAAATAATTCCTTCCAACAGCGTGTTGCTCGCACAAGAAAGTGTTCTTCAAATTATTCTTCAGTAGATGTCTCTGGAAATTCCTTTCACTCCACACTGAGAGCTCATCATGTGCATGGTTTATATTTGAATTGTCTGTTAGGTGGGGAAAGAATTTTTAGTGCTCATTTTGGGGCTGCTGACTTCTGATTCTGGGCACATTTGAGACATGGAGCATTTCTAAAAAATATAATTTTCTAAAAATATATAATTATTTTTATTTTACCCGTTATTCAAGCCAATTGGTCAATGGCTGTTGCCCACCTTTATTTAGGGAGCACAGAGAATTTCAGGTTCTTTGGAAAACCTCATAATTTACTGCTCCTGATCCAACATTTTGACTATGGAAAAATAAACCCATGAACTGTAACACACTTGGCATCTGTGGAAGAAATTCTGATTTCAGCTCTTCTGGTTTTAAGTGCAATTAAGAGCTATTAATTCCCATCTTTAATTACATAATTGTTATAATTTAAAGCAGCTTTCAGCAACCTCCAGCTTGCACTGCAAGGCCATCTGAAGATATTGAGGGTAAGTTTGCCCTATTTATGACTACATGTGTGTGAAGTTCAGAAGAAGCTGCTGGGGGTGAATTTTTATCAAAATGTTGGACTGGGGTCTCGTTGCTCCTTTGGAAAAAAAGGGGAAATTCTGGATGTAAAAATTTATAAGGTATTATGAGATGTTCCTTCTTAAAATCACAAATATTTCCAATTTTAAGCAGATTTTTGCTGTCTGGAGCTGAGTGAGCCTATGGAAAAATAAACCCATGAAATGTAGCACACTTGGCATCCGTGGAAGAAATGTTCCAGAAAATTCTGATTTCAGCTCTTCCGCTTTTAAGTGCAGTTAAGAGCTATTAATTCCCATCTTTAATTACATAATTGTTATAATTTAAAGCAGCTTCAGCAATCTCTAGCTTGCACTGCAAGGCCATCTGAAGATATTGAGGGTAAGTTTGCCCTATTTATGACCATGTGTGGAGAAGTTCAGAAGAAGCTGCTGGGGGTGAATTTTTATCAAAATGATGGGCTGGGGTCTCATTGTTCCTTTGGAAAAAAAAAAAAAGGAAAATTTTGGATGTAAAAATTTATAAGGTATTATGAGATGTCACTGCTTAAAACCACAAATATTTCCAATTTTAAGCAGATTTTTGCTGTCTGGAGCTGAGTGAGGTCCTTCTGGAGCTACCCCAGGGTTTGTCCTGACCTTTCCTCTTCCTCCTTGGGATAAAGCAGGGATCAGCTGCTGCTCCTCAATCTCTCCTGGAAAAATTCATCTTGCTTCCACTTGTACCCTGCCATCCTCCAAGTGAAGCTTTAGGTAGGTCAGACTATAAGAACTTGGCTTATATTTATAATTCTGAGACTTTTCCTGTTTTTAAGGGTCCAGACAATGTCTCTGCAGCTGTATTTCAACACGTGCTTCCCAGTTTTTCCTCACAGTCGTGAAAAGGAGAAAGAGTTTTAAGGCACCAAAGATTTCAGTGAGTCTCTGTAACTTCAGGAGCTGGGAGGGGACATTTGAAACCCTTTATTTATTATTTATTTTTATTTTTCCTTGGCAAAGCTGATGTGATTTTAGGATTTCTTGCTGTTTATATTCTCTAGGACGGCTTAAAAAATTGCAAACTGGTCGGGGGAAAAGCAGCACATCCTTCCACCCTACCCAAAATACATCCAGAGGAGATATTTTTGTGCACTGCAGTTCTCAGAGCACAAATTCAGGGGGAAGGATGTGAATCCTTAATGATTTTGTGTTTGGATGATGCTCCCAAACACAAGAACTCTGCACATAGCAGGACTTCTGTTTTTATGGAAGTCATCTCTGAAAGGTTTCCATCAGAACCAATGTTCCTGTGCACAAAAGGTGTTGAAAAATGGTTTTTTGTTCAGTGAATTCTTGTCTTTGCTGTTTGCAGGATTTGTTATTCATAGTTCAGAGAGAATATATATTAAATAAATTAAAATACTCTGGTTACAGAGTTTACAGCTTGTGTTTTCTAAATAAACACAAGAAACTTGTGCACAGCTGAATAAGAACTTTTCTCTCTCAAAATTGTCTTTAATTTGATAACAGAGAAATAATAATAATAACAATAAATCTCTCTCACTGCCATCAGTCACACTTAAATCACTGTGAATATTTTATTAAAAGGAAAGATTGCAACAAAGTAATTTTAAGGCAGCAGAATTGAAGTCAGTTCTTGTGGGAATGGACTACTGTTCTTTCCTTCAGTCTATGATTAATTTTTAAATAAATGAAACTACACAGTCATGAGACCTTAGAGGCTTCTGATTTTCTCCTCTCTGAAATGTTCTGATTAAAGAGCGAGACAGAAGGATTCCAGAAATCCAGATTTGAAAGCTATTGTAAATATTGCAGTTTGTTTCACACTGGAAACGTGTGATACAATGGGCCTGGGATGAATATTTCATTATTCCACCTTGGCATCAGGGCTGGGTGACACCAGAGCCTGAAACTGGGAGGGTTTGGAGTGGGAGCTGGGGGTGAATCCAAGGTGCTGTAATACAGCAAATCCACCCCATTATCCTAAGGGGTAGATTTGAGATAATTTAGGGGTAATAAGTAATAAATAAGGGGTAATTTAGGTTGGAAAAGCCTTTTAAGATTGAGTCCAGCCATCCCTATCCCTGCCCCCTGTCCCCAGGTGCCACATCCACACAGCTCTGAGATCCCTCCAGGGATTTCCCTGTAGCCATGATATTTCTGAAAAATCCTTTCCTTAGGATTTTTCCTCCTGAGAAGCTGAGGAACAAAATGCAAACAATGGTTATCTGCTGCTGTGGGATGCAACAGGTGCATCTGGAATTGGGCTCACGTGGTTGTTTCTGATTAATGGCCAATCACAGTCAGCTGGCTTGGACTCTGGTCAGTCACAAGATTTTATTATCATTCATTCCTTTCTATTCTTAGCCAGCCTTCTGATGAAATCCTTTCTTCTATTCTTTTACTATAGTTTTAATATAATATATATCATAAAATATTAAATCAGCCTTGTGAAATGTGGAGTCAGATCCTCGTCTCTTCCCTCATCCTTGGACCCCTGTGACCACTGTCACATTTCCCTCCACCGTCGCCCTGTCCCAACCATTCTGCTGAATAGATTTTTCCAGATACCCAAACTAAACTTCCCCTGAGGCCATTTCCTCTCATCCTGTCCCTTGTTCAAGAGTCTGACCCCACTCAGCTCCAGCCTCCCCCCAGGCAGATTTAGATGCTCAGCCCCTCTCAGCCTCCTTGGCTCACACCTGGACACATCCAGCCAGCACATCCAGCTCCAAATATCCAGAATAAACTCCCTCTGCTGTTTATTAACTCACAGATTGCAGAAAAAAACCTGTTTCTGTGTGTGTTTTTGCCTCCCTGCCCAGCCTCTCTCTGCTGTGGGGTTTGGCAGGAGCTCCTTGTGCAGCTCCATTCACATGGGGGGCTCAGGGTTCATTTCTGGGGGCAGGTGAGGCTTTGGTTTCAGCTCAAAGTCAAGCCTTGGTGACTCACACTGGTGTGTGAGCTCGGTAAATTTAGAAAATGCAGTCCATAATCCTCAGCCCAGCAGCTGTTTACTCCATCTGATGAGGATCTCTGGTGCTTTGGCTGCAATAGAATATATAAAAAATACCTTAAGTGGCTTAGGTAATTGTGCCAAATCCTGTTTGATTAATGCACTTCTTCTCCCTGTTGCTCCACTTGCAGCTTTGGACCATTCTCAAAAATAAAAAAGTCTCAACAGAAAGTAATTTTAGTGTGGATGTGACATCTCCTGACAGTGGGTCCCTCGCAGCCTCTTAAAGCTTAATTTACTTTCCTGTCTTGGAATACTTCTAAAATCTAAACCCCCAAAGCTCTCACAGAGGATTTTTTTCCCTTTTTCTCTTTCCCCAAGAAAACAATTATTGTCCATGACTAATTCAATCCTGTTGGTTTTTAAATTCTGGAGCAAATAGGTAAAGCCAAAGGGAGCAAAGCTTTTTTATTTATTTATTTCTTGCTGTTGCCAAGTGCCTGTGATATTTTTCATCCTTAATCATCCCTGCATGAAATCAGGAACAGAACGGGGCTGATCTGCTAAATGAGCCCAAGTGGTGCAGGGCTCCTGGCCACCAGATGAAAGTGGTGTTATGTGATAGAGCTGATCTATTTTAGCAGATTTTTGTGTGGATTAGAGGCTGTAAATCTGTTCTGGGCTGGGTTTTGTTCTGTTCAATATGCTTTGCATCCAGGCTGTATTATTCCACACACCTCCCATTGCAGATGGGATCAGATTCCTTCAGCCTAATGTGGTTTGTAGCCATTTGGACATCTATTAAGGCTAGATTTTTTTTTTCCTAATAGAATCTGCCTTTTTATGGAATTAATTAGATCAGACAACGTCTATTGAATGATGTGGTGGTTTTGTGTGACTGTGATAAGAATGGAGTTGGCTCAACATTAAGAAAATTTAAATATCTGCCCCTCAGGCAGTGGAAACAATACAAACTTCTGAGGGCTCCTTGCATGGATTCTGTGCTTTAGACATCTGCTCTGATAGCAGAAAAGCCTGCAGAAGTGATTAATGCTGTGTCAAGGATTTGCAAAGTTTTTGCTCAGCGTCGAGCACTTGTGACAATGAATCTTTGTGCTAAGCTGGGAAGAGTAGAACAATCTGGGGGGGAAAAGGATAATTCTCATGCCACCAACCTCAACACCCCAAACTGTGCTGCTTGAGAAGTTACTTACAAAACAATTGTTAATTTTGTCATCCCAGGAGCTTTGAAATGGCAGGAAATATGTGATTGAACCAGAGTTCCACCATGCACAGGCTGGGAGTTGAGCTCCTGGTGTCTGGATGATTTCTGAATTTCTTATCTTGATATATACAGAGAGTTCCAGATAAATCTCACTGTGCATCCGCTGCATTGTTATCAGATAATAATGGGTAGATTTATTATCAGATATATAAATTAAATTAACAGATATATAAATGGGCAGTGCTGCCCTGAGAATGAGGGTTCAGGAAGGGCTGGTCCAAGGCCTTCAGGCACAGGATGGGATTTTTTGGGATTGTCCTGTGCAGGGCCAGGAGTTGGACATAGATGATCCTTATGGATCCATTCCAATTCAGGATATTCCAGGATTTATGACCCCCACATCATGAGGGAACACAGCAGGAGGTTCTCAACCCACAGGCTGCTGGTTTCAGACATTTCCTAATGGAACAGGGAAATGGAATTCAGGAAGGTGTTTGAAATGGGAAACTGTGACGGTGTTCGCAGGGGTTTCTTGGATGAGGGAAGAGATAAGAATGTTGACTCCATGTTTCAGAAGGCTGATTTATTGTTTTATTATATATATTATATTATAACTATTCTAAAAGAATAGAAGAAAGGATTTCATCAGAAGGCTGGCTAAGAATAGAAAAGGAATGATAACAGAGGTTTGTGTCTTGGACAGAGAGTCCGAGCCAGCTGACTGTGATTGGCCATTAATCAGAAACAACCACATGAGACCAATCCCAGATGCACCTGTTGCATCCCACAGCAGCAGATAACCATTGTTTACATTTTGTTCCTGAGGCCTCTCAACTTCTCAGGAGAAAAGATCCCAAGGACAGGATTTTTCATAAAATGTGTCTGTGACAGTGTCCAGCCAAGATTTCCCAGCTGCAGTGGAGCTGTGCACCAAAACACACTTTGGGGACAGCCACAGCAAAGGAACGAAGTCATTGATGACTAAAAAAAACCCAAACAACCCAAAAAATGACTATTTGATCAAAGCTTTTACTCTGTTTACTCTGTTGGCCAAGCACCACCAGAAAATATCCAAAGCACACAGGTTATTCACAGGGGCACAGAAGTGCTTTGTTGCCAGTGTTCAGTGAGTGACAAATCAAATCCAGGCATCTCCAGTTGGGAGAATCATCTGCCATCTGCTCTTCATCCACTTGGGAAGTCTTTTCATACTGGGATGGGAGAGATAACATCCAAATGATGGGGAGGCTACAGCCAGAGGAGCATTGTGTGTCTTTAAATCCCCTAAGAAATCCCATAAAAAGCGTTTTACTTTGAATTTGGTACAAAAGTGGATGTCAGGCTCTGCAATAGAGCGTTTCTGTTTGAGGTGATGAATCCTGAAAGGAGAAAAAAAAAAAAAAGGCAATTTTTCTTCTTGGCCAATTGATCAGTTGGATCCATTTAATGAAAGTTGGAGGGTTGGCCTATGGACAGGAGTGGATGGATGGCCTGGAAGGGCAGCCATGGGTGAGCCAAGGAAATTCAGTTCCACTGAGATTGCTCCTGAAAGGGACAAGAAATTTCCTCCTGGAGACATCTCCCAAAGCAGCAAAACCAGAGACAGCAGAATGGAGAGATTTGGTACAAATCATCAATAAGCACCAAAAAAATGCTACAAAATATTCATTGTGACATTGCTGATTTAATTCCAGTTGTGGGGAAACATCTGTTTGTCTTTGCTCAGGCTTGGGAAGCATTGTGAAGCATCAGAAATAATTCCAGAGTTGTTACATTTGCCATTCCATTGTAGCTCTGGCTTTGTTCTGGGATGAAGCACATTCAGAATCACAGCAGATGCCAGCTTGCCGCAGAATTTTTGGAGGATTAAGTCTTATTCTGATCAGGTTTGAAATAAAACAGGTAAAGGGTTTCTGAACTCCTGGTAAATCCCTTTGTAATTAAAAAGAGTGGAATTTGTTTCAAGCCAAATTTGAAGGATTTCTTCAGGATGATACTGCTATAGTTCACTACCAACCTTTATTATAATTAATAATGTAATTACAATCAAATGGGATCTGAGGAGGAATACTGATAAGAAATGAGGATTTTGATAACATTGGGCATCATGGGAAAACTTGGCATATGAAAAAATCAAGGATTTTGTGCCTCACTTTTGACATTGTTTGGGCAAACCTGCGAGGCCCAGAGGTTAATATAATGAAACTTGGAGTTCATTAAAATTAAAATAGTTAAAATAATTCCCTTATTTTATAGAAAGTAACAGAACCAAGAGACCTCACAGCCCATGTCCAACACAGAAACAAATTTAGAAGCTGTTATTTGAAGAGGCTACAGCAAATTCCATTTAAATGGTTCCCATGAATGCATGTTTTCTAAGTGAGGTTTGTTTTGGTGATACCTTTGCCGTGACTTTTGTTTTGTTCTGCAGAAATATTTGTTTTGGGGTGTTTTTTTGCTTTGTTTGGTTTTTTTTTTATGGAAGCTTTCTGTTCAATGATTGCTCCAAGCCCTTGATAGGACACAAATTGCCAGGTCCAAACTTGTCTGTGGAAATCATGATTGATGGACAAGGGAATAAGCTCCAGCCTCCACCCTGGCTCAGAGATAAAGCTGAAATCTTGAGACATGAACTATCTGCAGTCAGGATGGGGCTGAGATGTCAGGAGGAATATTTGGGTTGTTTTCCCTGATTTTTATGACTCTTTTCCATGCCTTGTGTTTGAATGCAGCTGGAGGATTTCAGGGAATTAAAATCAAGTCTTGCTCAAGTAGTGGATTCAGCAGGAGAGAGAATTTAGTGAGAGACAAAAAAATAAAATATATAAAATGTAAAATAATAGAATATAAACTATAAAATAATACTAAATATAAAATGTAAAAATAAAATATATATAAAATGTAAAATAATTGAAAATATAGATAATATAAGAAGATATAAGAAGTATAAAATATAAAATTTGAGCTATAAACTGCAGGTGCATGACCAGGGAAGTCAGCAGTGATGGAAAGCTGCTCCTGCAGATAAAAGAATTGGGTCAGGGCAGAGAGAGCTGGCAAAGACAAAGCCTTGAGCACCTTTATCAGACCAAAAGGAGCTGGGTTGGCTGTCAGAAAGGGAGAGAAGGAGATTAGAAAATCAAATGGCAAGGCCTCTCCTGCTCCTCTTTGTCAGGGTTCAGCTGAGCATCCTCCTGAATTTCTATTGGCATTATCTTTGGACATGTGGAGTAAGTGTAAAATGCACCTGATACTGAATTGTTGGGGAATTTCCCTTAAAATGGGGGGGTTCTGTCCTAATTCCCAAATACAAATACTTCAGAATAATTTGGGGTATAAACCAGGTCCTAAATAGTAAAACCCACAAACTTACTGTCTTTTCTGTCCCAGGAAATGCCATCAGAGCTGATTTTAAAGCTTGCATAAGTCCTGATGTTCTAAATCTCTAAAACAAAGCTTTAAAAACCTTTGTATTATGTAGCACCTCAGACTTAATTAAAATACAAAAATGAACTTCTGGGAAAGGCCTACAAATTTGTCTCAGCCACTTTTTTATTGCCTTCCCAACAGGGAAAATTAATTCCATTCCATATTTGCAAAAGGTTATTTTAGGATCACCAACAACTCAAAAAAAGTGGTGCTTTTGACACTATTTAGGTTGTACTACATTTAGGGCATTTTCTTCCTAAATTCAGGTGAAGGACTGTGACAAATCTGGAACTAAAAATAGCTGCACAATGGCTGGGATGACACAGAAATAACACCAGGAGCTGCCGTGGATCTCTGTGGCCATGGCCAGTGCTCAGATCTGTAATTGTGGGGGAAGAGCTTCAAAGGGCTCCGGCTGCTGTGAAACTCCGTGGGCAAGGAAAGCTCTGGCTGGAGGAAAGGGCAGCTGATTTTAGCTGGAAACTTTTCTGTTTCACCTGAATTATTGCTCCATAAGCTGAGATTTTATTTAAATTCCAGCCTGATTTTTTTTTGTCTGTATGTATATTTTAAAATAATATTTTGACTCGAGTTAAAAAACACACACAGGTTAAAAACCTCATAAAAGATATCAAAAAGTTTTGGGTTTTTTTTCTCTTATTATCAATATCACTCACTTGCTAATATAAATACAGATTTTTGTTCAGGAGTTCTCCCACACAGAAATTGCTGGAGGTTTGGAGTTTATTCTACAGAATTATTTTTCTTCTGATTATTTTTCTTCTCTCTTCATCTATTTCTAGGACATTTTCCTAATGCTTAAGGATTAACTCTGGTTCTGGATAATTTTAGGACAATTCAATGTATGAAAATATAAAATTATGGAAATATTCAGGTTGGAAAAGAGCTTTAAGGTCACCAAATCCAACCATCAATGAGCAGCTGGACAAATTACCAACAAATCAAACCTTGTCCCCAGGTGCCACATCCACATCCACCCAACTGGAATTTCACTGGAAATGAAATTAAAATTACATTGTAGGGACAAGCATGGCCTCCTTTTCTGTAGGGAAGTATTTCTGCTCAGTGTGGAGAGTGTTTGTTTGGCAAAATTGCATCAATTCTGCTCTCATTTCCAAGGGGGGGATAAGGCAAGTGGGCAAAATATTGTGGGACCTACAGAAATTGGATTTTTTCCCTTCTTTCATTCAGCCTCGTTAGTGTTGAACCCTCCAGTGCCCCTCTCCAACTGCCAGATTGATAGGAAAATGCACATTTTGATAAAAACACTGTCTGTTGTTTCATCTGGCTCTTAATTTCTGATTCCTGGGGAAAGGTGGCTCTTTTTATTGCTTCGTTTGGAATGGCTCCAATTTAACCCTGGAAGGAAGAGCCAGATGAAATATTGGCAATATGGACCAATTTAAACTGGGTTTTCTGTAAAAATATATTGCAAATTCACCTTGCAATCTCTCTGCTGCACCCAGATGGCAGCAGGATGCTCTCTGTCACACAGGACAGGGCTTTGGGGAGGATGCTCAATGTCCCCACTCAGGTTTATTCTGATTGTTTAAACCACTTTAAATAAAAACAAACACCACCTCCAACCTAATAATTGTAAGGCAGCTTCATGACCTTGGAAAAGCTGGGTTAAATACAGCTGAGAATTCTCCCACCACAAAAATCCATACAAAAGTGGAATAAACATATTTAGATGTGCAATTTTGTGTTTGTTTTTTTTTTTTTTTTTTTTTTTTTTTTTTTTTTTTTTTTTTTTAAGGAGGAGGAAGGATCTGAATGTTTAGGGCTGTAATACATCCTTGTGGGATTTAGGTCAAATTATCTGCTTTTTCCTGGATTTCTTCTATCTCCCCAAGTAATTTAGCTCATATCCAGGTCTATTTAGTTACGGAGACCTTGATTTAATGAGCGCAGAGCTGCCCAGGCAAGGACAAAGGAATTGCTGAGGCTTAACAGTGCTGAGCACGAGCTAAATGCTGCTCTGGTCAATGAGATCCTGGCTTTGGGGAGGCCTCTAAGGAGCTGCTCAGGGAAAGCTGAAGTTCTGGGTGTTAATTTTGAACTTAATTAGATGGGATGTTTGGAGGAAGTTGTTCCCTGGGAGGGTGGGAGGCCCTGGAATGGGATTTTCAGGGAAGCTGTGGCTGTCCCATCCCTGGAATGTCCAAGGGCAGGTGGGACAGGGTTTGCAGCACCTGGGACAGTGGGAGGTGTCCTTGGGGGTGGAACTGGATTTCTTCTATCTCCCCAAGTAATTTAGCTCATACTTAGCCCAGCTCTATTTAGTTATGGAGATCTTGATTTAATGAGCTTTAAGGAACTGGATGAGCTTTAAGGTCCCTCCCAACCCAAACCAGTCATCTTATTTTCATACAATAATTCCCATTTTGCACGCTTATTTTATTTGTTTCTCCCCTTCTCATCTATCCTTTGTCCCACTGCAAATTTTTTTCTAGGATTTAAAAGTAGGAGTGATTGAGAGGTTGAGTTTGTCCTGTAGTGTCTGAACTTTGGCAAGGGGAAATTGTCTTTATAGGATGGTGCCAGTGCCTGGCGCAGGCAGGGTGGGAGAGCTGGGGGAGCAGGGACAGTGTCTGAGACAAACCCCCCAACCCAACTGTCGCAGACATTTCTCCACAGAAATCCTTTCTTTCAGATTTCTGCGTCTTCGGGAGGCCAGAGGCCCCTGAAGAGAAGGTAAACAATTATTATCAGCTGCTGGGGAATGCAACAGGGGCACCTTGATTGGCTCATTTTCTATGTTTATAATTAAGAGCCAATCACCAGTGCAAGCCAGGGGACTGAGTCCTTGGCCACAGCTTTGTTGTAGATTCTTTTCTATCTATTCTTAGCTAAGCTAGCAGCTCTGCAAACCTCTCTCTATATTCTATTTAGTATAGTAATAATGTATTATATATCATATCTTAATAAATATGCCTTCTGATTCAAGAAACAAGATTCACCATCTCTCTCTCACCAGCCGCGCCCACAGGTCGCGGTAATACCCAACCAAGTCTGTGACTCTGCCATTTTATTTTGATACAATAATTCCCATTTTGCATGCCTATTTTTTATGTTTCTCCCCTTCTTATCTACCCTTTGTCCCACTGCATAATTCTTCTAGGATTTAAAGGTAGGAGTGACAAGGGGATGGACAAGTTTCGCAGACACATTTTCTGAAAAATCCTTTCCTTAGGATTTTGCCTCCTGAGAAGCTGAGAGGCCTCAGGAACAAAATGCAAACATTGATTATCTGCTGCTGTGGGATGCAACAGGTGCATCTGGGATTGGGCTCATGTGGTTGTTTCTGATTAATGGCCAATCTCAGTCAGCTGGCTCGGACAGAGAGCCGAGACATAAACCTTTGTTATCATTCTGATTTCTTTTTTCTTTTTGATTCTATTCTTAGCTTAGCCAGCCTTCTTATGAAATCCTTTCTTCTATCCTTTTAGTATAGTTTTAATGTAATATATATCATAAAATAATAAATCAGCCTTCTGAAACATGGAGTCAGATCCTCATCTCTTCCCTCATCCAAGAAACCCTGTGATCGTGGTCATAGACAAGGGGATTGAGAGACTGAGTTTGTCCTGAAGTATCTGAACTTTTGCAGGGGAAATTGTCTTTATATGGGAGAGCTGGGAGGAGCAGGGACAGGCAGCTCCTATTCCCTCACCTGGAAGAAGATCATTTGGGAAAAAGCCACTCCAACATGCAGGGAATGACCCCAGCTGCTGAAGGTTTCAGAGTTTCAAGGCCACTCTTCCAGAGCTGTGAGAGAGGCACATGTGGGGAGCAGCACGGGGCTGATCCATCACTGCTGACAAATCCAGCTTTTCCTGTTAGATGTGCAGGGGTGCATGGCACACATCTGTTCCCACCACAGCAGCCCCCACTTGTTCTCCCAGCTCTTTAAGAGAGGAATTTGCCAGAGGCTGAGCAGAATTACACAGAATCACAGAATCACAGAAGTTCAAGACTGGAAGAGACCTATAAGATCATCAAGTCCAGCCGATGTTCTAACTGTTCAACTAGATCATGGCAGCAAGTGCCACATCCAGTCTTTTTTTGAATTCTTCAAGGGATGATGACTCCACCACCTCACTGGGTAAATGATTCCAGTATCTGACCACTCTTTCTGTGAAATATTTCCTTCTTAATTCTAACTTACATCTCGCTTGACGCAACTTGAGACTGTGTCCTCTTGTTCTATCAGTTACCTGGTGCGGTCACTTTAGTGCTTGTAATCTGAGGTAGAATGATCTCTGAACAGATAAATTCATAAATGATGGGGTTTTTACATTTAGATCCGTCACAGGAACTGTATAAATCCAGCTTTTCTGGAAGTGCAGTGCCTGCAGAACACTCTCACACCCTGCAGATGTGATTAGACCAAGCTGTGCTGCTCCAGTGAATCCCAGATTCCAGCCTGCCCACACTGCTTTGATCAGCATTTAACGGCAGCAGCCTCACACTTCATGCACCCCTGAGCTGCTGCTGTGTCACTGAAGTGCTTCACTAGGGAATTCTTTTTATAAACCACCTTTCCTGCTTCAGTCTTCTATTTTCAGATACTTAAATTCAGTGTATATAAATAGAAAGTTCTTTCTATACAATCTATATATAGTTTATTCTATTTATATATCTATATATCCTTATGCACCCTAAATAGTTTAGATAGTTTTTCTCTCTTTATAGAAACTATTTTTATAGTTTACATGGAAATTCTGTATTTACAGAAACTATTTCTATAGATAGTTCTATAAATATCGATAGTTTACACAGATATCCTCTGTTTACATAAATTATTTTGCATGGAGAATATGAACTCTATTTAAAGAGTTCTATCTATGTGCCATGTGTAGAAATAGGTGATAGCATACAGGTGATGCTTTTTAAATTCTTATTCTAAGATTTGTTTTTGTTTTTATTATTGGTTTTTAAAATTTATTTTTATGTTTTAAATTATTTTGGGGGGGGGGCTTTTAGTATTTTTATTTTGAAATTATTTTTATTTTTAAATTATTTTTATTTTTCAATTATTTTTATTTTGAAATTATTTTAAATTTTGAAATTATTTTTATTTTTAAAAATTGTTTTTATTTTTCAATTATTTTTATTTTTGGGTTTTTTAAAATATTTTTATTTTCTTTTTTTAGGATTATTTTTATTTTTAAACTATTTTTATTTTTAAATTATTTTTATTTTTGTCCTTTAAATATTTTCATTTTAAATTTTTTAGGATTACTTTTATTTTTGTTTCTGAAATATTTTTTACCTTTAATTTTTTTAGGATTATTTTTATTTTTCAGATTTTTTTGTTGTTGCTGTTGTTTTTTTAAGATTATTTTTACTTTTATTTTTGGGATGTTGTGGCCCTCAGGACGGTTGGGTTTGGCTCCAGGGCAGGAGCTGTGATGCCACCTGTGACCCATAGCTGGGATCTGTCCCCTCCTATAAATTTGGTGTCCCCACGACGCCCAGCCTGTCCTGGAGAGGCTCCCAAGCATCTCAGGATTTTGCAGAGTGCCCATGGAAGGTCTGAGGGCAGTGGGGATTTGATTTCCTTTTGCAGAACATCTGTAGGACGGGGGGAACACCCCGCAGCAGATTTCCTGGGAGAGAAGCTAACGAGGTCCAGGAGCTCTGCCCGGCCGGCCCACATTGCCACTGGATGGTTCTGGGTTTGCTCTGTGAAGCAGCCACTGTGGTTATTAAAAATCAGGGCTTAAACACCTGGAATAAAATCTCTCCCTTGCAGATTGTGCAGAGGCTGGGGATGGTCACAGAGAAGGGCCTGTAGGGGAAATGTGTGCGCTAAAGGCAGGTTCTGATCGTTGTTTTAAGAGTTTAGTCACAATTTAACCTGGGAAGCAAGGGGAGGAGTGAAGTGGAGAGATGAAAATAGATAAATATGAATAATCCACGGGTCTTAAAGGCAGGGAAGCAGCTCTGGTGCACAAAACCTTGGGCAAGCCTCAGCTGCCAGGGTACAACCCAGGGCAGGCATGAAATGCTGCACTTGTGTGTCCAGGCTGGTTCGGAAATCCCTGTGTGTGGGGAGAATTAACAAATCCCTGTGTGTGGGGAGAATTAACAAATCCCTGTTTATGGGAAGAACTAACAAATCTCTGTTTATGTGAAAAATTAACAAGTTCTGGAGCCCAATTTCCAGTGCTTAGACTGGAGCAGCCTTGTTGGATGAACTGGGCTTGGTCCAGCTTCTGGTGCTCCTCAGAGTGGCTGAAGATCTCAGTCCAAATATCCTGTTGATTATTGTTTTTTAAAACAAATTTTCTGGTGCTTTGCTTCTGTTTATGCAAGAATTCGGTGCTCTATTTATGTCCTCTTTTCTTTTGTAAAGACAAACTTTTCACAGCTTTCTCTAATTCATGGAATTATTTCATTTGTGTTCCAGGGATCACCCTGAGCATTCAGACCACAACCAGGTAACTAATTATTGATTTCTACTAATCAACCCTCCAGATTATAGAGGCCAAAGACAACACTGTAAAATAGAATATTTTATCTCCATCACTTACCCAGACTCAAATGAACTAAAATATTTCACTCAGAGAACCAATGGGCTGATAATTTCACAGTTAATGCAGTGAAATGTAATTAAATCAAAGGAAGTTCTTGTTTTCATTCCCACATTTTTCACTAATAATGCCAACAAATACATTAATTTGTTATCATCCTCATTCAGTGAATTGTCACATCCTTTCATTAGGTCAAACCCAAGACACTGCACTGAAAAGAACAGATCTGTCAAAATTTGACATTTCAGTTTTGTTGATCTTCTGAGAAATATTTATCTGGTAAACATTGATGAACGTTCTGTCTATTTTAATCATCATTCTCAGCTATCTTGGACAAATATTTCAGTGACTGCTGTGGCTGAAATGCAGATAAAAACCCCCAAATAATTTCTCTGAGGGTGTTCATAACCCAATCACTCAGGGCTTGGGACCTTCCCATTGAGCTTTTTTCAGTCCCATGACAGAAATCACTCAAAGCTGAAGGTTGGGATCAAAAAATTCACAAATTCTACTTGTGTTTTATTACATAAAATGTGAGAGTTTCTCAGAATATTTTAATTTTAGACATTTGGGCTAATTTCTCTCAGAATCCACTTATAAAATGATGTTAGAAATATTTGTAACAACAGAATATTTGATACTGAGAGTTGCCTGGAGGCTTGGAAATGATTCAGTGGAGGGAGGCATTTCCCAAAAGAAAAGAAGATTTTTTTTTCCCCCAACAGAATGTAAAGGTCAGCCCATTTCAGAAATATTTTAGTTATTAGTGGAGATGCTTAAAAGCTTGAAGGAAAAATGTGAATGTGTCATTCCCAGTTTAGAGTTGCCCTCCAGCTCATTTAATGTTAAGATGGTCTCACTTTCATGGTATTGTACAGAAGATTTGAAGATAGAAATGTCACAACCAAAGGAATTCATTATCTCTGTCCTTAAATTTGGGTGGAATTCTGTGCATTTCTCCATCCTTACTAGGGATTATTTGAATGCTGCTTCATCTGCTGATATTGAACCAGCAAAGCTGAGACCAAGCACAGCTTTTGGGAAAACCAATTTAATACCCCAAGTTGGTTTTTTTGCCCCAATATTAAAACCAATTTATACCCCAGCTCAGCACCAGTGTTTTACAACTCCTGCTGCAGTGTTGTGATGTTCAAAGTCGTTGTTTTCCCAGAATTTGTAAGAAATTCAGCAAGGCACTAATTCCACCAGCCTGAACCTGCTTTTTTCCACAGCTGCTGCTCCACAACTCCTTTTCCTCTGGAGGCTTTGGAAATGATGCTGTTCTGGAGGCTGAATTAAAAACCCTCCAGGGAATACAGACATTTTATCTGGGAGCCAAAGGAGAGGATGGGGAGGAACAAAAGTCTGAGGCAGGTTCTTGAGTTCATTGAGCTGTGCTTAAGAAGAATTAATTTCTTGAGAAATAATACCTGAAAAGCAATGCAAACAAACAACTTATTGATTAAAAAAAATACTTTACCTGTGCTGAGAATTATATCTGCTCCAGTGAACCTGAGCACGTTCCTTTGTCATGAATGCCTCCTGACTAATTTAGCTGCTAATACCTGCTAATTCCATTTTTATCAGCTGGGAAGAAAAACCAAACCCCATCATGAAAACGCTGCCTGTAGCCAAATAAACTCTCTGGTGACACATTTAAAACAGGTTACACAAAACTCCAAACTTGGTGGAGATTTAAAGGAAGTGGGGAAATTCTCTGAGAGTCACAGAAGGTCTCGGTGCTTAACAGCACTTAGGGTGACAAAACTTTTGTGTTCTGAAATAGATAAAGGACAGGGGGTGATGTGTCAGGGCCTTTCCATCCCCATAGCCAAGAATTCCTTCCCAATATCCCATTTACCCTTCTTCCCAATATCCCATTTATCCCTGTTCTTCATAGCCAAGAATTCCTTCCCAAAATCCCATTTATTCTCCTTCCCAATATCCTGAATATCTTGTTTATCCCTGCCCTCACAGCCAATAATTCCTTCCTGAAATCCCATTTATCCCTGCTCCTCATAGCCAAGAATTCCTTCCCAAAATCTCATTTATCCTCCTTCCCAATATCCCCTTTATCCCGGCCCTCACAGCTAAGAATTCCTTCCCAAAATCCCATTTATCCTTCTTCCCAAAATCCCATTTATACTTGTTCCTCACTGCCAAAAATTCCTTCTTGTAATCCCATTTATCCCTGCCCACGCAGCCAAGAATTCCATTCCAAAATCCCATTTATCCTCCTTCCCAATATCACATTTATCCTTGCTCCTCACAGACAAAAAATCCTTCCTAATATCCTATTTATCCCTGTCCTCAGAGCCAATAATTCCTTCCCAATATCCCATTTATCCCCACCCCCAAGTTAAGAATTCCTTCCTGAAATCCCATTTATCGTCCTTCCCAATACCCCATTCATCCCTGCCCTCGCAGCCAAGAATTCCTTCCCAAAATCCCATTTATCCCTGCTCCTCATAGCCAAGAATTCCTTCCCAAAAATTCCTTCCCAAAATCCCATTTATCCTCCTTCCCAATATCCCATCTACCCCTCCCCTCTGGCAGTTTGAAATCTTCCCCCTTGTCCCCTTCATGCCCTTGTAAAAGGTTTCTCTCCATCTTATAGTTCTTTCCTGAACTTAATTCTGTTATTTTGGGATTTTAACCCTCACCTAATTCATTCTTGGAGGTGAAAGGGAAATCTTTACCCACATGAACACCTGAAATTGAAGAATTGCCTTCACTGCCTTCCCAAAGCCTCTGCAGAGCCAGAACTTTTAAATCAGCTCTGACCCCTCTGCTTCTCCAGGTGGAGCACACAAACCATGGAATTTTGTCTTAGAAAGGGATGACCAGACCACAGAGATCTCCTCATTGAACAGTTTTTTATAATTGCTTTTTATTTCCAGAAAAACATGCACCTTTGGTGTTGATCCACCCCAGACAGGCAGTTCTGGACAGGATTCTGCTGGATTCCAGGTGAGTGCTGCAATAAAAATTCAGGGTTTATATTTTCTTTATATATTCTTTATTTTATTTATTCTTTATATTTATATCTTTTTATACATATTCATTTTATATATTTCTATATTCTTTGTTCTCTATTCTTTATATATTTATATAAATATATTTATTTTCTAGATTTATTCTATATGTTTGTAGCTTTATGTATATTTATATATTTATTTAATATACTTATATATTTATTTTATATATTTATATATTCTGTGCTCTCTATTCTTTTTTAATATATTTTCTCTATATTTTCTTTTGATATTTTCTTAATTGATCTGCTCTATGAAATCCAGGGAATTTCAATCACCTGCAGGAAGCACAGGGCTGGGAAGTTTTCTGGTGATCCAATGCTATCTCCTTTCTTTTCTTTTTCTGCTACCAGAACTCCTTCCAAAAGCAGTGCCTGAATTCCTCACCCCCATGCCACAATCCCAAAATCCCAGGGGAAGGGGAGGTTTTATCATACATATATATATATCCCAATTTTGTCTTTTCCAAGTTCTGTAGAAATTCCTTTGGCATTTCCACAGCTGGGCAAGCCCTGCTTGACTCAGCGTGAGCTGAGGAACAACCCTGAGCTGGTTCTTGCAGCAGAACACCCAAAATCTGCTCATGGATGGGACTTGGCAGAAGGACAAACTCCCAAAGAATGGAGGGATTTCCCTACAGGAAGGTTTGGGACAACCAGGCCTGAGGGATGAGGGGAAAAACCTCCCTGTTATGGGCAGGAAGGTGAGAGGGAGGTTTTGCTGGAATCACAGAAACGCTGTGGGTGATTTTCCCACTGTAGGCGAGAAAAATTCCCTTCTTTTGGTAAAAAGTGGGAAATCTAAGGAAGGCTGGGAGGAAGATGGAGAGAGAGAATTCCTGAGGGAATGGGGAGATAGGACACAGAGAATGGCTTCACACTGACAGAGAACAGGGATGGGTGGGGTATTGGGAAGGAATTCCTGGCTGGGAGGGTTGGGTGGAACTCCCAGAGAAGCTGTGGCTGCCCCTGGATCCCTGAAGTGCCCAAGGCCAGCCTGGATTGGGACTGGAGCACCCAGGGATAGTGGAAAGCATCCCTGTGACAGCAAGAATGGGACAAAATGATCACTAATGCTCTTTTCAACCCAAACCATTCTGATTCTATCACCAAATAAAAAAAGATGTGGGGAAGAGCTCCGGCCTTTCCTGACTTTCCCACATACATTCAGATCCACCACAGTTATATCCTAGGAAATAAATTTATCAGCAGTCAAAGCTGGCAGCTCTGTTTACAGCCTGCAATTCCTCCAGGCCCCATAAATGTGGAAAGAATTAAGTGTTAATATCTGTCTGTGCAAGGAGAGCAGCAGCACATCAGCTCTGAGTGTTGTTGTATGAAGGTAATTATTGGCACAAGTCTTCAGCTGGGTCTTAATGTATTTATGAATAATTCTTTTACAAGCACTGTTGCTCTCCCATTATTGTGATTTTATTCTTTGTTCAGCTGGTAGATGATAACCTTGGAGAAGATACTTGTAATAATAAACTTTGGCTGTTGTTTTGTAATTTGGAATACATATTTAAAACATCAATTATTAAGCCTAGCATTCATCAGCATTGATTTTTCCAGGAAATAGAATTTGCCTCATCTGCTAGCACAGGAATAAAAGAGGACTGAACATTTTTTTAGACAGTTCTCAGCAAATTATTATTACATTATTACATTTCCTTCATCCCTTCTAATCAGAAATGAAAGTGTACAGAGGTTGTTAACAGCCAAGTAGTGAAGGTTACAATAATTTCTTTGGAAGTTCAACTTGGAATAAATGGATTTAGGCTCAGATAAACACTCAACACGAGCTAAATGAAGTCTTTTTTGAGCTAAATTTAGTCTTTTTGAGCTAAATTAAGTCTTTTTGCTGGATACCAGAGCCAAGGAAGCAAATATCACAGAGTAAACTTCCCACAGTCAATAAAGCATAAGTAACCTATCAAATGTAAGTAAAAGGGGGGCAAATTGGGCAATGTTGGGATCTACAAACTGGAGCAACGAGGCAGGAGAGTGAGAAAATTAATGCCAACACCTCACAGAAATTACCAGTGGCTTCAGCTGAGTCTCTCACAAGTAAATGTCAGCTGAGCCAGAGGCAGCAAACACCTCTGGAACCTGAATATTGAAATGACTTTGGAGGCAAATACCTCCAACACAGGGAGAAAGGTGCCAGACCTGGAAATTGAGTCAGGCATTAATGAGCCACAGCTGAGCAGAGGCAAAGGCACTCTCTGTGCTGAGGTTCCACCCCTGGGTTAAATCACTGCCATTTGGGGCAACGTTTCATTTCCAGTTGGGCAATTTCAGTTGAATTTTGCCCAATTTTCAATTTGGGCAAGGTTTAATTTAACTTCTTTGCTGACACAAAAAGATCCTCACCAGCAATACTTTTGAACTCCTATCTTGTTAAAGCAAGCTAGGATCCACAAAAAGCATTTTCCCCTATTTCATCTGCTCATTAGAAAGCTTTTCTTACTCTTTAAAAATGCATTTCTGTATTTTCATGTGCACCATCCATCTTTTCTCCCAAAAAATATGGTTTTTTCCCAAAAAATGTGTTTTCCCCAGGAAAATTCATGCCAGGAATGTTCCCAAGCCCAGGTGAGAGCTGAGTCAAGACATGGTTGAGACAATGAAGGTGTAGCCAGAAAGTTACAGAGTGCTGGAGCTGTTTGTCCACCATGGAAATTCCTCTCAGCCCTACTCAAACCCTTCTGTTTAATTCCCTTTTTCATTTTCTTTTCCAGGTTTTGTCTATTTTGCTGGATGAATCCAAAAGGGAAGGGGTCAAACATCACCTCTTATGCTCACTCTGGTCTTGGCTTTCAGGTAGGATTGGCTGGGTGTGTGGAAAGAGAAAATCGGGATTTTTTCCACTGTCACAAAAGGCTGGCATTGAGTTTTTTCCACTTAAAGACTGTTTTAATTAGGAGTTGAGGGGCAGAAATGCCTTTAAAATTATCCTATACAAATAATAAGGATCTGTTTTAATCCCACATCTACAGCAGGGTGAGTTAGAAGCCCAGTTTAATGTTAATTCCCATATTACTGTGCCTTTAATTATTATGGCCCAGCATCATTCCCACAATAATCAATCAAAATTGGAAATACAACACAAATTAATCTGCTACAGTGGCTTTTCCCCTTGTATTTCAGAGTTTATATAACACAACTCTCATAATACCTTCAAGGAAATATTAAAAAAAAATAGCAAGCAAGAAATAGATGTCTTGGTCTTTCATCTAAATTTAATGAGAAAAAGAGTTGCAATGAAATTAGAGATGTGCTGAACCATCCATAGGAGATTCCAGGCCATTATTAGCCTGCTCACCCTGCTACTTATCTCCAAATGCACACACCAGCAGCAGAAAGGATTTAGGTTACATTTTAGTAATCCAAATCTTGTAGGTGCTGGGGTTTAGTGAAACTGGAGCACTCGTTACTATAATTTTGCCACAAAAAAAAAAAATCAGTATTTAGTGAAGTGAGAGGTCTGGCTTTAATGCACAAAAGGAAGGAGTGTGGGGCTGTGGCAGCAGGGTTGGAGTGTCAGTCTGAATTGCCAGCCCTAAAGCTGAATTTCCTTGGCTTTGGGGATTTGTCAAGTATTTAAGGGTGTTGAAATGTAAACTTTCTTCTTGGTGATGTTCAAGCCTCTGTAAAACAGCCTTTAAAGAAGGAGAAAATACAGGAGGAAGAAGCAAAATCAGCAAGGCTGGGGTGGCTGTGGTAGAAATAAATCTTTGTTTTGTATGGCCAGAGTGGGAACGAACACCTGAGTTCCTGCTGACCATGGATGAGGAGCAGCTGGGATCTCCCAGGAGAATTTTCGTCCCTCTCTGCCTCAATTTCCTGGACCAGCAGCTGGAGAAGCCTCTTTATCTGCTGGTAAAACTGCAATTTCACTGAAATGCAGCCTTATGAATAATATGGTAATATGGCCCTGGGTGTCTGGATCTAATTGATCAAAAGTAATAACTGTGATGGAAAAATTAATTGGAAAAATCATTATCAGAGGTATAAAACCTACATCTATTTCTCTATTAATCTAAAGCCTCTATTTCTCAGTAATTCAGCTGATCCCTCTATTACTGGTGCTGTGTGGAAGGAGGAAGCATCACTGTGTAGAACACAAATGTGTTATAAAAATAACATTTTGTGGTGTTTGGAAATGTTGAGGATTGGGTTGAAATCTGCAAGATTCAACAAATTCTGGACAGCGGCACATTTTAACAGTGAGTACAGCTCCTCCATTATCTGTGTCTCCTTGGCAGTTTCTACCTGCCCAAAAATAATCAAAATTCCATTTATGGGAGCTGCTCAGCCACTGATTAACCCAGGCTACCACAGGGGTCTCCCAATTGATAAAAATCAGGGTGCAGTGGTCCTGTCAGACACAGAGCTGCATTTCTGATGGCAAATCCATGACTTGGAGCTCTCCCAGGCTCTCCTCTCCCTGCTCCATCTCTCTGCTCGCTGGGCTGGGCTGTGGAGGCTGAGTTCATCCTTGGTGGAATGAATTACTCACTGAATACGAAATGGGTGCCATCCCTTTATTCATCTCCATCTAAATCCAGGTGAATATGCAATTTAAAGGGCTGTGTTACCTGGAAAATAAATCCCCCATTCCCTCTAAATTTCTGACCCTGCCAGGCAATGTTTGGAGCATGAGGGAATGAGAGAAATAATCACTGAGGGCAGGGATTGTTGCAGAGGAGGGGGAAAAGCCCAAGGGTTTAAAATCAACTCTCTGGAGAGGTTTGGAATGGGTTCCTGCATGGTGGGGATGCTCAGAGGCTTTAGAGCTGTAGGCAAAATTCTCACCAACCCATCAGGTCCTGGGAAATTGCTGGAAATTGCTGTGGTCTTTAATACTGTAATTCTAGAAAGTTCATTAAAATTAAGGCTTTGTCTAACTAAGCCAAACACTCAGTTTGTCCCCTGCTCAGCTGGTTTTAAACCCAAGGTTTTGCTTGGAAGCTCCTGGTGGTGTCTGAATATTTCTCCTCATGTCTCTGCCTATATTTATCTGATCCTCTGGTAAATCCTTCAGGGCTGAATCTCCTGAATCCATTATCCAGGCTGCACTCGTGGAATCCAATTCAATAATTCAATACTACTAAAAAAAAAAAAAAAAAAAAGCTATTTTTAGAAGCTCAGTTCCTCATTCAGATTTTTCTGTACAATCAACTGCAGCTGGGGATCATTTTTCATATTTCCCTATCAGTGTTTTATCAGCTTTTTCAGTTTGGGATGTTAATTGAACTGAATTAATTCTTACCAACACACTGTGAGGAAACTGTTACACCCAGAGCTTTATAAATGGTACCTCTCTAATTATTGACATTTTAATGGCTTTACATTCTAGATACAATATTTAACCTCTGACCCAAAAAGTGGGGATTGATGTGGCACAAGAAGAGAGAATTTCATGATACAGCAGCAAAACCAGACTGATACTTTGTTAGAAGTGTTTGCACATGAAATGTGCTATGCAAGTTAATTTTATTACTAAATTGGTATACAAAGCTGAATCCCCAAAAGGGAGCTCAGCTGTCAATTCTTCAAGCACAATGCTACAACTAAAAATAAAAAATTCAATGTTCACATGAAATTTCTTGGCTTGAAGCGTGCAGAGCAGATTGTGCAGCTCCTCTTGCTCTTGAATACTAATTTTACATGTAAACATTTCCTTGTTCTGGAAATGTTCTTCGTTTGCCTCTCGCCCTGCAAAACTGGAAAATAGGAAATTATTTCCCTTACAAAGAGAGGCTGGAAATGGAATAGATGTGAAACCACAGATGAAAGGGTCTCAGAAGGAAATTGTGTGTGCAGTGATTCCTGCTCCCATTTCTGTGCTCCCTGCAGCCACTCAAAGTCCTGCAGAAAGCAAATTTGGGGAGAATTTGGCCCATAGGGTGAAATATTAGAAGTTTATCTCTGTTTTGCATCAATTTGAACATAAAAATTCCTGTGCAATTAGTGAGATTTAACAAGGGATGGGGAGGAAGATCAGGCTTCAGCTAAGGCTGGTCTCTTCTACCAACAGGTGACAGGATGAAAATTAATTTCTATCTGAGATTTGGGGGACAGCAAAAATAGGTTTTTTTATTAATTTAGTACCTCTAGCAGAGTGTCCTTCCCATGGAAAAAACCAACAATTTTCTCTTGGAATAATGCCCAAGGCCAGGCTGGACAACCTGCTCTAGTGGGAGACATCCCTGCCCATGGCAAGGGGTGAAAAATAAGATTCCATTTGGCACTCTGCACCTACAAACTGAGTTTGTTTTAGTCCCTTGTTCCTAATTTAGGTTTTCCTGCTGTTTCACATTCTGGGGCACCCCTGGGCCATAAAAGCCTTGTTTTCCTGTCACAGGAGTGCTGTGATTCCCAGCCAGGTGTGCACACACTCCCTGCATTATTTATCCTTCCAGGAGCATGGAAATCCCTGTAGCTGCTTCAGGCTGAGACCTGACTGAGATTGGCACAGAAAGACTTTTGGTTGCTGTTTTTCTCTGCAAATGATCCCATCTTCCTGCAGACATTCCTTTATTAATTCAGCTGTGCTCCAAAGTCACCTCCTCTACTCTGCTGGTTGGGTTCTTCCACCACAAAAAGTGGTGGGGGATCATTCCAAATCATTAATGGAGGTTGGAAAGGGGATAGAAGAGAATAGAAAGTGGTGGAGGAAAGGAGTTAAATAAGAAATAGTTTTAGTTACAAGTTTTGGAGAGGAGGGAATGAAAGACTTTTACATTTCCAACTTGAACGTGTTGTGGGTTTGTGATTTGCTTTGGAGTGGCTGCAGTTGTGTAAAAGCCATCCTGGAGGGGTGGGCAGGACAGTAAACGTGTGTTAGATCCCAACCCAGGGGTCTGGGCTGTGTGCTTGATGACCTTAGGGGTTTTTTCCAGCCCTCACAACTCTGTCCTTGCCTCATTTCCCCCTGCCAGCTCCACCCTCCTGCCCTGCCCTTGAACACCCACCTGGTACGTGCAAAATTGGGTTTTCAGGTGGGATTTTGGGGCTTGAAAGGTGCAGGAGGACTTTGTGAGCACACAGCCATTTTTTAGATGAGCTGAAGAGTCTCTTCTCCAGCTTTGGCAAGAATAATTCAGCTCCACAAATGTTTGGGTTTTCCATCTGAGCCCGAAGTCAGGGGAATCCTTTTTGTGGGAGCAGAACTGAATATCCCAACACCATCCCAGCAGCAGAGTGTTCCTCCCTGGTGCTTTCAGCTCTTCTATGACAGCTCATCAGGCACCACGAGCTGAGCCTCTGAGCATTTTAAAGGGAGCATTTTCATAGGAGGAGCAGCATGTTTGCATGGTGCCATTAGGAGATGACATTTCCAAAGAGAGTCAAAGACTTATTAAAATTTGATGTGAGCTTCAGGAGCCTCCCTAAAGTGAATCATCCCCCCTTTCCAGCCAGGCTTTGTGCTGACTCCCCCCACTCCTCTGAATTTTGGGAGCTTTATGAATTCCCGATTACAGAGTGTCAGGAATTCGAGGACCAGCTCGCCACGGAGCACGATTTGGATGGGAACATTAAAAATTCCTGCCTGGAAATGTTGTGGCCCACCAGTGGGAGCAGAGCTGCTGCTTGCTGGTGGAGGGGAAAGCAATTAGAGGAGAGGCTGCTGCTCAGAGCTCCTGCTCCTAGTTGTTGCAGGTTGCAAACATGCTGAGAGCTGTTTATTTGAGCAGAGACTTACTAAAGGGAGTGATATTCATACATTTGGGTCAGTAACAATTTTATGTGGAGCTGTGAAGTGCTGCTGGTTTTTTTTTTTTTTTTTTTTTTCTTTTTTTTTTGCCTCCCTGGAAACATGGGCTGTAGCAAAAACAAATTGCTGCAAACAGAAGCAGCTGCCAGAGAGGTCAGAGAGTAATTTCTGTGGCCAGATATGATCAACTGGTGTTGAGAAAGAGGTGGATAAGGAAGGAAATTGTGCAGTGCCTTTGTTTCCAGAAGAGGGGCTGATTAAGATGTCAGCCTGTTCTGCTTCCATCTTTATTTATTCAATTGTCAGCTTCTATCTGTCCCACGGGATCTCCCTGTAGTGAACGTTCTCTACAGAGGGAGATTTCTGGAGCTGGGTTTGATATTTCAGACTCAGCTTCCCATTGAAATTGTTCTAATTTCAGGGCCTTAAAGATGAGGATAAAAAGCAGCACATTTGATCTCAGCTTTTGTCATTCATCACACAGGATATTTTTGGCCAAAGCTTTGAGATCAATCCTTTGGTTTCACATTCCATCAGAGTCCTGTAAAATGCATCTCTCAACTTCCAAGTGACTTTGGCTTCCCTTCAGGCACTTCAGCTGACCCAGGACCCTGGATGGAAGAAGTTTTGGTTGTCACTGGAGCCTTTCCTCCTTCTCCAGGCCAACCTGGAGCCACTCTTGGTGGTGTGAGGTCATTGGTTGGACTTGATCCCAAATATCTTTTCCAGCCTGGTTCATTCTGTGATCTTTTCCAGCCTGGTTCATTCTGTGATTCATTCTGTGATTGTGTTTTCCCACTGGGTCTCCCAGCCCACTGTGCCCTAAATCAGCCTGGCTGTGTTCTCCTGTGCATCCTGTGACCATTTCCTGTGCACAGATCAGAAATGCCTTATCAGACAACTATCAAACACCAAATCTTTGACTCCTGCTACACTACAGGTGTCAACAGCACTTGGCCTGAGGGGGAGACCCTTTAGCTTCCTTTTAGCTGACCTGATTGTTCCTCCCCAGGTAAGATCACACCCAAAGCCTACTGAAACCAGCACCTGGATCTGGGAAAAGGTGCAAAAGCTCCTTGAGTTGATTGAAGAGTCTTCAGTTTGCAAACACCTTTATTGCCCTCCACACCGGCCTCACCCAGGCCCAGCCTCTGGGAATAAAAACCCCAAATTTGTGTTCCCTGCCCCCCACGGGACCTGGCTGGTGGCAGAGCTGCAGCAGAGCCTCTCAGAGCCACAGCACAGCGTGCTCAAAGTCACAGCATCCTTGAGCTCTCAGTGCCTCCCTGTTATTATTGCTGCTGTTATTAGACTTTGTAATGCACTCAGCTCCCAAGTGCTCCCTGCTATTGCTGAGATTACACAATCCTTCAAGGAATTTTAAAGACAGCTGTTTGGTGCGTGCTCCAAAGGAACAGGGAGGGGGAGAAGCTGCTTTCTGCACTGCCAGGCAGCGCTGCTGGGCAGGACTGAAGTGCAGGTGGTGGAGAAAAGACCTACAAGACCTCCAAAGTACAGCAGGAGAAGGCAGGGGCAGCTCTTCCCAGAAAACCTCTCCTGCAAAGTAACAGCTTTGAGAGATGTGCAATGAGGCTTTTCTTTGGCTCAGTAACCAGGGTGGAGAGCCCAGAGCCATAAAAATGTGGCCAGGAAGGTCTCCAAAGCTCAAGAAGTCCATGGTGGTCCCAAATTACCACAGAGCCACACACAGAACTTACAGAATGAGAGAATAATGAAGGTTGGAAAAGAACAAGATCATCAAATCCAGCCATTCCTTGATAAATAAATATCATTAATGGATGTTGGAAATGGAATGGAATGGAATGGAATGGAATGGAATGGAATGGAATGGAATGGAATGGAGTAGAATTGGAATGGAATGGAATGGAATGGAATGGAATAGAATAGAATAGAATAGAATAGAATAGAATAGAATAGAATAGAATAGAATAGAATAGAATAGAATATGGTGGAGGAGAGGAATTAAATAAGAAGTTGTTTTAATTTTAGGTTTTGGAGAGGAGGGAATGAAAGACTTTTATATTTGCAAAGCTCCTTTGCATTTTGGAAATGTGCTGTAACCCAAACTGTGCAACAGGGTGTAGCATTGATAGCACCAACAGTTTTTGGTTGATTTTTATTCCTAGGGACAGGGAGTTTATAACATCTGAATGTTCCCTGTCTCAAGCAGTACTTCCATAATTTCTTCCAGAAGTATTCTTTGAGGTCGAGTTTGGGCTTGGACAGGCTGGGATACTTTTCCTGCATTTGCTTGTGGAAGAGATTTAACAGAACAAGACCCCAGATTTCTGTGTATGCATGAAGTCTAAAGATTCAGAATGATTCTCACTGCTGAGATGTTCCAAGAAGAATTGATGTGAGCAGAAAAAAACCCCAAACAAACCCCATAATAGAAACATTAAAATTCAGATTTATAGCAGGAAGAAAAAAAATCCACCTTGACAGAAATTTATTGGGCAGTGAGATGGTTCTGGAAAGGAAGTGAGATCTGGTTTGGGAAACTAAAAACTGCACTTCAGTGATTACTACAGTGAATTGTAGTAGTAAATTACCAGGAATTAAAAGGGTAAAATAAGATTTAATAGAATGTAATAGTTTCATTATTTTCATGGTTCAGGGAAAGGAGGATTCCCAAAGTTCCACAAGGAAATTGCAGAACCTCATGGAACTGTGGTGAGGGTGGAGAAAGGATGGACCCAGTGCTGTGACAAGAGGTGACAGCCAGAGGGAAAAGACCAGAATTGTGGCTCACTATGACAAGAGATGACAGCCAGAAGAGGTAGAACACAGGAATTTAAATTGGAATCATTCTAGGAATTACTTTTTTCATCATGAGCATGGTCAGACAGGAGATGATGCTGTGGGCTCACCCCTTACAAAGGGGTTAAGGAAATCCAGAGGGGCTGGAACACGTTGGTTTGGCAACGCTGGTGGAATAAGTGAAATTGTTTTATTGGGCCTGAAGTCTGAAGGCAATCAGAGAGAGAAAGGAACCAAACCCATCCCTCTGGCTCGCTGCCAAACAACCTGAATGCTGCCAGAGCAGGATAATAACACCAATTGGCTCATTGTCTTTTCTCAAAAGCCATCTCCATTCATTCTGCTCCCTAATTGTTCTCCCAGCCAGCTCCCACTGCTGTGTTTGGGCTGCACAGCTGAATTCTGTGCTGCTGCTCCTGCTCGGAATCTCAGCCTGGAGCACCTGGGGGTCACAGCAGCCCTGGCAAAGCACAGCAGCAGGGGATGGTTTTGTAAGCAGGGCTTTGCAACGAGGGAACCTGCAGCAAATTATGAGAGGGAGGACACCAAGCCATGATTGGAGGTGAGGTTCAAACAGGGGTGATCCAAGGAGCATCCTGGAGCACAGGGTGGGCATGAGGAACTGGGCAAAATTCCCTTTTCCCTCCCAAAATTTGCCTTGGAGCTGCTGCTGCTGCTTCAGAGGATGCTCCAACCCTCAGATCATCATCTTTTGCGTGAATCACAACAATGGGAACAGCAAAATGTGTGGTGAGGGGATTCTGATGAGACCCCTCTCACTTTTGAAGATGGGAGTATTAATTTTTGCAGCCTGAGATTCGATTTCACTTCTTGTGCTTCGCAAGAATCGATAGTTATTCTTTAGATGTTGAGTAGGAAATAATTGTCTGGGTGTTGTTGGAAATGGCTGGGTGTATGAAATGATCAGCAATGACCCCTGGAGAGTCAGTTCAGGAAGGTTTGAATCACCCACTTTGAATCACCACCCTGAGATAAACGAGGCTTATCTTACATCTTAAATATTTACAGTAAAGACCAAACCATCCCTAATGCCTTCACCTAACAGGTTTTGACTCAGTGAAATTAAAGCTGGCTGTGAAATCAGAGTTATGGGGTTGCTTAAACCCCACCAAACCCACTATTAAATGTTACTGGACCAAAATGGATGTCTTGGACCAGAATGGATCTTTTGGTCAAATCAGCCTTCAGGATTACTAAATAACACATAGATAAATTAATCTGAATCTGCTGCTTTTCTCAGAATTTTGTGGTGCTCGATTCTTCCTGCATTGCTCCCCTCCAGTCTGCAAATAGCCATTAATAAATTTGGGATATGGAATGACTCAGTTCATTATTAAAGGATACTGAACCTCAGAGACTGCAGATAATTGCTTTTGCATACTATTAAAAGTGTTCGTAAAAATTGACATTATTTTAAGGCTCAACGAGAGGTACACGACTAAAATAGCATTAAAATTTTATTTTTTTTCCCCCTCTCTGCAAATCCAATGACATTTAAAATATGACATTTGGAAGGCAGAACCTCTAATATCCAATAATGCCAGTGTGTGTGGCCGTATTTCTTTGCTGGCTGCAGACAAATACTTGTCAATGTCACCTTCAGCACCTGCCATCACTTATTAGCTGCTCTGAAATCCTGCTTGGGAAACTTTGGGAGCATTTTATAGCCACCAGGAAAGTCAATTAATTAGGCTGCGCCGCCACACGAGCGCTGCAATTATTTCGCCTTTCCCTTTGATTTTCTGTTGACCAGAAATTTCCAGGCAAATCTTGGAGGCCAATTAAGAAGTTGGAGGATTGCACACGAGTGCAGATCCCGTTCCTGTGGACTTTGGGCTCAGGATTTGCTCTGTGTGACTTTGATTTGTTCGTCTGCTTTGGTTTTGCTCTCGTTGCTGCCATCTGCATTGCTCTTCAAGGAAATCCCTTCTTTTGAGAGCTCTTCCTTTCAAATGTAGCACACAAAGTTGGAGATACAAGAAGCAGTTTAGAAGTGAATGGATTCAGAATCAAACCTTGCTGAGTTCTTAGTTTAAAATCATTCCTCCTAAATACTCAGCTGTAAAAATTTAGGTTTTGCTGTGTTTAGCTTTTTTTACCTCCTTTCATCAGATATCTGCAATCATTGAATGAGTGGATGTGGCAAATTCTGATGTCGTTCAGTGGGCAGGGTCATATTTGGTCAAAGGTTGGACTGGATGATCTTGGAGGTTTTTTCCCACCTTAACAATTCCAAGATTCTCTAATCAAACCCCAGACTAAAGTCTAAATTTCCAGTTAGCACTTAGTCAGGGTCCCATTCAACAAAAATGCATCCCACGACACAGGTTATTCAAACAACATTCATTTTCACCTGTTCCAGAAATGGAACTCCTAAAGGATGCCAAAATAATAATGATAATAATAAAACATTAAAATTATAATTAATTTAAAAGAATAAATAATATAAAAATAATTATTTTAATAGCCACAGCAAAGGCTGTGCAGATATTGCTGTATGGCAGGAAAGTGTTCCAACTTCTTGGAGTTTTTGTTTTCACCGATCTGTCCAACAGAGTTAAGTGCAAATGGTTCAGAGAGGGAATTCTTGAGAGACGAGTGAAAGATAAAAATTTCTGGGCTTGGATTTCTACCAAATAGCAAATGAATTTGAGGACTGAATAAAACGGGGCAGGGAACTGGTCTCCATCTGCACTGTCTGACCCAAATTAGAGCAGAAATCAGTGGGCTGTCAGGAGTGAATCACACTGGAGGTACCTAATAATAAACTGAATTCTGACAAGCACAGGGGGAGAGGGTTTTGATGCCTTTTTTCTGGGGCTACCTAAAACCAGAGGGCAGACAGAGCTGAAGGAATAAAAAGCAGTTCTTTTGATTGAAGGCCTTCAGGTTCACCCAGGGCAGCCCAAGCCCCCCAGGGCCTACACCCAAACTGCCCCACGGCTCACGGCTTTCACACTTTTATAACTTTGGGCCATTTCCACTTTGGGGGTTCATCCTCCAATTCCAGCTCCAGGTAATGAAGGCATTGAGCCCCAGTTTGCTGCCCCAGCTCACTTTTGTTTCCATCTCTGGCCCTGAGGCAGTGAAGTGTCCTTGGTTGCCAGGCCTGGAGAGGAATTGTTGTGTCTGCCCCAAATGGGACAGCAGCAGCTGGCACTGGGTGTGGAGCTCAGAGTTACACACTAAAGAACTGCAGGGCTACAGAGAGATGGAAATAGGAAAGCTCAAATCCTACAGCATCAGCTTCAGATGTGAAATGCTAAAAGGAAACAGGAAAGGAGGGAGATCATTGCATGGAGACTGTTCTGAGGAGCTGAAATCAGCCTAAGGACAGGACTGGCATTCCTGGTAAAGGATTAGCCAGATTTTAGACCTTGTGTGGCTGAATGCTGCTAACTTTTGATTTGACTTGCAGTTGTGTTCATTCTCCAATCCAGGTTTTAAGGACATTCCAGGCAGTGCCTGAGCTGAGCACTCTCCCAAGCAGCCATGGCCTGCAGTGGGATCCATCCAGGATCTCCAGGGAAAAACTCCATGGAAGAAACACCACTGCTCCTGTGAGATGACAGCCTTCCCTCCATGGATTTACCACATTTCCCCTCCTCCGTGCCTGCTCCATCCCTCTGGATCCAGCAGCACCACGTGCTCTGGCCTGCTTTGCCAAGTGCTCAATTACTGTTAAACCACCTCTGTCACAGACAACTTTTATGGAAAATCCTTTCCTTAGGATTTTTCCTCCTGAGAAGCTGAAAGACCTCAGGAACAAAAAGTAAACAATGGTTATCTGCTGCTGTGGAATGCAACAGGTGCATCTGGGATTGGGCCATGTTGGATGTTTGTAATTAATGGCCAATCACAGTCTGCTGGCTCAGACAGAGAGCCGAGACACAAACCTTTATCATTCCTTCCTATTCTACTCTTAGCCAGCCTTCTGATGAAATCCTTTCTTCTATCCTTTTAGTGTAGTTTTAATATAATATATATCATAAAATAATAAATCAGCCTTCTGAAACATGGAGTCAGATCCTCATCTCTTCCCTCATCCTGGGACCCCTGTGAACACCGTCACACACCTCTCTAAAGGCTTGGATTATTTAAAATTCCCCTCAGATGGGGTCCTATTCCCAAGCCCTGTATCCCCTGCCACACAAATCCAACAGGAACAGCCTGCTGCACAGCTCCCAGGGAGGAATTCCTCCTCACCAGGAGCAGACAGGCTGGATTATTTCAGTGCTGTTGTCAATAGGTGGCAATAATCTCCTTTCCTGCAGCTCCTTCAGAAATGTTTACACTTTTCCACCGCCCCGCTTGGAAATTTTCTCTGAGAGTCTCCAGTTATTTATATCTGCAAAGTTCTGCTTTTCCCCCATTATAATTTTTCATGTCACCACAGGGCAGCAACAGGGGAGGCCTGGCATGACATTGCTTTATTAGAGCCGACACCTCGCCTGGCATCCAAGGAGTTCTCATCTGCTGCACTTGCAGCCAGCAGCCATTAGCATTCCACCTCTGTCCTGCCATCAGCTAACATGCTCCCAAATATTTGCAGAAAATCAGATTTATAAAGTGGTCAAGAGCTCCAAGGAAGGGAGTTCACAGAATTCACAGAATCACTGGGTTGGAAGAGATCATCAAGATCATTGAGTCCAACCCAGCTCCAACAGCTCAACCGAACCCTGGCACCCGGTGCCACATCCAGGCTTTGTTAAACACACCCAGGGATGGGGACTCCACCACCTCCCTGGGAAGCCATTCCAGAACTTTATCACCCTTTCTATGAAAAACTTATTCCGAAAATGTGACGCTCCAAGTTCATGGAGGAGTTCAGAGCATGGAGGAGTCACAGCAGCATCGCCAGGGACACCCAGGATTTGCTTTCCTGCTGCTGTTCCCCCCTCTGCTCCTGATTTATCTAGGATGAAACTCAAACCTTTACAAACACCTGGTTCTCTGTTCCCCCCTCTGCTCCTGATTTATCCAGGATCAATCCCAAGCCTTTACAAACACGTGTTTTTCTCCTGCTTTATCAGAAAGGGGTGATGACATTTCAGGCTCCTTTCAAATTTGTCACCTTTGAAGTTCATGGAGTGAAAACACATCTTTGGATTTGCTGAATGTGTTGAAACCCCCTCACACCAAACAGGAGGCAGGAAATCATTCAGGCAAATCTCAGAATGAACCAGGGTGGCCACTGCCAAGTGCTTTTTGCACTAGTTAATCTGCTTTTCCTCAGGCTGGGTTTTTTAATCTCTTAAAAGATGAGAACACGATTTCCCTGCCATTTTTGTCCTGTTTCATCTTGACAGCTGTGGCTGTGCAATATTAGCAGTTACTCATGAAACACTTCCCTACGCAGGGTTTGGGAGCATTTTAATGTCACATTCACATCACACTCACAAAGGTTCAGCTGCTAAAGTTGGTACACAACAGTCACTGATATTTTCCTGAAGTTTTTTTTGATGTGAAGAGCCAGGATGTTGCTCACACTCCACAGGAATTAATATTTATATTATAGAATTATAGAATCATTAAAATTGGAAAAATCCTCTGAGATCATCAAGAGTTGAGACCATAAATATATAAATAATACAAATATAGAGAATAAAGTTACCTTGAGATTTGGGGTCCTGAAATTTGGGAATGGGGACCAAGGCCAAGGTACCATTAAAAATGCACATCATATCATTTGTTTTTCTCATGTTTTTATTAATTTTACTTGATTTCCACCCCAGCCCTTCCCCACCTCACAGGGAGGAATTCCTTCATCACATCCAACCTCATTACCTCCAGTTCAGCTCATTCATCATTATCAATCATCTTTCTAAATACCAATCTGAACAATTTTATTTTCCCACCACTGGTCCTGCCGGAGGTGACCTGGAGCAGATGTCCCCAGTCAATCCACGGGCTCACAGTTAATATTTCAACACAGCAAATCCAGGGCCTCCATCCCCGAGCAGCTGGAGATGGTTGGAGGAGGGAAAGCACTCAGGGGGAAGCAGCTGCTGGGGTTTATAAAAGCAGGAGCAGAGGTTGGGGTTTCCTTATCCCAAAGGAGAGAAAGTGCTTCCTGCTAGGAGTGAGGAATCCAACTGCTCATCTTCTCCTCTCCAGCCCTTCCAGCTGCTGGAACCAAGGAGAGCAATCTTCTGTCCACTGTCCCAGAGGTAAGAGTTGTCCCAAGGATGCTCTTTGGCTGTATACAGCTTGTGTTGGAAAACATTAGAGGCTATAAGAAAAATTTGCTTCTTTTCCCTTTATTTAAGGGGGTATAAACAACTCACAGAAGTTGGGGCTTTTGCTGTTTGGATGTTAGCTGTTGCAAATCTTTGACTTAAAGCTCTTGCTTTTATGATGTGTGTCTGTTGGAGAACTGATGTTAGGAATCTGACACATAAATTGTCTTCCAAGTGTTTTTATTCAGGCTTTGAAAAATCTAATCCACTCTCTTTTTAAATTTTTTTTTTCTTGTTTAATTCATCCTCTTCTCTTGTCGGGCCTGCCAATATTTAATTCTCAAAGCCCTAAATAATTTCAGGGTGCGACTTTTGCCTCAAAGTAAACAAGAGCATAACAAGAATGAGGCAGGCACATGCACTGAGCAATCACCAGACAAGGCAGAGGCTGCATTTGGTTCCTGAAGAATTTTTTTCCAGCAAGGAAATGCTCATTTCTTTCTTTCCAAGGCCCCAAAACTCTGCTGCTTAGAGGCTCTGGGTTCATCCTTTTCTCTCCTCCTTTTGACTCAAGCTGCCAGAGTCAAAAGCAGCAGAAGAAGTTCCAATTATCCCACTCAAATCAAACATTCCTGGCAAGGATAAAGGATAGAGGGGAGAGCTGGGCAGAGCAAAGCCCCAAAGGCAGGGAATTCACCCTCTTGGTGCTCCATCAGCTGCAGCTCTCCAAGCAATCCAAAGGAGTTTGTTGATCCCAGTGCTTCTTTGGGAGGTGCCTCAGTTCTGTAGATAAATTCATGATTATTCAAGTGGGCTGGTTTGGGTTATTGATAGCCAAATATCTTCCTAAATTAGTCAGACCTATTTACATGTTCTAGCCAAAAAAAACGTATCTATAGGACAGACATCACTTGCAGAACTACACTCAAGCCAACCAGAAGCTTCATTAATTTATTTCTTTTCCTCTGGAGGCATTCATGTAGCTTTCTTTATATTTTTCTTCTTGGTGAAAGAGAATTTTAAAACCACCCAATTTCACCAACTAATCAAAAATGTAGAGTTTTGCTTTGCACTGTTAAAGGAAAATATTGACTCAACAAAATGCTGGCTCTTACTGCCTTGTTTATTAGGAATATAGGGCTTTCAGTAGAACAATTAATTAAATTAAAATAATTTAATTGATTTAATTAAGTAATTCTCCTCAAAAAATTGAGTCTCTCTGTGGGAGGGGGAAATAACCAGGAGCTGGGAGATGGATGGATGGATGGATGGATGGATGGATGGATGGATGGACGGACAGAAGAATTCCTGGGAGCTCAGGGAATGAGCAGTGAGAGCTGCAAGCCCTGGGATCCAGCAAGGAGCAGGAATCCACATTTTGGTAGGCACTGCCTTTTCCATGACCCCTCTTCATTGCAAATCAAACTGGAATCTTTGAAGGTTTATATTTATATTTATTTATATTTAAATGCTTCATTCAGGCAGGTTTTTTCTTTTCCCACCCACTATTACCTGTGGTTTAAAGAGGGTGTGGATTTTGATCAATGGAAACTGCAGGCCTTATACCAACAGATCAAATGTAGGAACTTCTTGAGCATTAGTAGAGCATTGTTCCATGCAAGTTCAATTTAAATATTGATTGTGCAGCTATTGGAGCACCAAAACCCATAAAACCTGGATATAAGGTGGTGCATCCACCATTAAGGGGATTGGAAAGTAGAGCTTTAAAAAACATATAAAAAATCAATTATTACACTAATTTAATCCTCATATTTAGCAAAATATTCTGCACCATGGAGCCCCAGCCCTGTGCTGACGTGTTCTGACAAACAGCTGTGTTGCTTCTGAGGGTGCTTTTGGTGTGTAACCGAGTTTATTTCCCATCTCAAAATGTCTTTGCCAAGCTGTGCTGCAGGGGGGGGCTCGGTGGAGCTGAAATAATGCACACCACGAGGAGCTGCAGGGAGACAACTGGGGGCAAAAACATCCCACCTTCCCTGGGGGCTCGGGATGCAATTTGTGACTCTTGTGTCTCGCAAAGAAATCCCTGCTGTGTGAAACCGGGAGGGGTCATCCCTTCTCTTCCAGGCCAGCAGCTCCCAGTGCCTGAATCATCTCCTGGGCAGTGAAGTTCCCTTGGACTGCTGTTTATCCCTTTGGGATTTCCCCTTCTGGGCACTGGAGCAGGGTAGAACTCTGTTAATTTCCCTTAATTGGCTCGTTAAATTGAGAGTGGATCCCAGGTCTGAGGCTGTCAGCACAGCCAGGTCTTGGTGTCTCCATCCTTAAATTATATTTGCTTACCCCGGATGAATCCATAAAGATGATCCCAGCGCCTTTACAAGCCTGGATTTTGGAGTCTGCCAAGGCCGGCTGCAATCTTTGGATCTTTATTATTCCACAGCCACATCTGGGTGGACAGAACAGACTCTCTGTACATGTTTCACTTCGTGTTTTACAAGGCGCAGCCAATTATTCACCGCAGGAACCACCAGCACTCGCTGCAGAGGAGAAAATGAAATATAGGCTTTGCAACCCACCTGGCACTGCTCATTCCCTGTGCCTTGGACACGTTTCTGTTGGGAACAGACAGCCCTAACCACACTGTTTGGGTGTTTTAAACCAGGAGTTAGGATTAATGTCTGTAATAAAGAAATAAATAGGAATACCTTGATGCAAGGACACCTTCCACAGTCCCACTCCAAGCTTTATCCAACTTCTCCCTGAATATTTTCAGGGATGGGGCAGCCACAGCTTCTCCCTGCTCCCAGGGAAGAGAGCAGGCTGGACAATGAAGAGAAGGAACAGCAGATCTTACCAAATAATTAATAATGCAGGGAACTCTATCAGCTGCTCCTGCTGATGCCTTTAGATGGAAACATGGAATTTAATGGGAAGGGAACACGGAAGGAGCTGCAAGAGTTATCCCACACAAGGTGCAATTAACACCTGGGAGCTTTGCACTGCCAGATAACTTTAAAACCAAGGATAAAAAGGGGATTATATGATATTAATGGTGATAATGAAAAGATTAGGATTTATTACTGAAAATCACAATGCAGAGGAGAAATCATCCTGTGTTTGGGATTTAAACTGCCAGGATCACCAAAGAGCTGACAGCAGCAGGTAGGAGCTGCCCCGAGGGCAGGGTGTTCGCCATTTATTTTAAAAATGTTTTTTACACCCTTTTGGAAAGTTGTTATTCCTACACGTGTTACCACTGCCCCAGGTAGGGTTGAGATTGAGAATTTTTAAATCCCTGGCAGGTTTTAAGAGCAAAGAGTTGTTTTGGGCACAGGTTTGGAAGTGTTTACAGCACTGCCAAGGCTTTTTGAAGGCTTTTAAATGTGCAGTAAAACCGAGGGGCAACCTTTTAAGGATGGAAAATGCATCTTCGGGGAGGTTTGGGTTTTTCTACAAAGGTTATTGGGCTCACTCCTGGCATGGAAATGTGGGAATGTGTCTGAGCATTTTGGTGCCTAAACACCAGGTAACTGCCACAGTTTCACACTATTTTGGAGTTTTTTAGTTGTGGATCATTATTATTCATCAGAATATCCTTCAGAATTGCATCTAAATGTTATTGTGTATGTTAAAATCAAGAATAAGTGAAAGCACAGTGAAATCTTAGAGAGGAAAAAAAAAGTGGAATCTTTACCTTGTGAATCACTACCAAGACTGGAAAAAGGGGAGAAACAGCCCAGAAACCAAATATCTTATAAGGAACTGATAAAAGCAAGACCCTTCAAGTCTAGGGTTTTTTTTTACAGTTTTAATTCTGGGATTTTTTAGTTCTAATTCTGGGATTCTGAGTTAGAGCAAAAACAAAATGCCAGCTAAGATGCAGAGTTAATTAGTGAGCAGGGAGTATTTGCTTTTAGTCCTGTTTTTTGCCAATTGAAACACAGTCTTAAGTAATGAACAAATAGTCATCTCTTCAATGATTTAGCTCTGTTTATTTCCTTCAATATCCCATTGTCCTGGGAGGCAATTGATGAAGCTGGGGAGACACTGTGCAGCATGGTGTGAAATTATATTTGTACCCCAATCACAGCAGATAGAATTCTGCTGGGCACATCCTGAATTCCCTGCTCCCTTTAATCCACTCTTTTCATTATTCCTTGCATATTGCTTTTTGCAAGAAAAACTAATTTCAGAATATATCAGGAATTTTGCTGCTAGAATGGCAAGATCAAGGTTTGAAGCAGCAAACATTGAATTATGGTTGTCATTCACTTGTTAAGCTTTCTCTGGCCTGATTTAGCTGGCAGCAGATTCCAACAGAGTTAAGAAGGACAATTGGTAAAAAAAAATAAAATGATAAACTGTGAGAGGCTAAACTGAACACCAGTTTAGCTCAATAAAGCTCTTTATGGATAAATAACAGCAAAGAGCCACTGATTCTTGCTCTGGGCTGTTATTGACTTGGAGAGAAGTCTCCCATATATCAATCAATAGGGAGGTTTGGCTGGCAGAGTTTTACTACAAAGGGAAATGGACTGAAAAAGTGACCTGAAAAAAGAGAAGCTTAAGTGTCTCAATATGGAATGCTTCAGAAAGTTGTGTTTCAGTGAGAGACTGCGGCTGCAATAAAAATGGAGGGACAAAAATGGGCAGCAAATATTTGGGGGTTATTTGGGTAGTGCAGCTTGGCTGTGCAGGTTGTGCTGCTGCTCCTGCAGAGCAAATTAATAGAGATCCCATTAATAGAGATCCCATTTATAGCAAAAGATTTCCCTGGAAGTGCCCAAGGCCAGGCTGGATGGGGTTTGCAGCCCCTGGGACAGTGGAAAGGGTCCCTACCATGGCAGGGGTGACGCTGGATGGGCTTTAAGGTCCCTTCCAACCCAAACCTTCCTATAAAGGATAAAAAAGACTCACTGAGGTCTCCAGGGTGAGAATGAGAACTGAGAGCAGGTAAAAACTCCAGAGCTGGAGGTGGGAAGGGAAGCAGGAGTGGGAGAAGGGAAGGGAAGCAGGAGCGATGCTGGGTGATCTCCAGGCCCTGACTGAGCAGTGTGTGCTGATCACCCTTTGTTACTGAGCACAAACACGGGTTTATTTTGGAGTTTACTTTACACCAGATCAAGGCCTTGCTGGAGGTGCTGAGAATGCCTGAAAATCCATGCAGTGATTCCCACACTTCCTTGTGGCACAGCTGGAATCTGATTATTTCCCAAACCCTCGTGTCCCTCACTATGAGAGGGGGACAATGGTGGGCCTGGCAAGGTTGTGCTCCACAAGGAACAAAAATCCTCTTCTTTCCCTCCTATCAGCAAAAACTGGCTCCAATCTGCTCAGTTCTTGAACAAAATGTTAATTACGAGCTCTTCAGTTTCCAGCAGTTGTTCTGGGCTCTGTTTATTTTCACTCTCCTCTGTGAGGGAGCTCCAAAGGGCCTGCTCAGATAACACTGCTGGGTGTTAAACACCTTGGAGTAAACAGAGCTGGAGCAATTAGCAATGTCAGCTTTGAATTTTCTGTTTGTTACAGGGAGTAAATCAGTCCAGCAGGGGAGAATGTTCCAGAAAAACACCAAGATCCAGCTGCTGCAGAGGGTCAGGGCAGCTGCCACCTTCTAGGACAGGTATTGGAAACTGCTTTGGGAGTTCCTGGCATACTTGGCAATTTCAGGTCACCCAGAGATGCTGAAAAGGAGATTTTTAAAGCTGAACCAGCTGCATGTAACTGTGTAAATAATGAGCCTTGAGTGTATTTTAAAGGGTTGAAGAGTGCCTGATTCAAGGTGATGGTAAATTCTGTTTGTTTTCGTGTCGTGCAGTCGCTCACATATTAAAAGATGGTCTGGTTCATTGATAATAACACTCAATACAGAAAAAATTATTCTGATATTTTTCTTTAAAAGTGCTCCTTCCTTGTCTCCTCTGCCATCTCTGCCGGTTTGGGGAGCCCAGGTGAAGAAGGCTCAGCCTGAGCCGTGAACTCCTGTGCAAATCAAACCTTTGCAGCACCCACAGAACACACCATGAGGGAGAGAACCGTGGCTGAGGGTTCGTGTCAGATCTCTGAGGGTGCTGATAGATGTGGAAGTGCTGGAAATGTCTGCTCCTGTCCATGCATGAGAAGGGCAAGGGCCAGCCAGGGAGGTTTTTCTCCTTGCATTGATCCCACAGCTGGGAGCCAGCAGGAAAATAATCAACATCTCCTCTGCCAGTCTCTCCTGAGCCCTGCTGTAGGTCAGGCCATGCTCCAGTCCCAAACAGAGCAGCAGAATATTTATGGACACTCGTGGAAAGAATGGATAATTATTTCTCAGTCCTGCTGCACTATTTATGGGCCCTTCTCCAGGAAATGTAGTGAAAATGGAGAAAAATGTTACTACGAGGCAGCTGTGAAATCCCATTTGCAGTTGTAGCTGCTCAGAATTTTTGCTTGATGATTCTGTTCCAGGAGCAGTTTGTTCTGCACCCTCAGTGGTGACCTTTCTCTTCAGCATGAACTTTACAGTGCTCATTTCCCTGCAAAGCTAAGGAGGAGATAGATACCAACCCCCCCTGCCTGTAAATTCCTCCTGTATTCCTGTTTTATCCTCTGTCCTCAGAAATGACATTTCATCATCCGTGTTAGGGGAAATATCTTCATTTTCTAACACATTTGCTTTACTTTACTCCTGGCCTGAGTTGGGAATTGCATCTTCAGAGAGACAAGAAAATCATCATCCAGCTCAGACCAACCCCAAATCCTTCTATGGAGGGCAAGGGAGCAGGAGGTGGAAGGAAACAAAGGATGGATGCTCAGGATCCAGTGGGATCCAGCAGCACTGGTTTTACTGGGATTTTCTGACAGGAATGTCCAGGATTGTCTTCACATCTGGAGCCCTAATTTTTGGGACCCGCAGAGCTCAGCAAATCCCACTTTAAATTGCGAATTTCCAGTGGGAAATGCCTGGGGACACAGGCTGGTTACAGTAGAGAATTTACTAATGGCTAATTAATTGTCTAAACACATTAACTGTTGATAGGCAGAGGGAGAGAGTGGCTGGCATGAATAACAATGAAAGGCAAGTTATCAGCCTCAGCTCTGAGCATCCCAAATTGAGAAACACTGATTTAATCTCTGCTGAGAGGCACCTGGGCACAGCCTGCCCTGCAAAACTGCCGGGGAAACTTCGCTGCTGCCAAATCAAGGAACAATTCCAAGTTGGGTTTTGTCCTGTTTTCCTTATTTTTCTCTAATCCTTGTTCTAAAACTAAAGCAAAACCCCTGTCACTATCAGTTATCTTGCCACAGGAAGATGTTTGATTATCACACATCCCTCATGTTTATTTAGCTCAATAAACAACACAAAGGCAGCTTGTAGGAAATGAATCCTCCCTGCATTATCTTGTTATCTGTATTTCCTCTGGAAGAAACAGTGCTGGAATTATTGTGTTTGCATTTTTGAATTATAATATAAATCAGCCTGCAAGAGGAAAATAATTGGCTTCTCCACACAGCAGATTTGAACCTTTCCAGATTCTGTGTTTAGGCTGCAGTATTCAGGACAGATACTGAATTTCCTTGGTGTTAAAAGCTGACTTTATGGGCAGATGGGACATTCAGTTAGCTGGGAATTTATCAGCTCTTTCAGGAATAAAATCACATCTTGAAGAACAGAGTAGTAAAAATGTCCATGTGAAGTTTCCCCTGCTGGAAGAAGGCACTGCTGTCACTTTTTTTTTCATTTGGCTCTTTGCTAAGCAAAGCACCGAGGTCCTCTCAGAAGCAAAGCCACCAGGGGTGGCAGTGGTGGAGAGAAACCTTCACACCACAGAAGGATGAGCACTCTGTCATTTTAAAAGTGCCTCGATTGTCTCAAAACTTGAAAGTCTTTAGAGAAAAAAGTGAAACTATTGCAATGATGCCATCCCTGGCTGGGGCAGAGCTGCTTTGAGGAGTGTGGAGGAGATGAGCTGAGAGCTGCAGCCGGGATGGTGCCAGTGGAGGACAGGGCTGATTGGGGAGGGTTTATTGGTTTCTCAGGGAGATGGGCTAAGACAAACATCTTCTGTAAGAAAAATGCTCTGGGAAGTCATTTAAGGTTTTATTTTTGAAGCAGAAGCACTTACTGTGGCTGTTGGAGGTTTGACAGTAAAACACCAACTCTCTTTTTATTGCTGAACCTGAGGGGATGAAGAATTTTGGGTTCTTCTTCTTAAGCCTTTGCCTTGGTAGGGAAGCTGGAAGCACATTCCAGGCCCTTTTCCAAAGTCCCTCTCCAGCTCTCTCAGAGCCCTTTTAAGCACTGGAATGGGCTCCAAAGCCTTCTTGGAACCTTCTCCTCCCCAGGTAAACACTCCCAGCTCTCCCAGAGCAGAGGTAGGACAGAAACTGAACCAGTTCCTCAAGACTCAGCAATTACTAATTAGGAGATGAAGTCAATAATTGCTGCAGTGTGAAGGTTTGGACGCAGATAAACGTGTAAAGGTGCCAAGAATAAACTAATTGAAACAGAATTACATCAAACATTTGCCTCATGTCAAGGGGGCTCAGTGTTTGTTTTGTGAGCCCTGGCTGAGGGGATCTTTAATATCTGAGCAACTGCTTGCAGGGAAACACTGGGACCAATAAAGAACCTGAGCCTCCAAGTGCCTTAGCACTTCAAAATGTCATTAAAAGTCACTCCACAAGATAAGCACTAAATATATATTCTGGCTCTCCACGCCAGCTTGCTGTGGGATGTGCATGGAGCTGTGCATTTATAATTTCCTGCGCCTCAAATCAGGGATTGAGGAACATCCTGAGCTGGAAGGGACCCACAAGGACCGTGGAGTGCAACCCCAAGGCCTGCACAGACACCCCAACAACCCTGCCCTGCGCCTCAGAGCTTTATCCAAATGTTCCTTCAGCTGGGGCATCCTTGGTGCATCTTCATTCCCTCCACCAGCGCCACAAAAATGATTCCATTCACTTAAAATCAGACTGCCAAGGAAATATTCCCGTTCCCAGGAAAACCAGGCCCAGGTTGGGTTTGCAGTTGTGGGGATTTCACCAGGAGCTGCTCAGCAGAAAGAAGGAAAGAAAGAGCTGCTGTTGGAATATGAAATTGCACTAAGCTGTGATTAAAAATTAAGCCGACTTCTAATTGGAAAACCTTGGAAATTAACGGTGAAATCCTTACAGGGATACATGAAAAGGTTACCACTGTCAATTTTTCATGGATTAAGTTTCATTATCAGATAAGGCCATAAAACCAACTGGCTTCAAGAGGTAAATTTCCACCTTCCAGGATTTTCCCCACCTTGTTTATTCCTTCAGCTTTAATGTTGATGGTTTCACCTCTATCTGTATTTGCATAAATCTTTGAAGCTGCATTTTCCCCTTTTTTCCAACCCTTTTCCTTGCTTGCTTTTCTTTTTGCTAATTTTTCTCCCTAAATTTTCAGTTCCTCAGATGTCATTTTTTAGACATTTGTTCTGATTTTTCCAGGCCTTTATTTAACGTGTTCGTAGTCCCTTGTACCCTTTGCTGAAGCCAAATCTTTTGATTTTATATTTCATTTTATCTGACCAAGCACTAAACCTAAATAATACTAAAATCTATCTAAATCTCTTCTTTCATCTTTGTCTGCTCTTGACGTTTTGAAGATTAGGTGACAGATCTTCCAATTTGATAAATAATACACTTTAAAGTATGCATTTTTAACATGAAACATTTAATTAGAGGGAGATTTTTATTGCATTGATCTCTTAATCCCTGTTATTGATATGTCCTCCCATATATGTTGAAAAATATTGATTTTTACAACTCTTCCCCAGTGTCCTTGTGACTCTTTAGGTTCTATGTTCATGCAGCAATCCAAGTCAGTATTCTCTTATTTTTTCAGTTCATTTTAAATTTATTTTTTGGCATATTTATTAAACATTAAAAAAAAACATAAGGAGAGCCCTTGAAATAATAGCTGAGCCTTGCCAAAATATTTTTTTATTATTAATGAGATACACAAAATGCAGAGATTTGCTGTGCTATGAATCTTGAAAAGTGCTTATAATCACAATATTTATCTCTAGATTTCTCCTGAATCAGTGTTTTATGGTAATTAACAGTGAGTAATGGTGACTTGCTGAGTTATCTTTCAAATTTTGAATCTCCTAAACCTAAATTTTAGTTATTAATGTTCTTTTTTCATGAGCTGGTTCCATGTGCAATCCCAGTGTTATCCCAAATTCCCAAAAGCTCTCAGGCCTGGAGCTTGCAGAGAATCCTTTTTTCCAGTGAAATATTGACCTTTTACAGTGCAAATCATTGCCTGATCTCATGAAACTTGTTCATTTGGGGAGCAAATACTGATAATAATTAACATAAGGTGATAATATAAAAATATTTTATATATATATACACACACATATATTTATATGTTATATCTTAGGTCTTAGCCTAATATCAAAATAGAAACCATGTAATGTTAAAATGCTTTTAATTGTGTAATATATAAAAATATAAATTTCTATGTTGTAAATATTATAAATATTAGAAATTTAATAATATGTATATAATAATATTATTGTTATATAAATACCTTACATAGTAAAATATATATTATTGCACATATATTATTTTCTTAAAATATATTTTAAATTTATTATATTGTATATGAAATAAATAATATACATTTATATTTATGTATATACACTACTATTTATATAAAATATAAATATATATTATGTATCTATAAAATATATAGTATATAGTTGTATTTATGTAAGTATATACTATATATGTATACACTACTAATATATATTATATTTATACATTTATACATTTATATTATATTTATATATTATTTATATAAATGTATTTATTATATATATTATATTTATACATTTATATATTTATATTATATTTATACTACTATTTATGTAAGATATACAATGCACACATAAACTAACAGATTATACCATACCAAAAAGCAAAGTGTTTAAAAATTGTAACTTATCAAAATCTTTGTGGTTAATAATAACATGCTAAAACCAATAATTAAATGCAAAAGCCAACATTATATTGTCATTTATAACAAAATTATTTCAGTTCCTCGGGGTGATTGTGTCCCATTGCAGGGGCTGCACATCCCAGTGAGCTCCCAGCCCTTCTCATCCAAACCCCAAACCCCAAACCCAGCCTGGTGAGGGATGAATTTCATTGTTTGCTGAGGCTCCTGCTCAGTTCTTGGCCTCCTTCAGTCTGAGGGATTTTGAAGGAATTTGAGATGGGAATTCTGAATTATTTTTGATGAAATAGTTTATTTTTCTTCTACATAAGTGAGAAGGGTGAGTTCAGCTCACATCTTTATAGCACACTTTGGAAAGTCACAAAACCCTTAGTTACAAGACCTTTTAGGGAGTTACTGAATAATAAAACACTACTAACCAAAATATTTATGTTTTTAACCTAATCTTTAAATATTTTTTCTTACAGACTTATGTTACTGTGTAAGCTTTCTTGCTTAATCGTGTCATGACACACAAACTTATTGAATTCTATTCCAAACTTCTGATTTACTTGTATAAGTACTTTTATTTTTTTGTATCTTAAACTCTAAAACTCTAAACTTTCTTTTACCTTATTTAACATGCCTCTTCTTTAAATTATAAATCCACATTCTCACTTCTAACACTTAACTTTAGAAACCTTTTCTACAGTCTTAAATCTTATGTTTAATGCTAAACTTTTGCTTACAAGCCCAAAATTATAGGAGTCGCTTACTTTTAAAATTCATTGCAAGTTAAACACTGCTCTTTGAGGTTGTCATTTTAATGAGTATTGTGAGTTTCGTGTTGCTGCAGTTAGGATCTGTTTATTAAAAAAACCCCACAAAACGTCTTAAATTTAGTCTTGCTTATTGAACCGCGGCTAAAATCATCATCATGCAGCATTTGGGGTCACGCTGAAGGTTCTTCTGAGCTCTGAGGGAAATTTCTGACCCATAAACCACAACACATCTGATTTTTATTTGTTACATTTGCGCTGTAATAAAGTTTAGTGACAAACGAGGAGAGGACAGATGTGTAAATGAGTAAATGTGGGGGTTCAGAGAGAGATGGGGCAGAATTTGTCTCGTTTCATATTTCCATTTTTCCCTTTTGCAATTCCATGGCCCTTCTGTCAAGCCTGGCGGATCCTGATGACTGTCCAGGAGATTTAAACTTTGATTTTCACTCAGATTTACCAAGTTTTTATGTTTCTTTAACCTTCTCCCAAAATCTTGATCTCCCTGCTAGTGAAGCAATAACTGATGCCGCCCTTAATTAATTTTCAATCTCCAACCCTCAGACTGCAAAAATATCATTCAGTTAGATGACTTTTCTAATGAACATATCTAGTTCTGTGTCAGTAAATATCTATTTTCACTGCTGTGCTGAATAATCACTGCTGCCAGCTTGTTTGGAGAGGAATCAAAGTGATGTTCCTCCAAATAACACAAATCATCGGTGCCTCAAACCCACAGCGTCGAATTTCTACCAACAACTTGCTTCTTGTGTCTCCTGAAATATTTCCCATCCCATAAATCAAATATTAGCACAACACCAACTTGTGGCAGCCCCAGCAACTCCTTAAGATGGAACAAAAAGCAAATTTATTTTGCAGAAGCTTCCAAGTGTGAGACAAATCTCGTGGCTGAGGTGGTTCAAAGGAGGCTGATGAAAACAAGCACTGAGGTGGGAGCAAATTCTAAATGTTAGAAATTTAAAAATTTAATATTTATTATTAAATTTAATGATAAATAAATTATATTTGTAAAAATACATTAATTTAATAATGCATTTAATATAATATTGGATATTAATATTGATATTACTAATTCTCTGTTTTAAGGAGCTGACCAACCACACGTAAACCGACAAAGGAGGATTTTCTGTAATTATTTCTGTATCCTGCAAATAGTTTGGGAACTCTGTGCTCACCTGATTTTTACCAAGGAACAGTTTGTACCCGAGCAATGTTTATCCTAAAAGATGCAGTGCATCAATCCCCCCTCGATGCCATCCTTTACTCCCTGTGCTAATAAAAGGAATCCTGAATTCCTCAGCGTTGCTGGAAATGTTTCCAAGCAAACTGATCTTCATCCTCATTTTTTACTGCTGTCACAAACTCTGCATGCAGAACCCACAACAGAACTCTGAGAATTAAGTGAAAACTTGATTTCTGTGGCCCAGCATTTTGGGGGTTTGGCTCATTTAGCTGAGCCTGGTGCCCTTTTGCTGGCAGAGCCTCGTGTGTGCTGCCCCAGCTCAGGAATATTCCATCAGTCAGTGCTCACTGCTCCAGCACAGCCACATTTACATTCCCTTCCTCCCATTTCCCTGCTTCCAATCATTTTTTTTTTTCCAAAGCTATGTTATTTTGAAGCATTTGAGTTCATTCTCATCCACATCTCTAATGTCTCTATTTGCTGTATTTGATTTTCTAATTTCATTTGGGTGAAATTCGCCAATTTTTCCCTTTTTGTTTTATTTTTTTTTTTCCATATTATTAGTGAAGATAAGAAAGAATTTATCTCTCTGGGGGAATATATTGCAGTAGTTGTGTCAGTGATATTATGGAAATTATTTTTTTTCTCCCTTTTAGGGTCCAGGGAAGGTAAAACTGTCAGAAGAAAACCCCTGGAGATTAATTTGGAATTTGTGGGCTGAAGAATGAGGATTTGAGTCACAGCTGACCACACGTCTTGAGAATCAGAGAATCATTAAGGCTGGAAAAGACTTTCAAGATCATTAAGTCCAACCTTTGTATTTGCAGTTAACAAGGTGAATTCTGACTAAAATATCCGAGGAGGTAGAGATCCATTTAAAAATTCCCTTTTTTTGCCATTGTTAGATGTAATTACATTCCTTCTTTACTGCATGTAATTGTCTTTTGGGTACATATTTTTATTAGCAATCAGAGAAACACCAGTAGCAGCCTAAAATATGAAATATTTAATGCAAAATATGAAAACCTCATAACCTTAGTGGAAAAAAATTAAATATAGGTTAAAATAGCACAGAAGTTTGGGATTACAATGATAAATACTAATTTTTGTTCTAGAACTTTGTGTTTGGCATAGAAAAGATAAAAAAGAGGGAAAGTGCTGCAAGAAAAATAGAAATTTTTCTTAGAAAGGATAAAAAAATGGGGAAAAAGGTGCCTGTACTGTAGATTCAGATTGTACATGCAACGCATTTAAGGAGTTGCTGAATCCAGAGTTAAATTGTTAAATTGTTAATTTATTCCATGTTATCTTTTAAAACTCATGAATAGCAAAGATAATTCTCTCTGGTTTACTACAGAGCAGGTACTTGAGGTCATGAATCTCCCCTGCTTTAGTAATAAGGTACAAGAATTCTTGATCATAACCTTCAAATCTGATTTTTTTCACTTTCTCCTTCTGCCTTTCCTTTTCTCCCCAACAGAATTGCTGTTTTCTCAGTATTCTCTCATCCTCAAATGTCACTGTAAATCAGGCCTCCAGCTGTCTCCATTCCTCTTTCCTCTGGCTCCTTCCACAGTGCACTTATTAAACAGAACAATAACAATAAATTATCCCCACTCCTCTCTTTAAATCACAAATATTTCTTTTGGGCAGGCTGTGCCAGCAAATCCTGCAGCCTGGATTCTGTGGTTCTCTCCAAAATTTCCCTGCAGGCTGCATTCTCCCATCTCCTTTTCCACCTCTCCATCCCTGCTCCAGCCTCTCCCTTCCCCTCCTTTTCCTTCTGCACAATATTCAGCCCTCAGTATTTCAGTGTGGCTTTTCTACAGGGAAAAATCCTCTTAAAATTCAGATATTCCGGCTTAAAATTGCTCTGCTCTTGAAAAATCTTCTGGTGACATCGAGGCAAAATATTTGTGCAGGCTGGAATATGGGAAAAGTTTCTCTCTTGTTAGTTGTTGTTGTAAGTTCTCAGTAACTGTGATTAAATTTTAAGAACGATAAATTGGATCAGCTCAAGGATTTTTTGTTATTTCAACAAGCCAAAACCCGAAGAAGTGACAGCAACCCAGGCTAACAAATAAAAACAATGGCTTTAATTAGAATAATTCATTAGAAGCAGAAATCCAATGTGCATTTTGTATGAAGGCAGGAACAAAGTCCAAAGCGCTGCTGTTTGCACTCCGAGATAAATGCAGAAAACCCGAGCAATGTATAAAATTTAAATCACAACATTCCTACAGAGCTCCAGAAACACAAGTTCCTGCAGGGCTCTGTGTGAGTTACAAAGGATGCTTCATTTCATCTCCCAGTTTGAGGCAGGTATTTGTTAGGCTGTTTTTGATGCTGATGTTTGGGCTTTCATTTGAATCCGGGCTGCAGCTCTGGAAGCACCACCCTGAGTGTCCCCGTGGCTTCTGCAGAAGGAGCTGTGGCTCCAGCACCACGGAGAAAAATCTGCATTTTCACTTCTTTACCCAGGCCTATTTTGGCTTATTTTTGGTTTCTGGGTCGAAAACCTCCCACAATATGAAATGTGATAATTTAATATTATTAAAGTATTATTTTATAATTAATTCATTATATAATAATATAATTAATGGTTAATATTAATTATTAACTATTAATAATTATTAATAATATAATTAATTACTTATTCGTTGTTAAAACAAACTCTCACCCCCCCCAGTGTTTTCCTTGCTTGCCTCTTGTCTTTCCCATCTGGGGCCATCCATTCTTTCCAAGCAGCATTTGGGAGGGAGAGGAGAGGCAGCCTGAGGTGACAGCCCAAGGCTGTCCTGTCCATCCTCATTTCTCATTTCCTCAGAAGTTCCCACCACAAAGAGGAGCCCCACGGATAAATCTGCTCCATCACATCCATGGCATCTGTCCTGTTTTCATCAGGGTCCATTTGGGGGTTGGTGTTTCCTTGTGAGGGTTGGAGACATCTGTGGCTCTTCTTCACCTGGTCCTGGGCACTGCCAAGATGAATTTCACCAGCTGGTGGCCAAAGGATGGTCTGTAGCCACAAAGGATGGACCTTGAGCCACTAACCAGGTCTGCACATTCCCTTCAGTTTTCCCTATTTCAGTGCAGGGCAGATTCATCCATTCACCTCTAATTAACGTACCCTGCCTCTGCTGTGGGGAGTTGGACCAGGTGCTGGACAGGCCAAGGCACTGCTGGGTTATCAGGGAAGATGAACTATGAATGAATCACATGAGATTCCTCACTCATTTTTGAGTCCTAACTCATTTTTGTACAGTTTTTACAGACCTCAGGTGCGACTCGTATTGGTTCGAAGCTTTTTTGCCAATTATGTTATTGCTTAGTAAAAGGTATTTTACTTGTCCATCAAATCTCTCTGTTCTTGTATTGTTTACATATTTTCTTCACTGGTAGATGTGATGTTTATGTAAGTGCTAGTTGTTATTTTTACCCAGAAATAGATTGCTATGTTAACAAACTGTTCACACCAGGATTGCTTTCACATGGCAACTTGCAAAGTGCCACCTTGACAAGGCCAGCCACCAATCCAACAGAGCAGGCCTGATTTTATGAGAACTTTCTTTTATACTTTTATAGAATTTTTCTACCTTACTACAACAATGAACCACTCCACAAAAGGCGGGCATGGAGGGTTTCCAGCATGGTCTGCAAGTTAAAACCTCCCTCAGAAAGCCCCGTGCTCTCCTCAGTGATCCCAGCAGTGAAAGCAGCCCAGACATGCTATTAGCTATTTACTTTGCATCTTTTACCAGCCTTTAAAGCTAAAAGCAGTGGATTTAAGAAGAAAATGGCCTTTAGAAGTGCTAGGAATTAAGCATTTCTATTGAATTAAAAGCAAAGGATCTTCTTCCCTGTTGCTTTGCGTTTTTGTGGCTTTTTAGACCAAGGGCATCTCAGAGCACCGTGTATAAAACGCTTCAGAATGAAGGCACTGATGTTTAATTCCTCCTCGTGCTGATGTGAATTATCCTTCAGAGCTGAAGGTGATGAAGTAGCCACCTGTGAATGATAAGGAGAGGAGAATGAAAGCTGTTTTCAGCGTGGGTATTTCTCCAGGCCAGATTGCTGTGGTGTCTGACACTCTCCTCAGGTTTTTTTGTGTCTCTCCCACAGCACAGATGGGACCTGAGGTACCATGAGGTTAAATGACTTCCCTGATGTGACACGAGCAATCTGGAGTAAAACCAAGAGCTGAACTGAGCTAATTTCCCTCTCAGTTTAGTGCCTCAATCCCAAAACCATCCTGTAAAATACGAGCCGGGAAGATTGGAAGAATCATTAAATGCTTGTTGCTGTTGTTGTTGAAATGATTTGATTTTTGGGATTTTTTTAGCTTTAAAGGCTGGTAAAGCATACAAAGTAAATATCTAATAGCATGTCTGGGCTGCTTTCACTGCTGGGATCACTGAGGAGAGCACGGGGCTTTCTGAGGGAGGTTTTAACTTGCAGACCATGCTGGAAACCCTCCACGCCCGCCTTTTGTGGAGTGCTTGTTGTTATTGTTGAAATGATTTGATTTTTGGGAACTAGAAGGAGAAGTTGGCCAGAGCAATGTGTGAATGTGTGTTTGCAGCCTTCCCAGGGCTCCCTGAGGTCCTGGGTGCAGAAAATCCCACGCTCAGTCAGATAATTGAAAGTACAAGCAGGTAATTAAGTTCCAGCTTATCCCATTAGTAAGTGCATATCCAGGATCAGATCTATATTCCTGCCTGCCCAAGGCTCAAAGGTTGCCCTGCAGGAAGATCTGACTGCATCACACACTAAATAAAGCTGCTGCCACAGCTTTTGCCAACGTTTAACTTCCCACTCTCTGTTTGAACCACAACTCTATAATAGGGCAGCAAAAATATTGTGCATTAATGCCACGGAGATCCATGCCAAAATATTATCTCTATTAGATATGTAAATACATGCATTTAAGTGACCCTTCAGAGCAACAGCACTTAAAAGAAATCATGTTTAAATGCTCCCAAATGGAGACATTAATATTTCTATCCTCCTTGTGCTGCTGATTTCCCCTTCAGCACTGATACTAATGAAGAATTAACCCATGAAGAGTGAGTAGGATGGAAGCAGAAAACCTTTTTTCACTGCTTGTATTTTTGCTATTTTAAAGTTAAAATTCTGGCTAAAAATAGAAATCCCAGATCTGTCATTTTTTCATGCTGAAGGAAGGAGCTGTAGCCAGAAGTAAAAATGCTTCAAGTTCATAGTTCATTGGAACAGGCTCAAGAAATTATGTTAATTTAATGGATGAGCCAACAGGATATTTAAAGTGTCCTAAAGTCATTTTAAGAACTTCTATTGTATATTTTACAGCAGCTACTTATTTCCAAGCTGCTGTAAAATATTCAATAGAAATTCCTTCCCCTTGCTCCACCTTCCCTTGAACCCAGCCCAGGCAGCTTTTCCTGCCAGGGCTGATTTCAGATTCCCATTCCCACAGGAGGATTCCTGCCCCACTCTCCCAGGGTGGTGTCTGGGGGTTTTTCACTGACAGGACAGGACTGCTGGGATGGGTTCTTTGAGCTTTATTGCAGCACCATGTAATCATCAGCACCCCTCACGACAGGGCTGAGACAACTGGAAGATGGCAAAGCTCACGTCCTGCCAGCAGCAGGTAAAGATTTCTTTGTTCCAGAGCATTTTAAAAACTTTCTAGCCAATGGCACATTGCTAAAGCTCACAGACAATTCACTAAAAGCACACATGTACCTGTTTCACACAATGCTTGCTTGCTCTCTATTAACAACACACAATTCTCCATTATTAAGCTTAAAACCTTCTCCTATCTTGCTGAGCATATTTTTCTGCAGTATTAAGGTCTGTCTTAGCCAAGTCTAACACTCAAGCTATTGGTTCCTGTCCTTGCTTTCTCTATTGTAACTTTTCTACTTTCAGACTGTGCAGCTGCAGCTGGTTCTAAGTTTTCTTTCTGTTTTAAAGCCTGCTTTTACAGCTTTCTGAAAATCTTCTTTCCTTTACTCTTTCCCACAGGTGGTTCCATGGCTGGTGACCCTTCCAGGCTCGGGGGGTTGGGGATGCTCAGCCTGGAGAAGAGGAGGTTGTGTGGAAACCTCAGAGCAGCACTGGAAGGGGCCACCAGGGAAGCTGAACAGGGACTGTGGTGATAAAACAACGAGGGACGGCTTCAAAATGAGAGAAAATGGGTTTAGATGGGATTTGGGGAAGGAGTTGTTCCCTTGGATGGTGGGGAGGTCCTGGCAGAGATTCACAGAGCAGCTGAGGCTGCCCCTGGATCCCTGAAGTGTCCAAGGCCAGGATGGACAGGGCTGGGAGCACCCTGGGATGATGGAAGGTGTCCCCTCTGCTATTTATGCACTCTCATTTCATTATTTTTTATTAAAACAAAGATTTTTTTTTTTAGAAGGCGGGCTTGGCAAAATGGCAAGAAAATTCTGTTCTCTTGGGGGATTATTATTATATTAAAATCATATAAAGTTTAAAACTGCTGCTCCAATGGATCATGCAGTTCAAGTTCAAATTTGAAAACTCGGCTTTAATTGTACAAACAAAATGAGGCCCAGTTAGGGAAGAAAAGCTCATTTCTGAGACACTGGAAAAGGCACCTGATCTTTCAATGATCTCCTCTAAACTGGGCCAAGCTGAGATGATTTAGAGCCCAAATTTTCACCTCTTTTCTGAAAATCTCAGACTTTGGTCTAGCAAAGTTGTGCCATGGTTTTTTCAAAGGCAATAATCACTTCTTTCAATAAGAAAGAAAAGACATGCATTTGGAAATTTTTTTCTGTATTTATTTATTTACTTGCCATGTGGAAAATGTTACCTGCCCTTGCTCTAGGCTGGCATTTTAATTTAATTTATTTGTCTGTCTCTCTTCGTCTTTGGACCTTGTAAAATGAGATTCTTACCCCAGTTAAACTTTTATTGCTGTAACACTGAGCAAGTAATACCTGTTTGGAATTAAAGATATTTTGGATGAGGGCAGAGATCTAACTTATAATTGAGACTTACTAAGAAAATTAAGAGTAAAAAATAGCTCTGTGCTGGCTCAAAGTCATTTTTGAATGTAGTTTTTGTCAGGTCACAGTGTAAAACATGGCAATGAGTAATCTTCATTAATAATGCAAATTTGTGAGTGGTTTTCTGAAATGCTATTAATCCCAGGGAGCAGTTTATGCAACTGTGAGCTAACATGCCACGTTTCTTCCTGTGACATTTGGAAAAACCAGGGATTGAATCCCAATAACAGCTGTCTGCAGGAAAACAAACAGCTGCTTGGCACGAGCTGAGGCTCCAGACCCATCTATTATGGATAATAAATATCCCAATTGTGCACAACTGGCTGACTCCTGCAATTAGCACTCAGGTGGATAATTGCATTGTCCTCCTTGGGATTGCAACAGGGCTACCAGATGAAAATCCAGCTGCTTCCAATCTTTTTAAGGAGAGAAACACAAAGCTTCAGCCTTGCTCTCATTTCTGCACTTGTGGCCAGGTTTCCAGGAGGGGTTTAACATCCAGAGTGGTAAAAACTCTTCATTTACTCATTTAACCCAGGGCACCAAGGGATGCTGAGCAGTTCTGACACTGAACCCAAATTCACAATTCCTGGAAAAGCCTTTAAAGCTTCCCAAGGAGCTCCCTGAGGATTTGGCTTTTCTCACTGGGGAGCTGAACCCAGTTCTGGGTTAAGCCTGGGCACTGAAAAGTTGTGAGAAATTAATCATTGTTTCTAGATTGGATATTGGGGGAAAATTCTTCACTGGAAGGGTGTGAAGCATTGCAGGTGGCATCCAGAGCAGGGATGGAATCACCATCCTGTAAGTGTTTAAAAATGTGTGGATGTGCTGCTTGGGGACATGGCTTGGTGGGAGGCTTTCCCACCTTTAATGATTCCATGATTCTATGGGACAGGGCTGCTTTAGGGTGTGGAAGCTGATCATTTTTCTATATTATCTGGGATCTAGCAAGAAGCAGAAATAATTTGTTCACAATATTGCATCGAGTGCACAGGAAAAAAGGGAAATATTCTGTATTTCCTTCCGTCTGTCCAGCCCTTCTTTTTGCAGCTTATTCCTGAAGAGTTCCCCAAGCAAATTCATTGTTCAGTTGCACCGTATGTGAAGCTGGAAGGGAATGAGACAGAGGAAAGTGTCTTGGAACCAGTCCCAGGCCAGCCTAGAGGCAAAACAATTTAGGATTTGGGCACCGTGGTGTGGAAGTCTTCCCTGGGAGCTCCTCATCCTGACCTGGGCACTGGAATACAGATGCCAGGGTGAGCGGTGAGGTCTGCAGCTGGCACAGCTGGACTGGGAAAGGGCTTTGAACCTTGAGCAACTGAATACAATGTCAGGAGAACTCAGAGGGAAGCATTCCTTCCCAAAATCCCACAAAAAGCACAAAAAGCCACCAAAATGGCCCTGTCCTCTGGCAGTGGAAGCCACTCCCTGTGTCCTGTCCCTCCATCCCTTTCCCCAAGTGCCTCTGCAGCTCTCCTGGAGCCTCTTTAGCATCCAGAAAGGGCTCTGAGCTCTCCCTGGAGCTTTCTCTTCTTCAGGGTGAATAACCTAAATATTCTCAGCCTATTTTCCACCCCTGATCATCTGCAGAGCCTCTTCTGGCCTCGGTCCAGCAGCTCCTTGTCCTGATCTTTGGGGTTCCGGAGCTGAGCACAGGTGTCCCCTCTCCCCTTGGTCAGTGTCCATGGTGCCACTGATGGCTGTGTGAAGGGTGCTGGTGCAATCTGAATTAGCAGAAAGGCTTTAAAACCCTTGGCCAGCCCAGCTAGGGTGGACTGAAACACCTTGGAGAGCCCTGGAAGCACCAGGAGATGCTGGGCTCTCCAGCTGGGGAGGGAGGTGGTGACAGCAGCCCAGCAGAGCTGGGCACAGAGTCTGGAGAAAAAGCACAGACAGATCATTAAAACACAACCCAGACCAAGACTAATGTCCAGAGCTTTTCTCTCACAGTGCCTGTGATGTTCAGGCAGGGCTTGGTGTCTCCTCACCTGTCCACAAGATCTGTTATTAACTGCTGCTCACAGAGATTAAAAACCCCTTCCAGAGCCACAGCAGGAGTCTGAAAATACAGAAACACCATTTCAAAGCTGCTGCTGGAACGGGTGAGATGGGAATCTGAGCAGCATCATTTAAATAATGACCAAGGTCATGATGTTTGGAACAAGTCACAGAGTTCTGGGCAGATTGCACACACCAAGGGTTTGGCTTTATGGAACCTCTCAGTGCAACAACTGTTTGTGCCCACGGGATCTCTGCTGCTGGCACAGTTTATGGATGGTGGTATAAAGTGGGCCCCTGACATTATTTACACAGGCTGGAGCCCCTAGCAAACTACAAATGGGAAAAAACATCACGGATGGATTTGCGAATTTTTCGCCAGGAAGAAAACTGGGGAAAATTGGAATTTCTGTGGAAATTGCATAGATGTTTTGCTAAAGGAGCTTCCATGATCTTTTGCTAGAGGAGCTGTGATGTAAAATAGATCTTGAAGGGATTTGGGGGAATATTAAACTTTTGGTTGCTCCAAAAGCCTGTCCCACTTGGCCACTTTCCAAGGATGGGGCAGCTTCTCTGGGCAACCTCCCCACCCTCTCAGGGAACAATTCCCTCCCAAAATCCCATCTAAACCTAATCTCTGTCACTGTCATTCCCCCTGGTCCTGGAACCGCATTCCCTTGGTGAAGATCCCTCTCCAGCTCTCTGGAGAAAATGGGGACAACAGAAAAGGCGTCCTTAACCTTGGCTCCTGAGGGATTTAAAGGAAACACGGTCAGGAGAAAAGGCTGGCAAAGAGCAGGGTGGGCTGGGGGAGGAAGGACAAACGGAAGGGGCTGGTCCGGAGCCCGGAGGGGTTGAGGGAGGGGTGGGAGCCCTTGTTGAGCTCGTTGGGGGCCATTCCCATTCCAGGTGCTCCAGGAGGGAGCTGTGGACTGCTGTTCCTGAAGGACAGAAGGACAAAATGCACATTCCACGGTGGGAGCTGTGCCCAGGAATCCAGGTAGGCTGAGCTGTGGGGGTCAGCCCCCTCCTGGTTTGGGGTTCCTGAGGAATCTGATGGTGTTCAGCGCTGAACTCAGCAGGATTAGATAAATGATAAGTACATGAGAGGATAAATTAGATAAATGATAAACAATATGATAAATAAATGCTGAAGGTGGGAGAAGTGGGAGCCCTGGTGGGGGTCCTCTTCTGTTTTGGGGTTCCTGAGGAATCTGATGGTTGAGCACTGAGCCCCAGAAGATCAGTGCAATAGAATGATGAATAAATTAAGATGGGAGAAGTGGGAGCACCGGTGAGGGTCGGTCCCCTCCTGTTCTGGGGTTTGTTGGGGAATCTGAGGGAGTTCAGCGCTGAACTCCAAAAGGATTAAAACAACAGAATGTTAAATAAATGCTAAAGGTGGAGAAGTGCGACCAACCCGTGAGTGTAAGTTCTTTCCTTTTTTTTGGAGTTTGCTGAGGAATCCGATGGTGTTAAGGTCAGGATTAGTACAAGAATATGATAATGTTGAGGGTGGGAGCACTGGTGAGGGTCAGTCCCTTTTCTCTTTTGGGATTGCTGAGGAATCCGATGGTGTTAAGGTCAGGATTAGTACAAGAACGCGATAAATGCTGAGGGTGGGAGCACCGGTGAGGGTCAGTCCCCTCCAGTTTTGGGGATTGCTGAGGAATATGACGGTGTTAAACTCAGGATTAGTACAAGAACATGAGAATCGCTGAGAGTGGGAGCATCGGTGAGGATCAGTCCCCTCCTGTTTGGGGTTTGCTGAGGAATCTGATGGTGTTACGTTTAGGATTAGTACAAGAACATGAGAAATGCTGACAGTGGGAGCAGTGGGAGCACCGGTGAGGGTCAGTCCTCTCCTGTTCGGGGTTTGCTGAGGAATCTGATGGTGTTAAGCTCAGGATTAGTACAAGAACACGATAAATGCTGAGGGTGGGAGCAGCGCCCTAGGCACGTTCCCATCGCAGCCCCTGCCTCTCCTGGGGTCTCGCTTGTAAAGCAGCGAATAAAAAGGACATTTGTTCGTGTGAGAAGGACAAAGGAGGGGAAAGCTCTCCGAGGAGGCCCGAGTGGAAGATGTTCAGGCATTCTCTGACTCGCTCCCACGCGTGTCGGGCAAGGGGCGCACAAAAAGCCCCCAAAACCCCCCAAACAGGAGGGGCTGGCACTGCCACGCTGGTCCCTGTCAGGAAACTTAACGTTGTGCTTTTAGAAACCCTGAGATAAATCACTGCGGTAGGAAAAGGAGCCGGGGCTCATTATTCACGGGGATTGTTCCTGAAGGAAATGCAGATTTCAATGAGCTGGGAAGAACAAGCTCGTGTTAATGTGGAGCTGCCCAAGAGAGGTGATCAGCGGGAGGATAAAGTTATCATTAGTGTTCTGCTTCATAATTTAAATTACATCATGCGTGAGGGTGTGAAGAGGTACATGCCGGACTTGGGCTGAGGTTTGTCCTTTCCTTAGAAACTCACAAAAATATTGCTATTTTAGTTTTTTTTCCTGATGTTTGGTTCTTTATTAATGTGGTTGGATTTTTTTGGGCATTTTTTGCGTTCGCATAAACATTTCGAAAATAATACTTGGAAGGCGTGTTGGGCAAGTGAATCCCTCAGGGAAAAAAAGCCTGGATTTCCTTGGGTTTTCTGAGTTCTTGGAGAAATCTAAATCTAATATGGTGCTGTGTCCTTGTGGTGAGATGGCAGATGTAGCTGCAGAGGACAACTTTTACTTTTCTGTTTCGTTTGCGTCTCCTCCCTCTCAACTTCTTCTGTGTTTTCTGTCATTTTATCAAAGTGGTGGAAATTATAGAATATCCCAAGCTGGAAAAGACCTTTCAGAATTTCTCCTGTCCTTTGAAAAATGCTTTGAACCCCTCTTTTTCTCTCTTACTTGACCCTTCTAAAAAGCAACTTTCCAGAGCTTGAGGGCGTCGCCTCCCAAACTGTTTGACGCTCACGAAATAAATGACCTGCTCAGACTTTATTTTTCAGCAATTCCCTGGGGATTTTCAGCTTCTCAAAAGCGTTGGGATCTGTGCTATTGAGAGGAGTTTAAGCCGTGCTTTACCAGCTCATTGACTGCGACTCCGGTGCTAAACGCTCCTGACCCATCACCTCGGCTTTGGCACAGAAAAGCAGCCAAGAAATCCCCTGCACTTGGGTTTAGCAGCCTAAGGAGGATGTGCAGAGTATTTCTGATGTCCCCCAAATCCTCTTAAGTTCCGCAGAGATGTCCTTTGCAATGCTGATTTGAACAACAGCAAAGCACGGGAAATGGGATGAAAGCGCACCTTGGAATAAAAGTGTGTATTTGTATTTTAGAGGCTGCGAGGGTCTGGAGGTTGCCTTTAATCTTAACCACCGCTGTTAAAGCGTTGTCACAGCGGCTGGATTTTGGTGTTTCTTTATTTTTTTCTTTATTTCTCCTGCGTGGAGGCAGACTAATGAATAAGCTGACGACTTCTCCACTGACAACTGGCTGCTGGCTCCATAAATCTGCTGCGCTTCCACAGCTCCTTTCCTGCACTTAGGAATTTCTTTTTTCCTGTTCTGCTGCAAGGGACAACCTGAGAATTTGAGTGCCATGTTGGAAGAGAAACTGGAGGCGATCTGGCTGATTTATGGCTGTCCAAGCACATGCGAGTGTTGGTATTTCTCTCCTGAGCTGTGGAGATTTGTCCTTTATGCTGCTTGAGCCGCAAGTCTCCATTTATTCATAAACCTTTGCGAGCAGCTCGGTAGATCTGCATGATAAAGAAGCCCGGTGGGTTTTAGAGGAGAGGATTTTGGAGGTTTTTAGGGTCCCGGAGTGCTGAAATCATTTGAAGTATTGAACTGAGGGGGTTTCAGGAAGGTTGTGGCTGGGAGATGATGATGAAGCTCATCGTGTTCCCATTGGAATTATTTATTCAATTTTTATCATGCTTTAAGGATGGTAATTGTGAGGTTAATTATAAGTCACAGGTGTCTTTAGGGTACTGAGGTTTTCCTTCTTTAGGGTGCTGAGGTTTTCCTTCTTGTAGTTCTGTCCTTCTGCAAGTGAGGAAGGAATTCCAAAGCGCTCTTGAGAAACTCACAGAATGCTTTACAATACTCAACAGTTGAAATAATGGGAATATTTTTGTTTCTTTTGAATGGAAGATTGGTTTGGCCTTTCCATATGTCAGCTGTGCAGCTTGCTTCCTGCTGAGGAATATAATTCTGGGATGCTTTGAGCTCCCGTTGTCTCAAGGTCAGGTTTAGGACACGTTACCCAGCCATCAGTGTCTCATAACGAGTCATCCATCAGTGGGCACTGAAGTGCACTGGCTTACGAGTGTCAAATAATTCAAATGCAAGTATCATCATTGGGGATGATTGGAAAAATCGTTTTGAAATAAAGGCTGGCTTTCCCCTCAGCTCTGTGAGAGCTCAGAATGTCCCAGTGCAGCTGTTTGAGGATGGGGGCTGGAGAGGTGCAGCCCGCTCTTCTTATGTTTTTAAGAACTTCATAAGTGATAATAAGGGATAGGTACTCAGAAAGCAAAAAGTACAGGCATGGGTGTCTGGCAAAGCCAGCACACTTCTGTCTCAAAAAAAAACCCCTAAAATATTCTGTTCAATTATTTTACCGGTTTATTTCTGATTTGAATTGCAGCAAAGGCCTGGTTTGTGTTCCTGCTGTCCCTACCAGCCCTGTGACCCTTGCTCAGGCCAACATCCCTCTGCTGAAGCAACATCCTGCTGGTTCTCAGCATTGCAGTGCCCAAAAAAACCCTTCCCTGCTGTCACAGGCTGTGCCAGCAGCAATAAAAAGCTTGTGATCCAGAGTGAGGAAGGAATATTTCAGCCTGTGAGCAGCCGCGGAGTGTCTAAGTAGCATTTGGCATATTTACACCAACAGGCAATTTCCTTCATGGCTCGAGTGGAGTGTCTTTGGCCAGGAGCTGCAGCCTTTGGGGAAAACACTTTTTCAGCCACTCCATTATCCCATTGCTTCCTTTGAACAGGAGGAAAATGTGGTTTGTGTTTTTCCCCCTGCTATTCAGAGCCTATTAGGAAATATGGTTTTAAATCAATATTGAGGAGAAAGAAATGCACTTTGTGCAAAGGCTCAATTTCTGGGTAATGGGGACGTTGAAAGCGAAGGGAGACCACCCATCCTTGTTGACCCATCCTTGTTGATCAGCATCGAACTCTGATTTATTGATCTCACTTACACACTTTTATAATGGTGTTAATTAAGCTCATGCATATTGCAAAATCCGAGCTCATCATAGGTCACAGATTGAACCCCAACCCCTCCTTTTGTTTTCAATACCTGTGGTTTGTTATTGAAACCAAGATTTGTGTTCTCACCCTGATATGAAAGGTTCTCAAAACCTCCATGTCTGTTCCCAAAACAGCCAAGGACAGAATGTTTACTTGTTATTGAAGACAGGCTTGAGAACTTAGCTGTTTACAGAAACAGGCTGTGAGAATTTTCTCCTCACAGCTGCCTTTTACTTTTCCGTCAGCTGTGTATTTTCATGGCCTTTTTTCCTTCAAGCCATGTCTGAGCAAAATACTCCAACATGGGGAGAGGTTTTGAAAACAGGGAAAGAGCACAAAGATGGGAGGGCTGGAGTTCCTCCTCCAGGCTTCTGTGCTGCCTGTCATATCACCCCCAAAATGCTTCTGGGAATTGGATTGCAGGCTTTTTTCTGGTTATCCAAAAAGTGGAGCAGGAATGGGAGAGCCCTGAGCCCCTGCAGTGGCTCAGCAGTGAGTGTGACAGCAGAGTGTTCCTGGAGCCTGGAAACCTCTCCCAAGTTCCATCCTGGAGCACTGACTTGAAACAGAGTCAAGTTTGGGAAGTAGGATGAAAGAGCACTTGAAAAATAAGGAGTATCTGTCTCAGCACACTTCTTCTTGCTCCTTCAGAAATCACTCTAAGTGCAGTTTGCTTTTCCCCCCTCCTCATTGCTCCAGTGAGTAAGTTTTGAGTGGTTTTACTCCTTAGGATGAAACCAGTGAGTGGTTGGGGGGCAGCTGTGGTTCAGAGATGTTACAGATAAATTTTCTGTGGGTTCTGGTGCTGCTGTGGCAACAGAAAACCTGCAGAAGTGAGAGATAAAGGCTGAAAGGCAGGCAGTCTGAAGTGTTTTTTCTTCTCTGGTAACATAGGAGACTCCTAAACTCCATGTATTGAATTCTTGAGAGTTTACCTTGAGTTTATGTCCCTGCAATTTGCCACATTATCCTCTGAGAAAAAAAAAAAAAAAAAAGCTAATATCTTTGTGTGTGTGTGTTAAAGAATATTTAGGCAGGCGGAAAACATCCCAGAGGACTGTGTGTGTTTGTGGCTTTTGCTGTTTTCCCCTCGCTGTAAATTGCTGTCTTTATTGGAAGAGGAAAGTTTTAATCTGTTTTTGAGACAATTATTAATAACAGAAGTGAAGGAGATGTTGGATTAACAGGACACCACAGTAATGAAGGGTTACCTGCCTTTATTCCAGTTATCATGGATTTCTGCAGCTCAGAGGAGCTGCCACGATGCTGTGCCTTAAAGCAGAAGAATTCTGCAGTTTTAGAACATTTAAACTCACCTTCAACATACAGAAATACTGAAAATTTATCTTTTTTTTTGGCTTCTTGATATCCAGCAGTCAGTGCTGTGTTTGTGAGCTCTTTGTTTTCTCCAGTGTTCACCCACCTCTCTCTGATGGGTTCATCCTCATTGATCACCACAAATCTCCCAGACCTGGGGAACTGTTCACGCTGGCAGAGCACCAGAGACACCAAAACCAGCTGAAAATTCACATTTCTCTCCATCATGATCAAGTAAGAAAGGAAACAGAAATCTGAGTATCAGCAGGATCCTTGTGCCAGGCTCTCTGCCCAGGGACAGAGGGCAGGGGAAGAAGCCCTGGAGAAAATCCACCTTTTCCTGTTATTTATTTGTTTTGTTGTGAACGAGCGATAAAAATTCTGTAAGGGGAAAAGTCTGGCAAAGTTAGAACTCCCTCTAGAGTCTGCACTGGTTCATCGGGCTCTGCAGAGGAGTTTCCCCTCAGTGCAGCTGCGTTTCTGGGGTGCTGCAGGAGTGCGCGAGGTTCCCCCTGAGGTGTGAGGAGCCGCAACCTGCAACCCACAAACCCTGCAGCGAGGCAAACCATTTCAAGTTGTTTTTATATTTAAAATATCTTGCTGTTTTCCCTGAAAATAGTTAAGTATGGAACATTAAACTCTTGGAAGCATAATTCCTCTCCTTGAAATGTTTAAACTTGTTTAGTATTCCATGTAGAGAAGAAGGGGAAATATTTCTGTGCTTTTCCCATATCAATTATAACTTTTTTTTTTGACTTCACAGATGAAAATGTGCAATTTTTGTGCGGCCTGACTGAAAGCAGCAGGGACAGTTTTCCAAGTGGTGATGTGACTATTATTTAAAAATGATCATAACTATTATTTTGAAAGCTTTGAATCAGCTTAAATAATAAAGAAATAGTACTGTGAACCTCTAAATATTCGGAAGTAATGATGTTTTAAAAATCTTTTTGAACCTCTAAATATTAAGAACTAAAGATTTTTAAAAATATTTTTGCTTTTAGTATCTCCTTTCACTCTGTCCTAACATCTTCATTACAAGGCCAAGTTCCTTTCTGGCAGCTTCTGCTGACTTGGGAGAAAAAGGTCACGAAGTTAAACCAGAAAAATGGTGGATTATTGGTGCAAAGCCAGGAATAGATTTTTCCAGGCCTGGCCTTGCCCTTGTGAACTTGGTTTACACAAGAAAAGTTCATTGCTTGCTGGAAAAGTACCAGATAGACAAAAGCAAATCCTGATGCCTGAAATTTTCCAGCTTAGTGAAGTGCAGCTCAGTCCTGCATCCAGCAGAAATCCAAACTCTGGAAAGAATTTCTGACTGAAACTTCACAGCTCACTTTGCTCCATCAAACTCGGCTTTATTCACAGAAGAGCTGCAACTTTTTATGTTTGTGTGACTTTGTGAGAAGTTCCTTTGCTCTGATTTTTTTTTTATAAAATATGATTGGGCAGGTGCAGAGAATTTTTCTTGCTGCCTTTGACACCTTTATGACCAAACAGTGAACGCAGAGAAACGCAGAAATGTCAAGTTCCATATATCAGGGTGCAGGATCCAAACCTCTGATGGCAAAACCCTTGGTTGGGAGTGGATTCTGAAAGGTCTGGAGTGACAGAGCCCCAGGGTGGGTCAGGGTGGGAGGGACCCCAGGGGCTTCCAGCAGGGCCAGCCCAGAATATCACAATAAAGAAGGGTGAAGTGTGTGAAATTATTGAATATTTTTGAAAAAGAAACTTGGAATAAACATTAAATATCTGAATTTCTCATCAGGTGCTGCCCCGAGGCAGCCGCTGGAGTTGTGTGGGGTGGCAGGAGGGACGAGGATGTTCCCATTCTGCATCTCTTGTGCTCTTTCCCTTTATCCTGCTGCTGCTTTCAGAGTTTTCTGCCTGTCCCGGTGAAGTGACAGAAGGGCTGTGGCTCTGCAGTTCCTTCTGTCCCTCGGTAACTCAGCTTTGTTTTCCAGCTCAGAATCCCGACCCAGTGGCCTGAAGGAATGGGGCACAGGTGACCTTGTCAGTGGGATGGTTTTGGGGTTTTTATCCCCTAATAACCTCTGGGTAGAGTGCTAGGTACAAAAAATGGACATAAAACAAAGCAAGACAGTGAAATCTGTAACCTCTTAAGGCATAACCTCCTCCACCTAATCAATTCTGAACTGTCAGAAGTGTTATTCATATTTTAATTCCTGTATTTCTTTAGCAGTGAGCAGATCCTCTCAGTCCTGGCTGGGGAACCCAGCCATTATTTCCTTTTGTTAATTCATAATAATCACAGATAAAGTTACTCCTTTAATTGCTTTCATCTCAGGGGTTCACAAAGCTCTTTTCCTCTTGGTGTGGCACAGTTAGTGTAATATTTACTACACTGAGCACCCCAAACGTGCTGCATATGGAATTAAATAACCAGTGGAAGTGGAAAGGAAGGTTTGGGGCTGTTAAAAGCAAGAAAAGATTCCAGGAGAGGTGGAGGGAGAGAGGCTGCAGCTGTATTAAATCAGCAGCAGCTGAGGAGAGAAGGCTGTCAGCAGAGATTTGCAGTAGGCAAACAGAGAGAGTCAAGAGAAAACTGAATTATGGCCTTTTATCTTGGTGTTCTGCTACCAAAATTCATGCAAGCCCATAAACCACAACCTGAAGAAAGGAATGGATGCTCAGTGTTTTAAATAAACCCTCTCTGCCCTCATTTTATGTGTGTGCAACTCTGCTGGAGTGCACTGATGGGTGAGAGAGGGGAAGAAAATCAGAATTACCTTCTGAATTAGGAGGGAGGGGGGTGTGAGCCATTTTGGGTTTTATATTTGTGTTTTGCTGCTCGACGTATTTGTGTGGAGCAAACTTCTGCTGGCCGGAATGGTTCAGGAATGTCAGGAAAGGGTCACCCTCAGCTCAATCCCCTTGTATAGATTTGGACATCTTGGATTGCTCCTTGCTGCTGCCTCCTTGGGATTTTTGGGATTGAGTCTCTCCTTCTGACTCACTGTTTGTGTTCCTGGTGGTTTCCCCCAGCCTCTTGACGTGCATATTTTGGTGTCTCCCAGCTGAATCTTGGTTAAATTAAACTGGCTGGGGTTTTTGGGGAAGCTTCTGGTGTTGGTTGGTTGGTCAGGGTTATTTTTGGCCTGGAATTCTTCTGCGCTGTTTAAATCAGAGCTAGGAGCATAAATCTGATCAATATTTTGGCCTCAAGTCACACCGGGGGGGGGTTCAGGTTGGATATTAGGAGGAATTCTTTCAGTGGAGGAGTGGTTAAACACTGGAAGGGGCTGGTGAGAGTGGAAATGTGTAAAGCATTCCTGGAAGACTTCAAACTGTGCAAATTTGGCTTTTTGGGATATGATTTAGGGGGTTTGGGGGTATTCGGTTGAATGCTGGACTTGGTGATCCTGAAGGTCCCTGGAGAAGCCCTGAGGGTTCCACAATTCCTGGTCCTGAGGAACTCTGGAGGATTCCATGATTTGCTGCCACAATCAGCCACAGTTATGTAAAATTGTCACGGACACATTTTATGAAAAATCCTTTTGCTAGGATTTTTCCTCCTGAGAAGCTGAGAGGCCTCAGGAACAAAATGCAAACAATGGTTATCTGCTGCTGTGGAATGCAACAGGTGCATCTGGGATTGGTCTCATGGGGTTGTTTCTAATTAATGGCCAATCACAGTCAGCTGGCTCAGACTCTCTGGTCAGTCACAAGATTTTATTATCATTCCATTTCTTTTCTATTCCTTTCAAGCCTTCTGCTGAAATCCTTTTTTCTATTATTTTAGTGTAGTTTTAATATAATATATATCATAAAATAATAATTCAGCCTTCTGAAAGTTGGAGTCAACATTCTCATCTCTTCCCATGCTGCGGTTGCCAGCAAATCCAACATTAAATCATGTTTTGTGTGCTCTTAGCATTGAGTTTTACTCTTTTTCTGGTATTTTAGCACTAAAAGTAGAGTTGAACGCTCTTTTCCAGCAATCCTTTTTCTGGCTCTATTTATAATTCCAGCCTTTCCTCAGGAATCACTTCAGAAGCGCCATTGTTGTCTTTTGTCTTCCGAGCTTAATGAAAACTTCCTTTTTCTGAGGGCAAGGGAAGGAGCTCAGCTCGTGGATTTGTGGGTGAGAAGTGCAGCTCCAGAGGTGCCTCCCCCACTGCTGCTGTGTTGGTAAATAACCCTAATCAAGATTGATGCTCGGGAACCTCTTGTAAAGCTGCTGCTTTGTAAACATTCTGATCAAAGCACGCTCTGAAGAGCGCTTTGAAAGTTGTTTTCTGAAGCCCTGTGTGATCATGGTGTTTTATCACCGTGCTTTACAGATGACAAATCACCTCAGCTGCTCACAACCGACAGAAATCTGATGCCCTTTTTTTTTTTTTTTTTTTATTTTACAGAGAGGTTGTTGGAGTGTCGTGCTAAGATTTCTGCTTTTTGTTTTAATCACTCATCTGGGAAAGTGCTGTAAAAAAGCCTCATTTGAAGGAAAACACAAATATTTTTCTGCTGACAGAATAAATGTGCACTGATAAAAATCTTTATAGACTGGGACTATTCCCAAGAACATCCAAACCCTTCTGGTCACAGCTGACCTGAGCTGTTTGATCAGGAAACTCAGCCAAAGCTGCCTCACACTTGTTGTTTCTCACCTGGACGTGGCAGAAATGATGCAATTAATGATTGTTTGGTTTTCTTCCCCATCTGTTTCCAGATTATATCCAGATAGGAGGAGGAGAGATTTAGAATAAATGATTTGCTCAGCTGCAGTGCTTTTAGGCTGTCTGTTTGCAGGTGCTGAGTGGATTTCCAGTGGATTTCACAGAATCACTGAGGTAGGAAAAGACCTCCAAGATCATCAAGTCCAACATTTGATCAACACCAGCTCCACCAAACCAGAGCCCAGGCATTCCTTGGACAGCTCCAGGGATGGGGACTCCAAAACTCCCTTCCAATGCCTGACCATCCTTACTGAGATGAAATCAATCCAGATTTTTTTTCACAGAAAAGCTGTTTGTTGTGGTGAGATTTCTAAACAGCAGAGCTTTACTTTTTGAGATCCTTAAAATGCTGAAAATCTTGGAGGAAGTGAATTTCTGTTGATGATTTTAGACAAGAATTTAAGTAAAATTGTTACTAAAGATATTTTTTTTTTCCTAATGATAGAATCAGAAGCTCCATGTCCCTTACAAGACTCGGTAATCTCTGCCAAGGGAGAAAGTAACATTAAGGAAAACAAAAAAAAGCAGGATTTGCCCCATTTTTTATGAATAATGAACTCTAAACCAATTATTTTTCTCATTAAACATGTGATTATTAATCTTAATTTTAGGAAGTTGATCTGTCTGAAGAAAAGCAGAGGTGCCTGCACCTGCTTTGGAAATAGCAACGTTCTCCCCATCCTTCTGCACTCCCAAGTTACAAAATGGAACAAGGAAACTCTTTTAAATGTGAATAAATAATCAGGGAAAGATTAATGCACTAATTGGAATATAAAATGCAGATGATGTTTCCCTGCAAAGGTGGCTCAGTGGGGGATACAGCTGTGAAAAATCAAAAGCAGGGCATTTTTCATGTCTTGCTTGTTTTGATCTTATTTTGAAAAGCTCAATGAGTTGGGATTTTTGGAATATTTTCTTTCTATTGAGACTCAGCCTAATTATTTTTTCTCCTTTTTAGAGCCTCCAGTGGGGTATTATTTTGGTGTTGTGGTTCCTGCATCTATGAATTAACAGGAAGGTGAATATACAGATTTTTGTTACGATTCTTTCTTGCTTCATAGACAACAAATCAAATTTCTGGTTTATGTTACCAGGCACTTGTATTTTATTCTATTACACTAAAATCCATGAACTCCATTCTTCTCACCACCCCAGTCCTCAAACATTTCTAGAAGTTGGGGGAATTTTTCCCTGCAACTTTTTAAGAATTTGTGGCATCTGAAGAGACGTCCCCAAATGTTTTGCAGAGAACAACTGGGTGTTTATAGTAATTTATCCCCATTCTTCTCTCCTTTTCACCAGAATAATTTCAGTGAATTTAGAGGGACTTTGTAATTAACTGAAAATTAACTAAAAATTAAGTTCCCTCTCTTATTTTTCTTGCTCTGATTGAACTGCTCTAAGGTTACTTTATCTCTCAAAATGAAATTATTTTTAATGTACTTTTATATAAAATTTTGGGGGTTTTTGACCATATTTTGGAGTTTCTCCTTAGTTTCTGTGATTGAGAGCTGGAGGAAGAGGACAGACTTCCTAGAATTCCACTTCCAGGAATGATGGAAATCCAAGTTCTGCTGCAGGATTGGTAATAATACCAAAGGAGCTTCATTAACATGGTCACTAATTAAACCCTGTAGATCTTTATTCGCTGTTGGGCAGGTGGGATGTGAAAGCTGCAACACAACTTTTATTAAACCATAGATTCCCAAAGCTCAGCCAAACAAATAATTTTATTTTGGGGTGAGTTTGTCAGGAGAGGCAACATTTGTGCTCAAAAATGTTGTTAGGCTGAGTCACTCTTGTAATTCAGTTTTTTTATTGGTACCCAAGCAGGAATTAAATGCTGATTTTCCAATCATTTGAAGAGAAATGAACACAATATTAATTTTTGTATTACGTCTCTTTCATGAATATTGAATGTGAAAACCTGAGTTTATTGGCTGTACCGAGACCAAAGGCTTTGGAGTGAATTAAAGCAGAAATGAGAATTACTTCCTAGAAAATGCGAGCATCATAAATCCAGTTTTCCTTTTATTTTATGTGCTTAAATCAGGTCAGGTTCACCCAGATTGGTTCAGGCAAATGTAATTGTTCTTTCTGTGCTTGCCTAATTATAGAAGAAGGAGCTCCTGTTAAGGGCTAGCTTTGAACTCCTCAGCTCTTGTGTTTTTCACATTTAATTCTCTTTGCTTTGCTTCAGACACTCTTCTGCTGTGCTGTCACCACAGCTGTTGAGAGCACTGTCAAATAAATACTGAGACTTTGGGGTTGCTGCTTTCCATGTTCTCTTCTAGGATCCAATAAAATCCTGAGGGATTTAGAAACTTTTTTTTTCTGGGTGCTGTGTGTTTGGGAGTGCTGCAATCCTGGGTTTGTTTCTTAAAGTTGATTATGCTGCAGCAACATGGGGGAGAGCAAAAACTGGTGAATAATTGCTCATCCAGTGGCTGTCACAGAAATACCTTGGTATCTACCAGTAAAAATATTGTGACTTTTGATAGAACCATAGAATCATTGAGGTACAGGCCATTAAATCAGATTTTTCCTCAGCAGTGCCTCATAAATGACCATTTTTGATGTGTGGGTTGGAGGAGGTCTGTTCCAGAAGCTCTACCAGTAAAATATCTTGGTAATACCAGTATCTACCAGTGAAGATATCTTGACTTATGACAGAACCACAGAATCATTGAGGCACAGGTCATTAAATCAGATTTTTCCACAGTGATGCCTCATAAATGACCCTTGATGAGTGGGGCTGGAGGGGCTCTGAGTCAGGAGATCGTTCCCAAATTTCTGAAGTTTTAAATATCTTCAGGCCTTTCTTGTTTCCTCAGGAGTTAGGAAATTAACTTGGAGGCTGCTAAACTATTGAGGCTGCAGAACTATCAAGTTCCACTTTTCCAAGAGGAAAATTAATTTAAAATAAATAAATAATAACAAGCAGTTGCAGTACTGCAGCCTGTGAGGTGCAATTACTGTCAGTTGTATAAATAATAAACAAAACATAAGAATGATAAGTAAAATCAATTCCAAAATAATCTTTAAATGGCTTTTTAGAGCAGTGTGAGGCCTAAAGGGTGTGTTGAATACTTGGCAGACGAGTTACTTTTGCAAATTCATTCTTCTTCGTTAAGATAACAATTAACATGTCTGTAATGGGCCTGGAACAAGTTCACCACTCAGAAGAACAAAGCAAATGAGAAAAGTGTGTGAGCTGGTTTGATACTGCCTCAAGCAGCAGGGAGTGATCCACAGTTCCTAGTGAATTGATATTAAATTAAAAAAAAGAAAAAAAGGCAAATCTGTGAAGCAGCCAAGGCTGACTCCTGTTTCCAAGGAAAAGGCGAGAAAAGAATGGAAAGGATCAAATTTGTTTTTAAAATATTCGGTTTCTTTTGTTCAGTTTTCAAATTGGCTGTTTAGTTTAAAATGTCTTTTAAAAAATCTCAAATATCACTGGGAAGGTGGAGTTTAATAATAATAAAAAAATATGACAATAATATTGATAATAATAATAATAGTGTAATAATAACAATAATAATAATAATAATAGTGGAATTTATTCCAGAATCAGGAATGGATAGATCTGTATTGGGAGAGTGAGCTGTTCCTCTCCCATCCCTGTGTAAATGAAATTAGGCCTAAAGAATCAAGGGAATCAAAATCAATGTTTGCTATTTGTGGTGTCACCCCCTGCAAATACAGCAGTGCTGCTGGTAGAGTTCTTTAAAAACCACTATTAAAATGTCTTTAAAAGAAGCAGAGTGGGATTGGTAAAACAAAGTGGGAATAAACTGGAAATTTGGTGAAATTATAAAAAAGTTCAGGTAATTTAACTGAAACATCAGCATTTACTGGGAAGCAGTAGGGTGTTACCATCACAAACTGGGACTAAGGGATGCTCATTTGGGAATTTTCTGATTAATGCTCTTAATTTGGTGAAGGATTGGTCACTTGGATTTTCATGTCTTTGAAAATTCCAGGAATTCAGGCATTAGTGTAAACAATAATGAGAGGATAAGATGATAGTGTAAAAAATATTTTAAAAAATCTTATGATCGGGGGGGGGGGGAAATTTTCCAAGCAATGTTTGGTTTTCTGTATTTGCCTTCTGGTTGTTGTTAACTTTGAGTTCTAACTTCCTAGAGCTTGAGGTGACACAAGCTGGGATGGGGAGACTTGATCCAAAATCGAGAAAGGCATTCCTAATTCAAACTTGGAATAAATGTGAATGAAATGTGACTTCTGCAAGGCAAAATTCTGGATGTTGCAAGGCTTTCTGGGCTGAAAAATGTTTGGATTCCCATTTTTGGGCAGAACTATGAGGAGCTGATTTTGTGTGTCAGTAAGTTACATGGAACGGTGTCTTGGTTTGAAAAGCCAGGTGTCTGCTAAGGAAGGTAGGAGCCTCCTTGAAATGGAAAATGTAAACCCTCTCCCTGAGTTATTATAATTTAGAAAATAAGGGGCTCTCAGGCAAAGATATGGGAGTAAGAATAACAGTTAATTATTAGGAAAATTAAAATAAAAATGCAATAATATATAAAAAAACACTGGCAGAGTCAGACCATGCCCTGTGACCCCCTGTGTGTCAGGGCGGTGTCCCAGCCCCATCCCGTGGGGGCTCAGCCCTCCTGCAGTGCCAGCTGTGGCTCTGCTGCAGCAGGGATCCTGCACAAGGGGGGAGTTTTCCTCTGCAGCTCCAGGGCTGCTGCAGATGGGCCTGGGCTGCTCTGGGAGTGCAGGGCAGCATAAAGCTGCTCCTCTGGGAGTGCAGGGCAGCACAAAGCTGCTCCTCTGGGAGTGCAGGGCAGCACAAAGCTGCTCCTCTGGCAGTGCAGGGCAGCACAAAGCTGCTCCTCTGGGAGTGCAGGGCAGCACAAAGCTGCTCCTCTGGCAATGCAGTGGCCAATGGCTGCTGTGCTGTCCCAAAGCTCAGATTGTACCCAGGTAGGAATGCTTGGCTCCTCCCCTGGGCGGAGCATCTCCCCATGGGATGGTGGGATTGGATCAGCCATGCCGGGACACTCACTGGCCATGGACAGAAGATAATTAATAAATGGCCCATGAACAGAAGATAATTAATAATTAATGGCCCATGAACAGCAGAGATCTCCTGGAGGGAGGATTGGCTGTGGGAGAGATAAAGAAAACTGTCCAAAGAACAGCAGAGAACTGCCCCAGCTCTTACAGATGGGAATTGAATTCACACATCTTACAGCCCAGGACAGAGGGGCTCTGCAGGGACTGCTCCCAGTGCTCTTACTGGGGAGCCTTGGTTCAGCAGCTCCATGACTGGAAGTTTCTGGTGGGAGATTCATGGTTCAAATTTAATAAATGTTTTCTCTTTGAGCATTCAGGGTGAACACTTGTGCTGGAGCAAAGCAGACGAATCCTGATGCACTCCTAATCTGTTTAAACTGGTAGACCACGTATGGCCTCCACAGAATTCCTTTTTGTAAATACATTTGTGCTCCAGTCGAGCATTGCAATTTGCTGACAGCTTTGCTTTCTGCATATTGACTTCAATTATTTTTGTGCCAAATCGCGCTGAAACTCCTCAATAGACACATTTCTTCATCTCACCCTACATCTGTTTCTTATCTTTTATGTCAGGCTCCCAGACTGCAGATATTGAACTATAGATTGGGTTCTGTGTTACAGCACTGAACCTTCTTTTAAAATATCATTTCTTCAGAATGGAGGATGCTGTAAATGAACCGAGGAATGTTGGAAATAAAAACAAACAGACAAACAAAACCCACCCACGCTTGATTTATAAACTCTCAGTTTTCTTGTCTGCCTGCGGTTTCTGTACATCTAACACAATATTTAATGGTAATCCCATACCCCCAACCTCCTAAACACCATATGGGAAATCAAATTAAATACTCATTTTTAAAAATGCTTCTCAGTCAAATGCTCTTCTAAAAAAAGTTTATTGCAGTCAAACAAGCAAATCCTGATTTGTACAGTTTGCCACAGTTTTGCCTGCATTCCCAGCTCTTTGGTATTGAAGTATTAATGCTTAAATCCCCTTGATGTAATATAATATAGAATCCATCTTTGGAGCATATTGGAGCTGAACAAAGAAATTATTTGCTCTAATTCACTTTATGAAGCCGTCTTAGCAGCGTCTTGTGTTACACAAATTGCAGGAGCTGAGGAGTCTGAGCTCTGAGTTAAAATGCCCAAATTGATTTTTCAAGTCTTTAATAATTTCTCACTGTTCTACATCTCAGTAATGAATGGCAGTGACATGAAGAAATCTGGTTTTGTGCTGGGAGTGGGAGCAGGGATGTGCACACAGGGCAGGATGGTGGCAGACAAGCACTAGCTGGTTTTATATGGTACAGTGAGGTTAAAATGTCATTTAAGGTTGTTCGTCTAATGCAGGCCAGCTGGGGAAATGCTGCCTGGATCTCCTGGAGCCCTTGGAGAGTTTCAGCACCAGTGGGATTTGGAGAGGATGGGGAGTGGAGTAGAGGCAAGATATTTCATAGGAATTTTGGGTATTTTTTTGCCTTTTAATACCTACTTGACTCTCCATGGCTGTTTTGTCATCATCCTTATTTCCTGGGTTTCAGTTCTAAATTTCACTTTAGCAAAGCGTTAAATCCTGCAGGGAATGTGAGAGGAAGAGCTCCTTCACCAGGTTTGGCCAAAGTTTAGCCTTTTCCAGGTCCTTCTGCTCTGGTAGATATCAGTGTTTGAATCCATTACCTGAGTGTGATCCTGTGTCTCCAGGTTGGCAGAAAACAGCCCTGACCTCCCTTCTGGAGTTGTGCATCCAGAATGAGCCTTTTTCCCCTGGGATGGAGGCCTGGGAAGAGAGAAAACTTCTGAGAAGCTTCAGTTATGAGTATTAAAATAACAATATTCAGTGTGCATTTTTTAATACAGTTGGCACACGGAACAACCTGGAGCTGTTGTTGGTCAGTGCCTTGATTAATCCAGCATTTCATTCCCTAAACTCACTGATGGTTTATGTCCACAGCACAGTTTGAAGAATCCAGGTCTCATTTTCCACAGGAGCTAGTGAAAACTATGCAACAGGAAAGACGATGTAATAGGAAGAAAAAAATTGTTGTGAAAAATTTGTCTAAATGAAGGCTGTAATTGATCTCCTCAGATGTCGTGTCTTGAGGAGCTGGCCAAATTTTCCTGTGCCTTTATTGCTAAATGACTGATTACCGGATAGATGGAACGCAGCAAGCACCATATGTTTGGTTTACCTAAAAGCTCATCAATTCCCTGTCTTTTGGGCCTCTCAAACATGATCTGTGAGCAGATTCCTTCCAGGAAAACAAAGCCCAACTACAAAGTCATCGGGGTTGAAGTATTATCCTTTCAGATGCTTTTTCAGCCCAGTTCTCGTTGCTTGGCTGTGAACACGAGGCAGATGCAGTCCTGAGTCCTGATCAATTGTTTGTCAGAGTCCCTCTAGCTGGGCATGGGGGGATCCTGGGCATCTTGGGGTGAGAGTGAGCTGCTCCCAGCAGTCCAGACAAAGCCTGAGAGTGTAAAAACGCTCAGGGGAGAGCATGACTTGATCAGCAATGAGCATCTCAGGGGGTCAGGCCAGGCATTTTCTAGAGTAATGTCCAGATGGGAAATTGAGTGTTTGTTTTAAGCTGGCTGGCCAAGGGCTGGGAGAGGACACTGTGGTTATTGTGGGAAGGTCTGGATTCCCATTCCAAGGATGTCTCTGCAGCTTTCTGGGGCAAATAACTCCAGGATGACTTGGAGCATGTGCAGTGGCTGGAGGCTTTGTGTCAGGGCACTGACAGAGGGCCATGAATCACTCTCTGAGGCTGCTTGGACCAGCAATCCCCCCTGTTTGACATCCTTATTCCTGAGGGAGGGCTGTAATTCCTGGCTGGAGCAGTTACCTCTCCCTCCTCATGGTGTTTGAGGAGTTCTGCTGCAAATAAAATGGGATTTTAAATTTAACCCCATTATTTGGGGAGCTAGGGTGTTACAGACTGCCCACCATGCCCTGCTCATTCCAGCAGATCGGGAGAGATTTGTATCCCAGAGAAACAGGCAGTGAGCCAAAGGAGCAAATGATGTCTTCTCTGATTTTATAACCCTCCAGTGCAAAGTGTTAACACCTTTCAGAGGAGACAATGTGGGGAATTTTCTGTGTGTCAGGTAGAAATCAAATGAAAGCTGAGTTTCTGGAGTATTGCAGGATATGGTGGTACAACAGAAATAAATGTCAAGAGACGTTTCTACCTCTAGCCTTACTGTCACAGTCCTGTTTTATTTTCATTAAGTTCAAGAGGGAAAAGAATGTTGCTGCTTTTTTCCTCATTTCAGTCAGTAACTTGGGCAAAGTATCTCCCCAGCTCCTTTCTCAGTTTCTCTCTGAGGCAAGGATCGGGACACTGCCCCAAATTTTATTTAGGATCTGCTCTTAAAAACTCCAGCAAGGATTTCCATGCTCAGTGTGGGTGCCACAGTTGTACAGATCTGATGAAATGTACAGATTCATTCCCTCGCTGATTTCTGCAGCCATTCTTCTGACCAGAGGATATGGGAGAGGGAATAAAATCCCAAATATTCCACTCGCTGCCCTGTTTGTTTAACAAGTGGCCCTTGCTTGTGGCAAAGTGAGATTTCTGAAAGGTTTCAAATGTCCTGCAGGGAAGGCTGGCTCTGCCTGTGGTTCACTGAAACTTTGGCAGCTCTCACTCCCAGCTACTCTTCCCACTGTTCCCGAGGTGAAGGAGGTGAAACATCTATTCCTCTCCACCCTTTGAAGCTTTTTTTAGTGACAGCCTTGGATTCCTTCTGAATGAATAACTCGCTGCCAGGTCAGGCAGAGTGTGGGGTTCTGTGTGTGTGTGCACAGATAAATCCCAGCCTTGCATCCCTGCTTTCAAATCAGCCCTTGCCGAGCTCAGTGGGAATTCTGCCTGGGGGGAAAACTGAGAACCTTTGCTTTGCCTTTGATTTCATTCAGGCTGGTGTTTGAAAGTCCCCCAGAACACTGAGAATGCCCCGTCAGGGAGTGCTGAGGGCTGCTGCTCCTGTGTGTGAGCAGCACAGAACAGCTGGGGAGGATCTGAGCAGGAGAGAGTTTGAGCCCTTGATCCTCCTCGCTGGAATTAGTGCTGGGTTTTAGAGCACATGCAGAACAGCTGATCATTCCTTGGACTGTAAAGTTTGGAAATGAGTTCAGCCTTACAGGTTTCTGTGTCGGTGAGGAGAGAGGAATTTATGGAATTCAGGGGTGGGGTCACCATCAGCAGATTCTCTGTTTGGTTATACCAGAGCTAACCTGGCACTCCTGGGAGCGCCTTTCCCCCAGTCTGCAGCACTGAAGGAACCTCAGTCAGGATTCCTTGTGTGAATATCAGGAAGGAGCTTGTCCAGAGCTTGTTCTAAAATAAAGGACTTTGCCCCAGCAGCATCACTGTCACTCATTCTGACCCTTAGATATATCTGACTGTGGATATTGCCTGTGGGTGGTGGGTCTCTGCAGGCTCCAGACAGTGCTGGACAGAGGGGCTGAGAGGGCAGCTCAGCTCAGGTGTTTAATTCAGATGTTCTAGAAAACCCTCTGAGAAATCCTTTTTTTTTTTTTTTTTTGGCAGTGCTTGCATAAGAAGTGGGAGTGAGGTGATGAGTCCTCCGGGTATTAGTCAGAGCACAGACACTGCCTGGAAACATCTCCAGTTGGTACAGATGTACTTTCAACTTGAAAAAGGAATCATTTGGCTCTGGTGGGACTTGGAGGTCTGGAGATCCTCACTGGTTTTTCTGCATTTTTCTTATGTTAAACATTTCACAGTTCCATGTTATGAATTTCTCCTGATTTTTCACTATTGGAAAACCTGGTCAACGGGGATTTGTTTTTATCTGTCCCAAAATGACAAATGCAAACTTAATTGAAAGGGAAATGATTTTCCAGATTTATAGATTTCTGAGGCTGAGAGCCTGCATGAGTAACTTTAATTAAATTCATTTTCCTGCAGAGCTGCTCCTTGTTTCAGTTCCTCAAATCCCTACACATGTTGCTCCTCCCAGCTTTTCAATTTGCTTGTGAGACATTATTTAAATGCTTGTCAGCTGCCTGAGAGAAGCTGGAAGAACAGGGATAATTTCAAATGTTTCAAAAGAAAGGGGGGAAAATATTGTGGCCTTCCCTAATTTTGTTCTACTTCATATGGACAAGTGTAAGTCAACACCCAAGTGTTGGGTGATAAATCTGAACCAAGAGCAGTCCTGGTATTTTCCCTCAATTATTTTCTCTGTGGCCTTTGTCTGTGTAACCAGGAGGTGACGTGGTAGTGATGAGCCTTTGGTTGCTGTTAATTAGGCAATTAAGAGCCTCCAGAGGATTAATCAGATAAATAGGGTGAATGGGGAGTGGCATGGCCAGAACCCATGGAGAGGAGATGTTGTGCTGCTGGGGAAGTTCAGCTGCAGACAGAGGGTGAGTGCATGGTTGTATTTTTTACAGAGCACTTTCATAAAGCGGAGACAAAGCTGGATCAGGAGTTGTGTGGGTCGCTGGTGTCCTGAGGAGCTGTGGCAGGAGGTGTCTGCTGTGATGTGCAGCACGAAACACTCAGGCACAGATAAGGGATTGCCTTATCAAAGGGAGCAGGGTGATGCTTCTGGAGATTAAAGAAGGACTCGTGGTCTCTGAGCTGTGGATATTAAGAGGTGGATGCACGAAGCCTGTGTGAAGAGAAAAGCAGTTTTGTTCTGGCACAAAAGGTGTGCCTGGGGACTTTCATTTCAGACAGCACTGACTGCTTTTGGATCCAGGGAAAATGCAAGAGTGAAGGACATTGAAGTTCTGAATGTGTGTTCTTGTTTCCTTGTTGAGTTCTTCTTAGGAAATTGAAATGGTAAAGTGGTGAATTTGTGTGTAAAGGAAGAGTCTGTCTCGAGGAGATGGAGATCAGCCCCAAGCCAGGAAAGGGAAATGATTTCCTGAGGCTCAGCAGGTTTGGTGCTGTTCCATCCATGGCAATGGCCAGGGGAGCTGCTGAGGCTCCTGTGCTTAAATGGGATGGGGATTTTGAGCTTGAGCTTTTTCCTGCTGAGCCCTCACTTTAAAACACGAGACTTGGTCCAGGTTTGGTGGGAATGTGCTGTGTGGGAGGGAGTGCACACAGGGCTTGTCCCAAATGCCAAAACGGTGATCCATGGAGTTGGAAATTTCGCTGTGATTTCAACTGTGCAACAGTCATGTGGAGAATTACTTCCCTTAAAAAAAAAATTCTCTCAAAGGAGGAAAATAATTTTTTTCCTCCTCTGGTTCAATACCTCTAAAATATCTATCTGGCATGAAAATTTGAGAGATTAACAATCAAACACTGCACGGAGAAAACTTTGGAAATGAAGTTAGCTGAGCTGCAGATTAAGTCCCAGGGCAGTTATCAGGTGTGTGATACACACACACTGTTTATCTAAGGAAGGACAAAGACACCAAGCTGTGCAGATAAGCTCTGAATTATCATAAACTCCATTTCACATCAGAAACTGGTCTTCTAATTCAAAAGGAAATATTCATAAGCCATCTTAGTTTCTAATTTGAATATAATGTGATGAAAACTGTTAATAGAAGGGACTGGTGGGATTTCTCTTTTTTGCTGTCAAAACAGGTGGCTGTGGAACACAGACTTAACAAGGTGGCCCTTCAGAAATGGGAACCTCATGAATTTTAAGAGGAAATTGAAATGCACATTAAAGAGAAAGACATGGGATATTACCTTGCACGGGGGAAGAGAGTTCATTCCAAAGTCCAAGGAAGTTTGTGAGGGAAATTTTTTTGGTTTTGGTCCAAGTGTTAGTCTGGTATTGAGGAAAGCTGCAAAATGTCTGTGTTTTTAAGTTATGGGGGGTTGCATTTTGGTCAGGGATGGATATTTATGTAAGAACGTGATCTGAACTCTGTGGTTTGCAGCTGGTAGGAAAATTCAGTGTTTATTGGTGGGATGGCAGGAAGTTCAATCCTAAGGAATGTATTGAAACTGTGTTTTTCACTCCAAGAATTTACTCTTTGCTTTTACCTAAGCTTTATGATAGACCAAGTGAAAGAGTGAACAGCTTGGTGCATGATGAGCATAAACTTTGTTTGTATGAGAAGTTCATATTATATTATACATAAATTGAATTATATGTATAATATATAATTGTGCATCAGTATTTAAAACACAAACCTTGCTGGAGTCATTCTGATTGCATTTCATTTTAATGGTGTTCTTGCAAAGCTTGTAGCTGGTGAAAGCAGCTCTGGGCCTTGCTGTCCAATTCCTGGTGCATTTTGTTTTGTTTAATGAGGTGATTCATCCACCAGGTAATGCCCCTGTTGTCCTTGTGGAGCTGCCCATTAAACACATGGCACAGCCATTCCTCCCCCTGCTTTTGGAAATAATGATCCTTTTGCCTGGGCTGCATCAGATGGACAAGGTTGATGGAATGTCTTTTTAAGTGAGATGTCCAGGTTGGAGCAGTCCAGGGGAAGGAACACTTTTCAAAATAATTTTTTTTTTTTAGCCAATCTGTGCCTTTGACTGTTGGGGAATAAGTACTGGGTTTTGAAGAGGCTTAATAGCTTTGGAGGTGGTTTGGGAATGGTCAGTGTGTTGGATGTGAGCGCTGAGAGGGAGCGAGCAGCAAAACAGAATTTGGGTAAACAAACCATGGGAGGGAGCATCTGCCTTCCGCCCTGTTGGGTTCTTGGTTCAGGCCCAGCCCTGCAGAGCTCGTTCTGTTTGGGCTTTACCAAGCAGACTCAGATGGGAAATTCTCCAGGCTTCTTCAGGTCATGTCCAGGAGGGTCATCCATGGCTTGGCTGCCTCTTCTGACCGGCCAGCTCCCAGCTGTGCATCCCACAAACCCCCCACCAGCATATCCCAGCTTTGAGGGTTGCCAGTTATTTCTAAATGACCTGAACAATCACTGTGTGGAAGAATTTTCCAGTTCCTTCTCTTTATTCCATGATTTCCCCCCATTGTTCAGCGGAGCGGCTTTGCTGATGTGTTTCCATGCCTTGGTACTAAGCTACTTAATGTATCTTGAAATAGTCTAATTTTTTTGGCATTCCAGAGAACGTGGAATTATATACATTATTCAGGATGTCCCCTGTTATTCCCTGAAGAATATAAAAATAGAAATTAATAAAAAGTGGTTTAAGTGGATCTGGGGTTATGAAGGGGATTAAGGCTGTGTGTACACACAGGTTTGTCTGTTCTTCCTTGTGACTTTGCTCTCTCTGATGTAAACAAGCTTTGAGGTGACCTTCCCCTGGCAGAATAAAGACAGAGTGGGGTGGGAGGTGTGGATAATTTATAAGCTTTTCTCTGTAGATAAGAATGAATATCCTGTATAAATCACAGCGCTGCAGAAGCCAGGAGGAATTTTCAGTGCTCTGAGGTGATGCAAGCCCCAGACTGTCAGGGCTGGGCCTTCTCAGAAGGTGTGTGTTGGATGAAAGATAAATCTGTCACAACAGGAGGATTTTGCAATGCATTTTACTGGGGCTGTCTCTTGCTCCGTGGAATGCAGCTAAAGGAGTTAATTGAATTAACTCCTCAGTCTGGAAGGCAAACTGAAATCTGGGGCCTGCATTGGGTTTGAGGTTCAACAGAGATGCTGAGGAGGTCTTGGAGTGTAAATTCACTGCTTGGAGACCAACAGGGTGTGGGAAATGTAAAGCTGGAAAAGTGGAGTGGTGATGATTTCACCAAAATGTGACCGAAACACTTGAGAATTAATCCAGTGTTTTTCAGGCGTTCTCACCACTGCTAACTTAAAAAATAAACACCTTGTTCCCCCTTGTGTGATGAATTCTCCTACAGCAAAAATCTTACAGGCCACAATTCCCACATTCAGATTTTTTCAAAATGGTAGGGAAAATGGAACATGGTTTCATTTGCAGAAATGTTTTGTTAACAAATGTTGTGTGAGGAGGTCTTTGTGGAGGAACTCAGCGTCTCAAATGGATGGTGAGACTGTTGCTCCTAATGAATTGGCTTAATTGTGAGCAAATTAACTAACTGGGCAAAACAGAGTTGGACTTTGAGGTTGTTTTGTAAGCACTGAATGTTTTGCGGTTTTTTTGTGTGTTGTGCCACCCATTTTTAAACAGAGAGTATGTTTCTATAAGAGGTAAAAGAAAAAAAGCCTTTCAAGCCAAGTTGGTAGAAATTGTGACCATTGAAAACAGTGAAATATATTAATATGTCAGAAAAATTAGGTCCTGGACAAGTGGTGTTGGCAAAGCAAATATTGGAGGGATCATGTCCTAGGAAAAAAGAAACTGTGTTGATGGTAGTTCTTATTTTTGGTAGTTGAGTATGTATTTATTTTTTTTTCCAAATAATTGTTTATACATGCTTTTATATATTCCCATTTCTCTTGCTTAAACCCAGCAGGGGAAGAATTTAGGGGAGAAAAGTGAGGAGAGAAAAAACTACGGATTGTCACTAAATTCCTCTTATATTTCTGAAGAGAAACCGGTTGATAATGTGAGTGGGGACTCATGTTTATACCATGTTGGTGATGTGGTTTCGGTATTTCTTTACTTCAGCATTCAAGATCGATTTTAGTTCAACCAAAGAATAAGAAATTAAATAAAATTTGGCTTCCTGGCTGGGAAGAAGCAAATCTGTGCAGAGTTCTTTATCACAAGAGCTAAGAGACTGAAGAACTTCCTCATCTGTGTGCAGGTTTTTTGATATTTCTTATGGTTCCTTCCCAAATCTGACATTAAGTGTGGTTTGTTAGTTTTATGGCAGCTCTGACCTGAACTCAGATTTTATTGCTACTTTGGAAACAAATCCTTCTTTCCAAGGGCTCAGTTCTGTGCTGGATGCTACAAAAAAGCACAATAGATGTCAACTCTGCCTTAAAAGTTGTAGGTTCAGTTTGGGTAGGCATTAACTAGATAATTGCTACCTGCTGTGGAATAGAATGTGTTGTTATTTAATGTATGCAGATTTGGAGGAGAAAAAAAAAAAGCCTGATGAATAACCTCATTTTCAGGCACAAAATGCACTTTAATTTGAGACTGAGATTTGAAAAATGTGCATTACTCCTCCCCTGTATCAGTGGTGGGAAGCTCTGGTTTCTCTGGAGAAAACAGGAGCTTGGCTTATGGGTACAGAAAACGTCGGTGTTTCTTGTTTTGGTTATATTTCCCCTTTTTGGTTGTGTTTTTAATCAGTTGAGCAACAATTTGCTGAAGTTTTGCCTTCTAACTTGAGGGCTTCGGGAGGATTCTTCATCCTCACATTCCCCTTTTCCCTGCCCTTCCTTTCTCCCGTGGATGTTCCACATTTTCTCTCTCCCCCTGCACAAATACGGCAGCAGAAGGGAACAGGACCACGGGGATCTTTCTGATTCTCCTCATTCTTATCACTTTGTCACTCTTTGCAAATCATCTTTTCCTTGTGCTCTCTGTGTTTTGAGCCTTAACCAGCTGCATTTTTGCAGCATGGGCCAGGGTGTGTTTTATTTGTTTATTTAGTGGAGAATTTGAGATTGTGGATAAAGGTCCCTCCTTCTCCCTCTCCTCTCCACCAGTGCTTGAGATGTTGTCTTGAAGAAAAATGATGGTAACTGTTGATACTGTGGTATCCTCTAGTGCCTCTGAGTGTGAAATTTTTCTATCCTTTTACCCTTGTTTGTCCTGCTTTTCCTCAGTGCAGCACATCTGACAAAAGTTTCCTTTATCTCCTGCTGATTTCTGTGTAGATGAAGCACTGCAGATGTTGGAGATCATGGTCTGCTGCAGAGGTTATTATTTTTCCTGGACACTGGGAATGGAGAATACAAAGGATAAAGGCATATTAAGTTTACCAGAACCTGAGAAGGCTTTAATTTTCATGCTGGGAAGGATCTCCCTCAGCAAAAAGTTGATGCTACTACCTGTTGAATAACTTTAAATACCATTTTCTGACCTTGTGATGTTGTAGCAGTGTTTCCAGTGTTGTGGCAGACATCTTTTTATGAAAATCCTTTCCTTAGGATTTTTCCTCCTGAGAATCTGAGAGGCCTCAGGAACAAAATGTAAACAATGGTTATCTGCTGCTGTGGAATGCAACAGGTGCATCTGGGATTGGTCTCGTGGTTGTTTCTAATTAATGGCCAGTCACAGTCAGCTGGCTCAGACTCTCTGTCCAAGCCACAAACCTTTGTTATCATTCTTTGCTATTCTATTCTTAGCCAGCCTTCTGATGAAACCTTTTCTTCTATTCTTTAAGTATAGTTTTAATGTAATATATATCATAAAATAATAAATGAAGTCTTCTGAAACATGGAGTCAGATCCTCATCTCTTCCCTCATCCTAAAACCCCTGTGAACACCGTGACACAGTGTAATTTGGCAGCTGAAATGTTGTGGGGAAGGATTACTGTCACTCCTGGTGATTGTCTTCTGCAAGGCAGAGGTCTTCCTTGCTTGTGGGCTGCTGCTGGCAAAATCAGAGTTTAAATCCTCCCAACTCCCAAAGTAAGGAGTTGTGGAAATGCAGGGTTTGAACCCAATGGCTCAGGAGAGGTTTGTGCCAGGTGAGGAGCTGGGCTCTGCTCTGCTCCATCCTTAACCAAACTGGGGCTGGTACCAGCTCTGTAAAACAGCCTCAGTTTCCAGCTGTCCTTGTCAAGCTGTGGTTTGGTTCGTCCCTCCTCTCACTGACAAAGTGATGGGGAATCTCACAAACAATTCCCAAGAACTCGAGAGTTTCCCTAATCTGTGGCTGAGGGAAGAAGTTGGCTCCTGCAGTGATGAAATCTTATTTACATCTAGAAACTGCCCTGTGTGCAGGGGTGGAGGAGGTGGGAGCTGTTCCAGCTGGGATTGTGGCAGTATCCTGGCACCAAAATCCCAGCATTATTTAAGGATGGGATTCCTGGAGAGGCTCTATATAATTATTTATATAATTATATAATAATTCCAGCATTATTTAAGGATGGATTCCTGGAGAGGCTGGGATGAGCACAGGGACATCCCAAAGCTGGCACCCCAAACCAGGATTGCCAGTGGTGCCATCACCCCCAGAGCTCTGTGCTGGGTGTCACTCCCCGTGTTCCTGCCTGTCCTGCCCTTCCCAGATACAACAGGAGGATTGCTTGGGAACAGCTGAAAATGGCAAGCTGCTGCTTGGGTTGATTAATTTCTGAAGCTTGTAAACAATCTTCTGTAATAATTACCCAGGTTGGAAATGATTAAAATTCAGCATCAGCTGCTTCTTACAGTCAAGCTTGTGTTCCTTTATGTGGTAGGTGGAATAATTTCTTGTAAGAGCCCATTTAAAAGCTTTCTTGAAGAGATCAGCAACTGTCATCTTTATTTCTACTATTCTCCTTTTCTAATATCTGTGTTTCTACTCCCACCTCGATGGATTTGGACTATGATACCTTGTTGGGAGTGAAATGGGAGATAAAGACTGAGCACAGCTGGTTTGTTCCAGGAACTCCAGACCTCCTTGAGCTCATTCCAGTAGCTGTAACTCATTAGTGCAGCTGAAATTTGGATCTGCTGTGCATCATTTTGTGTGGTTTTAATCCTGGATTTTTTAAAATAAAGGACTTCTGGCAAATTCAGAATTGTTTTGTCACAAAGCAAGAATTACATGGATGCTATCAGTCAGCAGCCTGAAGATAATAACCAAGGAGTTTTTAAATTATAAATTGTTTGAAGTCGTTTTTTTGTGGGATGATGTAGAGGGTTTTTATTAGGGCTTGTGGAGTGACCCTTCTCTGGCAGTTCCTGTGTTGTGAAGTTAAACTTGACCAGATCAACACATGGCTTGGGAAAAAGGAAAATATCCCAGACTTTCTAATTCATTTGTTTCCAACTTCATGGGGGGGGGGGGGAAGAAAAAGAAAAAATAAAAGAAAGAGGGTGAGGGTAGGACTTGTATTTTGTTCCTATTTTCTTGAATTCTAAGTGGTCTGTTGGAATGGATGTTTTGCACTTATCTGTGTCTGTTTCTGTGCTGAGCTTCCTTTTCCTGCCCCGATCTTTTGGGATGTTTGCCTGCAGGCCGAGGAGAGCTGCTGGGACAGGGATAGGGATCGTTCCAGCAGGGTGGCCCGGCTGATCTCTGGGCCAGCTTCTGCCCCCTCAGGAGCTGGGGCTGTGCTCTCATTTGGCCCCTGATGGCAGCAGCTCTCCCTCCTCAGGCCCCAGGGATCAGCCTCCACTGCTGCTGTTGCATCTTCTGTCCAGCCCAGGTGTTCCCTGTCCATTTTCTGCTGCGTGGGCCAGAGCCCAGCCCCACATCCAGGCAGATTCTCCCAGGGAGCTCTGTGGGGATGTGGGAGCTTCCACACTGACCTGTAAAATAATTTCCCAGTCTGTTTCCTGGGAAAGGCAGCTTTGAACTTGGCTTGGAGCAGATTTCCCCACTCAGCAGAGCACAGAACATCCATTATTACCAGAGGAGCTGCACTGCGCTGTGCTTTGATGAGAAAGCCCCTGTTGTGGGTTGTCAGGAGATTGCCAAAATAGCCATAAATGAGACTTGCTGCAGTTCCTCACTCCTCTCGCTGCTCTGAGCGGGTGTGGAGCACAAAATTCTCACGGCCAAGCAGCGGGAAATGGGGAGATGATTCCCAAGTGCTGCTCCTGGAGAGGAGCTGAGTGAAAGATCTGTGTGTGCAGGTCGAGTTAATGAACACGAGCAATCCTCCAGGGAGCTGGGAGCATGCACACACCATGATCAACTTCCAGGGAGGGACAGGAGCTTTTGGGGTGCTCTGTGGGTTCCTCTGGGTCTGGATTGGAGGCACTTGAGATGGTAGTTGCATGTTTTGACTCAGGTATATTATTTATATAATATATATAATTTATATCTATATCTATATTATATATAGATATTTATATAAACATATATTTTTACATATTATATATAAATATAGATAAAATATATATTTTATATAAAAGATATAAAATAGATTTATACATATTTAGATATATGTTTTCTATAGAAATATACAATTCTATATTATTTATATAATTATATAATATATAATTATATAATATAGTACATTATGTAATGTAAGTGTAACTATAATAATATGTAATTTATATAATTATATTATGTATAGAATTATATATATATTTATATTTATTGGTATTATATACGAAAACCAGTCTCATTACTCTGAGTTTGGCAGCAAGGCACAAAATGGCCAACAATCTCTTGTTCCAAGGTCTTTTAAGACTAAACTATCCAATTAGGAACTGACACCTGGATTATTTTCCCTTTTAACCCAATAACTGAGCCCACAGAGCCCACAGTGGGGACTTTTCTGCCCAATTGCACAATGCCACCCAAACCCATGAAGAAGAAGGAGGAAGAAGAGGCATGAAGAAGAAACCCAGGAGAACACCCTGTGCCCTTCATCTTGCTTCCATCCACAATTGAAATTTCTGCTGAAATCCTTTCTTCTATTCTTTTAGGATAGTTTTAATATAATATATATCATAAAATAATGAATCATCCTTCTGAAACATGGAGTCAGATCCTCATCTCTTCCCTCATCCTCAGGCCCCTTTGAACACTGTCACAAGATGGCATCTGATTGTTTTCCTGTCAAGTGATTTCCTGCTGCAATGGGTAACTCTGAGTAAAATGATTTTCCTTGCCCCACTGATTAAACTCAAACACTGAAACTCATGCTAACCTTCCTTTAACAATGGCAGAGGGGTACACTTGATAATATGGATGCTTTGAGCCTTGTGCTGTTTCCCATTTTTATTGTGGCCAGGAGTTTCATTAGAACAGCTGTTCTCGAGCCTGGCTGTTAATCCTTTTCTTATGATTATTTTATTTTTAATAAGGAAGAAGGGAGTGCAGCAGAAGTGTTAGGGATGCTTCAGCAGCACAGCACACAGTTGGCTGAGTGGCATGGATGAATGGGCAGCGAGGATTCTCTTTTATCCAAACAGCTTTGGTTGTATTTCTAGGGGTATTTTCAGCTACTAAAAAAAAAATAAATTAAGCTCTATACAGTGTTTTAAACAGCTCCTGTGAGCTTCAAGGCAAGGAATATTGTCTCTGTTTTCTTTAATTTGAAAAAAGTCTTGAATCTCCACAGAGTGGTAGAATGAGGAAGGTTGGAAAAGATCTCAGCTCATCAGGACCAACCATCAGCCCAGCACCATTAAACCATGTCCCCAAGTGCCACATCCACTCTCATTTTCTGAACATTGTCTGATTGTGCCTTCCATGGCCTTTAGAGTCAGAGACAAAAGCCGTTTTCTGGGATCTGTTGGATCTTCTTATTCCAGCTGCTCAACTCTTTGTGCCCTTTTGGTTTCTTTTTGCTGTGGAATAGATTTGGGGGAGTGATTTGCTGATTTTCCATGTGTCAGGGTGCCTCAGACTCCTGGAATTACCTCACAAATCAATAAAGGAATAGAAAATGCAGAAAATAGAGCACAGGTTTTGTTGATCAGTGGCTCATGAGGAGCTGTGGAAATGCTACTGCTGTAAAATGAGTTATTGGGGTCATCTTTCATCAGGACCACCCTGAGTTACTCAGCTTTGCACCTTGGAATAGTTTGTTTTTTTAGGGGGAATGGAAATTGTCATTTTGGGCTGTTCTGTTCTTACAGCATCCATCACTACTTGTGGTAACCATTAAAAATAGATTTGATTTTTTTAACAAAACCCCCAAATCCATGAGTGGTGTTTATTGGCCTGCAGTCCTTTCGTGCTACAACGTTGACCTTTTCTGGATAGCATTTGGTGACAAACTGGAGGCTTTTTAGGACTTTTTTTTTTTTTTTTTTCAGAGCTTGGTTTTCCTCATTTCCATGAGGAGCTGGGTGACATTTCCCTCAGAGGAGTGTGGTAGGCTTCCCTTAGCCCTCCTGATGAAGGAGCTTTCTGCAGAGCCCCTTGCAGAACAAAAAGCCATTTTCACAGTGCTGGGGGGAGGAAGGGAGTGGAGGAACTGACAGGAAAAAAAAAACCCCAGATCCCTTTCCAATCCGTTGGTTCGTGGCACAGCTGAAGTTTACACTAATTAGAAATCATCTGGAGGCTCTGCAGCAGATTGAGTCTTCGGCTGGAAGTGCTTCCTGACAGGTGGTTCAGCACAAAGCAACATCACAATTACCTAACCCCCTGTTTGATTTGTGTAAACCCTCATTGCTGCTCACATTATTTAATGAACTATGTGCTCCCCCTGGCCTCCCTGCAGAACACAGAGCTCCCTTCCAAACCTGCAGCCTGAGCTCTGGGGTTAACCCTTCTGTTCCAAGGTGAGGCAGCATCAGGAGGTGAGAGCTGCAATGGAAATGCTGCAAATCCTTATGGTGGGAAGGTCAGAGAATCACTGACTTGTTTGGGTTGGGAAGAACCTTAGACTGGTCCCATTCCACCCATGCCATGGGCAGGAACTCCTCCACAACCACAGCTTGCTCCAGGCTCTGTCCAACCTGGCCTCGGACGCTTCCAGGGATGGGGAAGATGTGTGATGCTTTGAAATTTTAATTGTGTAGTCTGGGGCTTCATTTTACCCTCTAGATTGAAGGGGTTTTCTTTGGCTCAGCTATCTCTCATTGTAAACTCTTTTGTTGTGGACTGGAGGAATTAACTCTTCACTGGATAAGGCAAAACTCGAGATGGTCACTCTGAGATATTTCCTGATATTTTTAACAAGTCCAGCACAGATTCCGTGGTGACTGGAACCGTTTGCAGTCAGAAAGAGAAAGATGATAAGGGTTCTGCTGGCCATGAAGGATTTCCTGAGCTTATCAGAGCTTGCTGTATCTCTGCAGGTTGTGCATCAAATGCCCTCAGGGTTGTGGACTCTGTGTGTTCGTCAGAGTCTGGCTGCCTCAGCCCCGGGGGAGGTGTTTCATAAACTGAGTTTTGTGGAGTGCCACGGCTGCAGAATGGTCTGTGACCCATGGAAGTATTCCCTCTCATGTAGTTCAGCCTCTGATGTGATTACACTCTTCAGCAAACACATATATTGAAATTCTCCTTCCAAGATAACTTGGCTGTTTGCTGTTTATTAGGAGAGAACCTCTCAGTGAAGCAAATGAAGTTAAAATTTGAATCCACAGGCGTGGAGAGAGATCCATTTTGTTCTATTTGCTTCCCTCCCAGACTTGTATTAATCAGTCATTATTTCTATTTGGTTCCTTTAGCAAATAACTTGAATTTTATATCTTTCAGAAAAAAAAAAAATTAGACTAACTTTGACAATTCCAGAATTATGACTCATGCCTACAAATGATGAACCAGATGAAATAATAATAATAATATAGAAAGGTGTTTCTTTAGAAGCAGTTATTAGCGTTGGGTGGGTTATTGAAATGTTCATGTCATGATTTATTTGGGTGGTGTTACATGAGCTCATGAGGTAAAAGGTTTTTTTATGGAATGTGTTTGCTGCATCAGCTCCTTGTGAAGAAGTAGGTTTGAAGAGATTAAAAAGGATACTCTCTCAAATAATATTCATTATATAGTTTTATTTTCTGTGTCATAAATGGAATTATCAGGTGTCCATGGTGCGCTTGGGACCACAGAGTGGTTTGGGTTCTAAGGGACCTTAAAACCCATCCAGTCCCACCCAATCCGTGGGCAGGGACATTCCACTGTCCCAGGATGCTCCAAGCCCTGGCCTTGGGCACTTCCAGGGATCTGGGAATCTGTGTGCCAGAAGAATTTCTTCCCAAAATTGAATCCAAACCATCCCTCCTTCACCCTAAGGCCATTAGGGCCCAGGACCCACTGGTGTGGGCTATCTTGGAAAAGTTTACCGTGAGGGAAAAATGAGGTGGGAATGAGCAGGAGAGGCTGAGCATCAATTTTTACCAAATCCTGGGGATTTTAGTCAGGGAAGGGGTGTGACAGAGCAGCAGAGAGGGACACGACGGGCTCACTGTGCCCAGGGAGTGTTTGGGCTCCAGGTGAGTCCCTCCCCCAGGTGTGTTTCCCTCACAAATTCCAGCGATTTTGGCAGAGTTTCCCCTCTGAACCACTCGGGCTGCGAGCAGCCTCAGGGTGTGTCTGAGCTGTCAGAGGGACACGTGTACCTGGAGGGCCCCGAATGTGTGCATCTGCTCGGCAATATTGTCTGAGCCACCCTTGTGAGGCAGGGAAATTACTCATCCTGCGCGCAGGGCCGTTTATAGACCTGTGCCAGATTGGAACCTCACTGTGTGGTGGGATGAGCAGCTCCTCAGATGCCGGCTGCAACGCTGATTGATTAAAAAAAAAATAAAGATTTGGCAAATAATTTAAGCTGCCAAAGTCTAAGTCGAGTTGCGTGCCTAAAATGAAAAAGTGTTTTATAGCTTTCAATTAATGAAATTGTGTTTTAAATGTGGAGTCCTCCCAGTCAGAGGAGGCCAATATCCTTATTTCCATAAATCCATATTTCCCATGAAACTGTAGGAGTTTTAAGGCAACAAATGCTCATAGGTGTGTGGATACATGTGCCTAAAATGAAAAGGTGTTTTATAGCTTTAAATTAATGAAATTGTGTTTTAAATGTGGAGTCCTCCCAATCAGAGGAGGCCAATACCCCTATTTCCATAAATCCATATTTCCCATGAAACTGTAGGAGTTTTAAGGCAACAAATGCTCATAGGTGTGTGGATACATGTGCCTAAAATGAAAAGGTATTTTATAGCTTTAAATTAATGAGATTGTGTTTTAAATGTGGAGTCCTCCCAATCAGAGGAGGCCAATACCCCTATTTCCATAAATCCATATTTCCCATGAAACTGTAGGAGTTTTAAGGCAACAAATGCTCATAGGTGTGTGGATACATGTGCCTAAAATGAAAAGGTATTTTATAGCTTTAAATTAATGAGATTGTGTTTTAAATGTGGAGTCCTCCCAATCAGAGGAGGCCAATACCCCTATTTCCATAAATCCATATTTCCCATGAGACTGTAGAAGTTTTAAGGCAACAAATGCTCATAGGTGTGTGGATACATGTGCCTAAAATGAAAAGGTATTTTATAGCTTTAAATTAATGAAATTGTGTTTTAAATGTAGAGTCCTCCCAATCAGGATGCCAATACCCCTATTTCCATAAATCCATATTTCCCATGAGACTGTAGGAGTTTTAAGGCAACAAATGCTCGTAGGTTGTGGATATGCGTGCCTAAAATGAAAAGGTGTTTTATAGCTTTAAATTAATGAAATTGTATTTTAAATGTAGAGCCCTCCCAATCCAATATCCATATTTCTATATATCCATATTTCCCATGAAACTGTAGGAGTTTTAAGGCAACAAATGCTCATAGGTGTGTGGGTACAGAGCTTAAACTCTCAATCAGCTCTCCTGGGCCTGTTGCAGTGAAAGCTGAATGAATTCACTGAGAGCTGATCTCTTCCAGGGTTGTTTTTTTTTTTTTCTTTTTTATTTTTTTTTCCTGATGAGTTGTATTGTGGAGGAAATTGCTCTTTGATTTTTGCCCTCTTCAGCAGCTGCTCTCCTCGTTGAAGAAGTGCCTGCTCAAGTGCCAACACCAGCTCAAGATCAGGTTCGAGTGCAGCTCTGCTGTTAATCAGGCTCAGTTCATTTGGAGCCTAATCCGCTGCCTATTGAAGCCATTGCAGAAATTCTCTTTGACCTGGGCAGGCTCCATAACAACTCAAGCCTGGGCTTCACGACTGAAACAACTTAAAAAAATCCCAAATGGACACCAAAACTCGGTGGAATTGCACAGCTGGCAAATCTGCTTGCATTTGCTTCCACCAGACAAATGGGGGATTTTCAAGAATAGTGAGGTTTAATGCTGCCAGTGTTTGCTGTGGCTTTGGAATTCACACTGTCAGCTGCTCACGCTGGGCTTTATTTTAAAAATCATGAAAAGGTGAGGGCTGCTTCTGCCAGCTGGAATAGGATCGGACTTGTCTGATCAGGGAGAAAAAATGACACTGGCAAAATGAGAGGGATTTTTATCCTGTGCAATTGCATCAGCAGAAGGTGGAGATTTTTATTTTATATGTTTTTATTTTATATATTTTTATATATTTATTTAATATATTTTTTATATTTGTATTTTATATTTTTTAGTTCCTATTTTTTCCCTGTTTTTTTTTCCCCTGGTTTTTTTCCCTGTTTTTTTTTCCCTCTTTTTTTTTCCCGTTTTTTTTTCCCTGTTTTTTTTCCCTGGTTTTTTTTCCCTGGTTTTTTTTCCCTGGTTTTTTTTCCCTGGTTTTTTTTCCCTGGTTTTTTTCCCTGTTTTTTTTTCCTAGTTTTTTTTTCCTATTTTTTTCCTAGTTTTTTTTCCTATTTTTTTCCTATTTTTTTTCCTATTTTTTTTCCTATTTTTTTCCTATTTTTTTCCTATTTTTTTTTCCTTTTTTTTTTCCTTTTTTTTTTCCTATTTTTTTCCTATTTTTTTCCTATTTTTTCCTATTTTTTCCTATTTTTTTCCTATTTTTTTCCTATTTTTTTCCTATTTTTTTCCTATTTTTTTCCTATTTTTTTCCTATTTTTTTCCTATTTTTATTTTGTTATTTTATATTTTTGTTATTTTATTTTACTTGAATTATTTCATATTTTTATTTTTATTTTATTTTTAACTTTTATTTTTATTTTACTTTTGGAGGTTTGTTTTTTTTTTTTTGTGTCTTTTTAAAATTTTATTTTATAATGCCTTGTTCCTTATTCCTGATGTGAGCTTTGTGTTTGGAGGCTTGGGAGCAGCTGAGAGGTTGGGAATGCAGCACCCAGGGGGAATTTGCTGAGCTGGGGCAGTGACCTGCAGGAAGATCTGCACAGAGTCAGTGATCACACCCTACCCTCTGTGGGGCTGGGAATTCCCAGGAATTCCTGTTGGAATAAAAATGTTAAAAAATTAATGTTAATTAAGCTTTGCTTCATAACCCTAAATGCTGCAATTTTTAAGCTCATTCCTGCGGTTTTTTCCATACATAAAACCTGAGGGTTCTCCAGTAAACCCAAGGATTCTCCAATAAACCCTAGATTTTATTTTCACTAAACACTGCTGGGTGAGCTCGTGCTTCTTGCCAAAGTTATATGTTTAAATTGCTCAATATTTTAAATAAAAGCATTCAATGTGCTTGGTGAACATCACAGGAGGACATCTGAGATGTTGTAGCACCACCTGCTAAGCTTTTAATTTTGTTTTTTTTCCAGTTAACCTACATGGCCACATTTGCTTCTCCCAAGAGAGCATGATCCAGCTGCAAAGAGTGAATATCCCTGTATTTATGGAAGTGGTCTTTGACAGGAATTAATATTTATCAATGAAAGACAAATTCAGAGGGTTCAGTGTCTTTATCCCTGGTGCAGATCAGGGTGAGGAGAGCTCTGCCTGCTTGACTTGCTCTGAAATCATTGGAGATCTGTAAATTCAGCTCTAATCTTCCTACAGGGAAATGTTACTGTTAATATCCAAAGCCTATTAAAAAGGGATTTCACATCTCTGGAATTTATTATCGAATCTCAAAGATGTGAAACCCATTTTTAATAGGTTTTGAACTTTATAGGCTCGCTGTAAGGGAATAATATTGTGATGTGGTTTAAAGCTTGTGAAGTACATTTTCTTCCCTTTTTATGACAGTTGTTTTAGAGTGGTGATTTACCAGCTGTTTGAGGAGGTTTCTTGTGTTCTCCCTCTCTTCTCCCCCCCCCCAGTGAACAGATTTTTATGTAACACAAATTTCATAAGCACTTGGGATCATGGAAATCACCTAATTTATTGGAGAGATCTGCTATTTCCATAAAAATCGCCTTTTTCTCCCCCTTCCCTGCCAGTCCCATGAGTATTCAATGGCACTGGCGTTTTCCTTGCTGTGCCTTCATCATAAATTCTGTAATATCAGTAATGTACTTGGAGATACAGTAAATATACTTATTATAGCAACTGCAACCATGCTTCATCCAGCTTCAGTAATTAGCCATGCTAATTACAGTTGGGATGTGGGCTGGGAGATGGTGTGCTACATTAAAACCAGAGAAATTAAACCAGAGCTGTCTGATAGAACTCTTGTGTTCTTTTGGGGCCTGCAGATCTTAGTGAGGCATTAGCTAATTAAAAACACAGGGACAGTTCCTGAGTAAACTATTAAAGCTAAAGGTTACTTTCACACTTGAGTGGTAGATGTCAAAACGAGGGTTTATCCCCCTTATTTGTGGCCCTTGTGGAATATAGATGGAAAAACAGCGAGCACAGAAAATCCTTGGCTTTATAATGGCAGAAATTTGTGATGGTGAAAGGATTTTGCAAAGGCTTTTCCTGTGTGGTCAGTTTTCGGCTTTGGTTGCCTAAAGGGGCTGGGGAGGTATTACAGCGGCCTGAGTGGGTCGCTGGTGGTGAGAGAGAGACGGTGAATCTTGTTTCTTGAATCAGAAGGCTTGATTTATTAAGATATGATATATAATACATTATGACTATACTAAATAGAATATAGAGAGAGGTTTGCAGAGCTGCTAGCTAAGCTAAGAATAGATAGAAAAGAAACCTACAACAAAGTTGTGGCCAAGGACTCAGTCCCCTGGCTTGAACTGGTGATTGGCTCTTAATTATAAACATAGAAAATGAGCCAATCAAGGTGTTCCCGTTGCATTCCCCAGCAGCTGATAATAATTGTTTACCTTCTCTTCGGGGGCCTCTGGCCTCCCGAAGATGCAGAAATCTGAAAGAAAGGATTTCTGTGGAGAAATGTCTGCGACAGGGAGGGACTTGGGACGAGGCTCGGGGTGACAGGACACAGGGAATGGCTTCAGTCTGGCAGAGGGGAGGTTTGGGTGGGATTATTGGGATGGAATTCCTTGCTGGGAGAATGGGGCTGGGATGGGATTTCCAGAGCAGCTGTGGCTGCCCCTGGATCCCTGGAAGTTTCCGAGGAACAGGGCTTGGAGCAGCCTGGGACAGTGGAAGGTGTCCTTGGCCATGGAATGGGTGGGACTGGATGGGTTTTAAGGTCCCTTCCAGACCAAATTACTTTTTAATTTTCTGAGATGCTTTGAGGCATTGTCCCTGTGATCCTGCTGCCCAGCCAGGCCAAGGGCTGCATCCTGACCTGAGAAATCTGAGGCATTTCTGGGGTCATGCTGCTCTGCAGAGCTCTCTCCTCAGCCCTCCTGAATCCCAAATCACTTATCCTCTATTACTGAGTAAATCCTTTCCTCAGCAACTGGAGCAGGTAAAGGAATCCAGGTCTTTGCAGGGGATTTGGAAGCCACAGTGCCACTGACTCTGTGAGAGGGTGGGGATGTGCAAGCTGCAGTGTTTGACAGCTCATTCCAGAAGAGAGTTCTTGTAAGAACAGTCTTTACAGGAAAATTCTTTACAATCCACTGCTGGGACTGTGTGCCTCATATCCAGTTCAAAAGCAAAGGGTTTAGAGGACAGAGTGTGCATGCAGCAGAGGGGTTTTGACTCTGCCATCATGAAGGTGTTTAAAGAAGAAAGAGGTCAGTGTTTCATGGAAGCCCATTGCCCTGGAAAGGAGTGTGGGCTCCCCACCCCTGGCAGTGTCCACGGCCAGGCTGGACAGGGCTTGGAGCCACCTGGGACAGTGGAAGGTGTCCCTGCCATGGCAGGGGAGGAATGGGATGGGATTTTACCTCCCTCCCAATCCACAGCATTCTGGGATTCCTGCTTTATGGCCTGATGGATGAGAGCTGTTTTTCCCAGTGGGATGAGTAGGCAGCAGTCAAACCCCACCTTGAGGGCTTTGAGCTGTTGGAGCAAGCAAAGATCATCTGCTCAAGGATTGGGGAATCTCAGGGCTCCATGACTCTGGCTGGTTTCAGGCCTCTTCCAAATGAACATCACTCTGCTGCTATCTGTCTGCACAAGTTCCACAACTTCATTGTTCACACTGGAGAAAAACCTGCTCCTACAATCTGGATGCTTAAATACTCCTGCCTATTTCCAATGCTAATGCTTCAGTTCTTGCCTGAGATTTTCCTGGGGAATAAATTTCCGAGGGAGCACAATGAGGCTGGGTGAGTAGGAGGGGCAGAGTGAAGGCTGTGCAGGTGGGGGAGTTATGGAGTTGCCAAACTGTCTTTCATGTCTTGAAGATTCTTCCACCTTTCTTCAAAAGGACAAGGACATCTTCAAGAAAACTAGCAGGGATGTTGCTTTTGGAAGGGAAAGGTAAATACTCCGAAACAATTCAGAGTATTAAGGTGGGATGTTCTATAGGAAAAGAGATGAGAGCAGAAGTGGCTGGGGATATCTTACCAAAAGGACTTTCAAAACATTTCCTCTTGCATCATTCCAGTCAATATTCTGCTTAGAAAATAAACCCTCCAAATTTTTATAAATTTGAAATTAAGGGGATCTCTACCAATGAACAGCAGAGATCTCCTGGAGGGAGGATTGGCTGTGGGAGAGATAAAGTAAACTGCCCCAGCTCTGACAGATGAGAATTGAATACAAACTAAGACAGGAGACATGAACAAAAATAGTTAAAGAAAAGAACTGCAGGAGAAAAAATAATATATTTATAATATATAAATTATAACAGAACTGCTGAAATGGGTCAGTGTTATTTCTGAGCTCCAAGCTGGCTGCTTTATTTTCCTTTCCCTCCGTTGTTGTTTGTTTGTTTGAGGAGATAAGAAAGCAAAGACAGAGGAGAAGAAGCACTTTGTTGTTTGAAAAAGAGAAATAGTGTAAGACTAGAGATCTGAAGTGCAGCTCTCCTCCCACTCTGTTTGAATTGGAGTTTTGTCGTGGGTTTCTACAAGCAGCTGTGGATTTTTTAGTAATTCCCTGTTATCGTCATTCTTATGTTTAGCAAATGGGTGTTGAGAAGAGCAAAAAGCTGAAATAAACAAGAAACTTCAATGTAGGGTTTGAGCCACAAAAGGTTCAGTTGGCCTGTGTCTCTGAGGCAAGCTCATCATCTTGTTTTAAGTTAGTTTTTGGAAACAAATTCCTAAATTTAGCAAAGAAGTAAAAATATGTTGATGTCTGACTCAGCATTATGAAGCAGAAACTCCTTGAATGTCATCTGAGGGATTCTTTTAAGACAAATCCCTTTGGTAAAATGAATTAATTCTGTTCCAAGCCCCCTGCTGCCCATCCTTCAAAAGGATGGGGTGGATATGGGCTAGCAAAACAGAATTCTGGAATTGGTGACTTTATTTTAATTAGAAGGTGCTAAAGGATGGGACAGTGCTGCTCTTTAAACCAAAATTCCACCAAACAAAAGGCAATCCCAACAAAGCTGAGGGTTTTGTTTGAGGTGGTGAGAGAATGTTTTGTTTGCCATTTAGGAATGTAAGGATCTTTAGCATCAAAATCAATTTGCAGCAAATGCAGGTGATAATTTCAGAAAAAATCACAGAGCCACTCAAAAATCCTTCCAGGGCTTTTCTTCCCTCCTTGCTTCTGTTTGTTCCGTGCAGCTGAGAGGTTTTATGGCAGTTTTAATTCAAACCCATCATCCAGGTACAGAAGAGGAGTTGAAATCTGGCAGGGGTGGAGAAGAACTGGGAGGCCAGATGGCAGGAAACATAAAACTACAGAAAACAAGCAAAGAGAGAGCTTAAAAGCGATTATGTCTTATGTCCATAAACAAACTGGCAGAGGGAAGAGTCAGACCTTTAAAAATAGAGTGGTGCTTCTTCAGAGAAGATGGACATTGCTTAAAAACCCTCATTTTGTGTCTCTTTAAAGGCAAACATCAGAAGGCACCACTAAATTTGCCTTTCTGAAGGTGAATGGATAGCACAAGTTGTTGAAACAGAAATGAGATCATGATGGGGAAGGGGATCCAAAATGCAAGCAGCGCAAAATTACAGAAATATTTGTGAAATTTGATAATATTTTGTTGGGGGTAGTGGGTTTAAGGGAAGATGAGGGGTCTGCAATCAACAGGTGAGGGAGGAGCACATTCAGGATATTCCAAGGAACTCTGAACTTCCCCTCTTGAGGTCTGAGCTGGGAAGGCTCCAGCCCCAAGAGGCTCAGGTGGAGGATTCTCCCCAAAACTCTGAACCCCTAAACATCCATCAGTACGTTCAAAACTGGGCCAAACCTTTTTAAAATAACCCCCAACAACTGCCAGGTGCTGACTCCTTTACCTGCTTTACCTGAATGTGACAAAATTATCCCAGAGTTGTGGAATTACCACGTGGCTGATAAATAGGGGAAGGAGTGGAACTTCTTGAGTAGGTAAATAATTCGTTTAGGGTAAAAGATAGGGTTGGTTGGTTGGTTTTTTTTTTTTTTTTTAATTTTGACTGGAAGTTGATCATGATGGAAGAAATTCAGTAGTTCTAGAAATAATTGTGTGATGAAAGCAGAATAGTGGATGAAATTTGGGAGGGAAGATAATTGCTTCTCAAACTGTGTTGGACTGGGAAAAAAGAGGAGTAAGTGGACAGGAGACTGGATTGCAAATGTCAGGGAATTGGGAGGTGGGAACAAAGGAAGGGAATGAGCAGTAATTTCATTGCTTACTTTAATTTTACTGCTGTGAAATGTTCAAGAGACACCTGGAGCTCTGGGGATTCGTCCTTTGGAATTCTGCTGAAGTGAGGAGCAAGGAGAGAGGAGGGAAAACCCAACTGTTTTTTCTCAGCATTTACAGGCCGTAGTTGCCATGGGTTTGGACCACGTCCCAAGCTCTTTTACTGTGGGTATGTGCCATGATTTGCAGCGTTCAGTTTATCTCATCTTTGTTCTGTCAAAATAATTTGGACTCTGGGTGCTGAGGGTCTCTGGAGGGAAATCAGCCCTTTACAGACACTCTAAAAAGTTCCCTTGTGGAAGTGGCCCTGTGCTTCTGCACAAGGTGCTGAGCCCTGTTCTTATCTCCTGACAAAGGAACTGGATTTTGGGGAAAATAAGCCAGGAATGGGCCATTGGATAATGGAAAGTTTGGTTTTGTCTGTTGGTGGGAGAGGATGAGTTTGGGGAAGCTGGCGAAGGATTTGGCACCACAGCAGGTTGTGGTTTCGTTAACACAAAGGCACCTTGCTCTTTTTCGTGTTCCTGATTTTTCCGATGGATTCCCTGGAGCACAGGAGAAGGAGGAGGCTGCAGGGGGAGTTCCATGGGGATTTGTTGTGCCAGTGCAGGACAGGGGATGGCTGAGAAATGCTGGCTCAGGAGCTGCAGAGCCCCAGGGCAGTCTCACCACTGAAAGCCCAGGGATTTTGTTCAGACCTGGGAATTTGTCGAGAGATGAGGAAATGTTAAGCTGAGAACAAGCCAGAGGAAGAACAAACAGAGGGAAATGATGCTGCTTTAAAAGCCAAACCAAACAGCCAGGAAAACCCCAAAACCCCCCCCCCCCCAAAAAAAAAAAGAAACAAAAAAAAAAAAAAAAAAAAAAAAAAAAAAAAAAAAAAAAAAAAAAAAAAAAAAACCAGTCCAAGCTGCTGATATGGAAGAATCAGTCCTAATAAAACATTCCATTGAGAGGTGGGAAAAAAATTGTCAGCAAGTGGTTAAAATGGGAATGTTCCCGTAGAATTCAAGGATGCTGGAGTTAAATACGAGTACTGGGCTGATCATTAAGTGCAGAAGATAACACTGACTGTGATTTACTCATCAGAATTGCGCTCTGACACATCCAAATGGAGTGATAAGAAGATTGTTCTTTCCTCCAAGGCAACATCTCCACTTCCCATAAAAAACTTGAAACTGACTTGATTTTCAGGCGTAATTCCTGGTGTACAATGATTTATCAGGTTTAATTCCTGGTGTGCAATGGTTTGTTGGGTGTAATTCCTCGTGTACAGTGATTTATTAGGTGTAATTCCTGGTGTAAAATTTGTCAGGTGTAATTCCTGGTGTAAGATTTTTTCAGGTGTTAATTCATGGTGTGAAATGTGGGGGTTGATAATGCAGCGTGAAGGAGGTGCAAGATATAACATTGCAAATATTAAGCAGGATTTAAAAATGATAGAAGGATTATGTAACATGGAGACAACAAATTAAACCTCTAAGGGAGGAATCAGAAGCCAGGGGGTTAAATCCTGATGGGTTTTAGGAAGTGAAAAGGAATCTGAGGAGTCAAACAGTCAGAACTGTCCAAGTGTTTAGTTTGGAGTTTGGATCAATGTATCACTGGAATGAGGAAAGCTGTGTGTGTACGTGAATTGGCTTGCTGAGGTCCCACAAAATAGAATTTTTTGGGAGGCAGCAGACCATAAAATTGGGAAATTGATGTTGCAACTTTGTTCAGAGAACATGAACTTGCGCGAGGAAATTCTGTGTTTCTGTGGGGCTAGACTGGAACAGAGAACTCAAACCTGCACTTCTGTTTTTGGGAGAAAAATCAGAATTCCTTGGGCCAAATCAAGGGAAAAGGATGTGGCTGTCCCTGCTGTGCTGGGGGAATCATCTGGTTCAGCTCCCAGGCAAATCAGGAGAATTTAACCCCATAATAACGTGAATAAAAGGCAGGGGGACAAATATTTGCCTTGCCTTAAATTCCCACTAGGTCTTGTATCATTGGGTAGATTCTCTTAATAATTCTGTCCTAATAAGATTTAACTTAGGAAGGAACTGTAGCACTCTATTCCAGTACTTTATCACTCTTCAATAAATAGAACTGCTTTTAATTCCCTTAACTCTGTCTGGCCTCTGTTTTTAGGTAACCCCAAAATTCACACAATGAACCATTCCCTGTGAGAGGGAGAGGGGGTTCAAACTTGGTTTTCCCTTCAGGATGATCTCCAAGGGGTGGATTCAGCCTTGTTTCAGGACCTGAAGAAAGGGGAAAATGCAATATTTTAATGCAGGCTCCCCTGTGGTTGCAGAGGTGTTGTCTGTGAGCTTTAATGTGGCTCTGAGAGCTCCCAGCAGCTCCTGCCGTGATAAATGAGAGGAACACATCAAAGCAGGCAGGTGGGAATGTTTTATTCCCACAAGTTTTCCCTGCCTGGGCAGTCCAACATCCCCAGTGCCAGATGGGTGGAAAATCTCAGTCAATCACACAGGCTGTGCCTTAGCAGATTTGTAAATCTGTTTTTACATTTGGACGTTCCCATTAGCATTTTCCCCACATCGTTGTCAGGCCGTACCCATCTGGAACTAATTTGAAAATCAGAGGTTAATGGTCACAAAAGATGACTTGGACCAATTAACTGGAATATTTATAAGTTCTGTCTCTGTGTGAGCTTCGATTATAAATATTATTTTCACTTATCTGGCACTGGCAATAATAGCAATGTTTTAGCTATTAAATGATTAGCATAATTTGCATTACAGACACACACACAATCAAAATTTTGGGGAGATTGGTGTTTGTCAAAGGATGCCTATTCTCTAAAGCAGATTCTTTTCAACTTGTAAGGAAAAATACAGATTATTTGAGGCACATCAAAGCTGTTGTAATCTCTGTGTATGGGGATTTACTCTCCTTTAAAGTTCCTGCACTGGAACTCCCTGACTTTGTTGGCATCTCTGCCTATTTGGATGTTTGTAATAACAAAACCATGAATCATTTGCTCTTTTTTCAAGTTTCATTTGCAAGATCTGAAGCAGCAAATTAATTGGATGTAGGGATTGGTTTAAGAGTCAATGTCACGGTGACAGCTGGCAATTTGTGAAACTTTCCCAAGTGCCCTCTTGCTGAAAGTTGGGAAGTTTTTCCTCCTCTGTCATGAGAAAGAAAGGAATTGAGAAGGATGGAGGAGGAAATTCTCTCTCCTGTCTTCACCACCTGCTCTGTTTGACCCAAATTTGCTTTTCTGCTGCCATGGGTGGGAACCACACGTGTGGAATTTTGGGATTTTCCCTCTTCAGGCTGTGTAGGGGAGGAGGGGTTGGTTCATCACTGAGTCTTTTAGGATGTTGTTCTCCAGGAGACAGGAATTTGACTGCGCTCTCTCACATTTCGTAGCTGCTAAAATGTAGGAAACAAAACGCCTCAGCTCTGGGCTGATTTCTGTGATTATTAAAAAGTAAGATTTTAGGTGTTTACTGAAGCAGTAAATTAATTTGAATAAATGGGTTATTATGACACTTGGAGGGGAGCTCAAGCCCAGGGAAAACCCTTCATGTGGGTGTTGATATTTTCACTTCACCTGGCTGGTGAAACAGTGCAGCAATCCTTTTGTATTCCTACTACAAAAAGAACATTTAATTGTGTTGAAAGAGGAAAATACCCTATGGATGTGTTGCTTTTCTTTCTCTTAGAGTGAAAGCAAGATGTATCCTACTGAAGGAAAGGGACTCTTCATTTTTAAACCAGATCTTTGGGATGTGAAGGGGCTGTTCAGTGCTGGGTGTATTTCATTCCATATTATCCCAGTTTAAGATCTTTCTGCTGCCTTTTCTTTGGGCTGATGACTGCCAAGATGCATTAATGTAATTATCACAGATTCATGGGATCGTTTAGGTTGGAAAAGACCCTTAAGATTGAGTCCAACCAAAACCCAGCCTTGCCAAGTGCAGCACTAAACCACATCCCTCGGTGCCACATCTAAATGAGGCCATTAATAATTAAACATTCTCATAACTTCTGATAAAGAGTTGCAAAAGTTTTGCATTTCTAACCAAAGTAGGAACATCTCTGGTTTGTTTGGTTTGTTGTTTTTTTTTTTTTTTTTTGGTAGTATCAGCGTTTAGAAGGGATTTTTGAGTCTCACTTTATTGTTATGGTGCATTATCAAAATTGACTTTGAGATATGAAAATGTTGAAATCCACAGAGCAGGCAGCAGAGAAAGGTCCACCTGTAACAAGGAAAAGCTGAATATTTTGTGTGAGACACAAGCACTAGGGTGGATTTTTACACTTCTTGTCACGTAAAGCACTGGTTGGGTCAGCAATGGAAAATTTCCATTGACTGTGTGGGAGACGTGATCAAGAATGAGGAATTCCAAACTTCTTTTTTTTAAATTTCTGGATATTCTGAGATATTCTGAATGTCTGAATGGTGGGATTTTTGTGTTTGTTTTTTGTTTGTTTATTTGTTTTGGATTTTTTTTTTTGGTGGTTTTTGGCTTTTCTGGTTTTTTTTTGTGCAGAAGGTTTTTTGGCTGTTAGGTTTTTTTGAGCTTTTTGGGGTTTTTTTTCCTTTTTTTTTTTTTTTTTTTTTTTTTTTTGCTCTTGGTTTTTTTGTTTGTTTTGGTTTTTAGATTTCTTTTTATTTTGGCTTTTCCAGCCTCATAAGTTAATCACAGTGTGTGGCTCTGATTCTTTGGCTTGATCTCAATCCTCTGAGGATGATTACTGTGTTCACAATCACAGCTTTTGAAATACTCATTTTTGTTGACAAAATCTTGCTGCAGCGTCGTGTTTGTGCACAGGTGGAGCTGCACAGGCTTGACTTGTTGGTGTCGTGACAATGCCCGTAGAAAATCATCATTTACAAGGAGGGAATGGGAATATTTTGGAAGTTCAAAGCGCGTCATTTGTGCCCGAGTGTCACCTCCTGTCTCCATCTGTGCCAGGCTGGTGACAGAAACAAGGGAAGCTTCTCCTGATGCTTTTGTTGCTGTAATTGTGCCTCGTGGCAGGTGACACCTTTGGCTGTTACCTGTCTTTAAATGGTGGCTTCCAGTTCTAGCAGGGAGGAAACAAAATCAGATCAGGATTCCTTGATTTTCTGTGTGCTGTCACTTCTGCTCAGGGGAGAGAACCTTGGTGTAATTGCTAAAATATTTGGCTTTAGGGATGTGTGGTTTATTCAGGATCATTCATTCTGATTGTGCCTTTATTTACATGAATTAACATTTAATTTTTTAGGAAAATCAATGTAACACTCGCCAGAACTTCTGGTTTTCCTCATATTTACACACTTTTTAACCTAAATGCAGTGGGACTGGTTTCACATGCAAATGTTGGCTTTTGTTGGAAGTATTAAATTAATTTTTTTCATTAATTTTTCACTGAAAAGAATTTGTGAGGAAATCAACATCTGTATCCCTGCTGCATTTCTCCTCAGAAACAGAGCAACTGTGCATCCTGCAAAGCTGGAAATTCTGATTTACACAGTGATTTCATGTTAAAATAGTGCTGAAAAACCATCTGGCCTTCCGCCCTTCAGTTTGGCTGTGCAGATTATGAAGAAAGGACAAATTAGATTAAATCTTTTAACTTGAATTATAATCCACACTCTTGGTTTATATTGAAAACAAAATCATGGGGTAGTAAATTTTGAGGAAGTCCAAGAAATATTCCAGTCATTTTAGCCAAGTGAGTCAAAGTTTTATATTAAATTCGAATTTATTGAGCTGGAAAAGCGGATTTTCCTGCCAAATAGCCAAATCCCATTTCCTCGGAGTTTCACTCCCAACTTCCTTAGTTGTTACTTGCAAAAATTTTTCAATTACATTGAGAGAAATTGAGAGAAATAATTTTTACCAGACACCTTAAAGGTCTTTGGTGACTTGATCACAAAAAGAAGTTGAAGCATTGGTGGAAAGTCTTGCTGGTATCTCTTTTAGCAGATTTCCAGAGTGGAAAAAAGGAATGTGTGCCACCCCTGAAAATCCTGAGACTCCAAAACCCTGATTCCCACACTGGTGCAGTTTGAGTTGGTAAATCCACTGTCATGTACCAAACCCTATAGTTACAGAAAAAGGCCTAAAAATTAAAACCAACCAAACCCAGAACGCCAAAACTGCAACTGAAGAACTCAGACAAAATGTTCCTGGTCACAAACCCGTTACTCTGTTCTCTGCTGATTTACTGAGGAGATGAGGAGGGGGGAAAAAGCATTGGAGACCAGGTAATAAATTGTCAGGTTGGAGAAGACCTTTAGGATCAAGTCCAGCACTAAACCATTTAAACCATTTTTAACCCTTTTTAATGCCCTGTTAGGCAAACCTTACATCATCAGAAACCACAGATACGGATATTCCTTATTTTAACGTTTCCGATGCTTTTTCCCCCAATCTAAACTAAAGATGCAGAGCTGGGGGGAGGCAGGGCTTGTGCTGTGGCCCTTGCTCCCCACTCCTCCTCTTCCTCGCTCCGGGAGCAGCAGCTGGGGAGAGCAGCAGGGAAGGACGGGGTGGATGCTGAGGGGAGCAGAAGGAGCTCTGAGCTGGGTGAGCATCCAGCAGCTCGGCCTGGAGTAGCAGTGCTATTTTTAAGTCAGAGAAATACATTTGATTCATCAAAAAAAGAAAAAAAAAATCCCTTTATATATATATATATATATATATTTTTTTTTTTTTTTTTTAAGCTGCTTGTCCCAGGTAGGATTTCAGCCAAGCTCTCGGGGTTGGGAGGTATTTAGCCTTTGGAAATGGCAGCTGGAACGCGGTGACCTCAAGGAACCTTCTCTTCTCTCTTCCCGTAAAAAGCATTTGCAACAAACCCAAAAAAGCCACCTCAGCACTTTCCCCTCTTTATCTAAATGGTTCCATCAGCCCCAGTAGGAGTGATTTTTTTTTTATTTTTTTTTTTATTTTTTAATTCCATGCAGCTGCTGTGATATTACAGGGGAATATCTGTGGAACAGGCATTAGCATTTGTGTAAGAGTGGCCATTGATTTCAGCAAGAGTTCTAAAGCAGACTCCTGGTGCTTTATGAGGTAATCATGAGGCTGTTTGAGGACATAAACGTGCACAGAAATGCAGAGAATATTTGGGTTTATGGTTGTGGGAGCAGGTAAGAGTTGAGGAATTCTTTTCCTCAGAAGCAGCAAAATCAGATGTCTTGGAGGATGGCACCGTTCTGGGCGGTTTGAGACAACGGAGAGGGGTTAAAATGGAAAATTGATCTGCTTTGAGAAAGTTTTTGCCTGAGTGATCACTTTGTGCAGGGAGTTGTCCCCCGTGGATATAATTTATCTTTCTGGTGGAGCTTGCAGATATATTTTGGAAGCCTTTTCCTGTTTGATAACTGAGTTTGACAAACAGAAGTTGTTGCAGAAAAATCTTTTCGTGAAAAATCCTTTCCTTAGGGTTTTTCCTCCTGAGAAGCTGAGAGGCCTCAGGAACAAAATGCAAACAATGGTTATCTGCTGCTGTGGAATGCAACAGGTGCATCTGGGATTGGTCTCTGTGGTTGTTTCTGATTAATGGCCAATCACAGCCAGCTGGCTCGGACTCTCTGTCCAAGACAGAAGCTTTGTTTTCATTCTTTCTGAGTCTATTCTTGGCTAGCCTTCTGATGAAACATCTCTTTTAGTATAGTTATAATGTAATACACAAAATAAAATAATAAATCAAGCCTTCTGAAACATGGAGTCAGATCTCCACCTCTTCCCTCATCCAAGAACCCCTGTGAGCACCGTCACAAGAATTGGTGCTCGTGATGCTGTTTGGTGCTCGTGGGCTTTGTCACAGCCTGGTGTCCCCAGCAGTGCCACTGCCCTCTGCCAGCTGCCACCCTCACCCTGGGGTGGGCAGCTCCTGCTGGCAGCACACCCCAGCCTGCTGAGGGAGGGAGATGGATTCATTCTTTTCCTTGGAGAACTCCTCCAGCAGATGGGAGAGATGAATGGGATGAGTCAGAGTGAACAAAGAGCGCTGATGAGCCGAGTGTTTTTATTTGCACGGGCGCGGATGGAACGCCACCGGTTTTGTGGTTGTACAATTCCGAGTGTTGTCAGCTCAGGAAGAACAAACTGAGGCTGTAATTTTGCTGGGGAGATCAGTGAAAAGAAACATTGATTGAAATAATACTCTGGGGATCCTGGTGTTCCTGCTGCTGCAGGTCTGAGAGAGAGACAGAGCCCTCTGAGTTGGGAATCAGAGAATCCCACAGTGGTTTGGGTGGGAAGAGAGCTTAAAAATCATGGGCAGGGGCACCTTCCACCATCCCAGGCTATTCCATGGCCAGGGACATTTCCACCATCCCAGGCTATTCCATGGGCAGGAACACTTCCACCATCTCAGGTTTCTCCATGGGCAGGGACACCTTCCACCATCTCAGGTTTCTCCATGGGCAGGGACACCTTCCACCATCCCAGGTTTCTCCATGGGCAGGGACACCTTCCACCATCCCAGGTTTCTCCATGGGCAGGGACACCTTCCACCATCCCAGGTTTCTCCATGGGCAGGGACACCTTCCACCATCTCAGGTTTCTCCATGGGCAGGGACACCTTCCACCATCCCAGGTTGCTCCAAGCCATGTCCATCCTGGCCTTGGGCACTTCCAGGGACCCAGGGGCAGCCACAGCTGCTCTGGGAATTCCATTCCAGGGCCAACCTCACCCTCCCAGAGAACAATTCCTTCCCAATCTGCCATCCCAGCCTGTCAGTTTGAAGCCATTCCCCCTTGTCCTTGCCATGATGTTCCATCATCCCTTAGCAGGGATGTTGAGCAGTGCCAGGCTGCACCAGAGAGGGATTTTCTCTTGCTAAATGACAGCCAGCCTTGCTGTGTGACAGTGTGGACATGTGACAGGCCAACCCCAGTGTCCCCAGCATTGTCCCTTTGTGCCCTAGGACTCTTCCCCACTCTGACCACTCCCCTGTGGTGTTTCAGGAGTATTGCAGAGCTGTTTTAAGCACAGGATTTGTTTGCCTGCTGTTGATTTTTGTTGCTGCTTTTAAGCTTTGGGAACTGGTTTGATACCTGTGATTTGGGTTTTGCTGGTTTTTTTTTTTTTGGGTTTTTTTGGTTTTTTTTTTTTTTTTTTGTTTTTTGTTTTTTTTTTTTTGTTTTTTGTTTTTTTTTTTTTTTTTTGAATGCCTGTGAAGTTGGAGGGTGTCTTCCCAAGCCTGGTGAAATTTAGTTAAAAATAGGAAAAAATGTATCTAGAGTAGGACTTGGGCCTTCAAGTGTGTGAAGCGGCCAGATACAACACAAGTGTGTTCTGTCTCAAAGGTATTAAAGCATCTGTGGCTTTTGCAGTTTTTTATAACAAAAAATCACTTTTAATATGGATAAAAAGTGATTTTCATTACAGGCCACCAGGCCAGGTTTTCCAGAGCAGCTGTGGCTGCCCCTGGATCCATGGAAGTGCCCAAGGCCAGGTTGGACAATGGGGCTTGGAGCAACCTGGGATAATGGAAGGTGTCCCTGCCATGTACTGGTTTAGAAAATGATCTTTAATGTTCCTTCCAACCCAAATCATTGTGTGATTCTGTGCATCTTTTGAGTATAAATTGGGACAAATATGCTCAGTGGGAAGTCTGTGCTAAATTCCTATTATTTCAAAATCATCATGTTCTGATTTTTTTCCATTTTTTTGTTTTGCTTTTTTTCCCCTTTTCTTCCCAGAAAGAAAATCCCTCATGTCACCAGGCCCTTGCCCACTTTGTCCCTGGGTGACGTGCACCCCTTGGTGTGTTTGGCCTCTAATTAGGCAGCTCCGGTAACGAAGTTAGCGAGCACAACAGAGGGTTTGGTGCAGCTTGTCAAGTGCCAATCATTGCACAGACTGACATGTTGTGGCATTTCTTTCAAGGCTGGAGACAGATGATCTGAGAAGTTGGTTGCAGAATGATTTTTTTTTCCCTCCTCCTACCCTGTACAGCTAAAGCCCAGAAATTTCTAAATTAGGCTGTGGCTGTTTGATGTGAAGTGCCAGTGAGTTTTCTCCCAGGTTAATTCCATATTCTTTTACACAGGCATTATTTTCATGGAATTATGGAATATCCTGAGTTGGAAGGGGATCATCCAGTGCAGCTCCTGGCTCTGCACAGACACCCCAACAATCCCACCCTGGGCATCCCTGAGAGTGTTGTCCAAACCCTCCTGGAGCTCTGGCAGCCTCGGGGCTGGGATAATTCCTTGGGAATTCTGTTCCATTCCCTGGGGAGCCTTTCCCTCCCCTGGCAGTCAGTTTTAGCAGGCAGCATTTGTCATACTCAGCTCGACGTCCCTCATGACATTGCCTTTTGTTTTCCCAGCCCCGAGGTGAGGGCACTGTGCGTTAATAGTGAAGTTTTAATCCCCCGTGTCACTCCAGCTTTGTGAAACGCAGTGTGTTGTACCTGTCACCCATCCCAGGTGATTTATGTGTCACCCAGGCAATGGGCTGGTGTGTCATGGCTCTGCTCTGATTAGATCATGAATTCCACCAGGCTGGCACTGGTCCTGGACAGGGTGCTCAGAAAATAACGCAGCGGAGCCTTGATAAGGAAATAAGAAATATGACTTCTGCTTGTCTCCAGCACAGCAGCTGCTGGAATTTAAAGTTCATGGGCCGCGGAGCTGTGCAAGTGTGACCCACTCACATTCCTGCAGGAATCATCCAAATCCTGGGGAAAAGCCCATGGGCAGCTCCAGGAGGGTTTGGACAACACTCCCGGGGATGGGAATTTTTGGGGTGTCTGTGCAGGGACAGGGGATGGGCTGGATGATCCCTGTGGGTCCCCTTCCAACTCAGGATATTCTGGGATTCCATGAAAATGACAGCTGTGTTAAAGAATATGGAATAACCTGGAATCTCAGGGTGGGGACAGTGCTCCAGGGGGAGTTTGCTGCCTTTCCCTGCAGCACAGTTCCTGTGGCCCTGCAAAGACACTTAGGATTAATCTGCTGGTAATGCTCCAGAAACAAGGGGATTATTGCTCCAGCTGAAAGAATGAGAGTGAAAGGCTCTTTTCTATTGCAGGCCTGAGTTAAACAAAAGGGAAAGGAAATCCTGGAATATTAGTGATAGGTTTTATTTAATTGTGTTTTAAATGAGCTGCGCTCTTCAGTCACTTTAGGACTCACTCAGATAATCTTATATATATATATTTCTTTAAATTATTTATTATCTGTCTCTATATACTTATTATCTCTCTATATATTTTATATATATTTGTTTATATATATATTTATACATATAAATCTACTTTATATTTATATATGTTTTTATATATTTATTTTATATATATTTCTATATTTTATATATTTATACATTTTATATATATTTATATATATTTATTTATACTTTTATATAAGTAAATATATATAATATGTTTTATATATATATATATATAAATAAAAAAAACTACCTTTGAAATAAGCACAGTATTTCCTCTCATTAAATGTAAATTTGCTGTCTGGCTCAGTTGGAACTTTTACTTAGTTCATACGGTCTCAAAATGTGATTTAGAATATTGATGTCAACAACCTTTCTGATCTATGTAGAGTTTTTTTCATTTGTTTTTGTTAAGAGGCTTAACTGCTGGCAAGTTTAAGGTATGAACTTCTGAAAGAATGTTTTCTGTTCTGAAAGAATGTAAAAATCCTGTCTTGCTAAAGGATGGTTTTAAAGGCCAAAAGGGATTTAAAAAGTTGGTTTTCACCAGAATTATGGTAGCCCAGTTTCTGAGGTAATTTTCCATGAGGTTGCTTAGATAGGAAAAGGAAGTTAATCTTCATTACACCAAACGATAAATGCAGAATCCTCTCTGTAGAGAAGGAAAAGGTGGGGTGCTGCTGAAATGTGGGGATGGTGGCAGCAGCTCCTGAAGCTCTTCCACGTTCATTACTTGCTCTTCTCAAGATCTTCTCCAGGCATGAGCAGGGGGTTCACATCCAAGCAGGGAATGGTGGCATGCTCTGAATCTGAGCCAGGCTTCTGAATGCCTGGCTGAGCTGGAGATTTCCCTGGCTCCAGCCCTGTTCTGGCTCACACAGGATTCCAGGAGGGATCTTTGGCTGCTGCTGGATTCCAGCAGCTGGGGCTGGGCTGGCAGCACAAACTCATTTGTTGTGTGATTTTGGATTCATGATTGACTCATTTGTGATCCTGGGCACGATGGGGGCTCTCCTGCCTGGAGCCTTTGGGCACAGATGAGGTTCAATGTGGGGATTCAGCTGCAGAGGAAGGGTTTCACTTTCTCCAGTCCAGTCAGCTGTTCTCCCTCACCTGGATTATTGCACACATCACAGATGCTGAGGCTCCTGTTATTCTCGGGTATTTTCCATGTACACTTTGTCCTCTGTGGTGCTCCCTGAGAGGCTCTCAGCTGAGAGGAATTGATGCTAAAGCTTGTACTTCTCCTAAAAGTCAGGGAGGCCTTTTGCTGCAGGCCAGAGATCAGAGAAAACCAACAGTGAATCAAAGCTGGCAGGTCAGAAGAAATAATTTCCCATTCTCCACATCTACAGGAATTCTCTGTAGAAGTGAATTCACTGAATGCCATCAGTCAGACTTTGTTTCTTCAAAAGCCTTGTTCAGAGCCTGCACAATGCTGCTCAAAATCTTCTTCTTCTTCCCACTTGCCCGTCAGCTATGTTAATTTATTATTATTTACCATAATGTAATTCTAACTCCAATTAACTCATAATTAATAAGCACTTGACATTTCCAGACTACTTCAGAATTAATCCTCTCAACGCGCCTCTAAGTAGTTGTTGTTGGTAAAGATGAGAGGACCAATTTTCAGATTATTCCTCTTTATTGCAATGAGATCTATCACGAGGGGGAGAAAGAAGAACGTGCAGGGAGAGTGAAATCCGACCTGAGAAGTTGGAGCAGTGGGAACTGAAGTGGTTGAACCTGGAGCAGGGGGAGTTTGGGATGGGAGGTGGCACTGGGAATTCCATGGGGCTGCCTGTGGTGTGCAGGACTCGTGGTTTGGGGTGTCCAAACCCCCCGGGCTGGGAGAGGGCGATGAGGGCACTCTGTGTTGGGTTTGAATCAAGAGATTTCAGTGGGACCTTCCTCCTTGTGAGAGCAGGAGGTGGAACAGCACAGAAAGCTGCTGTGAGCATCCCCAGGCACCCACACAGCCCCAGAGCATCCCTCAGGGTCATGCTGTGTTGCTGGGATGCCAGGGATGGTGGCACGAGGGCTGGCATCATCCATGCCGTGCCCTGAGGCTGTTCTGCCCACCCTGGGCTCACCCAGATTTTCAGTGTTGGGATCCCGGCTGTGTCAGTCTGTGTTGGTTTGGGCTGAGTGAATAACTAACTTAATAACTAGCTACTTGTGGCTCATAATGTGGATTTGTAAAATGTAATTATATAATATTACCTAAACCCATGGAGAAGAAGGTGAAGAATAAGGACTAGTTTCTGCCCTAAAACCTCCATCTTGCTTTATATCTGTTACCACATTGTAAAACCTTAAACTCTGAGTTTCCCAGCCTGGGATGTCACACATTTCTATTCAAACTCCACACTCACAACTTTTTCCAGGGCTCCACTATCACATCCATCACTTCTGTGCTTTTCTGTCTCCTGTTCCTAATTCCTGGTGCCTTTTGGGTCCCTCCAAGGCACAGAGGGTGCCCAGCTCTCCTGTCAGTGTTAGTAGCACACCCAAAGCCCTCTGCTGCTCCTTCAACCCCTATTATTCCCTTCTTTCCCACCATGAAACATCCTGGAAATACCTATTTTTCTCGTGTCTGTGAAGGAAAGACCAAACCACACAAATCATTGCATATTTTAACTGAAGTGGGTAATTTTCCAATTTTTTTGGTCAGCCTGCAATTGACAAATCAGTTTTTCACAGAGCCTTAACTTGAGAGACCAATTCATCACTTGGACATAATAGGAAGGAAAAAAAATCCCTCTAATAAATCAATTTTAACGGGTCAAAACTGTAATCCTTTCACTTTTCCATTCCTGGAGATACCCAGTGCAGCTGCTGTTTAAAAAACAAACAAGCAGCTCGCTATTGACTTCAGTCAGGACTAGATAAGACACAATCTATGCATGAGCAAGAGAAATCTTGCAGGAGATGTAGAATATAAGGGAAGTAGATTATCAGCCATGCAGAGTTATTTCTCCCTTGAAATAAAAACAGATTAGCATGCCAGCTTCCAAATCAATAACTGGAGTTTAACTTTCTCACAAAGTTCACTCAGAAAACCTTTCAAAGATTTTTTTTTGCTGTTGTGCCAAGATAAAATGTGAAAGCACCAGCATTTGGTTTCTGGAAAAACAGTGCTTTCATCTTTATTTTGTAGGGCTTAAGGTATTTGTATCCTTCAGAACAGTAGATGCCTAATTTGTGAATTTTACCTGAGATCCATAGATTTCATAGGGGATTTGATGTAACTCTTTCACGTGAAGAACCCCAAATACTTGAGGTTAGATCAACTTAAAAATTACCTTCTCAATTAATACTAAATTAAATTGATCTAAGCTTTAATAACAAATCCACTAAATTTGGAATGCACATTATAGCAGCACCTAAAGCTGAGTTTAATGCCTGGTCAGTTTTTGCTTCAGGCACTTTGGATGCGGAGAGCTTCAATTAAAAAATAACAAAAAACCCACCCCAAACTGTGTTAACAAAAGAAAGTTTATAAAACTTCTTAGTGGAGCCCTAAAATAGGAGTTCTTTTATTGTAACTGAGTTTCTCATTGCTGATTTTTCTTCTTATTACCTTAAGTGACTTAAAAACAACAGCAAGAACATCAGCAAAAAAATCCCAAAAAACCCAAAAAACAACCCAGCTCACAAAGAGACCCAAACAAAAAACCAAAAAGAAAGTTAAAGATTTATTTTCAGAGTTTCACTTCCTAGGTAGGGCTAAATCTGCACTTTTTAAAACTCCAGATGAGTAAGGAGCTGAAGGTCTAAGTGGAAGCTGCTAGAAAAGTAAATAAATTAAACAAGCCCAGCTTCTTTAATTGTTGGATCTTCTCTTTTTTTCCTTTCCTTGGTTCACTAAATCATTTTTTTATGGCTGGTAAAGATGCAGAAATGTACATCCTTTTCCAAAAAGGTAAAGGCAGGAGTTAAATTTCCTTTGGTCCTTTTCCTTCTCCTCATAGTCAGTTGATCTGATGGAATTAATTTGAAATACTGATTTGTAAGAACCCTCAGCCTATCCTGGGAAGAACAAATTAATAGTGGGATGGCAAGAGGTAAAATAATGGGGATGGCATCGATTTCTTGAGTAATGTAATCCTTGCATCACTCTATTTTGGTCACAAGGAACTGTTCCAAAGGAGGAGAGTGTGCAAAACACCCACCCTCAGAGCCCTTGGGGTGGGACACAGAAATAATTCCATGGATCCCTGGGGAATGGGAGAGGAATTAGCTCAGATTTCTCAGGGCTGCTCCTGAATTTCCTGAGAAGGTCACATTGGGAAACTTCCATAAAAATTTCAAGCCTTCTCTGTAACTTTTCCATGTTTAATTCATCCTTGGTCTCTTGCATTCCTTTTCTTTATGCCGGGTCCTAAACCTTTCAACTGATATTATAAAATCTGGGCTGAAATGAGTGTTCTGAGGTGGGAGCCAATGGGAACCAGTGGCTGAGATTTGGAAAGATCAGCATTTAATAGTTGTGCCTATTATTACCAGCTTTGATGTGGGCGCCAAAGAATAAAGCTGTCTTTCTCAGTGGACATTAAGTTCAGCTTAATGCAACACAGCAGGAGTCTTAAAATCAAAATGCTTGGCACAAGAGGTCAGGGAAAAACTTTTAAAAAAAACATAATTCTGAGCTCATTCACATGCCCTGTAAAACACTGGAGAATTCCAGGGTATTTACAGCTGCCAATTTCTGCTCACCTGGAGCCAGAGGGATGTGTCCAGTGCACTGAATGAACCTGTATTTTTTAGATATTAGCTGTATAAAATAAGCCAATGACTCAGAGAAATACTGGTATTGCTTACCCAGCTGTGCTTGCTTGATTTCCTGCTTCCCATATGATGTGTTCCCAAAAGTTCTGTTTTACCGGGCTGGAGAGGCTGGAAAATATGCAGATACCTGTAGATTTTCCTGCAGATTTGGACGTGCCTGTAGGTGCTTAGTCACAAGCAAGTCCAAGACTAATTGTCTTTTCTAAAAATAAGGGAAATCTACACCAGAAGGGAAGGCTCAAAGGGCTTGTTAAAACACTTGCAAGCTGAAGCAGAAGTTTCCCTAAAAGGAGCCCTATTCAGCACTTATTTGATGGGTGCCTGGGTAAACAGAACATTTGTGCTACCCAGGCGTTCTGAATCTCGCTTATTTTTGCTTTTGCTCATTTCAGACAGATCTGCAGAGCTGCACTTCACCATTTCCAGGCTGTTCATGCTGTGCAGTCCTTGCCAGGGACGTGCTCGGTGGCAGCTCTGGTGACAGGGTGACAGCAGAGCTGAGCAGCATTTTTATTGTTGTAGGCTCAGGTGCTGCTCAAACACAGATCTCAAATGGTGGCAGCCCCACATTGAGCCCTTTGCTGGTAATAAAGTCATGGTGCTTTCCAGAACAGCACAGGAGGGGAACTTCCATTTCAGAATGAGCTTGGAGTGTCCATGAAAGCATCCAACAAAATCAGGGACGGCAGGCTCTTAGGGAGGGGAGAAATGTACTCTACTTAAATTGGGAAAACACAGCAGAAGTGCTTGGCAGAATGCAGTAAAAGCTTTTGTGAGTGGTGAGAGAGATGCAGAAACCTCAGGCTTGTCCATGCAGAAAGGAGAGAGGAAAAGCAACATCACTTGGTTATCTGTTAGGGCCACATAATATCAGCAAAAGCAGGAGATCCTAATCCCAAAGGTGCTCCTGAGCCTGAGAGAAGAGAGCTCTGTTTGCGTTGTTCTGGATCAAGAGTTGCTGTTAAGTAGAGTGATTTAAACTGCAATAGGGTGGGGTTAAGTGGGATATTGGGAGAAAATTCCTGGCTGTGAGGGTGGAATAGAATTCCCAGAGCAGCTGTGGCTGCCCCTGTAGCCCTGACAGTGCCCAAGGCCCGGTTGGGCAGGGCTGGGAGCACCTGGGGCAGTGGGGGTTGGAATCACAACTTCCACGTCCCATCCCAACCATTCCATGATTTAGGGCAGTGAGCAGTAATCTCCACAGCTGCTGTGCAGGGAGAACATGAACCAGAAAGGCCAAGGTTGGTGACCAGAGTGAATTTCAGTGGCTGGTGTGGTGACCCTGGGGTCACTGCAGTGTCCCTGCGACTCTGCAGCTCCCAGTGGGACCTGTGCTGGTGGACACCCCCACCTGATGGAGATTAATCCTCTTGGAAATAAAGTTTCAGATGGAACATTTCAGCTCTTGGAGGTGTTTCATGTGCCCTGAGCGAGCAGGTGGTGGTGGCTGTTCCCACAGAGCTCCTTGGGGATACACCAAGCTGTTTTCTTAGGGCAGCTGTTTCCCTGGAAAAACTGCCTAAAGCAGGAGGATTTGTCTTCATTTTCCCACTCCGAGAGTTTCTGTTGCCTGTTTTGGGTCAGCACGTCCCTTGCAGTTTGTCATTTTCTGTGGCTGCAGGTGACTGTGGGCTGTGTTCAGTTTAAAAAGAGCTTTTTGCTCTGGTGCTCCTCCACAGGGAGAGGGAATCCTCCACAAGGATTGTGGGCTGTGGATTCTAAGGAAAAGATCTGGGAGGCTGTTCAGGAAATTCTTTGTTGATAAAATCATGGAATGGTTTGGTTTGGTTTGGTTTGGTTTGGTTTTGAGGGGACATCCAGGACCATCTCTTTCCACTCTCCACCTTCCTCTGGACCAGGTTGCTCCAGGTCCCATCCAGCCTGGCCTCAAACGCTTCCAGGGAGTTTTTCTCAAACAATTTCTTACCCTTTCAAATTTGGCACTGTGGATTTTACTGTGATTGTGTTGAAATTGCAGTGCGTTAAGGTGTAAAGACCCCACATCAGCAGCGGGTTTGTGGCTTCCAGTTGGGTTTTCATCAGCAGATGGAAAAAATGAACCCATTTTTGTGTCTCTTCTGGAAGCTCCTGCTGCCCCACTTTGTGGAACATGGGAATGTTCAGGTTGCTCTGGAGCTGGGCTGGAATTTGCAGCTGCACAGGAGGTGATGAACTGAGCAATCCGTGGAGCTAAATATGCTGAGCGATCTCAATTGCAACGATTGAGGGAATCTCAAAAAATTCCCTTGCCCCCAGAAGAACCTATTGGTTCCTTGTATCATGGAACAATAGAAAGAACTGGCAAATCAAACTAAAATACATTCTCAAAGGAAATAATTAAAAATATTATTTGTGTGTGCTAATCCATTGAACAGGAGGATGGGTGTAAGTTCTGCTCAGCTCATAATTACTGTGTGTTGTGCAAAAATGAGCACAATTATCTAATGAGTGGAAATACAAGCTCAGATGACTTGCTAGGGCATGTTTTGTGGCATTTCAGTGTTGCAGAATGTTTGGGATTTGAGAATTCATTTGATTAATGCACGGGGAGGTGGTACAGACATATGGATTCATGACAACTGACAGTAAATAATGCAAAGTAAAGCTTGAAATGTAAAATAATTCCGTTTTTGTTGTAATGCAGTTAAGCAGCCTGTAGTGCCAGGCTTAACTCCTCCCCTTTAATCCTCACAGAACTGTAAAAGAGTTTTGCTAAAACCAGAGCCTGGCTCTGCACATTTCTTGTCAGAGTTTTGCAGGGAAGGCAGTAAATGTTGCTGTGAGCTAAAGGAGACAAAGAGGCTTTGGTTGGTGCAATTAAAGATCAGCTTTGTCACAATCATAAACCAGGGTTTCAGGGTCCTGGCCATAGAGGCAGCTCTGTCTTCATTAATAAATTATGCTCCTGACTGCTATATTTAATTATTTGCAAGGGTCTTTTATTTTTCCCCTCTTTAGAGCGATGCTCCCTACTCTGATACCGGTGGCGGCAAAGAAAACAATCTCAATTTCAGCTTGTCCAGAGCTTTAAATATATCAAAGCACGTCCTAATGAGTTTTGTGTTTAAAATTTAATATTATCCAAGTGTGCCATTTGTGGACTGTGCCCTTTGGCTCCCGTTCCTGAGGAAAGCGCTGGGCTGGGGCAGCTCCTGTGCTCCCATTTTGTCTGCTTGGCACAGAAAAGTCATTACAGGAGAGCTTCCAGGGCTCTGAGTGAAAAGTTCACCCCCAGAGTTGTTCATCAGGAGCCAGAAGTGGCTGCTGAGCTCTCTCAGTGAGAGTTATGGGGCAGGGAATCACAAAGGTGTCGCTGAGGGGAGGTTTAGTGCCCAGTGTGCCTGAGAGGCCCCTGGTTAACTGGAATTTTAAGGGATCCAGCCTAAAAAAAATCTTTCTGAAACCACAAACTATTGTAATCCAATATTTGGGAATATAAATTGTTAATTGGAGCAAACTGCCCCAGTTAGGTTGGTACTGTTCTAGTGAAAATAGAAACCCAGATATTTGGGAATGGGATGAACAGATGAGGAGCCAATCTGAGATTCCTTCCTGAATTATTTAGGTTATTGACAGGAGGAAGGAACTGCTCAGTGGTTTCCCCTACGTTCATAATGCAAGGTGAGCAGTAAATACAATTTCTTAACTCAGCCCCCTGATTTATGGCTTCATTAATGAAATGGATGGAACTTCTTTCATTCATTACTTATTCAAATAGTTTGCAGAAAATATATGTTTTAAATCAAATGGAGTGGAATTTCTAATGAAGCCTCCAGAGACACAGGGAGTGAATATTCAAAGAAATGTCTATATATACTGATTCCAGAATAGTTAATATATTGGCAAGGAAAATAAAAAAATTCATCTTGGCTCAGTCATACCGTGCAAGATTTCTAATTCCCTGATGTGATGGATGGAACTAGTGTTCAATTGCCAAAATAAAAAATAAAATATGAAGTATTAAATATATGGAGTTGTTTTCTGTGGGTGGTACAGTCAGCAAGAGAACTCCCAGCATCATGGGAAGTGTCTGGATTAACAAATCCTGACAAGGAGATCCATGGAGCACGTACAGGATTTGTGGTTTGGTTTAGTTTGGGTGCTTTAATTATAATTTTTTATTAATTTATTTAAATTTGGCACAGGAGGAGCAGGCAGCACCTCTGTAATCCATCCACTGATCTTGGGTGCTCTTTCTCTAAAAGAGAAATAGAGCTGGACCAGAAAACAAAACATTCCACACCTACAAAATGAGGAATTTAGAGTTTGAGGCTGTGGTGGTGCCCTCAAGGCAGGAACTGTGGGGGGAAAATGGGCTCCAGATGTGCCTGGCCTGGGTTGGACGGGGCTGGGAGCAGTGTGGAGGTGGAAGGATGAACCTTTTGGAGGTCCCTTGTCACCCTGGTTTTTTAAGATTTTTCTAAGCCTTCTGATGTTGACCTTCTTGTAACAAACTTTCTCACACACTTTATATAAACACCTTATTGTTTTGCATTCTTTTATGGAGGAGGAGAAATTGGATGGACTGTTGGTTTGTCCAGTGTCATTGCAGAGGTGGCACTGTCAGCCTCCAATCCGCTGTGGCTTTTGGAAAACTATAAATGTTGGGATCAGAAAATGAACTTCCCTTTTTTCTTCACCTTTAGAGCAGCGGTGTGTGCTCGTGTTCTTTGGTGTCCTACAGTGACAGTCCTTGCCAGCACAAACCAGTCTGGGGTTCCAGGAGAGATCGTCCATCCAGCATTTTTCTGTGGCTGGAATAAGGGAGGGAGTGCAGAGCAGGTGAACAATTCTTCTTCTCCACAATGGGAAGGTTTCTGTGGCTGGAATAAGGGAGGGAGTGCAGAGCAGGTGGACAATTCCTCTTCTCCACAATGGGAAGGTTTCTGTGGGTGGAATAAGGGAGGGATTGAAGAGCAGGTGGACAATTCCTCTTCTCCACAATGGGAAGGTTTCTGTGGCTGGAATAAGGGAGGGATTGAAGAGCAGGTGGACAATTCCTCTTCTCCACAATGGGAAGGTTTCTGTGGGTGGAATAAGGGAGGGAGTGCAGAGCAGGTGCAGAATTCCTCTTCTCCATAAGGGGAAGGTTTCTGTGGGTGGGATAAGGGAAGGAGTGCAGAGCAGGTGGACAATTCCTCTTCTCCATAAGGGGAAGGTTTCTGTGGGTGGGATAAGGGAAGGAGTGCAGAGCAGGTGGACAATTCCTCTTCTCCACAATGGGAAGGTTTCTGTGGGTGGAATCCTGCTCTGTCCTTGTGCAGTGGCCAGTGGGAAGAAGAGGGAGCAGGATGGTGAAGTTGATCTTTTCTGGGAGTAAATCCAGTTCCTGGGCAGCTCCTGAAGCAGCTCAACGTGCCTTTCCATGTTTCCAGTGTTTCCATGCCAAGAACTTCCAAAGCTGTCCTCTGCTTACGTGGAAGAATATTAAAGGAATATTTGATATTGCTGGAATATTGATTTTGTTGGCCTTTTCCATTCTGCTTCCTCCTCCCAGCAGAGCTGAGCTCAGCGCGCCCACAGGAACACAATCCCTGCCTTCTGCACATGGGAACCTTGCTGGGCTGAGCTTGGGAAGGAGCTTGGAATTGTCCTCTGGTGTGGGATGAGCTGGGATGCTGCTCTCAGTCATTGGGCAGTGCTCTCCCAGAATTGTCCTCGGAGTTGTGTTTGCGTGTGTAACCACCTGCTTGCACTAATTAACAAAACGTTAGGGATGAAATTCCCAAGGGAAATTAGTGTCAGAACCAGATCGTAGAAATAATTTCACCTTCTGCTTGATCCCATTTCTGTGTTATTAAAAATCCTATTTCTGTGCTATTAAAAATCTATACAGTTCAATTTCGAAAATTTCTGGCATTGGTTATTTTCATGCTGGCTGGAGCTGTGTTCTGACACACTGACAATGAAAATATTTTTGAATGGAGCAGCTAAACTGACTTTTCACCTGGAGAGGGAACTTCAAACAGGCCGAAATTCTATTTTTAATTACATTTTAACTACTGAAAGTGGATTTTCTTTGGTCAGACATTAAAGGAGCAACTTTATGGCATTGTCAGCTGTGCCTGAATATAAAATGGAGCTCTGGATTTTCCTGGTGAGGAAGGAATTCACAGTTATTTTGCACTGCAGCTCTTAATGAAGGGATGGAGCAATATTTTGGGCTCTTTATTATCCCCATTTATGACTTTGAAGGAGAATGCTTTGGTGTTTGTAGTTCCAGCTGGAGCTTGATGCATTTATTGATGTTCTTTCTGTTTGTGCATTATCATCAACACTTGGGGTGTAAATCTCAGCCGGGGCATGGAAGAATGCAGTGTCCAGAGGGGATGAAATTCCATGGACGTGGAGAAGAATTGGGGATTTTCTTGGGGGTGCAGTTGGGGTGAGAGGCAGTGGGGAAAGTTGGAATTCCATCCCTGAATCCCTTTTGCAGTGCAATCTGCATTTCTCCAATGTAGATCCAATTATTTAACCCATGGCCCACCAGGAGCAGGCTGTGTTGGGCTGGGAGAAGGGAACTTCATGGATATTAAATATTACCAATAAATGACTATTCATTAGGCCCTAATGAAAAGAAAAGCCTAAATTAATATCCAGATCACGGCATCATGAAATTTGGAAAAGCCATGGAGTCCCAGAGGTGCCAAGGCCAGCACTGAACCCTCAGCGCTGCTTCCATGGGATTTTTGTTGGGATCCACACGTTTTCAATGGAGATGAAGGTCCCACTCATGATCTGCAGCTTTTGGGGTTCAGGACCTCCTCTAGTGCTGGGAGGAACAGAGATGGAAATCCCATTGTCCAGAAGGGCAATGTGGGGAGGCAGAAGGGATTTTCCAGTGCATGTAATGAAGCCCAGGTTTTTAATTCAGTGCAAATCACAGTAATTCCTTCATTCCATAGAAATCCACCATCAGATTCCTTCTGAATTCCTGAGACTTTAATATATGAACCAATAAGAAGCGCACTGAGATAAGAAGAGTTTCCGAAAAGAAACACTGTGACCCATTTTAAAACCTTTGTTGATTTTTGAAGCGTTTTAATTAGAGAGACACAATACAGTAGGATAGTTTTAATGTTTGTTTTTTTGGTAACTGCTAAATTGTCCTCTTGAAATTATTTCCTTTTAAATGGCAGAGCTCTTTAAGGATGATTACTTTATTCATCTTCAGTCTGGGAGGGCCAGGCACTGAGTGAGAAATTAAAATTGAAGGGGGTGTTGTAGATAGGCTGGTCCCAGTCCTCCTGCACATGCCGGCAGCAGCCAAATCAATTTCCAAACTTTGATTTGTTTGTAAAAATTATTTTGACAGATGGCATGTGCAGGGGCAATTTCAAACCTGACTTTTATGGTGTGTTTATGATTCCTTGTAAATAATTGCATAGTTTCTTCTGAAGAAATAACATCTTAAAGGATGATTACATCTGAGGCTGTTGTGCTTAGCTCAGTCTAGCACAAATCACAGAGGCTCTCCATTACAGCGAGCCCTGCTCATTGTGTTTTATTGTGCAGCAGTATGGCTTGGAATGATTGTTTCCTTTTGTGCTGTGGCAAAGTGGGGGCTGCAATCTGTGTTCTCAGCACCTGCCACACTTCAGGCACCAGCATTCTGCTTTTCCTTTTCTTTCCCTTTTCCTCCTCCTTTTCCCTTTCCATTTTCCCCTTCCCCTTCTCCTTGCTGCTTTCCTCTCCTTCCTCCTTTTTCCTTCCTCCTTTTTCCTTCCTCCTTTTTCCTTCCTCCTTTTTCCTTCCTCCTTTTTCCTTCCTCCTTTTTCCTTTCCCTTTTTTTTCCTTCCCCCTTTTTTTTCCTTCCCCCTCTTTTTTCCTTCCCCATTTTTCCTTCCCCCTTTCCCTCTCCTTTTTCTTTCTCCTTTTCGTTCTCTTTTCCCCCTTCCTTTCCCCTTCCTTTTCCCCTTTCCTTTCCCCTTCCTTTCCCCTTCCTTTTCCCCTTTCCTTTCCCCTTTCCTTTCCCCTTCCCTTTCCCCTTCCTTTTCCCATCCCTTCCACACTCCCCACATTCCCTCTGAAAGGATTGCCCAGTTTGCTTTCCATCTCCAGGGCTTGAATGGGAGGAAATGAGGCTGAAGGAGTTCAGAAAAGCATCAGATACCTGCAGGGCTCGATGCAAATGGTAGAGAAACCTCTGAATGTCCTCCCAAAGGTGGCTCAATATCTGAATGTCCTCCCAAAGGTGGCTCCTGGCACCAGGCACTGCTCGGTGCCAGCTGGGCCCCACGGGCAGCAGTTTGTCCTGTGAATGCTTTTTTTTGGCTCCCCACAGAATTTTATTAGATATTACTTTCATCTGTAGCTTATTATCCAAGCTGAGATCAATCCGTTGGTTTGGAGCTCCATGTCTTTGCTGCCTGCTCCTTCTCTCTTGGTGGGGCAGAGCTGTTCTGAGTGGTGGCAGGAATTTTCTGGAATCTCAGGTTGAGGTGGCTGTGACCCTGTAGGGTCTGTGCCCTCACAGGTACCCCTGAATCCAGGGCTGGGAAAGTTTGGAATTGTGAAAATATTTGTGCCTTGATTCCAGACCGTTTCAATTCCTGGCCATTCCTTCCATGAATTTTCCCTGAAATCCAAATTTTCCCTGCTCTCCAAACCTCCCACGGCACAGTTTAGAGCCATTGCCTCTCCTCCTGTCCCCTGGGAGATCAGACAATGCAGACATGCCTTAATTGATGGTATCAACATTTAATAAATTCCTGAAAACTGAACCACATCAGCTGCCCTGGGGCACAGGGGCAAAATTGCTGCCAGTGCTTTTGTGGGGAGATGGGAGGAAGCACCAGTTAAATAAAGAGTGGGCACAAATTAGGGAATAAAGCAGTTTTTAATCACAGGGCTGTACAGTCCAGCAGTTCCTTGGATTCCTGTTTTATGATCTGCATCTTGTTAAATCCTCTCTCATCGGAGAAGCACTCAAAGCATCACTTCAGGTGATGAGCTGACAATTCCCAAAGGAGACTATTATTTATTACGAGGTGAATAATTTGCATCCACTGCTGGACAGCTTTGGAATTTGTCCCTGCACTGATCACAACAAACTCTTCTTAATTTGTTTCTCCTAGCACAACTTTTCTCCTTAAAATCTGACTCAGGCCTTGATCACTGATCTGTGAAATCCACAATAATCCCTTTATGACAGCCTTGTCTCTTGAGCTGACCATTTAAAGGCCTAAGGAACTGCAGAGTTCTTCTAATTAACTTGTCTGAGGCGCTGTTTATTCCATTTGTCTTTTTTCTTTCTTCTTCTGCAGTGTCACCATGGCATCTGCTTGTTCTCAGCCTTTCTTCTCCCCTCTAATTACAGGCAGGGGAAGTAAAACCCTAACCTTGCTGGAAATTCGTTAATATTAAAATATTCCCCAGATGAGCCTGTAAATCTCTGTGCTGCAGTTTGTTGGTGCTTTGCTCAGGAATTCACCTTTGGAGTGAATGCAGATCTGCAGGACAAATTAGTAACTGTTCCTTGCATATTTAAATTTCATTTTGGGCTCACAAACCTGAGCAAAATTTCTGCTTTCATGCTGAGAATTGGCAGGGATGGACTGCTCCAAACTTAGGGTGAAATGAACAAAGAATTTTCAAGAAATTCTATTGTGGCTGTGTCCTTTCAAGAAAAGCTCAAAGCTACTTTTTACTGTTATTAAAGGAATTATTAAATATACATCTAACACTGTACAAATACAGAGGTCTGGGTTCTAAAAACCGGGAATAGACAGAAATATCCTCGTTTGGGGGACTTTCCAAGATGATTTCCTTGGGACTTTTTTGAGTAATGCGAGATGAAATTTTGACCCTTTGCTACAGGTCTGTCAGCTTTTCTTCTGATTAAAAAAATACAAGTTTAATCAGAAAAGATACAAACAAAATAACCCAACTGAAATTACATTTTGAATTATTTAGGAGGGCACAGGAGATGAAAGCTGCTTAGGAGTTTCCAGGTTGGAGATAATGCATGATGATCGATAAATGAACACTGTCCTCCCTAACCCCAAATATATTTGGCATCCATTATTAAAGAGGCATAAAATTGTCTGATTCCATTATTAATGCAGGGCTCTGCTGGAGCTGAGGAGGTCACACAGGAAGAACTTGGACTTGGATTCAGGAGTTTTTATTTTTAATTATTTTAAAGGATTGTAGAAGAGTGGGTTTCAATCCTCACCTCCCCTTCAGTCTTTGTGGCTCGGTTAAATCCTTTTTAGTCTTTGGAGAGAAATATGAGTTGGAGGGGTACAGCTCTTAAATTTGGGGGTGCTTGGGGTCTGTGCTTTCAACAGATAATCCTTAAAAACACCAAGCCAAAGATGGAACAGAAGTGTTGACATTGTCTGTGCCTTGTACATCACAATTCCTACATTCCCAAGCTTTTCCATAGCAGCTCTGCCTTAATTTCTGTAGGGTTTTGCTTTCTGAACCACTCTGATCTTTCCCTTCCATATCTGCCCTCATCTCCTCTTCCCACAGACTGCAAATGTCAGCAAGTCCTGCTGATAATGTGCATTTTGAGGCTTCCTGAATCTGGAACAAAACCCTAATGCTTGTCATGGCATGGCTGTGTTCTCCCAGTGCCTTTGTTCCTGTCATCACCTAATTCCATTTAGTTTTACATAACATCAAATAACCTGAGATATTTATAAATTTTGGGATGTATTTTCAGCTGTTTTGTACTGGGAATCCTTCCATGCCAGGAATTGAACACCTGCCAGGCTTCAGGCACCAGCATTTCTCCTTTTCCTCCTCCTTTTCCTTCTTCCTTTTCCTTCCTCCTTTTCCTCCTCTTTTTCCTTCCTCTTTTTCCTTCTTCCTTTTCCTTCTTCCTTTTCCTTCCTCCTTTTCCTTCTTCCTTTTCCTTCCTCCTTTTCATCCTCTTTTTCCTTCCTCTTTTTCCTTCCTCCTTTTCCTTCCTCCTTCCTTCCTCCTTTTCCTCCTCCTTTTCCTTCTTCCTTTTCCTCCTCCTTTTCCTTCCTCCTTTTCCTTCCTCCTTTTCCTTCCTCCTTTTCCTTCTCCTTTTCTTCCTCCTTTTCCTCCTCCTTTTCCTCCTCCTTTTCCTCCTCCTTTTCCTCCTCCTTTTCCTCCTCCTTTTCCTCCTCCTTTTCCTCCTCCTTTTCCTCCTCCTTTTCCTCCTCCTTTTCCTCCTCCTTTTCCTCCTCCTTTTCCTCCTCCTTTTCCTCCTAATTTTCCTCCTCCTTTTCCTCCTCCTTTTCCTCCTCCTTTTCCTCCTCCTTTTCCTCCTCCTTTTCCTCCTCCTTTTCCTCCTCCTTTTCCTCCTCCTTTTCCTTCTTCCTTTTCCTCCTCCTTTTCCTTCCTCCTTTTCCTTCCTCCTTTTCCTTCCTCCTTTTCCTCCTCCTTTTCCTCCTCCTTTTCCTCCTCCTTTTCCTCCTCCTTTTCCTCCTCCTTTTCCTCCTCCTTTTCCTCCTCCTTTTCCTCCTCCTTTTCCTCCTCCTTTTCCTCCTCCTTTTCCTCCTCCTTTTCCTCCTCCTTTTCCTCCTCCTTTTCCTCCTCCTTTTCCTCCTCCTTTTCCTCCTCCTTTTCCTCCTCCTTTTCCTCCTCCTTTTCCTCCTCATTTTCCTCCTAATTTTCCTCCTAATTTTCCTCCTCCTTCTCTCCCCCTTTCCTTTTTGCTCTGTGAGTATAAATGAGTTGTGATGTGCTGGATTTAGGCACAGAATTTTGGTTTATTTCCCAAAAAATCAAAGCTCCTGTGAGCTGGATCTCTGACTTGGGCTCTGGGCATTATTTAAGGGTTTCCGTCTTCACACTTTGCTGTTATTCTACAGTAAATCTTGAGTTTTCACTTGAATTTTAATTTCTCAGTCAAACTGTTGTGAATCCATGTTGTGGCCATGAAATATGGGCAGATTCTCTGCTCAAACTGAGGGTCCCTCTGGAGTGAGAGTGGAGGAATCCTGTATACTTTATAAATTGAACATTAATCTTAAAAGGAGAAAAAAATAGAGGTTTTTTTAACTTCCCAGTTAAAAATTTGATGTCAAAAATTTAAACAACTTAAAATTGGTTAAAAAAATGAGGTAACCTACCTACTAATTTTGAAGTTGCATTTTCATCTCCAGTGATGTGTTGCCTTGTGCCAGCTGGATTTTAGAGCTGTCCCATGGAGCCCAAATCCATCATCTCCTAATGGAGAGAACAGAATTTACCCTCTTTGCATACGGAGAAGTGAATTCAGTTGATTCTTGTGGAAATCTTTGTCATTCCAGACTCTCTTTAGATTCCAGTATTTATAATCAAGCAAGAAATAGTGAGAATTGTTTTTCTGACATGATTTTTAAATAAACTTTCAACTCTCATGTCAGCTCTGGTGTGTTCTGAGGCTGTGCCTTTTGGCCAGTTTGACTCCCACATTCTTTTTTTTTTCGTTTTTTTTAGCTCTTCAGAGCAAAAATCTTGTGAACTTCTCTCCAATTTCCATGTTGCTCTTAGTGACATTTTACAGACTTGTAAATCTTCATCCAAGATCATTCACAGATAAACTTCATTCTTTATAGGAAATAAAAAGGTCCCACTTTGAGTAGCTTCTCTTTTATAGCTTCTTGGATCTGCCTTGTTTCCCAGGCAGGCGAGGTCAGAATTGCTTCTTTACACTGATAAAAGTAAAATTGATTGAAAATCAGCCCAAATGCTGCAATTTATTAAGGTTTAATAGCAAGATTATATCTTATTTTTTATTTTATTTCACTACACGGATTTAAAGCCAATAATTTATCATAGCACGGTGTTAATTGTTCCAAATGCTTTAGGTGGCATCTGTGTGCTTTAACAGGGATAAAATTATTAATAGAAGTACAAACACTCCCAGAAATACAGGGGAAAAAGCTGCATTTTTCTTTTCACCTCTCTCCTTTAAAGTTCTTTCAGCTGTTCCATATTCTTCGGAGTCTCTACATAAATAACAAAACAGAAATACAAAAGGAGAAATCAGCAGCACTCATTTTGTTTTTTCTTCTCACCTAATTGATGTTGTGGCTTCCTTCTGGAGCTGTGCATCTTATTTTGGATTTCAGATGTGTTGTTGGAAAGGTGAAGACATCTCTGAGCAGGCAGGTGAGACCAGATTTCAGAAGTGATGGATAAAACTGATAAACTGTTTTTTTACCAGGCAGAATCAGCTCCAAGGTTTGTGGCTGTTCCAAGGCCACAGCCCTTGCTGGAAATAGAAAGCAGCAATAAATTGGCAGAAACCAGCGATTCAGACTTAAAATTCCAGAAAACATGAGCAGAAATCCACTCCCAGCTCCCAGCTGTATCTTGTGCACATAGATTCCATTTTTCACATTAAAGTTTAAGAAGATTTGGAGCAGCTCTGGTATAAAATCTCTCCTGTCCAGGATGCAGACAGTGTAATCCTCAGCTCTGTCCACATTCCAGTCCTATCACACATTAATTTGTGTAAAGCAGGGAATGAGATTCCATGGGCTGGATTATTCCATCTCTGCCTGCCCTGGAAGGGTTCACTGGGGAGAGGGACCCTGGCACAACTTCTGAATTCTTCACACCAGGAGGGATTTGCAGCAGAGGAGTTTCCTATCCATTATAACCTGAATTTTATAAATAAAATCAAATCAGCTGGGGGTTCAGTCCCTGAAAGCTGTCTCTGGTAACCCATCTCTCCCTGTGCCAATCTCTATAATCCCATGGATTTTTGGTGTGGAATGGTGGTGGGAATGTTTTCTAGGAGCTCAGATAAGAGGTGGAGAAGATCTCCATGCAGGATTAGGCCCAGCATCAGGACAGCTTTTAATTCCTGTGAAATTCTCTTTTCTGCTCCCGTCCTTCACCTCTTGATACACACGTTTCATTGTTTGCATTTAAACATTCCTACTGGCATCAAAACCTCACAAATGCTGGCAAAAAATCCCATTCAGGCCCCATTGTCCCCGGATTGAGAGACCAAATCTGGCAGATCTGTGCGTGGATGTGAAATCTGGGGGAATTAATAGCTCTGACCTGCACCTGCTCCATTCCTGCAGTGCCTTGATGGGAGAATCATTTTCCAGATGAGCTTCCAGGAGCATCTTTGCCAGTGCCAGGCTGCCTGTGTGATTTATTCCTCGTTCCCTGTGTGCCCAGAGAGTGCCTCATCCTCCTGGACAGATGGCTGGATGATTTGCAATCCCCACAAAATCTCCCCGATGATTTCTGCCTTCAGCAGCCATTGCCATGTTTATTTTTGGGCCCAGATTATTGCCTTGCTTTTTTTTTGCCAGCACTGAGCCCTCCTGCATCCACCCAGGAACCAAATCTGCTCAATCACTGCTGGTTCTGTGCTATTTTATTCTTTTGTCTGAATTGTTTAAAAGTATTGTTTTCATTTTACAAAGTGAGCGCTCCATGCCTTGTTTTTATCCTGCATCATTCCAATGTGCTGACCCAGTAGCTTTCCTTCAGATGCTCATTTTCTCTCTGCCATCCTGCTGTTTGCCAGCACCCCTGGCCTTACCTAAATCCAAGAATATTTTCATGTATCCATGGGAATTCATATTTTTCTGCTTTCTACAGCTTTCTTTAAAGTACAAATAGGGCTCAGCTGATGGCCCAACACCTTTTTTTCCTTTTGAATAATAAACTGATTCCCTGGACTGGAGAAAATACTCCCTTTTTTATTCCCTCAATATTTGTGTTCACACAAACATCTTCTCTTTGAATACTGATTTCTCTCTTAATATTTGGGGTCCTTCTGTAGTAGAAAATCCAGTTAGAGCACAGCCCTCACTTGAAGCAGATAATGGGATTTATTTTATTCCTGATGATTGGGGCCATGTTCCAACACTGCCCCTGAGTCAAGTTGCATTTTAGACATGAAAAGAGGCCTGATTAGGCACCGTGGTTAAAATGTGCTTTAGTTCCACCTCAGCTGCAGAGCATTTCCAGCCCTGCACGATCCCATCCTCGTGGAGCTCAGGTGGGGAGGGTTTGTTGCGCTGACCCCGGGGCTGAGGCTGCCACAGCTGCTGGGCTCCATCAGATAAACGCCTACAAACTGCTTGTTTGCTCCTGCAAATCCTCCGGAAGTTTTCTATTAGCAGCCTTTACAAGTCCTCCCAGGCTCAGAAATGAATCTGCGGAGCGCCGGCGCCTCATTCCATCCGTGTGTGGTGTGTTGTGCGTGGAGTGGGAATGGAGCGCAGGAATCCAGCACCGCCCTTGTCTGGCAGAAAAGGCTTCTGTAAATCAAATATAAAACCATGGGGTTTGTAGATGACATAGAAATTACTGCTAATTAAGAAGGATGTAGGATTAAAATCCAAACTGGAAAAGGTCAAAGAAACAAAGCAGATTTGCTGTTTGATTTCTCTCCTTCCTGTGCTTCATTTTGAGGTTAAGAGCCTCAATTTCCTTCTGCCTCTGAGGTGCCTCCATAAGAAGTTCCTCTAAACCCAGAAATCTTTTGTGTCTTTAACTCCTCTGCAGGTGCCTCTGATGTGTTTTACCCCGCTGATCAGCACTTCTGGCTCCTCAGTCTGCCCAGGTTATCCATCCATCATCCCCACTCCTTTTTGATGAAATTTTCCACCTTTTCCATGAGCGTGCTGGATTTCCCTGTGGAAAATCTCAATATCCTCTCACGACTCCTCTTCTGAACCACAACCCCATTTTTGATTTATGAGCCTTTTTCTTCCTTTGCTTCTCTCTCTCTCTCTCTTCTTTATAACCAGTGTGACCAGTTAACCTTTTCAGAGATAAACTGCAATCCAATCTTAACAGTGCAAGTGCCTTTTTTTCCAGTGCCAAAATGTGCTGTAACACCCAGACAGAGCTGCTTTGCTTTGAGATTAAGCACTAATCCCACTTATTTAAACTTTCCTTCCCAACTAACAGGCAGGGTGATCAGGATGGAGGGTTTTCAGTTTATATTTTATTTCCTGACTTCATGGTGTTAAATGATGTCACGGCGCTAAGTGGAGACAGGGAACATGGCAATAGAAAGCTAATAAAGAGTTAATAAACCATTAAAAGGAAAAGACAAAGGAAATAGAGATGGATGGGATGGATAAATAGTCAGCAGCAAGTCTGTCCTGCAAGGAAAAATTCATGTCTGGGAAAGCCTTGGGAAGTTTTGTTGTTGAAACTTGTGTAGTTCAGGAAGCTCTGCAGGAGAAGGGAATGTGGGGGTGAACATGGTGCTGAGGGTTGGACTCCATCATCTTTGAGGTTTTTTCCAAGCTAAATGATTTTGTGCCATTTTGAGGGTGTTTGGGTTAATTTTTCCAGGATAAGGGGTGTGATTTAGGAATGGTAAAGCCACATATTCCCTGTAATCCCTGGGCAGAGGCACCTCTGCAATGAGAGCTGTGCAAGTGTGGGCCTTGCTTATCACCTGCAGCTCTGATAAAGGTGCTGAACCAACCTGGGAGTGCAAAATTCCACATCATTCTTCAGAAAGAAGAACGATGTGAAATTGTGATACAGATTTATCAAAAACTGTTGGAAATTTAAAGAGCAACATCTCCCTTTCCCAATTAAGATACCACAGCCTTCAATTTGTATTAACACGACCAAAACCTTCTGGTGTGTGAACTTGCTCTCAACCTGTGACCAGCTCATCCTGCTTATTCTGAACTATGTAAACTAAACAACAACAGCAAAAACCAGAATAAAACTTGGATCACATGATTCCCTGGAAGTTCTTGCCAGCTGCTCCCACGTTATTGAGCAATCTATCATCAGGCTGGTGCTGCGTTCGTGGTGATGCATTGCACTGATGCATCGTTAGGGAACTGTAGCCTTTGATAGATTAGTCAATAACAGTCCTGAGGAGGGAAATATTTGGAGAAATCAAACTCCAGAATCTGATTTCTAAAATGGTCCATAAGTGCAGTGTAAGTGGAAGGTATTGACAGCTCAAGTTCTGTGTTCTCTCTGTGTGTGTGTGTGGTGGTTTTTGTACTCCGGGGATTTGTGGAATCAGCAGTGTCTGATTTTCCTCAGCACAGGCTCTGGGATAAACAGGAATATAAGGGAACAGGAGAGGGAATATAAGGCAATTGGGATGCCTTGTTCAGGCTGCCCTAGAGCATAAGCTGGACAGACTTCCAGAATAAAGCAGGGATTTATTCAAAGGCCTCAGTGGATGCACCTTGGGCAGCACAAGAACCCAGCCAGGGCTGCACCCAAGATGAACCAAAATGGCCCCAAGACAAACCAAAATGGTCACAAAATGGTCACAAAATGAACCCAAGATGAACCAAAATGGCCCCAAAATGAACCAAAATGGCCCCAAAATGCACGAGCGCTGCCGGGGTCTCTCCCTGGGATCAGCTCTGCTCCGTTTGCACCTTGCAGTTCATTGTCCCATTGCAGCTTTAGCCCAGGCAGTCCCACCCTGCTTGTTTTTCTCTCTCCAGCCCACGGGGTTTGTGCTCCTGGGCTGAGATTTGGGGCATTTGTCCTTGGTGCCCAGCTGGAGCAGGAATTGTTTTGTCTCCCTGCTCTGTGCACACAGCTCACCATCCCAAAATGTGAAGCCCAGACCCACGCAATAAAGCAGCACAGAATCTGGAAAATATAAAAGGTAAACCCTGAGACATCAATAGGGGAAGGAGAGGAAAGCATCTGCCTTTCCTCAGCTGGGAAAAGAGCAGGGAGGTCCCTCACAGATTTGATTTTGCCAGCCAAATTCAGCTGTCTGGTGTGCTGGAAAATCCTTGCAGGATTTAGCCTTGAAATCTGTATCAGGGTGTGCCACGATACTTGAAATTTTCTACTGAAGTGATTCTTGAGGAGGAGGAACCTGCCCTCGCTGCCATCACCCGTCCCTTTGTCTCCAGGTAGTGCTGGGGACAGTTCCAGGCTGTGGCACTGCCTTGTCCCTTACCCATGCATCCCTGGAGCTGTGGCTGCACTTTTAGCAGAATCATTGATAAATGGGCTTCAATTTCCAGCAGAGTTCCCTCCCTTCGAGTGGGTGTGGATGGGAACAACCGCAAGTGCCAAAAAGCACAAACCCCTGTTTGTTTATCATTCAGGACACCCTCCTTCCTGCTTTTTCCAGTCCCCAAGGTTAGACAAAAATACTTTTTTACTGTCTAGAAATAAGGATTTAACCTTCAATATGCAAATTATTTAATAACCAACCTGACCTTATTAAAACAAAGTGCTTTGCCTCCATTCTTGGCTCTTTAAAGAAACACTATTAAAAAAAAAAAAAAAGACAATAAAATGATTGTTCCTCTATGGTTGTGCAGGGAAATAAATTACTTAGGACATGACTAATCTCATCTTGGCCTAAAATCTCTTCTAGTGAGCTATTTTTCAAATCAGTTTCATAATTGGCAAATGTGTTTATATGTTTGGCTTTTTTTTCCCCTTAATTGGGTTATAGCTGTAAATGGCGAAAAATGAAATTTGAAATATTTGTGAAGTGCCAAAAGGTTAAATCACCACTTATTTCAGATTTTTTAAGGCAGCATTTTTACAGTGGTTTGGAAGCTCTGGATGAGGATTTGTAAAGCAAATTTTGTTAAAGTTTTTGTGGTTCTGAGCTCCTTCTGTGAGTTGGGTCAAGTCCCACACCAGTGGCAAAGTTCAGGATTTGGAGATGGTGGTGTAGAGTGACATTATTTGGTCTCAGTTTGAAGGGCATGAAAATTCTGCTCTGGATTTTGGTTCTCATAATTTTAATAAGAGGAAAAAATGAGCTTCTGACTATATCTGCATATTTATTTTTTACTGTTAAGACCTTTGGGTTGTGTAGAACAGGTATTTAGGCTGGAGAAGTGGATTTAATTTAATTTAATTTTATTTTACTTTTTAATTTATTCTTTATTTATTTGTACTTTATATTTTTAAATTTTTTAAATTTTATTTTATATTTTATTTTATTATTTTTATTTATTTTTAATCTCATTTTTATTTATTCTTTATTTTATTTTATATTTTTAAATTTTTTAAAATTTTATTTTATTTTTTATTTTGTATTTTATTTTTTATTTTTATTTTTTTTATTTTTAATTTTTTTTATTTTTTATTTTTTACTTATTTCAATTAAAAAATAAATTTAATTTTATTTTATTTAATTTTATTTCATTTTATTTTATTTTACTCATTCTTCACTAGGTGAACCTCAGCCTCATCCCAGGATCCATCCTTTCCACAGGCAGGAAAGGGAAAGTCCAGAGCTAAACTTCAGTGAGCCCTCTATCTTTAAAACCATTTGGAAGTGGGAAATCCTTCATAATTATTCAGCTTTTCTATTTTAGAGGATTGATATTTGGTATTTCAGCCAGAAAGGGAACAATTACAATAAATTGTGTTCTGCTGTTGACTGGATGCACAAATTTCAGTGAAACGAAGCAGTCAAGAAAAAACAGAAAGAGAAGAATAAATTTTTGTGCCTAAAGTGAACCATAGAAAGAGAAGAATAAGTTTTTGTGGTTAAAGGGAACCTTAGAAGCTGACAGCAATATTTATTTGTAGTTTGGCCACAGGGAATTTCAAGATCTTGCGCCAGTTTTGGGTGGATTCAGCTGACGTGCTCCTTTCCATTCCATGGGAATAAAGGGAACCAGGACTGATCCCCTGAAACAGGAGCAAGAAAAAGATTAATAATCTGCATAATCTGCTAAATTCTAACGTAATGAACACAGTTTCACTTTGCAGATTTTTCCCAGCAGATCTGTTTGTCTGTAATCCCAAATATTCCTTTACCTTTTCATTTGGTCTCTGTGTTTTGAGAACCCAAGACAAACTTCTCAGCAAATCTCCCTTTATGGTTCTGTGACTTTCCCAAAATTCCCTTGAATTATCTCCTCCTGAACACAGAAATCCAGCAGGAGGAATGACTGAAATTACCAAAAAAACCAAGACAGAAAACCAAATAAATCTCTTTAAGTCATGTGAATATCTTGCTTCAGTTGTCCAGGAGCTGTTGCCATTCCCTTTTTGCCACTTGCTGTAATTCCTGCAGTTCCCAACCTGAAATGTCATTTTAGGGGTGATGCTGAGGAATTTGTCACAGCTGTCATTGCTCAGTGTGGAAAACGCCAGTCACTTGTTTTTTAAAATGTTAAAAGTTTATTAGTAATAAAATGGTTATGAAAATAGTAATACAATTAGAGCAATAATAATTTGGACAGATTGAATTAGGACCACATGAGACAATAAAAGCAAAGAGTTACGGATGTCTGGGTACCTTTTTCTGGGCAGCACGAGCCTGAAAAAGGACACAGTTAACAGAGGATTAACCCTTAAAAGCAACTGGCTGTTGCATAGTCATACACCTCATCCATGATGCATAAATTCCTTTCAAACACAGGATTCTGTTTGGTCATCATCAGCTTCTTCCTCTGAATCCTGACAGCGCCTTCAAGGCAGGAAGAAGTTCATTTCTTCTAAAAATGGGGCAAAAAATTCTTTTTCTCTGAAAGATTCAGGTGTCCTGTGGCTGCTGTCTCACTTTCTTTAGAAAAGTATCCTACATAGCATCGTTTCTATTTTAACAATTTTTATAACCTAAAACTATATTTAACACACTTCTTAAGAGAATTAATCCAGCATCACTTTCTAACACAACACATATAATGTTCATTTTAATATTTGCAAAAAGCCAGTCATAAAACACATGCATTTTTCAGACTCGGGGAGCCTGGCCTGGCCACAGCAGCGTTTTCTGCGTTTGGGGGAGCACAGAACTCCTGGCATGAGCTGTGGACGCTTTTCCCTGAGCGCCAGGGCAGGAGGAAGGAGACCCTGGCTGGGGGGGATGTGCTGGGGCTGTTCTGCAGCTGCCCCTGAGGATGAGGAGCTCTGCTCCAGCTCAGCCCTTTGCAAAAAGCACCTTCACCACATGGGTCACGTTCCTCTCCCACCTGAACCAGCTTTACCCAACAATAATGAAATTAATTTCGCTAAAACTTAGTTTGCCCTCTATTAATTACCCACCCGAGAGCTTAAATCATTTTGGAGCCGAATTGAATTCTTTCCATCTCCTTTTCCCTGGTTTATTTCCCATTTAGCAGATGAGATGCAAAGCACAATTTCATCAGGTGAAGAGAGGAGGCTGTGTCCCTGCTCAGTGTTTATCTTGCTTTTTAATTTGGAGATTATCTTTAGTGTCTTGGCTCTCCAAAGCAGATGGGCTGTAGGCTTGCTGTAAATCACCCTCAAAGGAGCTGTCTCTTAATGCCTGGGGCTAAAAAATGTAGGTGCTGCTGGAGCCCACACTGCACCTTGCCCATTTCTGCTGGTGTTTCTTTATTTTTCCACATTGCCACAATTCCAAAGTGCCTTAGTTTGCTTTTCCTAAGAACTAAAGTAGTGGTTTTGTGTTGTTTGCTAAGTATTTTCTATCCCTGCACATCCCTTCACTGTTGCACTGTATAAAATGAAATAATTTGGGGTAGCTCTAAAGGATAAAGTTAGCCAGATCTCCAGCAAATTAACTGGAATCATTCCTTAGCAGAAAATTTGGGAACTGGGAGAAAGAAAGGAAAATGTGCTCAGCACATCCCTTCACTGTTGCACTGTATAAAGTTAAATAATTTGTGGTGAAAGTTACAGCTTTGGGGTGGCTCTAAAGGAGAAGTTAGCCAGATCTCCAACAAATTAATAGGAATCATTCCTTAGCAGAAAATTTGGGAACTGGGGGAAAGAAAGGAAAATATGCTTAGCACATCCCTTCACTGTCGCAGTGTATAAAATTGAATAATTTGTGGGGAAAGTCACAGCTTTGGGGTGGCTCTAAAGGAGAAAGTTAGCCAGATCTCCAGCAAATTAACAGGAGTCAATTCTTAGCAGAAAAATTGGGAACTAAGGGGAAAGAAAGGAAAATGTGCTCAGCTACTATAAAAATGGGGTTTAGCTGCTGTAGTTTAGTTATTTTTTTCATTGTCATTATTCAGCCATATTTAATAGAAGTCTCTGAATTTTTGGAACTTAAAAAATCTTCCTTTAAGGGAAAAATAATTCTACTTCTTCCTAATAGCCTGAGAGTGCCATTCCTCTCCTTTTCCAGAGGTTTACCTGGTTTTACTTGCTTATGCATTGAGCCAGTCTGAGGGAGAATTAATTAATTAATTTGGCAATACAGAGCCAGCTCATTTTCCCTCTGCAGCTCGCCTCTCATTGTGGCTTTACCTGAAGCTCTTCTGGTTCTCCCTCACTGCCACCAAGCAGTTTCTCCCATTCCCATTCCAGGTAGGGAACAGCTGCTATCCCAAATAAACCAGGGAATTCCAGGCAGCTGCTGTCCCAGATAAATCAGGAATTCTCTGCTCTTCCAGATGACAGCACGGCACCCACAAATCTCAAGGTGCAGCTACAACTCCTCCTTAAGTTATTTATAAAGCTGCTGCTTGAAGTGTTTTCATTGTTCATGGCTTTCTAAGACCCCTTTTTTTGTCACCCTCTTTTTTAGCACTGTCTCTACAGCAGAAAACCCCTTCCACGACCTTCAGGCTGCAAAAAAAGAGGCTGGGGAGGGAGATGTGAGCTGCAGATGGATGACATGAATAACTGGGGGCAGAACGGGCTGTGAGTTACAGAGTTATCCATCTCCTCCTTTTGCCAGGAGCTCTTCATTCCATGGAGAGAAAACTTTTCCTCCACATAAAAACCTCCCTCGAACTCCTGAGGACTCTGTTCCATCCTGAGATTCAATTTGAGTTTCCCCACTTTGCTTTTGGTTCCGGTCAGCTTTGGACTGGGTGGAGGAGATTTTAATTGGCTTTTTTTTGAGGTTCCTGGCCACGTTTCTCTGTGGTGTCAGCAGAGTCACCAGCTCTGCAAGTAGGGCTCTGGTGGGTATTTTTAGGAAGGGCTCCATATGTGCCAGAGAGCTGCAAGAACATCTCAGGAATTCAGGAGGAAGCTGAAGTTCACAGCTGAAATTGCCAGCTTGGAATTCCGGCAGAATTGAGGGAGAAGTTTCCTTCACCTCTCATTGCCCCTGCTCACCCTGTGTGTGCTTCACCAGGGGCACCCTCAGTAGCTGAAATTTTATCCAAATTGGGAAAAAAAACCCCAACAAATTAGGTTTCGTTTTGTAATTAGGTAGCTTAGAAGCAGGAATAAAATGAAATAATTTGGGGGGGAAGTCACAGCTTTGGGGTGGCTCTGAAGGAGAAATTTAGCCAGATCTCCAGCAAATTAATAGGAATCAATCCTTAGCAGAAAATGTGGGAACTAAGGGAAAAGAAAGGAAAATGTGCTCTATAAAAATGGGATTTAGCTGCTGTAGTTTAGTTTTTTTTTTTCATTGTAATTATTCAGCCATACCTAAGAGAAGTCTTTGGTTTTTTTGAACTTCTCAAATCTTTCTTTGAGGAAAAAATAATTCTATTTCTTCCTAATAGAAAGCCTGAGAGTTCCTCTCTTTTTCCAGAGGTTTACCTGTTTTTACTTGCTCATGCATTGAGCCAATCTGAGGGAGAATTAATACATTAGATATACAGAGCCAGCTCATTTTTCTTCTGTCACTTTTGCCATGATTAATGACAGTGAGAGTGTGTTTAACTCTGCTCCAAATGACACTTCTGCTATTGCTCAGTGCTTGGATACTTTTTGAGTCTGTTATCATTAACTAAAAATAAATTCCAGTTCAACTGCAAAGGCAGATAAAACCATTTCTTTTCCTATTTCCTTCCCTTTCTTGTTTATTCTTGTTTTGTCGTGTTGAAATGATTGGTTTTGTGCATTTAAATATTCTGAGCAATTCCAGCAGCTGTAAAGATTATGCAATTCAGTGGCATTTAAGCTTCCTGTATTTTATAAACATAGAGTGATATATTGATATCTCCTTTAAATGGACACTTCCAAACTCATAATTGTCCACCTACTAAAAGCTCTGTGCCCTGAGGTGGCAAGGAGATAAAAATCTCTCTCCCATCTGATAAACCAGCTTTAAAGGGAATCGATACCTGAATCTATCACCTGCTTTTATAACAATATCCTGCACAAAAAAATAGCCAGGAAACCATTAAGGGCAGGAAATTCTTCCAAACTGGTTTCTCATAAAGCAGAAGAAAGGGTCAGAGGGGATGAAGGATAGAAAGGGATTGTTGCTAGAATTGCAAAGGAATATTTTTAAGGCTTGGAGGGATTTTTAGTAGTTTTAAGGCCTTCCTTGCAGAATAACCCCTGAGTGTCCCCAGGGCTTTCCCAACCTCAGCGATTCTGTGATTATCTTGATTTTTCCTTCCTTCTCCCTTTCACAAAAAGGTGAAATGATTTTAAATTTTATTCCTACCAGCAGGTGGGAGTGGAAATTCCCAGTGCTGGTCACGAGGAGAGGAAGAATTTCCAGTATTTATTTAAACTCTGCTGCTGAGGCTTGAAGGAAATGGTTGGTGGGTGAATCCTTCCAGTGCTCCTCACAGGAAAAGCAGATGGATTCTGTCTTCAGTGAATATTTGCAACACTTTGTGAGTCTCTCTGGGTTTTGAGTCACTGCAAAGCAAAACTACCTATTATCAAACCGATTATTTCATAAGCAACCTGCCCATCAGCCACTTGGAAAGAGGGGGGAAAAAATTGCATTATTAATGCAGATTGGTATGGCTGTGTGAAAACTGCTCAGCCACTGTGAAAACTGCTCGTCCACCACCAGGCAAAAAGAAAACTTGAATTATTAATGTGTATTATTAATTCTACCCAAAATCCCTTAAAGGGATGTGAGAGGTTTCTGCCTTTCTTTGAGGAGATTTTTGAGGGGTGTGCAGAGCAGCCATCTCCAGCATATTAAAAGAACATAAATAATGAATGAGTTCTGGAAAATCATCCCCCAAGAAAAGCAAAATACGCATTGTTAATGCATATTATTTGTAGTAAATGAAATCCCCAGGAAGAGAATTCCAGGAACTGCAGAGTGTCTGTCGCAGACTTGGTGCAGAATCAGTGGACAGAAGGAAATCAGGCTCAGGAATGTGCTTTACCTGGCTTGGGGAATTCCAGAATCCTCCTGGGAAATGGGCTGGGCTCAGTGCACGTTCCTGTCTGTGCCACAGTGAGCAAGGGCCAAGAAGGGAGCAAGGGGAATCCTGGGGATCAGGGATGGATCTGCTGGAAGAGGAAAGAAGGGGACACAAACTGTGCATTCACATGGAGGTGGCTGCTCGGATCCAAACATTTTCCTCTCCTTTTATGACAAGATGGCTGGAAAATAGGTATGGAAGGTGATGAAGGGTGGGTGATGTCCCAGCTGGACTTCACCCTTCATCATCTCTTACCTTTGCTTTTAAGGAGAGCCTTTGGCTTTAGCTGGGAAGCAGAAACAAACATTCCCAAATGTCCTTTTTGCTTCATCTTTGGAGGTGCAAAGACCTCAACCCAAGAGCTCCAGCAAAGCCATTGAAACTCTGATCTCTGTCAAATTTGCTGCTCAAATGAGATGCATTTCATGGGACAGAATCTCCTGGTTTCAGGCCACTGAGCCAATTTCATAAAGCATGATCTGTATTTAAGCCCCTTTTAAAAGATTTGAGGACATTATCACATGTACTCTGTAGATCAAGCCTAACTTATTTTCATGGTCTAACAAGCTGTAGGGTTTTGATTGAATATCCAGTCTACCAGTCTATTTATTTTATTGAATTATAAAAGAAATGCTACTTATTCTATTGAATCTTTAGTCTGGGAGTTCTTCCAGCCCAGATTTGGTGGGGTGTTTGGAAGCCTAAAAGTTGCAGGAGGTGCATAAAGCAATTTTTAGTATAGTTGTTGTGTTAGCAGTGAAATCCCTCGGTACATGGCTGGAAAGCATCTGAGCAGGTCCTGCATGGAGAGATCCCTGTGGTTATTCCTGTTCAGGTGGAACATTCCCCCACCTGGAGCAGCAGGATCTGCTGAGCTGGGCTCTGCTCCAGCTGCTGGGCTGTGACCATCCCTGAGCCTGCCAGGTGGTTTTTTTGACGTGCTGAAAGGATTATTTGAGGATGAATGTGGTGTTAGCCAACCTTGTGACCTTTCTCCTCATCTGCATGGTCCCAGAGGAGATGATGCATCCTTGTGGATCCTCCCAGCTTCCCATGCCTTTATCCCCTTTACCTGCTGGTGCTGCCTTGTGCAGGCTGCCCAGGCTGGGCAGAGTCCCACAATAAAGCAGGGATTTACCCAAAGGATCTCCTCCATGGATCCACCTTGGGCAGCACCAGAGCCCAGCCAGGGCTGCACCCAAGATGAACCAAAATGGCCCCAAAATGCACGAGCGCTGCCGGGGTCTGTCCCTGGGATCAGCTCTGCTCCATTTGCACCTTGCAGTTCATTGTCCCATTGCAGCTTTAGCCCAGGCAGTCCCACCCTGCTTGTTTTTCTCTCTGCAGCCCACGGGGTTTGTGCTCCTGGGCTGAGATTTGGGTCATTTGTCCTTGGTGCCCAGCTGGAGCAGGAATTGTTTTGTCTCCCTGCTCTGTGCACGGCTCACCATGCCCTCATGTGAAGCCCAGACCCACGCACTAAAGCAGCACAGAATCTGAAAATAGAAAAGCTAAACCCTGAGGCATCAGGGACATCGAGGCACAGCAGGAGTAAATGGGGTTTGGGGATTCTTGAGGAAGTTTTTCTTGGGATAAGGCAAAACCAAAGTCTCAAGGTGTAAAATAAATGCTGCAGTCACTGCCCTGCCTTCCTTTCCCATGAGGAATTCCTGAGGATAAGGGACAGCAAGATAAGGCACCCATTAATGGATTAGGATGACCTTCCCAGGAGCTGGAGAACATCAGACTTGTTTTGAAGACATACTCAGCCGTCAGATCTTTTCTTTTCATCTTAAATTTGTTTTCCAGGTTTATTTTGGTTGCACTGTTAAAAAGAAATCATTATTGTTATTATTACTTATTTATTATGCAACTTCATTAGCCAGCAGATTGTCAAAGCTTTAAACAACACAACATTTGAGCTTCTACACCCTTCTTCCTGCAGACCTGAACAACTGCAGAACAGATGGTTCAGCTGGTAGTGGAGGTAAAAGGCTCTGCAGATTAAAAAATTGTTGGCTATTTTTATGCCATTTCTGCTTTGGCATTTTGCCTCACTTTTGCATCTTTGCCTGGCACATAAAATGAATGTTTTCAATGTTTTTAGAAGTTTTTTTAAACTTCTAACGGTGCACAGTTTATTCTGTGTAGGAGCTCAAAAGTGAGAGCTGACCCACAGAAGGGGAGTTAAAAGTAATGGAATATCTGTGGAATTTCTGATGAAATGAATATTTTGGCTCAGGATTTTTTTTTCTCCTTTCATTAAAGTCACTTTCCCTAAACAGGCTGTGCTAAGAATTTGCTGCTTTAAAATAATTCTGCCTCAACACCTTTTAACCAGTGTTAAATGGACATAGTGGCCTTGTAACAGGCAAAATTTAATAAGAATTAACTTCAAAGGGGTCTGGGGTTGGGGCAGAATTAGCTGTGGAGATTCCCCAAAACCCTGTTTTTCTTCTTGTGCAGGGAAATTCTGGCCTGACCCCATTGCCCCAACACAAATTTCTCACTCACAGCTTCTCCCCCACCAGCTGCACTCAGTTGTTTCTCTCTTTTTTCCATGGGTACAATTTTTTAATTATCACTGTGATCTCCACAGGGACAATATTTAAGGAACTGTAATGTTCAACAACCTCCTTACCTTAATGGAGTGTTTATCTCAGCTATTAAATATTCTTCAGAGTTCTTTTAGAGAAAAACCTTGAGGTGCTCATTAAAATTAATGTGTGTGCCTTGTTTGTTTAGCTGCCAGAAAAAGAAAACACACACACACACAAATGTGTTTCAAGGCTGGTAATGTGTAGAGGTGAGAACCAGGACATGAGGGGTGTGAAGGAATTGGGAACAGCACAGACTTTTTCCTAATTTTCTGGGTTTTTTTAATGTTTTAAACCTACAGTGGTGCAGCACAGGGTGATTTACAGGCTAAAGTATTTTTATTAGAGGTACACTGCAAAATTAAAGGAAAAAAAAAAAGGATAATGAAGGTAAATCCTCAATATTGGTGCTGTAAATTTAGCAAAACTTTGGAATCACACAAAGCAGCTGCTCAGCTGGTGCTGGAGCCCCAGGTCACAGAAGATCTCAAGCAGCATTAAATTACCCTGCTGCCATGGGAGGCACTGGAAAGGCCAAGAAAAAAAAATAGATTCTGTGGGTAGGGATGAAAAATTTTAGACAAGCCAATTACCTCATGCGAGAAAATGAGTTAATATTGCAGCAGCCCTATAAATAGTTTCTTCCTTTGGGAGTTGTTTTCAGCTACTCTGATGTTTGGGATTAAGGGGTTCCTCTTTGTGGGCTCTGGGTGGTGCCAGTGTCAGAAATCCCATGTGTGGAGCTGAGGGCAGATCCCACATTTCAGTCTTGATAGTGGACAAGCTGAAAGTGGACGACTTTTACCTCAAGTACAAGATTTTGCTAAGAACCACAAAAATGTGAATGTGAGCACTCTGATCATGGGATTGCTGTGCTTCTCTCCCTGTGAGTTTGAAATGGGTCCAGTTGCACCAGGAAAAGCAGATATTAGGAAAAGTTTCCTTTTTGAAACTTTTGACGACTGGAGAGCTCGTCAAGCATTGGAACAGGCAGCTCAGTGGAATGGTGGAGTTTCCATCCTTGAAATGATAAAAAAAAACATGTGATGTGGCACTTGAGAACGTGGTTTGGTGGTGGACAGTTAGACTTGAGCTCAAAGGTCTTTCCCAACATCAGTAATTCCACGATTCTTTCTGAAATTGCAGTATTTAGTGAGGAATCTCAGAATCAGTCAAATTCTGAATGAAAAATGATTTCCATATCACATGGGCTGGACCCTGAAAATCACTAATAAAGAACATAAAATCCATCTGTTTTTACTGTGGGTCAGTTTTAGGCAAAATTGAATCACTTCTTTGTGCCAAGCTTTCATCACGATATTTTTATATCCAGGTGATTTTGATTTGTTCAAGCCCAAAACAATCAATGGACAAAATGGACAGAAAAAATTGGATATTACAGGGATTTCTGATGTACTGGTTTATCTGGGTTCAGGGGTGTTTTTGGGAGGAGCAATGGAATTATTCCTGGCACTGACAGTGCTGACAGCAAGGCTGATTCTAGAATGATAATGGAAGACAAAGGGAATTTGGCCTTCATTTGAATAATTGGTTGACAAATGCAAAAAAAAGGCAAGCAATAATTATTAAAAATGCAGATTATAAATAGTGAGTTTGGGGATTTACTGTAGTCAATACAAAAGAAAGAGAAAAAGGCTTCAAACATTATTAAAAGGGAAAAAAAAAGGAAATTGGCCTAAATGAAAAATGGAATAAAAGGAAAAATTACTGAAGTATTAGCATAGCAAAATGATCTCACAGGGAATAGTTGGAGCTCTCATTTAAACAGGGAATATTATGTATTTCTTTGGGATTCCAGTCAGAAAATCAGCTTTGCTCTTTCAGGGTGACTCTGTTGAATTGTCTGCAAGAACATGAGAATTCAGGTAGTATGGTAAACGTTTATCAAAAATAAATTAAATTGAGAAATTGCACGAGTTGCAATGTCTAGACCTCAATAATTTGTCCAGAGCAGCAGTGAGATTTCAGGGCTCAAAATCACCTGTGGGTCATAAATTTGTGGGATTTAATTAATTTTCCATCAGAACCCAAAGAAAAGCTGCTAGGAGGGAATGGTGGGTGTTCAGAAGACTTTGCAGCCAGTGTCCAGAAAATCCAGTGTAACATTTTTAAACCACCAACTTCCAAGGAAGACCAGACGAGTTCCTTGCTCTGAGTTGAACTCTGGACTTCTGGAGCTCAGGAGTCATTGCTGCCCCTCTCGCTGCGTTTGTTTTGGTCTCCTTGAGGTGTAGCTGGGATCCAGCTCTAAAGGAGTGTGGAACAATTACAAAAACAACGCTAAAAACTCTTCCTCTGCTGGATGTGTGAAGTGGTGTTGGAGGTGGCTGCAGATCCGTGCTCGGAATTGGAGAGGAGCAGAGGGAGCGTGGTGAAGGTGAGCTGGGTAACGAATGGGAGTGCTCAGTTTGCTGCAGTTCTCCTGGCAGCACAACTGAGCCATCAGGAGCTGTTCACTTGCTGTTAATAAACAGCACCTGGAAGAACAGGGACGAGGAAGGAAAATTGTTATTGGAAATTGAGGGGTTTTGTCTTTTCTCCTCCGTCCCTCCTTCTGTGCTGCAGTAAATATTGATTTGTGGGCAGGAGCAACGAGGGCTTTGCCTGTGTCCATTCTGATCTCATCAGAGGTGAGTAGGAAAGGGCAATACTTAATGACATTTTCCCCAGACCAGAAATCACTCTGGTATTTTTAAAAAACCCCAGCATTATGCTGAAAAACTAAAATAGCTGTCTTTGGGAATCAGTGTTAGAGTCGTGCTGCAAAACATTCTGGAAAGAGAATTCTCAGGGGAGCTCTGTAAGTATCACATCAGCTGTTTAGTGCTGCTGAGAACACTTTTATTTTGTTTTTTAAACATAATAGAGGTGCATATTAGAGTGGAAGGGAGAGGAAAGGGGTAGGAATTTACCTGGCAGTGTACAATTGATGGATTTGTAGCAGGATTCTGCTGTCCTGCCCATGGAGAGCTCCGAGGCAGCATTCTGAAAAATCATGTCAGTGGCCTGACCCTGATTCCAGTGAGGGCAGAAATGACAGGAATTTAATGTTTGTTGTAGGGTTCTTGTGTTGTTTTACACACCCCAGGCCCCCTGGGTTGCCATCCTGTTAAAGTTCATGGCAAACAGAGCACTCCAAGCCTGTGTGCTGGGCAGGGAATTGCTGATCTGCCAGCAGTGGGGAATGCTCCATGTCGGACCCTGACACTTGGCAGTTGGATAAATGGAAACGTCTTGCTTAGAGCAGGGGATGTTTCAGCAGTGTAAATGTCACAGCTGGAATTCTGGGCTTTGGGAAGGTCAGGTTCTCACCTGCTCCCTGTGGGACCTCACACAATGCCAGGGGGAAGTTCAGTCTCGCACCTCGGATGCTCAACACGGCTCAAAGAGCCACAAGCACACAAACAGCACTCTCAAAACCTTCCTGATAAAGGATGTCATCTGCTCTGGGATTTCTTTCCAAACCCACTTAAATCTGTCCCTGTGAGGGTGGGCAGGCCCTGGCACAGGTGTCCAGAGAAGCTGTGGCTGCCCCTGGATCCTTGGAATTGTCCAAGGCCAGGTTGGACAGGGCTGGGAGCAATGGAAGGTGTCTCTGCCCATGGCAGGGGTGGCACTGGATCAGCTTTAAGGTCCCTTCCAGCCCACACTTATCTGTTATTCTGTGCTCCTTAGAAATCTCAGTTTTCTATCTTAACCAGGTTCCTTATCTTTGTCAGGAGTGACAAACTGAGGGAGCTCTCAGTTGGCTGCACACCTCACTTAGGTGTCAACACAAAATGTGCAAAATGCATCCACAAAGATGGATTTGCTTTAGCAAAGACTTCAGGGCCACATTCAGGACAGCAGTTGGGCCAGTACTTTATATTGGTACTCAGTTTTAAAGAAAAAATGAAGAGATTTGATGTAAAAAGATACTTAAGTGTGTTTGTAACCTTAGATAGGCTGATGTTAAATCTGGGCAGGTGTCCAGCTCCTGTGCTCATCAGTCCCCAGGTGCCACCGGAGTTGCTGCACTTCACTGGGTTTAATTTTCCAGGGAAGCACATCCCTGTCTACCAGCAGATCTTTGCTTCAGCTTGGCTGAAACTTGGCCTGGTGCCTATCTCTGTGTATGAACCATCTCAAACTTTTAATAATCATTCAAAAAAACAAATCAGGAGTTTTACTGCTGCCTGGATCAGGAGATGCCACCCTCAAAACCTGCAGGGTATCGGTGACTTGTCAGGTAGGATCTGCCTTCCAGCAACCTTGAGAAATTGGTGAAGAAGGAAAGATAAAGCTACAGTTAAGGAAAAAATTCATTAGATAACACTTTTGTTTCTGATGCATCATTGGATGCAATTAAATTTTTGGCAGGAGCAATGGTATGAAATGTTTTGTCCAGAAGGTTATTGTGGCTGGAACTGAGGCTGGACAGCCAAACAACCATTGTCATCAGAACAGGGGGGAGAAAAGTTGGCTGCTTATAGAAATGCAAGGCAAAGTGCTGATCCCAGAGGGAATCCAGGCTGGATTCCTGCTGGAGCTGGAGATCCTGACCCTGCTGTGTGTGAGGGTGGAGGAACCTGGAGGTGCAAAGTGCAGATGTGGTTTTATTCCATGAGGAGCAGTCATTATTCATCTGTCATGTGAAACATTTAATTTAACCATCCTGCATTCTACAAAAACCCCAACAAAACAAATCCCAGAGCAACAAAACAAGCCAGACCACCCCAAAAGCAAACCAGCCACAGAAAATAAGGGAAAGCAACACATTATTTCTGCAGGCAGTTAAATCAGAGCCATTTTATAAAACACAAATCCTGCATTTCTTACTTGGCTGCAGCAAGAGTCATGTTAGATAACAAATTATGCAGATTTGCTTTTGGAGACTATTTTTTCCCCTTTTTTTCTACCTCAGTTGTGTCTTTTAGAGAAAGCTGGTTGAATTGCCAATACTTTGAAGAGAGGATGTGGCTGTGAGTGTTCCTCCCCTCTCTGGGGAGTTGTTTGTGGCCAGCCAAAGCTCTGCAGGGCTGGTTCAGAGCTGCTGCTCCTTGTGCAGCCGGGTGTGAAGGGAGTGAATTATGGAGCTCAGCTTCTTGTTCCATGTTAAACATTTCCAAAGGAGCCTTGGCTGAGCAGGGTGGGCTCTGCTTGCCCTTGGAAGGAGAAAGTGTCTCTTGTCTTGGGTTCGTGTCGAGTAATTAGTTTTCTTCAGGCCAAAGAATAACTAATTCAATGGAGTTTATCTCAGTAAAGGGTCAAACAAAGGCTTTGCTGTTTTGTGAGAAGTTGTTACAAAGCGAGACAAATAAATGCATCCTCCAGCTGAAACACAGCTTTGTTCAGAAGCTTCAGGAGCTCTCATGGATTTGATTTAAGGGTCCATCCAAGCCCTCTGCAGGGCTTTGGTGGAGAGCTGAGTTTAATAAAGGGAATCATCAGGGCCCTGCACAGTGGTGGGAGGCTCTGAGGCTGATAAACAAGCTTTGCTTGTCCTTTAGATGTGCTTTGTGAATAACATCTTGCTTTCCTTTCAGTGCAATAAAGGGGAGGTATCAAAGCCTTCTGGGCATTTCCCCTGGCTGCCAGGCTAATTAACCAGAGTGCAGCTCTTTGTGGCATGGCTTGAGATTTCACTGATCATATTTATCAAGGCAGATCAGCAGAGGATTTTTAGTTGTTTTATTTTTTGGCTTTTTACTGAATTAAGGTAGGTGGAAATGAGGCATATCCTGGTTTGGGTGGTCTGTCCCTTCCATGTGCAGGGATGGACATCCTCTCACCTCTCCCCTGCCAATCCACTGTTCATTTTCACTAATATTCCTAAATGTGATTCCAAATAGTTACACAAACGTCACTTCAGAAACACTGGGCTGTTGTGAGAACACAGAAGGATTAAGGGACACAGAATTGCAGCAGGAAAGGGGCTGAAGATGGAGCAGCCAGGAGTGTTTCACTAAGAATTGATGCCGTGTCTTTTGTCACAAACTGGCTTTTCCAAAATTCTTGGAGAGAAGGAACTGTCTGTCATTTAACTGATGTCCCAGCTCAGTTATTTACAATCTAGTAAGGAACTTACTACAGGTTTTTTAAACCTTACAGGATTTAAAAAATGTTCCTTGCAGTTCAGTCCCTCCTAAAGGACATGTCATCCATACCATCTTATCAGCCAAAAAAATTTCTATATATTTATGTAGACATACCTGTTTCTTGGAAAGGTCATCTCTGCTGAAATGTTAATTAGATGTTGGTGCTGTTAAATATTAATAGACTAAAGTTCAGCTACAAAAAGGCTTTATCTTGGTTTCATTGTAAATACATTTTTAGTGCTGTGTCCTAGAGATTCTCGTGGATTAAAAAAAAATTCCTTTTAGTTTTCTTCTCAAGTTGCTGCTCCTGGGAAAAGCAGGCCCATAAGTTAGTGCTGTAGCAATAAATTTAAGTTCTTGTAAGCAGGAATTCAAACCCAGCAGTGCTGCTACAGAAACTCTTAATAAATTAAACACCTTCATTGCACTTTACCAGATTATTAAAACACTTAAATATTATTAGCTGGGTTGCCTGAGAGCAGTGGGCTTCTCTGCATGGAAATGTATGCAGGGAAAAGCTTCCAAAAAGTCCCAGTAGGTGGAGGATGCTCAGTGATTCTCTCAACTTATTCCTCTCTCCTTTCTGAATTCTCTGTGTAGCAGCCTGGATCCTTCCTGAAATTAATTGTTTTAATTATGGCAAATGGCTTGAATGGCTTCTGTGTGAGGGAAGAATTAAAACTCTGGGAGGGTTTAGTGCAGAGAGGGGACATAAAGAGGGCACACGGTGGAGATATCCCAGTAATGAATTGCCACACACAAAAAGTAAATCTGGCACTTGCACTGATCCTCTCTTACAGCACAAGAACCAGGGGACTTGTAATGAAAGAGAAAGGCAGCAGAATGGAAGCCCTTAAAGAAAATAAATATTTATGCAAATGCATAATTAACCTGTGGAGTGAATTCCTGCAGGAGTGGAGTGAAGCCAAGAGCTCTGTGGGGTCCAGGAGAGGATTGGGAGTTTCTGTGGGTAATGGGAACATCTGGAGTCGTGCTGGATGGTGTGGGAAGAGTGAAGGGACTGCAGGGACAGGGAAATGTCACTGGCTGCACAAACCTGGCTCAGGAGGGAGGAACTTCCATAACTGATCATTTCACTCAGGTAAATGCCACTGTGCCACTTATTTTGGGAGGGGATTGGGCTGGTACAGTGACAGTCCTGTGCTGTTTCACCCCAGCTGAGCCAGAAAGAGAAGGTTTGAACATCAGGGGGAAACACATCCAGAGCAAACCAAGTGTTTTCTGTCCTGTGCTCTTGTCATCCCAGCATTCCTAAAGACAGGCAGAATAAGTAAATAAATAGAATTCAGCTTTGGGAAGCAGGTGAGTTTCGCAAGTCTGCTGAGATGGGGTTATAGATAGGTTGGATATCAGGAAAAAGTTTTTCATTGAAAGAGTGATAAAGTTCTGGAATGGCTTCCCAGGGAGGTGGTGGAGTCCCCATCCCTGGGTGTGTTTAACAAAGCCTGGATGTGGCACTGGGGGCCAGGGTTCAGTTGAGCTGTTGGGGCTGGCTGGGACTCGAGGATTTTGAAGGTCTCTCCCAACCCAGTGACTCTGTGAATTCTGTGACGGGAGCTGTGTGCTGGCAGCACTGCTCAATCCCTGTCCCTGCTGCTTTGCCCATCCAATGTTTCAGTGTTGCCACTCTTTCTGAGGAGTTAATGTTTGAAATCCTGCCATAACACAATTTCTGCAGACATACATTGTCCACAGTTCATCGACTTGATAAATAGAGCACGTCCACTTTCCTTGTCAGGGTCTCTGCCAGTGTTTTGGAGACCAAGGATATGGCTGACCCACATGACATTATTATTTATTATATTATTTAGCCGATTTACTTATTTAATATTACATCATTATATTATTAATTAATTATATATTTATACAATGCTATATTACATTATTAAATATGATATATATTAATAAATACTATTTATTATAAATATGTATATTATATTATATTATATTATATTATATTATATTATATTATATTATATTATATTATATTATATTATATTATATTATATTATAAATATTAGTAGCCTATTTACTTTTTATTATATTATTTATTATTTACTTAATAATATTTATTTTTATTTATTATATTATTTATTTATTATTATTTATTTTATTACTTATTTATGATTTATTATTTAGCCTATTTTCCCCTTTGCTAATAGTATCCAGACCAGCTTCCCAGAAGCTCTCCACCCAGCCAATGCAGGGAATTGTTCCCTGCAAACACAGATGTTGAGGGAGTGCAGCAGACACGAGGCAGGCTGGAGCTGGATTTCCATTTCATCCATTAACCTTTCCAGAATCTCTGCCAGAAGGTGCCCACGGTGTTTTGGCCTCTTTATTGATGGTCCTCATTATCCCACTTGTCTGAGAAGGGTTTTTTAAGATCAAAGCAGGAATTCCACCTCAGCACAGACAGAGGTCCCAAAAGGCTGCTCATTCACACTCAATTGATTCTGTGGCAACCTTAAACGTTTCCCAGCCCATTTCTTACTGACCTGCTTCATTCCAGGTGATGTTTGAAAGCTCTGAGACGTGACAGAGATGATCTGAAGTAGGTCAGGAGCTGCCCCACCGCTGCATGTCTGCCCTGCAATTTGTTACCGCTCAGGTAACACAGTGCCTGCATAATGGCAGGTTCTGTAAAGCAAATATCTTAACTTGAAGTAACAAATTACTTCTGTGGTGGAAATGAAGACAAAATCTGACTCATAAGTTTAAAATAGTCTTGATTTTATTCTGCAGGGTTTGTCATTATGGTTCAGAGTGGTAGGGTAGTTAGAAACAAGATTTTCTTGGTGCTAAAAGCTTGGAGCTTGAAATGTCTTGATTTTAGGCACGATAAGGGAAACTTAGTGAAAACTCCTTTCATACTTCTTGTTTCTGACCTGTGCATATGATACCCTGTGAGGACCTTCCCAGCACAGAGATGCCTCCAGTTCTTGGTCTGCTGGGTCTCCATCCTCTCTTCAGGGAAATGTCCACCTTCATCCTGCCTGGACTGGGCCCCTTTGCACTCCCCATTGCAGGAGAATATAAAACATCACTCTTTGTAGATATATACTGCTGTTAGAGGTATACTGTTGTTAGATACAATCTGTTAGTAGATATTTAGTATAGAGACTCAACAAGGTAGAGGCCTTGTCAAGCCTCTAAAGGGGAAAGATGCTTTAGGATTTTTAGTTTTTATACTTCATATATCTGTAACCCTGCAGTTCTTTAGTGTGTAACTCTGAGCTCCACACCCAGTGTCAGCTGCTGCTGTCCCATTTGGGGCAGACACAACAATTCCTCTCCAGGCCTGGCAGTCAAGGACACCTCACTGCCTCAGGGCCCAGAGATGGAAACAAAAGTGAGCTGGGGCAGCAAACTGGGGCTCAATGCCTTCATTACCTGGAGCTGGAATTGGAGGATGAACCCCCAAAGTGCAAATGGCCCAAAGTTATAAAAGTGTGAAAGCCGTGAGCCGTGGGGCAGTTTGGGTGTAGGCCCTGGGGGGCTTGGGCTGCCCTGGATGTACCTGAAGGGCCTTCAGTCAACAGAACTGCTTTTTATTCCTTTAATAAGTCTGCCCTCTGGTTTTAGGTCACCCAAAAAGCATCGCCATGTCTAGAATGGGTGCCTTCAAGCTCCAAGGAGTTCAGAGCTGCCATGAGCAGTCCCAGCACCTCCTCCTGATGAGTTCTATTTATTGTGGCCTGACGCTGTCTGAGGGAGCGTGCAGGCTCAGAGCTCCTTTGGAGCATCGTCTTCTTCAAACCCATCTTTAATGTGCTCTTTGTTTGAGAGCTCCCTTTGTAATTTAGTTGAATTATGAAAGGATCCTGATCTAAATGAGTCACCGTCCCTCTAGAAAGAATGTGACAAATACTAAATATTCTTGTGTCGCTCGCAGATCTGAAAGCAAATCCATTCTTTCCCTTTAATGCTGTTCCTGCCTTTATATTCTGATGATTCATCCCACATTATGGTGCCAATTTTTTCCCCTTCTTCCCAAAGCTAACAGGTGTTCCTTGGATTTGTCTCATCTGGTAGGGATCACTGTTGAGTCCAGCTGGAAATTTCCCATTCAGGAGCCCCTTCACTGGGCATTGTGCACCTGGGCCCAGCTTTCCCAGTCCAGCCCAGCGTGGTCAGGGCTGGACAGCTGCTGCAGCAGATCCACATCATTGTCTGGGCTGGATTTACTGCCCAGGGCTCTTGTACCACATTATGGAAATGCAACTGCTCCTGCCCTGAGATGGTGTTGCTGTGGGAGAGTGGTTAAAAGCAGATATTCATCCAGAATTGTTCCCTTTTCTAAAAAGATCAGCAATCCACAACAGTAACGTCAACAACTGTCCTTAGGCAGGACTTGGGGATTTTTGCAGCTCAGTGAAAGCTTGTTTTAATAAGGTTACATTGTCCAAACTCTCATATTTTTAAACGAAAATGTTCTGCCAGATTGAGATGGATGAGTAAATGATGAAAATCCAGCACACGTACAAGTTCTGCTCAGTCCTGCCTTTGGCTGGCAGTGGTTCCACACTTCTGAAACCATCACAGGCAGCAGGACTGTCCCCATTTGCTGGGAAGTGCCAAATGGCATTTGACAAATATTAATTCCATTTGATCGGATTGTAGTGCAATATTTTATTTGCAAGATGTTCAGACCTAATTAAAAAATATTTCTGACTTACTAAAATACCTTGGAAAACATCAGCCTTCTTTAATTGGAATCTGATAAACCAAGAAGCCAGAGCAGTCAGCCCTGTTTTAATCTGATTCTGCAGAAGTAGAAATTGTTGCAATGCTGAGTGAAGGAAGATCAGAAAAAATATGTGAGTGCATTTTCTATTCTAATCTCTTTGGTTTGGTGTTAATCTGAATATATTTAATTTCCTTCTGAAAAACGTAGGGGAAATTTTAAGAGGGAATAGTAATATCAAGTTACCCTCATTTTGTGACACTGATCTTTGACAAAAACACCATTTTTGTTATTGCCTGTCATTGTAACATTTCACCTCATGTATTGAAGCTGTTAGCACCTTGATTTATATAACATTGTAAAGAATGCACAGCCAAAGTCTTGCCCAAATTCCTCTCTTCTGTTGGAAAAAGTGATGTATGGAAGAGTTGGGAGAAGTGTTAAGAGTCAAGGCTCAATGCACAGCAGTGGCTGGGGTGGCACCCCTGCTTTGCAAGCTCCTTTCCAAAACAAAACCCCTGACAAGGTTAATTAGAACCAGGAATGTTTCACTGTGGGTTCAGCACTGCTGGAATGTGCTGATTCAGATGAGAACATTGTCAGGCTTCCTACTATGGCTGATTATCTAGACCTTAATTATTATATAAATCAATTCAGGATAAATAAGACCTTCTTGGTGTAATGGCTCGCTGCCATTTGTGATTAATATTTCATTAGGCACCAAGCCATCAAAGCACTTAAGCAGGTGCTCAATTTTAGCCACTTTAGTCAATTATACTCGGAATTAGGCGTATGTTCCCAGGCTTTGCTTGACTGGACTGTTCCCCAAAGCTGAGCTGACCTTTACCTTTGTCATTAACATCAGTGAACAGTTTCTGTCTGTGCACCACCAAGGATTAAACATAAGAAATTTGCTTGTTCTGCTCACAAACAAAGTGTTGTCACCATTTTCAGGACTCTTTTGTCATCCTTCCATATGGTTGAGAGAATCTTTTCCCCAAAGCCTTGTTTTCCTTTGTATCCTTTGACTCTCCAGGTGGCAATCACGTTAATACACTGAATTATCAGCCTTTAGAGACACGAGCCAACAAAATGTGTGTGCTGCATCTTTTTTTTTTCCCCTTGTAGTAAACAGATTAAGATACTGTTGTAGCTTTTCCATATTCCTGCAGAAACATCTCACCGTTATCTACTTCATGTGCTGGTTTTTGCATCACCAACAGGTTTTTACACCTCTTCTGATAACTTACTTTTCTTTGCCAGTATTTTGAAAGATAAATAATCAAAAATCTGGGCTAATAGTGCCAACCTGAATTCTGAGACCAGCTTTCCATGGTTTTTCCAGCCCTTTGGTGGTGGGAGCTGTGCAGGAGAACAGGGAATGAGGAGGGCTGGATGTGACAGAGACACATCTGTGAGAGAAGTTTGTGAGCTCAGAAAAGTCTTATTTACGCTGACATTCAGTTCAGTTTATTTGTTACCTTTCTCCCTGCAGATGAATAATTTCCAAAGCCTCTGTTCTCATTACAGATCTCATTTTGACTTCTTTATGCTTTGGAAAATTCCAGTGTTGCCACGTCTCAGTTTCCTTGATTTTCTCTCTCCTTTCCAGGACATTGTAGGAGAGGTTTGCCCTCCCTTTGTGCTTCCACCCCTTGTGCTCTGGATCTGCTGTTCCCAAAGATGTCAAAGTGCCTTTCAGGGGACGCTCGGTCAGATTTGGACCCTGATGTCCACCTTAAAATGGACTGAGGTTCAGAAAAGCAGCAAAATTGATTTTTAATTGTGTTGCAGGGCTGGAAAGGGAAGCACAAGACACAGCTCAAGGAGGATTTGTCCATGAAATGATTTCACTGAGGTCACAGGCTGGTGGCACTTGATGGGCCAGGATGTATTTGCTGCAGCCTGAGTGGGCTGGAATCCTTCTGGGAGGAGGATTATTGCTTTGGAAAACTTTTATTTGTGAGCAGCAAAATCCCCTGAGTTGTTCAGGCGTATCTGAAGGAGTTGCTGGTTTTCGTCTGCTGGAGAAAGAAAAAGGGGGTGATCTGGAATTCCCATAATTTGTAGGATATCTGTACCTTGATTTCCCTATTTTGTGCTGAGAACTTTACAGTCTGAAGTGAAAGCTCAAAATACTTTGTGGTCAGCAAGGAAAACCTTCAGCTTTCATGGCAACTGGAAATATTGGAGAAATATCAATCCCAGTTTTCAGAAGTGTCAGTAAACTGGAAGTTATATCCATGGTGGACAGGACTGTGGGACTTTATTGTTGAAATCTGTTTAATAACCAGCATGAATTAAACAGTGGATGCTCAAGAGGAGAAAGAGAAATTAGGAAATAGTTTAGTATGAGTAAAGAGTAGCCAAAGAGGCAGGTGGTGTGACCTGGATTAGGTGGTTTATTTGGATATTTTTTCTTCTGTCATTAAACTATGAAAGAAGGTTTTGATAACTTAACAAAAGTTCCCGAGTTTTATTTGGATTTCATGAGAGATGATATATTCCCATAGCTTGAATTTTCGTTTGTGAGACATTACAAAACTGAAATGTCTGAATGGGGTGGGTGACAGAAACAGTAAAAAAATAACCTCGGGTGATTTGTGTGAGACCGCAGAATTTGCTTTAAATACACTAATATTTTTTTTTTCTCAAAAGACATGAAATGTTTGATTTCTGTAGTCCTTCTGCCAAATGTCTGGCATTGTATTATTCTGTTATTTTGTTGTTGATAATTTTAATGTAAGGGGGGGTTGAGAAGTAATTTCAGAGTGGCTCTTGAAGATGTGAGCTGGTGTTTCCTCCTGTAACCACACAGCAAAGGCAGCCTGACTGAATCCGTCCCCCTGGAGAGCAGGAAAACTCTGCTGGGTTCCAGCTCACCTTCAGAAATCCTTTCCTGATAAAATCAACCCAGAATTCATGAAAATCCATGGGAAAATGGAAAGTGATTAGCAAAAATAAGCCCAAATTTCCCCTTGTAGTCAATCCAAGGCAGAGTTTGGAGCCGGCTCCAGTGCCCACGGGGTCTGTTCCTGCTGGGGACATTGATCCTTTGATATTCCCATCTCTTTGTCTTCCTTTTTCATCTCAGAACAAAGTATTGTGTTCTTCAACTTTGACCAAAGAGATTGGCAATGGGACAGGAGGAATAATCTTACCTGTCCAAGGCCCATTAATACTCACAAAAATATGCTCTAAATGAGACATTTATACAAATCAATATACATTAAAATGTATGGGGAGCCAAGGCAAGCCAAGCAGAACTTGTTCTTTAATCTTCATTAAAAATAAAAGATTAAAAATTTATCTCTTCCTTCCTAATGCAGAGAGGTATAGTGAAGGGAATGTGACCCAAAGTTTTAATGGAGCAGCACTTAAATTTTATTATCTGTACAAAAAAAGGGTTTTCATAGTGGAAAAAAAAAAGGAGAATATACTTTTTAAAAGCAGCAAACAAGCAAACAAAAAGAGCTTTGTGGTTTGGTTTATGTTATAATGGAGCAGTATTTTTAGAGAGACACAGGCTGTGCTTGGGAAAAACTGGGATTTTTAACTGGCCAGGCTGTGGCCAGGCTGAGCTGAGTCCCCACAGCAGCATTTCCCTTTTTATCTCTGCATCTGCAATGTGCTGCCTTCCACACCCTGGACTCGTTTGGTTACAAATGTCAGGGAGAATTCTGTGTGTAAACAGGGAATTTATATGGGCGGGGAGAGGGATTGAGGGGAGGATTGGGGATGTGGTGAGCTCCAAGGCCAGGGGCTTGGAGCAGCCTGGAACAGTGGAAGGTGTCCCCATGGTAGGGGTTTGGAACTAGACAATCTCTCAGGTCCCCTCCAACCCAGGCCATTCTGTAATTCTGTGAAAAAAGCAGGATTCTGGTTTCCATCCACCCTCTGCACCATTTGGGTTACATTTTTTTGCCCTTCTGTTTTTTGCTGTCCCCTTGATAGGGCTGTGAATAATTTCTGCCTTCACTGTGTCCCTGCAGTCACCCTCATTGCACAAAAAGCAGAAATCAGTCCTTCTGTGAGCCCCTACAAGGAGCAGAAGAGGACTGCAACTTTTATTTCCTTTATTCACACAGAGTTTTTAAGCGTATTTGGTGTTTTAGGTGTGATCAGCTGAAGTGCTTTACAGTTGCTGCTGATCTCACTCTTTTATCCCAGCACTCGCCATGGGCATAAACAGAGTGGAGCTGGGCTTTCAGCTCAAGGTTCAAGGACCTTTTGTGTCTGAAAGCTGCTCCTCTTGCCCATTAGTCCAGCATGTTATTTATTCTTGCAGATAAGAATAAAATCTTTCTTCTTTCCCTTTTTTTAAGACTTGCAACAGTTTGCAGGAGTTGCAGGGTGAGCGTGAAGAGCTCGGTGTCAGAGGGGCAGGAGGTGCTTTGTAGTGCTGAGCCAGAGCTGCTTTCCAAGGAATTCATTTTCTGCAGAGATTCACACCAAAGAGAGGGCAGAGACACCGTGCTGGCAATGGGGATAAATCCTGGGGAGCTGTGAGGATTAGAGCTGATTACAATCCTCAGGAGCTCGGGTCGTGACTTCCTCAGAAGCTGCAATCCCACTGACAGGACAGGGAGGGCACGGGGAGGAGGAGCAGCAAAGTTTCCCTGGATTTTTCAGGCAGGAGAAGAACCCCAAAGAACCTCACTTTCACCAGGAAGTTGAGTGGATTTGCAGCTCATTTGGGTCTTTAGGTTTTATCTGCTTGGAGCTTGATCCTTGGGGTTTGGGAGTGGAAACAGAGGCATCCAAGTGTGGCCACTCCTTTCTGGTCCTTCCTGCTTTGGATTTCCTCTGCCTATCCATTTTAATTCCATATACAAATAAAATTCATTTGTGTATGTATATATATATAATATATATATATGACATATTATGAAATATATATATGAATTTTATAATATCCATATATATGAATATGCATCTATATGAATATCACAAAATTCACATATAGATACAGATATAGATATAGATATAGAGAAATATAATTTTTTCCTTAGAAAATCTATCCCCAAAGTGACAAAAAAATAAAATGACAGCACCGCCATTCCTTATAAACTGCTATGCTAAGTAGAACCAATATCTCTGAATATTAAAGGATTTTATTTACCCCATTTTGTAACATTTGACCACTACTGGATGTTGATACCCTGACTTCAACTATTGCAAATACTGGGGGAAGGAGCAATTTTCACACAAGAGGAATTTTCAGAGTGGTGAGCGATGGTTTGATGTCCAGAATTTCTACTTGAGGAGGATGATCCTTGCTTATTGTTTTCCATAAAGGAGGCTCTGCATGAGGCACTGCATTAAAAATAGTAGCATGGGAATGGAAAAAATTAATAGTCTTTTTTATATATATTATCAAATTGTGATCATATGCATGTGGGGGAAAAATAAATTTCAAGATTAAAGTGCTCAGCTAAGTAACTATGATTTAAAACATTAACACAAGACAATTCCTCTAAAATCAGATAGAAATTATTGGAAGAGGGCAGCAGGAGAACACTGAAATTGAGATGTTTTACCTCAGTTCCTTCAGAGAGGCTGGAGGGCAGGAAGAACAGGGAATTTCTGCATAATTCCACATGGAGATAATGCAGGAGGAAGGAGGGATTGGAAAACACGGCATATTGTATTTCCTTGAAGGAAAATATTCCTCAGCATCCCAAGCCCCGTGGTAGAAAAGCCCAACATATTTTGCTGAAAGCATAAGTAGAAAAGAAATTAAACTGATGAAGAGACTGTTAAATATCACTGAGGATACTCAGAGCACTCATTGTATATGTTAAAAAAAATAATAGTGCTCTCTATTACCCACTAAAATATAGGGAAAGTTACTGTTGGTGAGAGAGGCTGGATTGTTATGGGATAATAAAAATAAATCAGGAGTGTTAAGGCCCAGGTTCATTGTGGCTTTGTCAGTGTTTGCTGTAACTGCTGAATTATAATTCCATTTTCAGTAAGTGCAGGGTCCACTCGAGTGTTGCACACCAGTTCTTACATTTAGTGTCCATTTAAATTCCCAGCCTGGCTGATTTAAACCACACCTTAAGTTAATTAACTAGGCCAGCATTAAGATTATCTCAGAGAGCCAAAAAGTTCCATTTCAGTGTTAATCATGGTTGTAGCTACAGCTTTTTAATTTGATTTTTTTGTTAGTAGAGATTCAGGAGCAGTGGAGTGCCCAGTAGTGCAGAGCATTCCCAAATTCTTCATTTAATCCAAACTCATAATTACCTACAATTCATACTGAAGGCTAAATACATAACAAACAGCGTGGCTGGATGGGGCTTCAATTGAAAACCAATCCCAAGACAAACATTATTATTTACACTTTAAAATAAAAGCCTGTGCTCAATACCATTATTCTGCTGTTTTCCTGCACTGTAATTTCTCCTGAAAGATTTTTTGTGCTCTACAATTTTGCACTGCTCATCCTCCTGGTTAGATTTTCCTCTAGATTAAGGACACTGAGCTTGGTCTGATTTGTTTTTTTTTAAAGTAAATGGAAAGTTCTCTCTGAATCCTGTGGTTGGAGGAATAAATTTGAGAGCTGGATTTCTTTCCCAGTTTTAAATCTGTCAGGTTGATAATAGTGGGTAATAATACTTTAATATGACACATAATCAGCCATGATTTTGATTTTGATGATAATATTTTGATATTGATTGATGATATTGGTAGTGCTGCACTGATCCCATTGCTCTGGGCTGAGCAGGGCATCAGATCTGCTGGAGTTCCACAGGGATCAGTCTCCCAGTTAAAAACAGGAGTGCCAGGAGCAGTTTTTGGAGGCAGAATGTTGATTTTGGAGCAGATGCTTGGCAATCAATGGTTTTGTAGCCACGGGGCAGCTCCTGCTTTTCTTCTCTGTGCACTCACCATTCCAGCAGGGATCTCTGTGGAATTTCTTTTTGTGGAGAGGAGTTTCTTCCTGTGGGTTCTTTGTGGAATCAATGCTTTGATTGCCTCCTGTGATTTCACACAGTTTGAAGCCCAGCTTTATTGTAATCTTGGCTTAACAGCCTCTTCCACACTGGTCAGGTTTCCAGCTAGGCAGCTCTTTGAAACTTCACTTAATGCTTTTCTCGTCTCAGGGCAAAGCAAAAGATTTTGCCAGCCTTGACTGTGAGATAAATGGCTCAGATATTACTTTTTATGAGAGATTTCCCATGTTTTTCCCTTGAATCTTATCACCATACTCCCCTCATTTCAAAGGTGCTGCATTAGTTTGTGTGCTTTATTTTGCTCTGTGCTGTCCGCTCCACGCAATCTCCCCATTTCTTCCTGCTTTTGTTTAATTGTGATTTCACATCTCTTGTGCCTCCCAGTTCTCTGCTGGGGTTTTTTTATCTAATCAGATGGATCTGGTGGTTTGCAGGAGCACTGCTGCTCTGAGGGAACAGCCAGGAAGGGAACCTGCTTCTGTTTGATTGTGTATTTACCCCTTCTGAGGGTGTTCTTTTACTGAATAATGATCCAGTCTCACCAAGACTTCAGAGCATGGTGGATTACAAACTGCCTGCAGTTTGTGGGCTCCTGTTTAATTGTTTGCAATTTGTTGAGGTATAAAGTGCCTAAGTGCATGAAATCTTTAGGACAGAGCTTGTTTTTCTTCTGCATTTACTCTCTGGAGTGAAACTTGGTTTTTAATTCTTAGCCTGAAAATGAGACTGGAAAACTTGGTTTTTCCAAAGAATACAGGCATTCCCCACTGTGTGATATCAGGGATTTACACATTCCCAGCCTCATGGAAGCTTCACTTTCTCTTCAGACTTGTAAGCAGCCTTCAAGAAAATCCCTTTTTTTATTAGCTTATCCTCCAACTCCCAGCACAGGGCTGGATGAGGTTGTGGAGGTACCCCAGGAATCAACTCTGTCAATATTTTCAGCCTTCAGAAGTTCAGTTTCTGCTGCTGGGCTCCTTTTCCTCTCTGGTTTGCCTATCCCTGTGGCTGAGTGGAATGTCAGAATCCAGGAGCACGATGTGAGACTCTGCCAGGAGTCCTGCCTTGGCATTTGTGATAAAAGTGAGCAAGATCAAAAGTTCCCTTCCCTGGATACCGAATCATGCAAGCCCAGAATGTGAATCCTGGGTTTTGTGAACAGGAAAACTCTTGTTAAAGTTCTGTAATTATTTATCAACAAACAGCTTTCCAGGTGACAGTTCAGTTCAGACAGAGGGATTCTGAATGAGCTGCTCTTTGTTCTTGCAGCAGCTCCTTCAGGAAAGGCTCAGCATCCTTCACCCCTCTGATGCCTTGTGCAGGCTGCCCTGGAGCAGAGGCTGGGCAGAGTCCCAGAATAAAGCAGGGATTTATCCAAAGGATCTCCTCCATGGATCCACCTTGGGCAGCACCAGAGCCCAGCCAGGGCTGCACCCAAGATGAACCAAAATGGCCCCAAAATGCACGAGCGCTGCCGGGGTCTCTCCCTGGGATCAGTTCTGCTCCATTTGCACCTTGCAGTTCATTGTCCCATTGCAGCTTTAGCCCAGGCAGTCCCACCCTGCTTGTTTTTCTCTCTCCAGCCCACGGGGTTTGTGCTCCTGGGCTGAGATTTGGGTCATTTGTCCTTGGTGCCCAGCTGGAGCAGGAATTGTTTTGTCTCCCTGCTCTGTGCACACAGCTCACCATTCCCTGAAAAGGAGCTCAGACCCACACACTAAAGCAGCACAGAATGTGAAAAATAGAAAAGCTCAAACCTGAGGCATCACCACGGCTCTGGGTGTGGAAACTCCTTTTCTTCCACTTCTGACTATCAATAATATTTTCAAAGTACTTCCCTTCATGCTATCCTAGCTAAATTCACCTTTGGAAGGAGATATATGTGGCTTTTTGTCTAAATAAGATAAAAAATACTCAGCAGCAGTGTGAATTGTGAGCATAAAGAGAAACACATTGAAACCAGCACAAGCTCACATTCAGAGAGTGACTCCATTTCAGCAGCTACATTTCAATTTGATTTCCTTTCCCATTTTTGCTGATGTTGCTGGCACTTTGTGACCGCACTGATTTAAATTCTCCATCTCTGCCATAGGATGAGCAGAGTGAAGAAGGCAGTGATTGTGTTCTGGCAGTTTATTTTGCTTCATCCCATTCCTCTGGGCTGATAAAAGCAGCAGAGTTAGACTGGTGGGTAATGGGAGGCTCCACTGAGCAGATGTGGCTGGATCCTGATTCTTAAAAATGACAGAACTTAGACAAAGCTTGGTTGGTGTGATGTAATGAAGCTGAACTGGGTTTGTCAAAGATTCCAATAAAATGAATTGGGCTAATTCAATACCAATATCTAAATGTTCTTTAAGAGTGAGGGTTGAGGCTGGCGCAGCAGCACTGACAGTGTGGGTGCATCTCCAAACTGCAGCCTGGCTGTATTAATGTCACTTCTCAGGACATTTGGGGCAATGACAGCCACAGTTCTGGGTGTAAAAGGAGATTTCTTTGCATTTCTTCCCATTTCAGCCGTGCAGGGAGAGCATGGATTGAGGAAAGCAGAACTCCCTGCTCTCTACCAAAAACTCTGTGTGGCTCGTGCAAAACAATCTGTGCTTTAGTAAGGAATGTTTTTAGAATGAAATTTTAGTGAATGAATTTTAGAATTAATTTTAATGAAATTTAGCAAATTTTAGAATGACTTTTAGTGAAAAATTCTCTTAGTGAAGAGAAGCAATTTCTCTGTTCATGTGCCCACGTGAGCATTCACATTCAGCACAATTTCCATGTTCAGGAAATAATCCTCCCTTTGGACAAACAGAATGACAGTCAGAGGCAGAGGGGTGTTGTCTAGGACAAATCCAGCATTTATTCAAGAACTCTCTCTCAATTATCATTTCAGTTTTGTTTGCATGAATTCTGCCTGCCTGCAAATAGGATTTGCAGTCCTGAGCCAGATTTTAATTCAATAGAAATCACAGTGGAGGTAGCCATGTAGAGTCACAGCTTTTTATTTCAGTGGAAAGTGTTGCAAGAGTTTCACAGCCAAGCCAAACCATTTGTTTGCTGTTTTGTAGTCAACATTTTATAGCCTCTTTTTAGTACAGGCTGTTCATTTAAAAGAAGGGAAAAGCTGGTCATGGAGTGAATGCCAGAGGTTATCTGCTTCCCTTGAATAGGAAAGTAGCTTTATTTCCATGAAAAAAATAAAAAAGGTGGTGTAGAAACCTTCAGGTAGTGTGACAAAATCAGCAAATAATTGAAATTTGAGGCGAAGGAGTGGAGCAATCTGTGCTGGCAGACTGGGAGCTTGGTGTGGACGTTGATCTTCCTCCAGTTGCATCTTCCCAAAATAATTAAAGGGAATGAAATGTTTCCTGAAATGAGAATCCACTGAGCTGCACTGACTCTGAGTGCTGTGGGGATTCACCAGAAAGGGGCTCACTGATTTATAAGTTCATTCCCCAGTCCTGTTGACTCTGAGGGGAAGATTCTGCAGTTCAGGTGCTGGAATGGGAGATCACACTTGGGTTTGGTCAGTCCCTCGCCTCTGAGGTGGAGCCAGTGCAGTGCTAAATGGAATAGGAGAAATTGTTGGAATGGAATTGTTGGAATGCATGAAACTAAAACCTCTCTGGGTCCCTCAGAGAGAGAAAAGAATGCTGGGTTTGAATTAGAACCTCCAGAGAAGCTGAAATACATTAAGCCACACAGATGTGAAATCGAAGTGTAAGTTTTAGTTTTCAGTAAGTCAAAATACATCTTAAAGTTATGGTTGAATGGGATTGGGTTAAGGCATGGTTTACTCAGTCCTGGCAGCAAAATGAAGCTGAATTATTTTATAAATTTTCTGCCTTTAATATTCCTGTGATGATGCCCTTTCAGTGCTTAAAAATTTCTTCCACATTGTAAGATGACACATTTCTGATGGACATCCATTTGTTAATTTAGCTCTGATTTATCCTGCAAATCCTTGTCAGGAATGCTGAAAAGCATTTTCTTTTATAGCATTGCAGGGAGAAAGTCACCAAAAGTCGTGGAAATTCTGCTTTAAAGCCCTGAGCCGCAGCGTGGGCAGAGACTCTCAGATAATCAGAACAAACATTTTGATGCTTTGTTGCTCCATCTGAATATGTCTCTAATCTTAATGTAATCAACTTTCCTGCTTGCACACATGGTTAGTATTATTTTTTGTTAGCAAATAAGAGTTTGGCGTAGCAGAAGTGTTTCAGATTCATGGAAGTATCCAAATAAAATTTAATTTTAGCACTTTTTACTAAGCAGTGAGTAAAGGTGGAGTACTAAAGCCACATGATTTTGGGTGCTGGCTTTGAATTTTCATTTAGCAACTTGCTTTCCTGCTATAATTCTCCTTTTGGGGCTAATTCCAGCATTGTTTATCTGTTTTTTTAAAAAGCAAAATTACATCTGGAATGGCTTCCACCTGCTTCTTCAGCTCTATCTTGAGGGCAGTGTGGGTGGAAATGGAGCAGCAGCAGGGAGAGGGAGGGATTGATGACCATGGGATAAGGAAAAGGAAAGCAAATCCCTCTCTGATCCCTCCTGGGTCTGGTCTGGTCTTTGTTGCTCCCTCACATTTTAATCCCACTCAAAATTTGGGGCATCATTTATTTGTAGCACCTTTGGTCTTCACTGACTAAATAATATGAGATTGATAAATAGAAAAGTGCTTTTGGGGGCAAAATCAAAAATTATCACACACTTGGAGAAGAATACAAGTTGAGTTTTACCTGTTGTTATTCACTGCTTTTCACCCAAGCCCCAAATTTTCAGGAAATTCTGTCTGCAACCATAATAAGCCTCAAAAAGGAGAATAAAAAAGTCTCAGGTGTTGGCAGTCTGTTGAGAAAGCAGGTGGCTGCTCCTAAATCTAATTCCTGGGGTTTTATGGCGTGGCAGTAAAAGAGGGAAGCAACCAGCACTGTTCCCCACAGAGCTGGAATTAAATTCAGATTTGTTTCAGCAGGGCATTAATGGGGTTCCTCAGAGAGAGGATCTCTGGCTCTGAGTTTGGTACTGGGTGGAAAATCATCTGTACAGGGGTTTCTGAGCTGTGACAACATGCTACAACTCGAATTTTTCCTAAATCAATTTATTATGCCCAATAGCTTGTTTCCATATTACATGTCCAATTATCTTTGTTTTAGGCTTTTTGTAAGAACTAAGGGGGATTTCCCTTGCCCTCACTTATGTCTTTATGGTTCATATCTAATTATTAAATTAATAATTACAGGTAGCTCTGCTGATTTTACCTCCTGGAAAATCCATTCTGTAAAGATCAGTTCCACTTTCTCCCTTCCCTGTAAAGATCTTAAACGTGTTCACACCAGAATTTGGGATCAAAAATACCAATTGACCATTCAAAGAAAGCCCAGCATGAAAATGTGCCACAACATTCTGAGCTTGTTGCTTCTTTAAAAAGTATTTTAAATTCTTTACTTATGGGCTTGCATGGAAAAAACCCATTTAGGGGTGTCTGTAATGTTTTCTACAAAGTGAATAATCAAAGCAAGATTATTCCCTGCTGGTCCTGCCCAGCCCCAAAAGCTCAGGTACAAATTGTAGTTTTGGGTTCCCTGACTGACCTAGAGACATTTTCTCACCTTCTCTATATTTTTCTTTTGTTAAATTTCCTTATTTCAATATATTTTGTAGTTTTTCAGACAGATCCTTTAGCACTTCAGTCAACAAGCAAATAATAAAGGTTTGGTCATAGAGCTCCATGAAATTCTTTGTGGATTTCTCATCCTATTTTCTATTTTTTGGGGGGGGAGAATTGAAGCCAGCAGTGCCCTTCAGAGCTGGGCATTTGTATTTTTAGCTTTGGCCTTCTTTAAGGTAGAATTATCTGAATTGCTCAGCCAATGTCCAGTTAATGACAAGAGCTTCTATGATAATTCCTGCATTTTTGTCCTCACGCTTCCCAGTTTTTAAACCTCTGAAAATAACTCAGGAAAAAGCTTCAGGAGTCAGGAGGGAGCAGGAAAATGGGGAATGTGCTGTAAAATCAATCAATCCCACAGTAACAGGGGTGAGGTGAGTGTAACCCTGCTATAAATATTAACATAGGCATAAACTGGGCATTTTTAGCTGGCATCCCATTTCAGTGAAGCTTTTTAATTTGGTATCTAGAACCCAAGGACTTTGGGTGGAAAAAGAAAATGAAAGCTTAATCATAATATTATTTTACGAACCAAAATTAGCCTGGATGCAGAGATTTGTGTCCCTACAAGGGCAACTTCCATGGTAAAATCATTTCTAAATTTAAAATACTGACCAAATGTACACAAACCTGTTACTTTATGCAAACAATTTTAAAAAAATCTGAGTTTTTCTTCTTCATTTTACTGCTCAGTGCCTAATTGGGACCTGAATATGTTTAAAATGAACATTTTTCTGTTTAATTGTTCCAGTCTCGTGCAATGGAAGCAAATCCATTTCTTAATCCTAAACCAGGCAAGAAAAGGGAGTGAATTTATCCTCAAAGGCGATGCTTGACTTTCTGAAAAGATTAATGAATCATCTGTCTCAATATCTGGTACCAAAGCAGATCCAGAAGATAAAATAGGCTCTTACTTGGTTGTTTTATTTAAACTTTTTTGTCTATTTTAGAAATACTTAAAGTGTGTAAAGAAGTTCATTTTAGCAGTAATGCATAATTTATAGTTTTTAGAAAATGATTAAAAATAGTTTTTAGCTGATGAATAGAACTGTGATCTCCTGCCATTTCAATTCTGGTAAGAAATTCCCCATTCTTATAAATCAGGCATTTCTAAATGCACACATTTTGGATGATTTGGCAGAAATGTTTCCCTGGTGTGGTTTCTTTTGCCACTGAACATCTGGCCAGATGTTCATTCCCATCTCTTCTTTCATCCCAGTGTGAATTTCCAGCACTTGCAGAGGAGGCGACTTCATCTGGATCTTCATGCCAGTCGTGTCCATCCCTGGCCTTGGGTTGTGGGATGATTTGTGAGAGGTGAAAAAAGCAGGATTAATAGGAATTTTTAAAGGGTTGATTAGGAAAAATGGGATTAATGGGAATTTGGGTGTTTTTTAGGGGTTGTTTTGCCTTTAGAGGGTATGATACAACATGACTGTCACTGCTGTTTGTCCCCGTCCTTTGTGAAGCCACTCTGGGCATGTCCCCCCAGTGCCCTGCAGGACTGGGATTTTGGGATGAAAATCCCATAAAGGTGAGTTCAGGTGGGAATTCCTTGCACACTCAGCCCCTGTGTGTGTGCAGCAGCAGCAGGAGGAGGCTCTGGGTGGGGATTTGAGAAATGCCTGAGCAGATGGCAGCTCCAACGTGTGAGGAGCTGATCTGCAGTGATTAAGACAAGTGTAAAATTGGATTTTTGGCCGTCTTAAAAAGTGCACGGCTCGCTTGCTTGGAATTTCATGCAAAATAAGTGGAAGTTCTGTGACAATTTGTGAATTTGGCTGAGGGGAAAGCCATTAATAATCCTGGTGGCTGTCTCGCTTCTTGAGGGATGCAAATGGTGCAGCCTCCTGTGGTGGCAGAGGCGAGGATTTACCGAAGGCTTTGGGAAGAGAACTCTTACCCAGCTGGCAGCAGGAGCTAAAAATGAACTTTCAGGCTTTTATTGTGCAAAACTTTTTACTTGTAGTGTTGTGTGAGAAAAGAAATTGTTTAAAATGTTGGTGTTACGTGAAAAAAATAATTCCCAGAGTGAGGGTTAGGTCCATATCTATAATTTAGAGTTTAAAAGTTAATTCGTGTATTAGTGTATATAATTAGTTAATTATTTATGTAAATCTGGCAGTTTATTACCTGGATGATTACACAGGAAGGGTGGGTGGATTTGCAGTAATTAATCAAGTTTGCCTTTTGGTTTCAACGTTACTTTTCTGAAGGACTGGGTGGATTTGCAGCATTTAATCAAGTTTGCCTTTTTGGTTCAATGGTTTTTTTCTGTGTGTTGACTTCTGAATTCATTTTCACTGCTTTATTGAGAGCTTCAGCTGTTTGCACCCTTCAGAACTCTCCATAAGAGTTGCTGCTTAATTTAGGGTTGAATTACATGACACAAACCCCAAATATCAACATTCTTGGTCCTTCCAGCCATTGCCATCAGGTACTTCTGGAACATTCCTGGATGGAGCTGCAGCTCCTGCAGGGAAAACACACCTGGGGCAACACTTAAAATTCTGCCTCGGAAATTCACCTCAGAGCTGCTGCTGGATATTTGTGCTGGATTAATATTGGATATTCCTGATGGATATTCACGCTGGATTATTAATATTGGGTATCCCTGGTGGATATTCATCCTGGATATTCCTGCTGGATATTAGTGCCAGATATTCATACTGGATATTCCTTCTGGTTATTCTTTATGGATATTAATTCATTCTGGATATTCCTTCTGGATATTCATGGTGGATATTCATAGTGGATACTCATACTAGATATTCCTATTGGATATTACTGCTCAATATTCCTTCTGGATATTCATCCTGGATATTCCTTCTGGATATTCATCCTGGATATTCATACTGAATATTCCTTCTGGATATTCCTTCTGGTTATTCTTTCTGGATATTCATTCTGGATATTAATTCATTCTGGATATTCCTACTGGATATTAATGCTGGATATTCATGGTAGATATTGATACTGGATATTTTTTTTGGATATTAATGCTGGATATTCACAGTGAATATTCATACTGGATATTCTTTCTGGATATTCATGCTCAATATTCCTTCTGAATATTTATCCTGGATATTCCTTCTGCATATTCATGCTGGATATTCATTCTGGATATTCCTTTTGGATAATTATGCTGGATATTCTTTATGGTTATTCTTTCTGGATATTCATTCTGGATATTAATTCATTCTAGATATTCTTTCTGGATATTCCTACTGAATATTTGTTCTGGATATTAATGCTGGATATTCATAGTGGATATTCATACTGGATATTCCTGCTCAATATTCCTTCTGGATATTCCTCCTGCATATTTATACTGGATATTATTTCTTGAGATTCTTTCTGGATATTCATTCTGGTTATTTTTCCTGGATATTCATTCTGGATATTCCTACTGGATATTCCTTCTGGATATTCATACTGGTTATTTATCCTGGATATTCGTGCTGGCTCCTCTCTGAACAAACAATGCCAGCAGATATTGTCAAGGGAAATGCTGAAATAATATTGCAGTCAACACAGATCTTGAATTGACCTTTTTTTCTGTTTTTGTTCTTTTCCCCCAAGCCGTGAAATATAAATGTAGCCACGCTGCAGTTTGGAAAGTAAATTAGGCAAAGCATAAAAAACCTGGGTTGGTGCAGATTTTTTTAATAATAATTTTTTATTGTAAATAATTTCCTGTAATCCGGGCCTCTCATTGCCATCTGCAGGAACCATTTTCCCAGTTTGGGAATGGGACAGCCTGTGCCTGAGGCACTGAGAAAATCAGCAGTGACCCAAGAGCTGCTGGGGGACGTGGGCTTGGAAATAAAGTGCTGGTGGTGAAATTTAGCTTCAAAATCTATCTCAGAGTTCAGTCAGGAAGGACTGAGTCTTCATTTGAATAGTTCAGCTAAACCCCACCGTTCTTGCCTTTACTGTACAAAATCTAGAAATTCAGATTTTTTAGATTTTTTAGTAATCTTGTTGCAGTTGTCTAAATTAAAAAGATTATGGAAATGCTGAGTGCATGACCCCATCCTGCTCCCTGAACTCTTCTTGGACCATCCCAAGCTCAGATCCTTGGCTGGTTGAATCTTGGAAACCTCCAGGAATGGGGATGAGTTGCCAAGCAGCATTTCTACACTAACCAGCAAAAAAACAAACCAAAAAACCACAAATCCCAACAAAAAAGTGCCACACAAACGTCTCAGTTTAAATCATATTTTCAATTTCTGTTTAGGTCAAAGCTAAACTGTTAGCTCATAGTTCATATTTATTTCATGGTGGCCTTGGAGGAATGGAGTAAAAAGGAAGCTGGCAGGGTCTGGCAGAAATAAATTCATTAATCTGGTTCTAAAATTCTGAAGAAACAAAAGAGATGAGGAAATCAGTGTAGCCTGACATGCCAGTAAATTAAATAATGGCCAAATAGACATATTTGAGCAAAATACCTGATTTTTTTGTGCTGCCATCCTAGAAAAGGCAGAGTGGAATGAAGCAGTGATCATTTGGAACCTGTCATTCTGCATTTTGCTGATACAAAAGCTGTTGACTGCGTGCTACACAACATTTCCCTCATTCACAAATGAGAATTTGAATAGAATGGGTTTATTTGGAAATGATATTTGCATATGCACTCCTAATTTTTTTTCTTGTGGAAAATAAATTATTCTCTTTAACACACAGGAGAAATGAGCTGACTTCCCACTAGCATCCTTAGAAAATGGAGTTCAAAAAGTCCTTGTGATGTAGGAGAAGATTTGCATCTCCACAGAAAACAGGAGCCTGTGGTTTTCCCCTTTGTTTAAAGCAGTTTTCTTTTTGCTTTGATTTTCTCACCTGCCAGTTTATTTATTGAATTTTCAACTAATTTGGTTTCAAAGCAAGTGTGGCAAACAGATGGAAAAAATATTGATAGCTTTTGCCACCACGAAGCATCTCTTGCATCCTGGAAATATTTATGTTTTTAAAGAAGATAGCATTAAAAATTTCTCTTTGGAGAGCCAGGAAATGATTCTTGAAAACAAAAAAAAAACCCCAAAACTCCTTTGTAATGAGATGAATCTATACATGTTGCATGGGATATTAGACAATAATTTATCCAGCCAGAAGTGTGCTCACCTATTTTCAGTTTATGAGATAGACTGGGAACAAAGCTGTGCCTTCTGAGAAGATAAGTGCTTTTTAGAGATCTCTGGGCTCTCTGGGGTTTTAATTAGGGATTTTTATAGCTTTTGTATACGAGCTTCTAAGACCTTTTTACTTCAAAATAAAATGCAGATTTTTTGTGTCCTCCCTTGATCAATTTTAAGGCCAGCAGTGAAGGCAGAAAGGATCTGTTTCTAAATACTAATGAGTGCCTTTCCAAAAGGAGAAGGAACCTTCGGCAGTGTGCGTGGGCAGGTGTGGAGGTATCTGTAAAAGGCCATTTTATGGATACAAAAATGATTGTAGAGCATTTGTAATTAACAGAATTATTTAATTAGGCTCCCAAATTTAGGCTTTGTGTGGTGAATTGTGGGTGGTGCTCTGTGCAGCCCTCAGGAAGGGAGTGATGTGTGTGCCTAAAATTCAAAAAGAAGCTGTGGTGGTTATTTCTTACCTGAAATCAACCCAGAGCCCCGTGGAGGTGGCCCAGGGAGCCTCATCCATGCAGGAATTGGAGCTCTGAGGTTTTTCTGGGATTTTTGGGATGCTCAGATAGGCAGAGGCAGCTCAGGAGCACCCTGAGGGATGTGGTGACAGCTCTGCCCTGCTGAGGCAGCTCCAGAGCAGGGCTCACACTCAGCTGCTCCATCAGAAGCTCCTCCAGAGATTAAAACAAATAAAAAGTTCATTTTCCTCCAAATTATTCCCACTCTCCAGTTGCCATGGCTGTGGTGAAGCGTTGTCTTCAGCTGGTGGCTCTGTCAGAGGCTCTCTGAGTCAGCAAAATGGGAATAAAAACTGACGGCACCTTGCATAACACATGTTTTATAAATATGGTTTATCCCTGGGAGAGAGAGCACAAGTCAAAGGCATTGTTGGCAGCCTCCATTCAGAGGTTTTTTTATTTTTAGCTGATTTTTGTGCATCATCTGCCAAAAGAAAGCCCCGGAAGTTTGACTCAGGGTGTGATGCAAGAGGAAACAGATGGCAAATTCCACCCAAATTCAGGGTTAAGCCACCATGGGTAGAAACCTGTGGGAAAACTCCTATTTTTAAATATTAGTGACCTCATTTTTTAAACTGAGGGAAAAGGTTGTTTTCCTTCCACATTTAGTATGTTATTTGTGGTAAGCAAAACAAAACAGGAAATGTGTTCTTCTCTTTAGCTTCTGTAATTTGAATAAAAGGAAAGAAAATAGTTCAATAATTTTAATTTCAAAAAATAATCCCAGATCCAGCATTTCTAAAGTTCTTATGATGATTTTTTTTAGGATTTTATAGCAGTTTTTACAGCTTATGGGAAATATTTGTGTCTTCCCTGTTGAACCTTGTGTTTATATGCAAATGTAAATGAATATATACAAATATGTCTTAAAGGTTGGGCTGAATGATTCAATAATTCTATGATTCAGTAATTTTGTGATTCCATAAATTTGTGATTCCATAATTTTATGATTCTAAATAAGGGTTCTGATGCTGGAAAAAAACAGGATTCACAGGATAAACTTACTATGATGAATAGGGGGAAAAAACAAAAATAAAGCTGAAATGAATGTTTTTCCTGCAAAAAGAATTTTACAAAAAAATATTTCCATCTGAATGATCTGAACAGTTGTGAAATCAAGACAGGAGCTACGGGTGGCACTTGCAGCCACAAATACCTGACAGAAGGATGTGAAAACCCCCCTATTGTCACCATGTAATCCAGCAGCCATGGCTTTGGTTTTATGTTTAAAATTCATTTAATCATTTAGAACAAACAGAATATTTTCTGCTTTAAATAATCACCGAGACATTGTGATCAATGTTTGTCACGGTTTTAAAAAAATACCTTCAGTTTGAAGTATGATTTTATCCTATTGTCCAAAAACTGGATGTTATTTCTTTCAGCTGGCCTGAATAATGCATTTTCAGTCTTGTTCACCCTGTGGTTCCTGGGAGGCTTTTAAGTTTGTTTTGATTTGCACTGCAAGGAACTCTGCGACTCAAATCCGGAATTTCTGAAGAATCAATCTCAGAACTGCTTTTATTTGATGTTTTCTCTGGCCCTCGGGAGAAAAATGAGAGGATGCTGATGGAAGTGGTTGGAAAAATGGGATCTGTGGGGCAAAGAGAAGGGTGGCAATAGCACAGAGAAGCTCTGGAGTGACACGTGAGGAATAAAAGCTCACAAGTGTTTAACACCTGAGAGGATGAAGTGCAGTGAATGCACTGAAGGATGAACAGTTTAAAAGTGAACACATGGAAAGATTTTATCAGGTAATCATGCTGGGTAAACATCTGGATGCGTCCCACAAACTGGGGCAGGGTTGGAGGTAAACTGGGGGGATCTTAAAGAAGGGGAGATGGGAATGGATCAATTTATTGGGGTTTAAGGAATTGCCTTTCACCAGGTTAGGAATGTGCCCATGCATTTCCTTCTTCTCTGCTTGGTTGCACAGAGGGTTGGTTCAAAGTGTTTTGTGTGAGGTGATGACCCACAAAGCCCTCCCAGAAACAAACCCTCAACAATCCCATCCCAAAAAACTCAGGCTGTTATCTATTATCCTCTCTAAAAGAATGCAGACAAGGCACTTTCTGCTCTGTCTCTCTCCGCTTCTAATATGAAAGTTTGGTGCTTTCTTATTTCATAATTTGCAAAGAACAAAAAGTCTAAAATCTGGTATTTTTAAGTTGATAATTGCACCAGGGTTTTGTTTCATCTGTTTTTACTTTTGGTTTGGTTTAATTTGGTTTTTAGTTTGGGGCATAGCCCAGCTCATCCCATCCTTTACCACGTTCATCCCTAACTTTTTAAAATGAACCATCCAGGACCCAAAACCAAATGTTTCTTATTTTTTCACCTTTCATTAATCAATCCTTAATCTTACAAAGAGAAACCTCATTAGCTGGGCAATGATCTAATCTTTATAAACCTGAGTTTGATTGGCATTAATTACACTTTTTTAAAGTTCTGTGCTTAATGAGCTCTGCCTCAGTCGTTCCGTTCCTTGGCCTGGGATCATTGTCAGACTGATAATTACATAATTACTTTGTCTGCTGTTTATCTCTTTTCTGTGTTGACAAAACATTCCATTTCTTTGCTGTTCCAGAAAATTCCTGGCTCTTGAAGAGGCATGAAAAGTCAAGGCATAAAAAGCTTGCTGGAAGCCTACAGAAGGAGCCTGTTTTGACCTCCCTCGTTTATGATGTCTCTGTTTAATGGACGTGCTTGGCATCTTCAATTGCTTTTTGAAAAGAAAGTTGACTCATCATCTCATGAACAGACTAAACCACTTGTTTCTTAACAAAATAACAGGTAAGTGCACTGTGAATTTATGTGGGTTAATTTTTCCCATTGTTAGGATCCATCCTGGGGCATAAAATACAAAGCAGATACAACAGAGAAAAGGTTCAAAGTTTGGATAAAGAAGGATTTTGGCAGTTCTATTCCATGTTTGATTTGAAGATTCCAGAGTTAACTGCTGTGCATTACTGAGCTTTCTGAACCTCAGGAAAGATGCTGTAGCTCTGCCTCACAGGTTTTTTTAAAGCCGATGGTGAAAAGTTTCATTTTTTGACCCTTCCATTTCAGTCTTCCACCATTTCCAGCTTCTGCTCCAGCTTCATGATGTTGGTTACCAATTTCTTCTCACAGCCACGAATGCTGCCCAGCTGTTTTTCTTCCCAAGATTTTTTCCATGTCATTTTTGTAGGTTTAGGTGTATTTTTCTGCTGTGGTCAATTTTCTTTCTTGCTGGGGACACTTGTAACTTCAGAAAGTGAATCACAGGTGCAGCTTAGGTTGAGGTTTCATCCCTGAAGCAGAGGCAGAACCTTGAGTGTAAGAGCCTAAATGAGAGATATGGGACTCCAGGTGGCTCTCCAAAATGCAGTTTATTGTATACAAAATGCAGTTTATTGCATACAAAATGCAGTTTATTCCATCCAAGGTGTTACAGCAGTCCAGGGTGGTGGGTGACAGAGCTGTGCCCACAGCTGTCAGCTCCAGCTGCAGCCAGGCCTGGAGACCCTTTGGTTTTGGTTACAGTGCATTATAGACTTTTCTTTTGGTTACAATGCATTATAGACTTTTCTTTTGGTTACAATGCATTATAGACTTTTCTTTGCTGAGCATCTCAATACAGTAGAACCAATCTATACCTTAACTATTACCTATAGCCTATCATAATCACTATAATTACTATATTCATGTTAGTGTTCTCTAATCACTAAAGTCAGTACATTACAGTTTAAGCCAGAAGTTGTTTTTCAGTTTTCTTGCGGTGGAAAATTCTGAGACCTTTTTTCTACTTGCCACATTTGCTGACTTGTTTGCCTGTGCTCTCTTTCTGCTTGGTAAAAACATCTTCTTGTTTGGGGTGGGTTTATCCTTTGCTCTAAGCCATGAAAACCCCTTCTAACCAACACATCCTTTGCCTCCTTGGTTATCCAGTGAGACTGGCTCAGCAATTCTACTCTTCTGTATGAAAACTTGCTTCCATCTCTATTCCTTCATCAGGCTCTACGTTCAAAAAATCTTTCTGCTAAGCACACACAGATCTGTGAGACTTTCTTGTCAAACTTTCACCCTTCCCAACACCTCAGTGTGTCCCTGGGCTGCCTGGCTCCATCCAGATCTGTCCCTGTCCCTTTTGCCACAGGGAAGGGGAAGGGGAAGGGGAAGGGGAAGGGGAAGGGGAAGGGAAGGGAAGGGAAGGGAAGGGAAGGGAAGGGAAGGGAAGGGAAGGGAAGGGAAGGGAAGGGAAGGGAAGGGACGCCTCCAGAATCACCCAGCTGCAGCAGAGCTGCCAAGGAAAAAGAGCCTCTTCTCAGACTCCTTTGTTCCCCAGTCACAGTTTTGACAAGCTGCTAACTCACTGTTCTCCAAGATTCCTGCATCTCCGGGCAGGAAAGGAATGACAAATCAATGACAAATCACTCCAAGATCAGGCAACAGGCTCAGCAGAGGCTCAGCAGTGGGAACGCTGCCATTCCTGGGGGTGGTGGGAACAATCCCAGCCTCCTCCCAAAATGTCTTGTCATCTTGGCTTTAGTCAGGCTTTCAACCTCCCTGAGAGCCAGGCAGTCCAAGGGGCTGCCAGGGAAGAGAGGAGCCTCAAAATGAGTTTGTTTGACATCAGAGGCTGAGCTCCCACGTGTGCCGGGGCACTTTGTGTTTGCCTCCCCCTTGTGCTGCTCCTGCCGCTCTCTGTGTCCCTGTCCCTCTCTGCAGCTCTGACTCACTGCTGCTGAAGTTTGGAAACTTCAAAAAACCCCAAACTTTACAGCTTTTCCAAGTGGCTGTAACTTGGTTTTTAATGCTTGTCTAGATCCAGATTTGGGCTATGTAAATTCTGGAGTCCCAGAGTCACTTAACTGATGATCCACATTTAGGAGAAAATGGTTTTTTTTGGCGTCCCTTGGCAATCTTATTTTATTATTGGGATACTTTGTTCTTTTTTTCCCCCTCCTGCTGGTGCCCCACAGTGGAGGAGCAGTAATACCCAGTAAAATGGAGAGGGCTGTTTGATGGTGATGTGGAACAGGAAAGATCTCCTTGGAAAATTCACATACTGAGGGACACACTGAGTGTTGTATTGCTGTACAGCAATAAAAAAACCCCACAAAATAAAAATCCACACTGTGTGCCCTGGTGGTCACCCATTACATTGTGTAAACACAGGATCCCATAGGTGCAGGCTGTTGTTAGCAAATATTTGTGGAGGTTTTTTATAGCAGTGTAAGAAGGCTTTAAAACCAGCTCTGTTAGCTGATAAAGCATTTATCTCCCTGGTTTTTATGGATTCCAGTGGCAAGAGATGAGATGAGTTGAGCATGTACTGGTGTCACTGTCACCACCAGTTTGGGTTCTTACACCCAGCAGTTAAATTTTTGTGGAAAGTAGCCCTCAAACCCTCAGAGTGGCATTTGAGTAGCTCTCATATTTCAGTAAGTTGTCTTTAGCCTGGAAAAGCCAAAACACCTATTTGTGGTTCCAAGGCAAAGAGGAAATTCCTGGGAAAAACTTTTGGTGTTGTGTTGAGCACCTTTGGGGTTGATCCAGTGTCACATTTTAATTTTCCTTTTGTTGCTGTGCAGGACATGGACTCACACTGGAGACTTTCCCTCTCTCCTCAGTGTTTGCTGCTGCATTGACCTGGAATCCTCCCACACCAGGCTGACCAAGCAAACCAGAACAATTTCCTTATTTTAGTGAGTATTCCGTTTCCTGGGTAACCCTGATGATGAAATCCTACCTGTGTACTCCACCTGAAATGAAGGAATAGCCAGTGCCATAAAAATCTGAAGAAAATCAACAAATCCAAACTGCAAAAAGCCACAAAACTCAAATTGTGGACTCCTGGCTGGGTTTCTCTCCTTGACCTTTCAGCAGCAGTAAAAGTGCTGTGTCGTGAACTTACCTATTAAAGTAATTTTAAACCACATTAGAACTTAATGAAATCTGCTCAGGCCACTTATTTTTTCATGTATTTGCTGTGTATCTAATGCCATCTTAATTAATTTTACCCTTAGACTGAATGGCTAATGCAGTGAAGGGACCATGAGGTGTGACTTTGTGCCACAGCACAATTCATTTTTGTCTCACTGCTGTTAAAGTTTGATGTGTAGAGGCTTAAATATAGTCCTGGAACTCTCATGCATTGAGGAGGAATAGTAAATTCTATTTTTTATGTTAAAACAGATGATCATAACACATAATAGGCATACTGATGAAATTTGTTATTTTTATATCTTCACCAAATGCTCAAAACTCAGTTCATAGTTTTAGTGGTAGATACAGGAATTTAGTTTGCAGTGCTCAGTTCTTTGCAAAGTATTTATCCAGGGAAGTACAGCCACAACATCCCATCATTTATTAGACTTTGGCCAGCAGTAGCTTGGAATTTAACTCTTTTTAAAGACAGCCTGTGTGCCCATGTAGTTAAAGATGAAATTTCATTAACCCTGTAGTAAACCAAGCTTTGATATTTTGAAAATCCAGTCCGGGGATATTTTTTCTATGCCACAGATTCGTTATTTCAGTATCTTTTTCAGAACAAAGCAGTGCAATAGTAAATCAGCATTTCCACAGACAGTTCTTGATGCTGCTGGCTGCATTTGCTGTTTTATCACAGGAATCAAAGGTGTGGCAGCCAAACTCCAAGTGACAGCTCAGAGTCGTTCAGCTAAAAACCAATCTGCTGAAGGAAGAGGAGAAATCAAAGAGAAAATGGGGATGAACTGCACTGAAATAGCAGAACTCCATAATGATCAGCCTGCTTTCATATTTATTGAGCAAACAGATTTAGCAACTCTAAATGCAGGAGCAGCAAAGACAGAGCACTCCAAACACTCTTCATGGAGATGGTAATGAAATATTTCTGGGGTTTGTCCACAGAGGGCCACTCCTCAGTGGTGGAAGGAACATTCTGTGAAGCACAAATCAATGTATTTCCAGTCAATAGAAAAACCTGACGCCTAAAGCAGAGCTGAGGTAGAATTGGAGTGCTCAAGTCTAAAATTGCTGATCCCAGAGTGCATCAGTTCCAGTTTATACTCCAAACACCTCATGGTTTGGGACCTGTGGATGGGATTCAGTGGTTTGTGGAGACTTTGGGATTTTGGGGCATAATCCTTCAAACTTCCTGTGGTGAGGAAACCTTGGAGCTGAGCCCTCTATTTCCTCAGTCCTGCTCCAACCACTGGTTTGCAGTATAAAACAAAAGATGAGAAGTGGGAGAAGTTGCAGCTCTGGGAATCACAGAATGGTTTGGGTTGGAGGAGGTCTGAAAGATCATTTCTTTTGATGGGCAGGGACACCTTCCACTGCCCCAGGCTGCTCCAAGCCCTGTCCA